>NC_085136.1:15491668-16691668 GCF_035046485.1 Aedes albopictus
AACTTGGAGCAGAGCTTGGAGCAGAGCTTGGAGCAGAGCTTGGAGCACAGCTTGGAGCAGAGCTTGGAGCAGAGCCAGAGCAGAGCTTGGAGCAGAGCTTGGAGCAGAACTTGGAGCAGAACTTGGAGCAGAGCTTGGAGCAGAGCTTGGAGCAGAGCTTGGAGCAGAGCTTGAAGCAGAGCTTGGAGTAGAGCTTGGAGCAGAACTTGGAGCAGAGCTTGGAGTAGAACTTTGAGCCGAGCTTGGAGCAGAGCTTGGAGCAGAACTTGGAGCAGAGCTTGGAGCAGAGCATGGAGCAGAGCTTGGAGCAGAACTTGGAACACAGCTTGGAGCAGAGCTTGGAGCAGAGCCAGAGCAGAGCTTGGAGCAGAACTTGGAGCAGAGCTTAGAGCAGAACTTGGAGCAGAACTTGGAGCAGAGCTTAGAGCAGAGCTTGGAGCAGAGCTTGAAGCACAGCTTGGAGCAGAGCTTGGAGCAGAGCCAGAGCAGAGCTTGGAGCAGAACTTGGAGCAGAGCTTAGAGCAGAGCTTGGAGCAGAGCTTGGAGCAGAGCTTGGAGCAGAACTTGGAGCCGAGCTTGGAGCAGAGCTTAGAGCAGAGCTTGGAGCAGAACTTGGAGCCGAGCTTGGAGCAGAGCTTGGAGCAGAACTTGGAGCAGAACTTGGAGCCGAGCTTGGAGCAGAGCTTGGAGCACAGCTTGGAGCAGAGCTTGGAGCAGAACTTGGAGCAGAACTTGGAGCCGAACTTGGAGCAGAGCTTGGAGCAGAACTTGGAGCAGAACTTGGAGCAGAGCTTAGAGCAGAGCTTGGAGCAGAGCTTGGAGCAGAACTTGGAGCCGAGCTTGGAGCAGAGCTTAGAGCAGAGCTTGGAGCAGAACTTGGAGCCGAGCTTGGAGCAGAGCTTGGAGCAGAACTTGGAGCAGAACTTGGAGCCGAGCTTGGAGCAGAGCTTGGAGCAGAGCTTGGAGCAGAGCTTGGAGCAGAGCTTGGAGCAGAGCTTGGAGCAGAACTTGGAGCAGAGCTTAGAGCAGAGCTTGGAGCAGAGCCAGAGCAGAGCTTGGAGCAGAACTTGGAGCAGAGCTTAGAGCAGAGCTTGGAGCAGAGCTTGGTGCAGAACTTTGAGCCCAGCTTGGAGCAGAGCTTGGAGTAGAGCTTGGAGCAGAGCTTTGAGCAGAGCTTGGAGCAGAGCTTGGTGCAGAACTTTGAGCAGAACTTTGAGCCCAGCTTGGAGCAGAGCTTGGAGCAGAGCTTTGAGCAGAGCTTGGAGCAGAGCTTGGAGCAGAGCTTGGAGCAGAGCTTGGAGCAGAGCTTAGAGCAGAGCTTGGAGCAGAGCTTGGAGCAGAGCTTGGAGCAGAGCTTGGAGCAGAACTTGGAGCAGAGCTTAGAGCAGAGCATGGAGCAGAGCTTGAAGCAGAGCTTGGAGCAGAGCTTGGAGCAGAACTTTGAGCAGAACTTGTAGCAGAACTTGGAGCAGAGATTGGAGCAGAGCTTGGAGCAGAGATTGGAGCAGAGCTTGGAGCAGAGCTAAAGCAGAGCTTGGAGCAGAACTTGGAGCAGAACTTGGAGCCGAGCTTGGAGCAGAGCTTGGCGCAGAGCTTGGAGCAGAGCTTGGAGCAGAGCTTGGAGCAGAGATTGGAGCAGAGCTTAGAGCAGAGCTAGAGCAGAGCTTGGAGCAGAGCTTGAAGCAGAACTTGGAGCAGAGCTTGGAGCCGAGCTTGGAGCAGAGCTTGGAGCAGAACTTGGACCAGAGCTTGGAGCAGAGCTTGGAGCAGAGCTTGGAGTGGAGCTTTGAGCAGAACTTGGAGCTTGGCTTGGAGCAGAGCTTGGAGCAGAACTTTGAGCAGAACTTGTAGCAGAACTTGGAGCAGAGATTGGAGCAGAGCTTGGAGCAGAGATTGGAGCAGAGCTTGGAGCAGAGCTAAAGCAGAGCTTGGAGCAGAGATTGGAGCAGAGCTTGGAGCAGAGCTTGGAGCAGAACTTGGAGCAGAGCTTGGAGCATAGCTTGGAGCAGAGCTTGGAGCAGAACTTGGAGCAGAGCTTGGAGCATAGCTTGGAGCAGAACTTGGAGCAGAGCTTGGACCAGAGCTTGGAGCAGAGCTAGAGCAGAGCTTGGAGCAGAGCTTGGAGCAGCACTTGGAGCAGAGCTTGGAGCATAGCTTGGAGCAGAGCTTGGCGCAGAGCTTGGAGCAGAACTTGGAGCAGAGCTAGAGCAGAGCTTGGAGCAGAACTTGGAGCCGAGCTTGGAGCAGAGCTTGGAGCAGAACTTTGAGCAGAACTTGGAGCCGAGCTTGGAGCAGAGCTTGGAGCAGAACTTGGAGCAGAACTTGGAGCAGAGCTTGGAGCAGAACTTGGAGCAGAGCTTGGAGCAGAGCATGGAGCAGAGCTTGGAGCAGAACTTGGAGCACAGCTTGGAGCAGAGCTTGGAGCAGAACTTAGAGCAGAACTTGGAGCACAGCTTGGAGCAGAGCTTGGAGAAGAGCCAGAGCAGAGCTTGGAGCCGAACTTGTAGCAGAGCTTAGAGCAGAGCTTCGAGCAGAGCTTGGAGCAGAACTTTGAGCAGAACTATGAGCCGAGCTTGGAGCAGAACTTGGAGCCGAGCTTGGAGCAGAGCTTGGAGCAGAACTTGGAGCAGAACTTGGAGCAGAGCTTGGAGCAGAGCTTGGAGCAGAGCTTGGAGCAGAGCTTGGAGCAGAGCTTGGAGCAGAGCTTGGAGCAGAGCTTGGAGCAGAGCTTGGAGCAGAGCTTGGAGCAGAGCTTGGAGCAGAGCTTGGAGCAGAGCTTGGAGCAGAGCTTGGAGCAGAGCTTGGAGCAGAGCTTGGAGCAGAGCTTGAAGCAGAGCTTGGAGCAGAGCTTGGAGCAGAGCTTGGAGCAGAGCTTGGAGCAGAACTTGGAGCAGAGCTTAGAGCAGAGCTTGGAGCAGAGCTTGAAGCAGAGCTTGGAGCAGAGCTTGGAGCAGAGATTGGAGCAGAGCTTGGAGCAGAGCTAGAGCAGAGCTCGGAGCAGAACTTGGAGCAGAACTTGGAGCAGAGCTTGGAGAAGAGCTAGAGCAGAGCTTGGAGCAGAGCTTGGAGTAGAGCTTGGAGCAGAGCTTGGAGCAGAACTTGGAGCAGAGCTTGAAGCATAGCTTGGAGCAGAGCTTGGCGCAGAGCTTGGAGCAGAACTTGGAGCAGAGCTAGAGCAGAGCTTGGAGCAGAACTTGGAGCAGAGCTAGAGCAGAGCTTGGAGCACAGCTTGGAGCAGAGCTTGGCGCAGAGCTTGGAGCAGAACTTGGAGCAGAGCTAGAGCAGAGCTTGGAGCAGAGCTTGGAGCAGAACTTGGAGCAGAGCTAGAGCAGAGCTCGGAGCAGAACTTGGAGCAGAGCTTGGAGCAGAACTTGGAGCAGAGCTAGAGCAGAGCTCGGAGCAGAACTTGGAGCAGAACTTGGAGCAGAGCTTGGAGAAGAGCTAGAGCAGAGCTTGGAGCAGAGCTTGGAGCATAGCTTGGAGCAGAGCTTGGAGCAGAGCTTGGCGCAGAGCTTGGAGCAGAAATTGGAGCAGAGCCAGAGCAGAGCCAGAGCAGAGCCAGAGCAGAGTCAGAGCAGAGCCAGAGCAGAGCCAGAGCAGAGCCAGAGCAGAGCCAGAGCAAAGTCAGAGCAGAGCCAGAGCAGAGCCAAAGTAGAGCCAGAGCAGAGCCAAAGCAGAGCCAGTGCAAAGTCAGAGCAGAGCCAGAGCAGAGCCAGAGCAGAGCCAGAGCAGAGCCAGAGCAGAGCCAGAGCAGAGCCAGAGCAAAGCCAGAGCAGAGCCAGAGCAGAGCCAGAGCAGAGCCAGAGCAGAGCCAGAGCAGAGCCAGAGCAGAGCCAGAGCAGAGCCAGAGCAGAGCCAGAGCAGAGCCAGAGCAGAGCCAGAGCAGAGCCAGAGCAGAGCCAGAGCAGAGCCAGAGCAGAGCCAGAGCAGAGCCAGAGCAGAGCCAGAGCAGAGCCAGAGCAGAGCCAGAGCAGAGCCAGAGCAGAGCCAGAGCAGAGCCAGAGCAGAGCCAGAGCAGAGCCAGAGCAGAGCCAGAGCAGAGCCAGAGCAGAGCCAGAGCAGAGCCAGAGCAGAGCCAGAGCAGAGCCAGAGCAGAGCCAGAGCAAAGCCAGAGCAGAGCCAGAGAAGAGCCAGAGCAGAGCCAGAGCAGAGCCAGAGCAGAGCCAGAGCAGAGCCAGAGCAGAGCCAGAGCAGAGCCAGAGCAGAGCCAGAGCAGAGCCAGAGCAGAGCCAGAGCAGAGCCAGAGCAGAGCCAGAGCAGAGCCAGAGCAGAGCCAGAGCAGAGCCAGAGCAGAGCCAGAGCAGAGCCAGAGCAGAGCCAGAGCAGAGCCAGAGCAGAGCCAGAGCAGAGCCAGAGCAGAGCCAGAGCAGAGCCAGAGCAGAGCCAGAGCAGAGCCAGAGCAGAGCCAGAGCAGAGCCAGAGCAGAGCCAGAGCAGAGCCAGAGCAGAGCCAGAGCAGAGCCAGAGCAGAGCCAGAGCAGAGCCAGAGCAGAGCCAGAGCAGAGCCAGAGCAGAGCCAGAGCAGAGCCAGAGCCAGAGCAGAGCCAGAGCAAAGCCAGAGCAGAGCCAGAGCAGACCATGAATTTCGTTCGGATCAAGTGCAAAACATCAAAACCATTTGCTGACGAATTTGCGAGATTTATTCCGATCTGTTTTTACTGTTTGTTAATTCTACTAGTTAGAAGTACACCATCGTAATTGGTTTTTCGAATAGATTCAGCTTAAAATCGGGCATTATATTTACAAGCCTCCACTCCCACATATAGGTCACATGGTTGTTGGTAATAGAGGGGCTAGACACTGGTCGGTTAGTTTCTCGCAAAATTCAAATCCTTCCTCTCGTGATTCGTCTTGCTACATTTCCAGCTTTGGTTTGAAATACTCATTCTGGTCTCATTTTCAAACCTATTTTTTTTTTGTTAGTTAGGTTCAGTATAGCAATTTAATACTTTGTAATGCTTTTTAATAACTGGTTCAGAATTTGATTCTCCAGCCTTTTGTGGTACACCCATTACGGTTGAAAGCATATCGGGCTGCCGGCAAATCCAGCATCTTACGAGCGATGATGATAGCAGCCACAGTCAAACTCGGTCACAGTCAAACTGACAAACTAGTTTGACAGTTGATCAGCAGATTCAGTGTTAGTCAACTGTCAATGGGCTCAAGTGAGCTTGAGTGTGGCTGCCATCGTCGCAACTAAAAATCCAGATCCACAATGCTTCATCCTAACAATTCACGTTTCGTGACTTCTTCGGCGTCATATTCTTCTACTGCACTCTAAATAGGATCTAACAACAATGGAATTTTGAGAAATGGCACCGATTTTTCCGTGTATTTTTTTCGTCTTCTCCGCTCTCTCTGTTTTTAAACACGCTCATAGCATTGTATTTGAATAATGTCTGTTGTTACTGAGTGTATATAAATATATGTAGAATGTAAAATTTACTGTCACATCTGGGTTGTTTGGATTAGTCCACTTTTTTCTTAATTCTGCTGTCTAAATCTAAATATCTTCGTATAACTACAATACCGAGGGGTAGGACACTGTTTTCGCTTGGATTTCCCTCATTCGGCGATCGATTCCGCTTCGATTCGCCGGGGAAATTCGAACTTCTGTATTTATTTACAACAACATCGATGAGCTATTTATAATAGATGTTTTGTTTGTTTTGATTCCATAGATAACTAGGCTGCGGAGAGATCACCTTCAATACATATTTAACTATGCTTTTAACGAATCGCATTTTCTGGGATTTTGATAGCGCACTTGTTTTTGGACATGGTGTCATTCACGTGTCGAACCGATTAGGGTTACTTTGTTTTACTGAAAGTGGCGAATTTTGGGCCGCAACGCAAAGTAGCGCCTACTTAGACCGACTTTCAAACGTCAACTGGCGGCGGTTCATCGGCCGCATCGCCCTCTTCCATTCCACCGGCGCCGCCTCCGGTGGTCTCGAACACGCGCGTTCCGATGCCGATTCCGCTGGAGATGCTGTCGCTGCGGCTGACGGAGCAGCACGTGCTGCTGCCACCGCCGCCGTTGGCGTAATATCATATGCTGCTGGAGCGGCCGTTGGCCGTGCAGAAACCGGAAGTGGTGGTCGTCGTCGTCAGGGTGATTTGCGTAGCCTGCAGGTGCTGCGGTGTGGTCGTGGCCGTCGTGTTTGGTGTCGTGGCCGTCAGGAGGTGCTGCTGTTGCATGGTGGCACTCGGTGACAGCCGCTGGCTGTGGATCGAGTTCGGATGGAGGAGAGTGCCGTTGCCAGGGGAACTGCTGTTCGCTAGACGCCGCTTGCCGTTCGAGTGGTGGTGGTGGTGGTGGTGCCGATGGTGATGGTGGTGCCCGTTGAGGATCGAACCCGGCGGCAGATGCTTCAGGGGGAACTGTGGGGGAAAGGGAAGAATAAGTTACGGAACTTGTGCTTAGTTCCAAAGAATCCTACGTCGGTTCCTCGATTGTACAGTGGTTTCTCGAACCACGGCCACCGTATCGTCCGGAACAGGGTGTTCCGGAAGTCTTCGCTGAACAGACAGTAGATGTAGAAGGTCAAAGAGTAGTTTATGAGCTCCAGTAGGTTTGCAAGCGCTCGGAAAAGCTAGAAAGAGACCAACAGGTTAGTTGAAAGGTGAAACAAGGATTTTTTGCGGACAACCTGAAAGGAATAACTGGACAGATGTTCAGGTGACAGCGTCACGTGGAGGAGAGCCATTGGGGAAACACAGAGCAGGAAGAGAAGCGATGTGCTACCTGCAATTGGAGAGGAAACATTCAAATGCGAATGGTGCTAACGGTCCCCGCGGTACCCTTACTGACCTAACAACATCATGAGCCGCCGCTCCTCGGCAAATTTCCTCGGATCCTCGTCCTTGGTGTTGATCCGGGACAGCGTCATCCGTCGGCGTTTATCACAGGTACGACGATACACGATCATTATCCTTAGGTTTAAACCGGCTATTAGCACCGTCGGGGCCAGCTTGAAGACAATCTCCAATATCACCTTGTAAATCTGAAATCCACATAACGATAAGCTATTGCTCAGCTATCTTCAAACTCACAACTTACCGAATAAAATAACGAATCTAAAAACTTCATATTATCGCGCTTATGATACATTATTGTTCCATCGGATTGTAAGACACATTTGACGACCTCGCCGCGGAGCACCGATGGCAGGTAGATCAGGAAGGTGAGCACCGGTATCAGCGCGACGGTGACCCGCGGCGGGCAGAACCGCCGGATGTGGCCCGGGTGGCACACCGAGACGTACCGCTCGATGGTCAGCACCAGCAGCATGATGACGCCGACACCTGGTGGCAAAAAAAAAACATCCGTCAACTAATTGTCTCAAAACATTTATAAGGTTCGCGGCGCTTACCAAGGCAACCGTTGCCGAGGAACAGCTCCAGATGGGCGGAGTAGAAGGCTTGGGCAAAGTTGCGCCACCGGCCGGAGTCCCGGTGTATCAGCATCCGCATGCCAAACGGGATGGCAAATATGATCGCCAGCAGAGCGGCCGCCGAGTATCCTGCAAAACGAAACGGAGCAAGAAAAATGCACATTTTTATTTATTTTTCATTCAAACCACCGTGCCGTGCAAAGGGATTTTTTTATCATTTCCGCAATCGTGGTAGGCTGTGACGGTGCGGCATGGCATGGCGGTTGGCCTCCGCGGGGAAATCGAAACGAGCAATCAGTGTCTGTCTGTCACCGCCTGTGATCGGAGTAGGCCACGTGTTTTTTTTTGTTTCGCATACGCGTCCCAGCAGGCTGGCGATGGAAGCGATGAGATAAAAATCCCGAGCTACGAAAAATCAACAAAAAAAGGGAGAATGAACATTGTGGATCCGGTGGTTGGGCAGCAGCCATATCGCAGGACATTTATCAAAAGAAATGTAAATAAATTACACATGATGGCGAGTTTGTGTTGTTTTCATTTGCACCATTCATCCATCTTTTATTCCGTTCGGTGGTGGAGAGCAATTAGGATTGGGAATCAGCACTGTTATCAAACGGCAAACATAGTATGTCATGACAAAGGAATCCGTATTGGGAGACGTAGGAGACCGGTAGCACCAATAATCGGAAGAACTGACTTGCATAAAACCAATCTAAAAATTTATTGAACCTTCAAACAAAAGGGAAACATTGAAACCTTCATTTAGGTAAAGAGTCTGGCAACTCTGCTGAAATGTCCGAATTGATTCTTGGAATGCTGAACCAGTTTCAGATACAGTAGACGTTCGATAACTGCAACATGTTTACGTTTCACTTATCGAATGAAACTCAATAACTGCAGCAACTGACAGACGTCAAAGAACTGTCAGTTGCTGTGGAATGCAGCCAATCAATGTGTGCATTCGGAAAACATCGCATATGGCAACAAAAGTACATACGAAAAACATCGCATCTCGGTTGACATTTCATTTTGACGGATAGCGGTGCGATAACTGCAAAATTGTTGCACTTACCGTACTTGCAGTTAAAAAGCATTGCAGTTAAAGCGTTTGCACCGAGCGAACGTCTACTGTATTTCCGAACGATTTTCTAAATAAATTTCCGAAGGAATATCTAAATTGTTTTTTTTTAAGAATTTCTGAAGAACATAAATATCTGAAGGGCTCCGATGAAAACTTCTGAAGCAAAGGAGGATTTTCTAAAGAAAATATACCTGTAGAACTCATTCTCTTCGAGAAATCACTATTGGAATACCCAACAGAACCTCTAGAGATATTTTAAGAAAAATTTCTGGAGAAATTCCCCAATAAAAATACGATTTTCAAGGAATTGCTGGCGGAAATCCTGGAGAAATTTCTACCAAAATACTTGGATGAATTCCTGAAAGAACTTTTGTATGAATTTCTGCAGGAATCTGTAGTAGAATTTTTGAATAAAAAACTTCTAGCATTTCCGTAAGAATCATTGTAATAATCTTTGGATAAATCTTCGCCCCTAATCTTTTGTTCCGCCCCTAACATACAACACATGCTCTGAGTGATTTTTTTTCACCGTGTATGTCAAATAGGAACATTTTTGAAACCCCCAGTGCGAAAAATGTCGAGTTCCATCACGTCAAGGTCGACCTCAAATGTCAAACTAGAACTATTTACCATTTTACTTATTTCGAATCTTCTCATTATTTCTTCGTATTTCGAGTCCGAGTAAAGTACAATTCCAATTACAATACCGTGCTTGATCGTACAGTAGACGTTCGATAACTGCAACATGTTTACGTTTCAGTTACCGAATGAAATTCGCTAACTGCAACGACTGACAGCCGTCAAACAGTTGTCAATTGCTGTTGGACGCAGCCAGAATGCACTCAAAAACATCGCAATGCAGCTTTAGTGCATCCGAAGAACATCGCAACTCAGTTGACGTTTTGTTTTTGACAGATAGCGGTGCGATAACTGCAAAATTGATGCACTTAGCGGACTTGCAGTTAAAAAGCATTGCAGTTAAACTGTTTGCACCGAGCGAACGTCTACTGTATTATTCAATCAAAGCGCGATTTCGTCTTTAGTAATAGGACCCTATTAAGGACAGACTTGTTAGAATCCCAAAATGGCCGCCACAATGGCCGACTTTGGCACCTACTCATGATTTCGAGGGCACAAATCTCTTCGTAAACAAAATCAGCGCACCTGAGCTTCTCATTTTAAGCATATCACGAGTGAGCAAAAAGAGAATAATAAAATGCATTGTTGTTTGAAGTTTGTTTCTTGAGATTTGTGCGTCTGGAGTTTTGATGCAGTGTTGAAGCGGGATCTCAAGACGTTTGTCCTTAATTTTCCCTGAAAGACTTTCTAGTGGAACACCCTGAAGGCATCCCTGATAAAACTCCTAGAAGAATCTCTGGAGGAGTTCCTGAAGAAATCCAAGGACAACTTCTTGGGAAAAAAAATCGCAAGACATATTCCTGAAAGAATCGAAGGACGAATTTTTGAAGGATTTCTTTGGCAGGAACTGCAGGGGGTATTCTTGAAGGACTTCGTGGATGGATGCCTGGACGAATCTGTGGATGAAATTCTAAAGGAGAAAATTGTGAAAGAATTCCTGGATGACTTTTTGAAGAATTTTCAGGCTCCTGCATGCATTCCTCTAAAATTAGCCGAAAGAATTCCAATATAATTTGCTGTAGAAATTCCTCTGGAAATCCTTGAAGTAATTCAGAAAAGTCTTCAGGTATTCTTGGAGGCATCCCTGGAGAAACTCCTGGGTGATGATGGAAGGATTTTTGCAATTCCTGAACGAATCCCTGAATAAATTTTTGATAAGATCCCGAGAGAAATTTCGGAATGAATCACTAGAGGAATTCCTGGAAAAATCCCTGTGAGAAATCTTGGAAAAAATCTCTAGAGGAGTTCCTGGAAAAATCCCTGGAGTTCCTGGAGGAGTTCCTGGAAGAAGACATGGAGGAATTCTTGAATAAATTCCTGGAGAAATGCCTGGAGAAATCCTTGGGCGAAATCGTGGAGGAATTCCGGGAGGAATCCCGGAAGGAATGCCTGAAGGAATGCCTGAAGGAGTGCCTGGGGGAAACCCTTAAGAAATGTCCGGACAAATCTCTGGAGCGGAATCCCTGCAGGAACCACAGGAGTAATCCCTGGAGGAACTCTTGGAGAAATTCCTGACGGAATTCCTGGAGGAACCCCCGATGGAATTCCAGGAGGAACCCCCGATGGAATTCCTGGAGGAGTCCCCGAAGGAATTCCTGGAGGAATCCCCGAAGGAATTCCTGGAGGAATCCCTGAAGGATTTCCTGAAGGAATTCCCGAAGGACTTCCTGGAAGAATTCCTGATGAAATTCCTGGAGGAATCCCCTAAGGTATTCCTGGAGGAATCCTCGAAAAAAATCCTGGAGGAATCCCCGAAGGAGTTCCTGGAGGAATCCTCGAAGGAATTCCTGGAGGATTCCCTGAAGGAATTCCCGGAGGAATCCCCGAAGGAATTCCTGGAGGAATCGCCGAAGAAATTCCTGGAGGAATCCCCGAAGGAATTCCTGAAGGAATTCCTGAAGGAATCCCCGAAGGAATTCCTGAAGGAATACCCGAAGGAATTCCTGAAGGAATACCCGAAGGAATTCCTGAAGGAATCCCCGAAGGAATTCCTGAAGGAATCCCCGAAGGAATTCCTGAAGGAATCCCCGAAGGAATTCCTGAAGGAATCCCCGAAGGAATTCCTGAAGGAATCCCCGAAGGAATTCCTGAAGGAATCCCCGAAGGAATTCCTGAAGGAATCCCCGAAGGAATTCCTGAAGGAATACCCGAAGGAATTCCTGGAGGAATACCCGAAGGAATTCCTGAAGGAATCCCCGAGGGAATTCCTGAAGGAATCCCCGAAGAAAATCCTGGAGGAATCCCCGAAGGAATTCCTGGAGGAATCCCCGAAGGAATTCCTGGAGGAATCCCCGAAGGAATTCCTGAAGGAATCCCCGAAGGAATGCCTGAAGGAATCCCCGAAGGAATTCCTGAAGGCATCCCCGAAGGAATTCCTGAAGGAATCCCCAAAGGAATTCCTGAAGGAATCCCCGAAGGAATTCCTGAAGGAATCCCCGAAGGAATGCCTGAAGGAATCCCCGAAGGAATTCCTGAAGGAATCCCCGAAGGAATTCCTGGAGGAATCCCCGAAGGAATTCCTGGAGGAATCCCCGAAGGAATTCCTGGAGGAATCCCCGAAGGAATTCCTGGAGGAATCCCCGAAGGAATTCCTGAAGGAATCCCCGAAGGAATTCCTGGAGGAATCCCCGAAGGAATTCCTGAAGGAATCCCCGAAGGAATCGCCGAAGGAATTCCTGAAGGAATCGCCGAAGGAATTCCTGAAGGAATCCCCGAAGAAATTCCTGAAGGAATCCCCGAAGAAATTCCTGAAGGAATCCCCGAAGGAATTCCTGAAGGAATCCCCGAAGGAATTCCTGAAGGAATCCCCGAAGCAATTCCTGAAGGAATCCCCGAAGGAATTCCTGGAGGTATCCCCGAAGGAATTCCTGGAGGAATCCCCGAAGGAATTCCTGAAGGAATCCCGGAAGGAATTTCTGAAGGAATCCCGGAAGGAATTTCTGAAGGAATCCCCGAAGGAATTCCTGAAGGAATCCCCGAAGGAATTCCTGAAGGAATCCCCGCAGGAATCCCCGAAAGAAATCCTGAAGGAATCCCCGAAAGAAATCCTGAAGGAATCCCCGAAGAAATTCCTGGAGGAATCCCCGAAGGAATTCCTGGAGGAATCCCCGAAGGAATTCCTGGAGGAATCCCCGAAGGAATTCCTGGAGGAATCCCCGAAGGAATTCCTGGAGGAATCCCCGAAGGAATTCCTGGAGGAATCCCCGAAGGAATCCCCGAAAGAAATCCTGAAGGAATCCCCGAAAGAATTCCTAAATTAATTCCCGAAGGAATTTCTGAAGGAATCCCCGAAGGAATTTAAGAAGGAATCCCCGAAGGAAATCCTGAAGGAATCCCCGAAAGAAATCCTGAAGGAATCCCCGAAGAAATTCCTGAAGGAATCCCCGAAGCAATTCCTGAAGGAATCCCCGAAGGAATTCCTGAAGGAATCCCCGAAGGAATTCCTGAAGGAATCCCCGAAGCAATTCCTGAAGGAATCCCCGAAGGAATTCCTGGAGGTATCCCCGAAGGAATTCCTGGAGGAATCCCCGAAGGAATTCCTGAAGGAATCCCCGAAGGAATTTCTGAAGGAATCCCCGAAGGAATTCCTGAAGGAATCCCCGAAGGAATTCCTGAAGGAATCCCCGAAGGAATTCCTGAAGGAATCCCCGAAGGAATTCCTGAAGGAATCCCCGAAGGAATTCCTGAAGGAATCCCCGAAGGAATTCCTGAAGGAATCCCCGAAGGAATTCCTGGAGGAATCCCCGAAGGAATTCCTGGAGGAATCCCCGAAGGAATTCCTGGAGGAATCCCCGAAGGAATTCCTGGTGAAATCCCAGGAATTCCCGAAGGAATCCCCGAAGGAATTCCTGAAGGAATCCCCGAAGGAATTCCTGGAGGAATCCCCGAAGGAATTCCTGGAGGAATCCCCGAAGAAATTCCTGGAGGAATCCCCGAAGGAATTCCTGGAGGAATCCCCGAAGGAATTCCTGGAGGAATCCCCGAAGGAATTCCTGGAGGAATCCCCGAAGGAATTCCTGGAGGAATCCCCGAAGGAATTCCTGGAGGAATCCCCGAAGGAATTCCTGAAGGAATCCCCGAAGGAATTCCTGGAGGAATCCCCGAAGGAATTCCTGAAGGAATCCCCGAAGGAATCCCCGAAAGAAATCCTGAAGGAATCCCCGAAAGAATTCCTAAATTAATTCCCGAAGGAATTTCTGAAGGAATCCCCGAAGGAATTTAAGAAGGAATCCCCGAAGGAAATCCTGAAGGAATCCCCGAAGGAAATCCTGAAGGAATCCCCGAAGGAATTTCAGGAGGAATCCCCGAAGGTTTCCTGAAGAAATCCCCGAAGGAATTCCTGGAGGAATTCCTGGAGGAATCCCCTAAGGAATTCCTGGAGGAATCCCCTAAGGAATTCCTGGAGGAATCCCCGAAGGAATTCCTGGAGGAATCCCTGAAGGAATTCCTGGAGGAATCCCCGAAGGAATTCCTGAAGGAATCCCCGAAGGAATTCCTGAAGGAATCCCCGAAGGAATTCCTGAAGGAATCCCCGAAGGAATTCCTGAAGGAATCCCCGAAGGAATTCCTGAAGGAATCCCCGAAGGAATTCCTGAAGGAATCCCCGAAGGAATTCCTGAAGGAATCCCCGAAGGAATTCCTGAAGGAATTCCTGGAGGAATTCCTGGAGGAATTCCTGGAGGAATTCCTGGAGGAATCCCCGAAGGAATTCCTGGAGGAATCCCCGAAGGAATTCCTGGAGGAATCCCCGAAGGAATTCCTGGAGGAATCCCTGAAGGAATTCCTGGAGGAATCCCCGAAGGAATTCCTGAAGGAATCCCCGAAGGAATTCCTGAAGGAATTCCTTGTGGAATCCCCAAAGGAATTCCTGGAGGAATCCCCGAAGGAATTCCTGGAGGAATCCCCGAAGGAATTCCTGGAGGAATCCCTGAAGGAATTCCTGGAGGAATCCCCGAAGGAATTCCTGAAGGAATCCCCGAAGGAATTCCTGAAGGAATTCCTTGTGGAATCCCCAAAGGAATTCCTGGAGGAATCCCCGAAGGAATTCCTGGAGGAATCCCCGAAGGAATTCCTGGAGGAATCTCCGAAGGAATTTCCGGAGGAATCCCCGAAGGAATTCCTGAAGGAATCCCCGAAGGAATTCCTGAAGGAATCCCCGAAGGAATTCCTGAAGGAAGCCCCGAAGGAATTCCTGAAGGAATCCCCGAAGGAACTCCTGAAGGAATCCCTGAAAGAAATTGATAGAATAGTAACCATCGAATTGTAGTATGTCATGATTAGATTAGTTCAATAAACCTCATTCAGTATTAGACTACCAAACCTAGCAGACGTATTATTCAATAGGTTATGAGCCCTAGCCGTTACCAAGGATACGGCTCTGTTAGTGAAGAAAATTTTTTCAAGCCCCATCGTCGGAAATGTCAAACCCTGAAGCAATCCGAAATGGTCCTGGATCCGGCTCGAATCAAGGTGGACAGTCAAGACATCCAGGAGGATCGGTTTCCCTACCGGTGCGAGAGGTTCTGCGAGGATCGGAAAACTACAGTTCTTGGTCCTTCGCCACCAAGATGGTCCTAATCAAGGAGCGGACCTGGTGCGCAGTGAAGGAGCAAGCTCAAGGTGATCCGGCGGTAAGCGATGAAATCTCCGACCAAGCGCTGGCGACTATATGTCTCAGCATCGATTCGAGCATATACGGATTGGTGCGGGATGCCAAGAATGCGAAAGAGGCGTGGGACAACCTTCGGAACACGTACGAGCACAGTGGGTCGACACGCAAGATCGGTCTGCTGAGGAGGCTCACAGGAATCCGGCTGGTTGGAGCTGAGCGCGACGAGGACATCATCTGCCAGACGACGCAGCAGTACGTGAATGAGCTGTTCACGACTAGTCATCAGTTGGCGGAAGTCGGATTCAAGGTCGATGACGCTTGGCTGGCCAGTTTGTTAATGAAAGGCCTGCCGAAACAGTACGACCCGATGATCCTCGGCCTGGAGTCATCCGGAATTAAGCTGACAGCGGACATCGTCAAGGCGAAGATCCTTCAAGACGTGAAAGTTTCAAGCGATACGAAACAAGGCGGAGAAGCGTTCCTGAGTAAGCCCAAGCAAGGTCCGAAGGCCAGCAGCGACAAAGCCAATGTGAAGTGCTACCGGTGCAAGAAAATGGGCCACTTCGCATCCCAGTGTTCCAGTCAAGCCGTCGAGAAGAAGAAGGAGAAGTACAGCAAGAACAGTGGGCATGCCGCATTTTTCGCGGCGCTCAATGCAAGCCAGCCGTCCACTATGGCCGCGGCGGCAGCAGAGGAAGATTGGATATTCGATTCCGGAGCAACCGCTCATTTGTGCCGGGACAGAAACCTTC
Source organism: Aedes albopictus (assembly GCF_035046485.1). NCBI lineage: Eukaryota > Metazoa > Arthropoda > Insecta > Diptera > Culicidae > Aedes > Aedes albopictus. Next base: position 15,507,148 of record NC_085136.1, read on the forward strand.
TGGAGGATGCGGTGAGTGTTTCGTCAAGCGTCAACGTGGCCAACAATGCGACGGTGCCGGTGGTTGCCAAAGGACTGGTGAACGTGTCGGCGGATGTTGGAGCCACAACCTGCGAAATTTCCATGAGCGAGGTCCTGTGCGTACCGGATCTGGCAGTAAATTTGCTGTCGGTAAGTAGAATGTGCCAAAACGGTTACAGCGTGACGTTTACGAAGGAAGCGTGCAAGGTCGTCAGTCCGAAGAACGAAGTAGTTGCGGTTGGACAAGAGTCCGGCGGTTTGTATAAGTTGAGGAAAGCCCACAGTCCGTCGGCGAATATGACCTGCAAGGCGGAGAACAACTTCCAGCTTTGGCACCGGAGGTTGTGCCATATGTCCGTTGGCTGCATGAAGCGATTAGGCGGCATGGCAAGTGGATTCGACTTCAGCGTGGCCAACTTTACGAAGTGTGTCCCCTGCATACAAGGCAAGCATCCACGACAGCCGTTTCGATCCGTGGGACATCGTGAAGACCGTGTGCTGGAGTTGATACACTCCGATCTCTGTGGACCCATGGAGACGACATCGATTGGAGGAAGGCGCTACTTCCTAACGTTTATTGACGATGCAAGTAGGAAGGCGTTTGTGTATTTCCTGAAATCAAAAAGGGAAGTATTAGAAGCGTTTCAAGACTTCAAGAGCTTCGCTGAGAACCAGACAGGTCAGAAAATCAAGCGGTTCAGGTCGGACAATGGGACCGAATATGTGAATCACCCTATGAAGCAGTTTCTTCGGCAGTCCGGTATTCAGCACGAGATGTCCGTTCCATACAACCCGGAACAGAATGGATTAGCTGAGCGTATGAACCGGACGATTGTGGAGAAAGCGAGGAGTATGCTGTGTGACGCGAAATTGGAGAAGCGCTATTGGGCCGAAGCTGTTGCGACGGCATCGTACGTGATCAACCGATCGCCAACGAAAGGGTTGCCGGTGACACCAGAAGAAGCGTTTACCGGACGAAGACCGGACCTAGCCCATCTGCGCGTATTTGGATCCAAGGTAATGTTTCACGTGCCGAAAGAGAAGAGGAGGAAGTGGGATCCCAAGTCCGAGCCCGGAATTTTCATGGGCTACAGCAGCAATTCCAAAACGTACCGAGTGTACAGTCCGAAGGTGAAGAACGTTATCGTCAGCCGGGATGTCATATTCCTGGACGAAAGTGCGATCAACCAGATTCCTGAGTTTGAAGAAGCGACCATAGAAGATGTTCCACTTGATGTGGTCGTTCAGCCAGTCGTCCAAGATCAAGACCAAGATCAGCGGAACGTGCCCGGAGTGCAAGACGACGATGATGAAGATAGTAGTGAGTCCGATTACGATGACCCGGAGGGGGAAGAAACCGATGTTCAAGAGCAGCAGCCCGTTCAGCAGTCGCAGCCTGTTGCGCTCCCCTCACAAACAGAGGACCCACGCAAGTTGGTAAGGCGCAGTGAGAGGGAGCGCGTGCCCCCAGGCAAGTATCGAAACTTTATTATGAACTGCAGTGCCGCCCCTAAAAATCCTCAACAGTTTTCAGAACCGAACCCAGAGTACGATGGTCCCCATACTGCCAATCCGGTGGTGTTCAATGAGCCGAATACGTTCCAGGATGCGATTTCCGGTGAAGGCAGTGACCGGTGGAAGGAGGCCATGCAGTCGGAGTATGACGCCCTACAGAAGAACTGCACGTGGGAGCTGACGAAGCTACCTGCCGGACGAAAGGCCTTGCGGTCGAAGTGGGTGTACAAGGTGAAGACCAACTCCGATGGGACGGTGGAGAGATACAAAGCCCGCCTGGTAATCAAGGGCTTCTCTCAAGTTAAGGGTGTGGACTACAATGAGACTTATGCACCTGTAGTGCGATACGCCACCGTTCGCTACCTCATGTCCCTGGCGGCCAGGATGAATTTGAAGGTGCAGCAGATGGATGCCGTGACGGCGTTCTTGCAGGGAGACCTAGAGGGCGAGGAAATATTCATGGAGCAACCAGAAGGGTTCGTGGACCAGAAGGCGCCAACGAAAGTCTGCAAGTTGAAGAAGGCGTTGTACGGCCTCAAACAGGCCAGCAGGGTCTGGAATCTGAAGCTGGATGCTGAGCTCAAGCGAATCGGGTTGAAGCGGTCCAGATACGACACCTGTGTCTACTACAAGATCGAAGGCACAAGTATCCTGATAGTAGCAGTGTATGTGGACGACCTGCTCATTTTTTCGAACAACACGCGCTGGGAGGAGAATTTGAAGAAGCAGCTTACCAAGAAGTTCAGGATGAAGGACTTGGGACTGGCCAACAAAGTTCTCGGAATTCGTGTAACCAGAGAGGACGGCGTAGTAAGGCTGGACCAAGAGCAGTACATCAACGAGCTCCTAGATCGGTTCGGCGCGACTGACTGCAACACCGTTACCACACCAGCGGACCCGGGACAGAAGCTCACGAAGCAAATGAGTCCAAAGTCGGAAGAAGAGCGGAAGCAGATGGAGAAGATTCCTTTCCGCGAACTAGTCGGCGGCCTGCAATATTTGGCCCAAGGCACTCGGCCGGATATTAGCTTTGCTGTTAACGCCGTAAGCCATTTCGTCAACGATCCGGGGAAAGCTCACTGGACTGCGGCGAAGCGAATCCTCCGCTACCTAAAAGGCACGAAGAAAATGAAGCTGACGTACAACGGACGGTGCAACGGAAGCTTCGTAGGCTACTGTGATGCGGACTGGGGAAACGACACTGACACCCGTCGGTCCATCACCGGATATGTGTTCCTGCAATCTGGTGGGCCGATATCATGGAACTGTCGCAAGCAGACGACGGTTGCTCTCTCGACGACGGAAGCCGAGTACATGGCGATTTCGGCTGATACGCAGGAAGCCATCTGGTGGAGAGGTTTTCGAGAGGAGCTGTCCGGATGTGCTGAACCGGTGCCCATTTTTTGCGACAATCGGAGTGCTGTTCACCTGGCGGAGAAAGAAATCGGTTATTCTTCAAGAAGCAAACATAGTGATAGTCGGCATCATTTCGTCAGGCAGTACATCGAAGACAAATACATTAATCTCGAACATGTTAGTGCCGAGTATCAAGCAGCGGACATGCTCACTAAGGCACTACCGACGAAGAACTTTGAAGATGGAAGGAAGACCCTCGGAATTAGAGAAATTCTCGGTTAAGGGGGGATGATAGAATAGTAACCATCGAATTGTAGTATGTCATGATTAGATTAGTTCAATAAACCTCATTCAGTATTAGACTACCAAACTTAGCAGACGTATTATTCAATAGAAATCCTGAAGGAATCCCTGAAAGAAATCCTGAAGGAATCACCGAAGGAATTCCTGGAGGAATCCCCGAAGGAATTCCTGGTGAAATCCCAGGAATTCCAGGAGGAATCCCCGAAGAAATTCCTGAAGGAATCCCCGAAAGAAATCCTGAAGGAATCCCCGAAGGAATTCCTGGACGAATCCTTCAAAAACGATTGTTGGTAAACAAATTGTTTCGTCTGTCAAAATTACTTTGGTAAAAATACCTTTTTTTCCTCGATCTCATTTCTTCCCCAGGTGAGCTGAGTACTAGGCTTTAGGCATGACAACCTCAATCTTTCGGAGAATTATGAGTTTAAACAATTTCGATATCCAATTATATCACACTATAGAAGTATTCTAATCAAAACCATCAGTGGCCTCCCCTCATCTTCCACGGCGTTACGCTTTATTTTGGTTGGAGCTTCCATAGTAGCATCGTATAAAAATAAACAGTGGCCTACTGCGGCAGCTAGAGCCCTGGCTTACCACTCTCTGACCACAGTCCTCTTCATGCCATGCCTACTGGGATCGTCGGTAGCCATTACAGCTCCTCAAACAGACGACGCGACATTACCACGTGATTGTGCCCGGGTTGCCAAGCAAGCAATCTACTGTGGATCTCCTAGATCCGCTCGCGGCTTCTGCGAAAGCCCCTCGGTTTACATATACAATGGAAAGGACAACGGCCGGATGACTGACAAGGCTAGACGCGCAACGATACGACGGTGATGAGGATGCGCTCATCATTTCCGTGAGTTTACATTTAGATGAGAGCTGCCGCCGAGGCTGGAAATAGTAGCTGGCGTGTCAATATTTACAAACCGCGGTGGCAAAACCATCAACTCGGCGTTGCCGCCTAGCGCGAGTTTCGCCCTGCGTGACACTAGATGGCGGTCGTTCGGTGTGTCAACAGACGTGATTGTTGTCTAGAAACGGCGTTAAGAAGCATTCCAGCGAATGTAATCGTATGGTTTTATCGATTCCTATCTAAATATTTTCCCGAGTTTGTAAAAACATCGGAAACCGAACCTCTCAGGTTCTAATTATGGAAATAGTTCTAAAAATAGCTACCATTGTTATTCAATGCCTCCGCATTTCCAACCTCACCCCTTCGCTTGGAACCAACGAACAACACCGCTCCAGTTCAGTGTCTTAATCCGTAAATCGATCCCAGTAGTCCGCCCCGCACTTCGGTGGGTCCCGCGTCTAATAACAGTAATCACCGCCTGCTTTTCCGATCAGTGGGTAAATTTAATCAAGCGCCTCCTTTGCCGCTCCGCTTTCATTACCACTACGAATCGACCGACCGACCGACCGTTGGTTGGTCCGCATGGAAAGGGAAAAGGGCCCAGGGGGGGGGGGGGGGGTGCGACGTCCATCTACATCTAGACCGTCCAGAGGGGAGGCGGGAAAAGTCGGCGTTCCAACCCACTTCGAGGCGGAAGAATGGGTCACTCGACAAGGCCATTATGACTTAGTGGCTTGATTACAGCACTCACACAAACACGTACGCGTAACTATTACATCCAGGATTTACAGGACTTTTCCGAATTTCTGCGAATGGCGTTCTGCGTGTCAGTAGGCATGTTAGGGGAATGCCGATGAATGTATCGTTGGAGAAAAATTATCAACATTTTTGAAAGATTGGTGAAGTGAGAACAACAACAACAGAATGACGTCCAATTTATTTTTTGTTTGAATTTACAAGCCTGGAAAAACAAAGAGGAGAAACGTCGACATTGGATTCACTGTCATTCCCCTATAGCTTCAATCGAGCAAGCAACTGTGAAATCGACTAAGATTCGTTAAAAGAGCCATTTTACAAAACAACCACATTGTTGATGATGATACAGTAGATGTTCGCTCGGGGCAAACGCTTTAACTGCAATGCTTTTTAACTGCAAGTCCGCTAACTTCAACAATTTTGCAGTTATCGCACCGCTTTCTGTCAAAATAAAATGTCAACAGCAATGTGATGTTTTACGTACGCAGTTTTGTTGCAGTGCGATGTTTTCCGAATGCACATTGGCTGCATTCTGCAGCAACTGACAGTTCTTTGACGTATGTCAGTTGTTGCAGTTATCGAATTTCATTCGGTAAGTGAAACGTAAACATGTTGCAGTTATCTAACGTCTACTGTATTATTATTCACGTATGAGGACCAAGGGCGTAGCTAGAGTGACTGGAAGGGAGAGTGGCGTCATGTTCCAATTTTGACAGGTCTCCTGATCGTTTGGAACGGGAATTTGTATGGATTTGACAGATGATCGCTGTTCCAATTTTGACACTGACGCCACTCTCACTTCCAGTCACTCTAGGCGTAGCCATCTTTTCAGTCAGGGAGGGGAGGAGGGGGGGGCGGCAAGCACCCTTAGAAGATTTGTACCTGCTACTTGTATAATTAAACATTATAATTACAAAGAAATATAATATGAACATGAGCTAGGGCATATATCAATGGAAGCCATGCCGAGCGGCATCAAAACAAAGCAAGCGGGAAAAGAGCAACGTTAAGTCAGTCTTGTAAAATATTTCGCACAAGTAGGTTGCATCGTTTGCATCCTTTTCCTCGATTGTGAAGAGTTTCGGCCGGTGGAATTGATTGACCCGGACTGCCACAGTGTCCGTCCGGACACGACAATGGCACAGCCGGTAGGTTTTGCTCCCAATAGATCATTGAAGCCAACTTTTCCGCTACCCACCGCATCAAAACAAAAGCGCCACCGTATATGGACTGTAACACAGTGACAGCAGGCAAGTTACGTCAAACACACAAGGCTACGGTGGCGCTATCTGTTCCTTTCATAGCGGCCGTTTCAGTTATTTTAGTGATCCATTAGCGCGGAACAGGTCTCGCACGGCTTGGTTCATTGTTTTGGGAAGTTTGGCGTTTTGGTTTTGTTTGCCGCTGGAAGAAAATTGCCGAAATAGTGGTTGTTGCGGTTGCGAGGCAGGATTTTGCAACGATGGAACTGGCACGGTCTTTTTATCGGCGTCATTGGCGTTCGTGGGAAACACTACATATTTTGTCGGTCAGTGTTGTCCATCTTGCGTGACTGGTCGTTGGAAGTTGTTTTTATGGATGAAATACTACAGGGCCATGTTCCTGGGACTTTATCTGTCAATTACGGTGGATGAAAGGTTATTCCCTGTATATTGCTTGAATTTATAGTTTGTGAATTCTAGCGGTCAACATAACTTGATAATTATTTGAGTTATATCTAGCGATTATGTTTTTTGCCTCGTTCAATTCCTCCGAGAGGGTAAGCTAACGGTGAATTCCCCCGAGAGGGTAAACCGCAACGAAAAAGCAAATCCCCCCGAAAGGGTAAGCTAACGGTGAACTTCCCCGAGAGAGTAAGCTAACGGTGAATTCCCCCGAGAGGGTAAGCTAACTGTGAATTCCCCCGAGAGGGTACACCGCAACGAAAAAGCGAATTCCCCCGAGAGGGTAAGCTAACGGTGAATTCCCCCGAGAGGGTAAACCGCAACGAAAAAGCAAATTCCCCTGAGAGGGTAAGCTAACTGTGAATTCCCCCGAGAGGGTAAACCGCAAGGTAAAAGCAAATTCTCCGAGAGGGTACACCGCAACGAAAAAGCGAATTCCCCCGAGAGGGTAGGCTAACGGTGAATTCCCCCGAGAGGGTACACCGCAACTAAAAAGCGAATTCTCCCCAGAGGGTAAGTAATGGTGAATTCCCCCGAGAGGGTGAACCGCAACGAAAGAGCGAATTCCCCCGAGAGGATAAGCTAACGGTGAATTCCCCCGAGAGGGTAAACCGCAACGAAAAAGCGAATTCCCCCGAGAGGGTAAGTTAACGGTGAATTCCCCCGAGAGGGTAAACCACAGCGAAAAAGCGAATTCCCCCGAGAGGGTAAGCTAACGGTGAATTCCTTCGAGAGGGTACACCACAACTAAAAAGCGAATTCCCCCGAGAGGGTAAGCTAATGGTGAATTCCCCCGAGAGGGTAAACCGTGACTAAAAAGCGAATTCCCCCGAGGGAGTAAACTAAAGGTGAATTTCCCCGAGAGGATAAAGCGCAACGAAAAAGTGCATTCCCCCGAGAGGGAAAGCTGCAACGAGAAGGCAATTTTCCCAGCTAATGGCGAAGAGATGAGAGATGAAAGAAGAGAAGTAGGAATTGAGAGATGATAGCTGTGTGAGAGTTCTGAGACTCAAGAGAAAAGAGATGAGAGAGGATTAGATATGAGATATGGTGATGATGATGATGAGAGATGAAAGATAGGAGACGATGAATAAGAAATAAGAGATGAGATATAAGGATGACAGATGAGAGGTGAGAGTTGAGAGATGATAGATAAGAGATGAGAGATAGGAGATCGGATATGAGATATGATGATGATGAGAATGACGATGATGATGATTAGAGATGAGATATGAGAAATAAGACAGGAATTGATGAGAAATGAGAGACGAATGATAAAAGATGAGAGTTGAGATGTTAGAGATTAGAGATGAGAGATAAGGGATGAGCCATGAGAGATGAGAGATATAAGATTAAAGATAAGAGATGAGTGATAAGTGGTGAGAGACAATAGATGATAGATGATGTGAAATGAGAGATGATGATAAGGTGAGAGTGGAGAGTTGAGAGATGTGAGATGACAAATAAGAGATGAGAGATGGTGAGAGATGAGCGAAGGTGATGATGATGGTGATGAAGATGATGAGAGATTAGATGAGAGTTGAAAGATGGGAGATGAGACATGAAAACTGAAAGATGAGAGATGAGAGGTGAGAGATGAGAGAAAAAGATGAGAGATGATGATTAGTGGTACGAGATGATGATGATATTGGAGAGGGATGATAATGTCAAATTAGAGATGGGAGACAAAAGATGAGTGATAATAGATGAGAGATGAGATGTGAGAGATTAAGTGTCATATTCACAATAGGCTCCTAAAGTCCTATCGGGATTCTTGTTTTAAACCACAATATATGGTTCAAGAGTACATATTTACTCATTTTTTGACGTTTTTATTAACCATAGTTGAAAATATATATGTCGTTTTCGTTTTTGCGGTGGTGCTACACCGGTGCAGCACTTTTGCACCGAAAACGTTCGTTTTTGAATTTCGTGCTGCACCGGTGTAGCACTTTTTCTGCACCGCTCAAGATAGTGCAGCACTCAGAAAATCGGGAGTGTAGCAGGTGTACACCGCGTCCACCAATCAGCGTTTGCAAAATTGTAAATATTTTGGTTTTTATTCACGCACACCAATGCAACTGCGCCAAAAATGTTCGTTTTTGTAGTGGAAAGTGTAGCATGAAGCGGTGTAGCACTGCCGCAAAAACGAAAACGACAATAATTTTTATTTTCTTAGCCTTTTGTCTCGTCCCTAGCTTATAACACATACTTTGAGTGATTTTTTTTCACCGTGTATGTCAGATAGGAACATTTTTGAAATCCCAGTGCGAAAAATGTCGAGCTCAGTCACACAAGGTTGACCTCAAATGTCAAAGTAGAACTATTTACCATTTTACTTATTTCAAATTTTCTCATTATTCCTTTGTTTTTCAAGTTCGAGTAAAGTACAATTCCTATTAGAATACCATGCTTGATCGTATTATTCAATGTAAGCGAGATTTCGTCTTTAATTTTAGGACCCTATTGCTTTGTATTGCTGGCACATTTCGCCCCAACCTCCCCTCATAGTATCGGCGTTTTCCCGGGTTTTTGCGCGCTTAACCTGTCGCTGCCCAAGGGAAATGAATTAAATGCTTAATTGAATAAGTTAGTAATGGCCGGGAACTTTCCGTCGTACTACTACTACTACTTGCATCTCCTCGGGACGGGACACGATGGATGCCCAGAAAGGGCGACTGCTACATTCGAGTCTGACTGACCGCGAATATGGAAAGGAGAGGGCTAGAATGATTGCGCCCATTCCCGGATCCTTGAATTTCTTCCCGCTGCGGGAGCGGGCGAAAATTAGAGACCGAAATAGATGCGCAATAAAACGGCACCCAACAATGGGAACGTGTGTCCCGTGTTTTGGCCCGAACCTATAGGTTTCGATTACCGTAGTCATTTGTCTAATTTTACTTTTTGATTAATGTCCCTCCCTGGGAGTCGTGGCCACCATCAGATATACAGGCAACAGATGCAACCAGTAGGCGGGAAGCGCAAAGATGGGCTGTGAGCTTACTGAGACATTTTTGAAGGTAATCGTAGTAGACAGATTTTTCATCAGTTAATTGCATTTATTTATGAGACATTATCTTGTACAGTAGACGTTCGCTTAGTGCAATTCTTATTAACTTCAAGTCCGCTAAGTGCAACAATTTTGCAGTTATCGCATCGATATAGGCCTTTTCGTATGACAGATCCGCGTATGCTTTTATTTACAAAGGTTGGACAACAGCTGCCAACACGGACCTGCCATCTCCGTAGAAGAACTGTCAAAGACCCGATCTGCTGATTTAAGACGTCAAATGAAAAGGTCCATTCTTCAAAGCGAAATGTCAACAGCGATGTGATGTTTTTGCATGCATTTTTGTTGCAGTGCGATGTTTTCCGAATGCACACTGCCTGCATTCTGCAGCAACTGACAGTTCTTTGACAGTTCTGACAGTGAAACCTGTGAAACGTAAACATGTTGCAGTTATCGAACGCCTACGGTTATCACATCACAGCAATCAGGGAAATAAGTTATGATTTCTAAAATCTTGAAATCATGAGGCTTCCTGAAAGTATTGTGGATTTAGCACCAAAATGGTGTCGGAAGTAACTTCATTGACTTCCGCTGGCTTTCCTGTGCGCTAAACATAACGTCGGAAGTAGTGCGCTGAATAGAGCATCAGATTCACTATACAGCGCACTACTTCCGACGTTATGTTTAACGCACAGGAAAGCCAGCGGAAGTCAATGAAGTTACTTCCGACACCAATTTGGTGCTAAATCTACAATATCAAACATTGAATTCACAAAGAAATATCTAGTAGCAAAACCCATTAATTCTAATGAATATAGGTCGACATGTTGTTTCTGAAGAGATATACAGTAGACGTTCGCTCGGTGCAAACGCTTTAACTGCAAGTCCGCTAAGTGCGACAACTTTGCAGTTATCGCACCGCTATCCGTCAAAATGACATGTCAACAGCGATGCGATGTTTTTTGCATGCACTTTTGTTGTAGTGCGATGTTTTCCGAATGCACATTGATTGCATTCTGCAGCAACTGACAATTCTTTGACGTCTATCAGTTGTTGCAGTTAACGAACTTCATTCGGTAAGTGAAACGTAAACATGTTGCAGTTATCGAACGTCTACCGTATAGATTTTTTTTACAATTTTTAGAAAAAGTGATGTTTTGGTGAAACTGCTTAAAAAACAATAGAATTTATTTAAAATTGACTATATAAAAAAATATTACATTTTCTTTTTCACTTCTTGAACAATAGAAAATACAGTTATTGTAAAAATAATAAAATAAAATAAAAATCGTTACAGAATTTATGAAGCAAAGTATATATTCCGCTGGATTTTTCTCTAAGAATGCTTCTGAGATTCTTCAAGGTAACTTCGTTAGGGAAGAGCCATCCAAGAGCTGTAGAGCCTCTCGGTAAAGAGTCCATAATAAAAATAAAAATATCGTGAGGTTGTGCTTTTTTTTTTGAAGTCCTCATGGATGTTCTTCTGAAGCTTCTCATGGATGTTCTACTGGAAATCCTCCTGGGAAATTTCCAGGAATTCTCCGGAGTTTCTTTCAGGAATCCTCCCAACAAGTCATCGGAATTCTTCTCAGAAAATTAACTGAAACTCCTCTCAGGAGTTCACTGGAAGTATTCCTTGGAACTCATTGGTATTCTTCTCATTAATTCACCGAAATTCATCTCAAGCTTTTACCGTAATTCCTTACAGAAATTTACCGGTATTCCTATCAGGAATTCACTGGAACTCCTATTAGGAATTCACCGGAATGCCATGGAACTCCTCTCAGGAATTCACCATAACTCTTATCAGAAATTCACCGAAAATCCAATCAGGAATTCTCCGGAATTCTTATAAGGAAATCACCGGAATTTCTATTAGGAATTCACCGGAACTCCACGGAACTCCTCACAGGAATTCATTAGAACTCCTCTCAGGAATTCACTTGAATTTCTCTCAGGAATTTACCACAATTCTTCTCAGCAATTACCAGGAATTCCTCTCAGGAATTTACCAGAATTCCTCTCGGGAATTGACCGAAATTTCCGAGTGGAATTCATCTCAGGAATTCACTCGAATTCCTCTCAGAAATTCACTTGAATTTCTCCCAGGAATTCACCGGAATTCCTATGAAAAATTCACCGGAGTTCCTATTAATAATTCATCGGATTTTCTATTACGGATTCACCGGAACCCCTCCTAGGAATTCACCAGAATTCCAGGGAGCTCCTCTCAGCAATTCACTCGAGTTTCACTCAGGAGTTCACCAGGATCCCTCTCAGAAATTCACTTGAATTCCTCTCAGGAATTCACCGCGATTTTCTCAGAAATTCACCGGAATTTCTAATAAGAATTTACCGGAATTCCATGGAACACATGAATTTCTCTCATGAATTCACCGGAATTCCTCTCAGAAATTCACTCGAATTCCTCTCAGCAATTCACTCGATTTTCTTTCAGGAATTCACCGGAATTTCATAGGAATTACGGTGAATTCCTGACACGAATTCTTCGGAGTTTCTCTCAGAAATCCTCCCAGCAAGTTGTCGGAATTCTTCTCAGAAAATTAACTGAAACTCCTCTCATGAGTTCACTGGAAGGATTCCTAGGAACTCATTGGTATTCTTCTCAGTAAATCACCAAAATTCATCTCAAGTTTTACCGTAATTCCATACAGAAATTTACCGGAATTTCTATCAGGAAATCACCGGAACTCCTATTAGGAATTCACCGGAATTCCTATTAGGAAATTCATCGGAATTCCATGTAACTCCTCTCAAGAATTCACCGTAACGCTTATCAGAAATTCACCGAAAATCCAATCAGAAATTCTCCGGAATTCTTATAAGGAAATCACCAGAATTTCTATTAGGAATTCACCTTAACCCCATGGAACTCCTCTCAGGAATTCACGGGAACTCCTCTCAGGAATTCACTTGAATTTCTCTCAGAAATTTACCGCAAGTCTTCTCAGCAATGGATCATTGGAAGGTAACACGGTGACAGCAGTTGAGTTACGTCAAACACACAAGGCTACGGTGGCGCTATCTGTTAATTTCAAAGCGGCCGTTTTAGTTATTTTAGTGATCCATTATCAGGAATTCCTCACAGGAATTTACCAGAATTCCTCTCAGGAATTGACCGGAATTTCCGAGTGGAATTCATCTCAGGAATTCACACGAATTTCTCCCAGGAATTCACCAGAATTCCTGTCAGGAATTCACCGGAATTCCTATGAGAAATTCACCGGAGTTCCTATCAATAATTCATCGGATTTCCAATTACGAATTCACCGAAACTCCTCTTAGGAATTCAGCGGAATTCCAGGGAACTTCTCTCAGCAATTCACTCGAATTTCACTCAGGAGTTCACCAGAATCCGTCTCAGAAATTCACTTGAATTCCTCTCAGGAATTCACTTGAATTTCTTCCAGAAATTCACCGAAATTCCTAATAGGAATTTACCGGAATTCCATGGAACACATGAATTTCTCTCAGGAATTTACCGCAACCATGTTCTTTATGTTTTATTAGATTTTATTCATTACTAGCTGTCCCGGCCAACTTTGTCTTGCCAATCTTGAGGTGGTTTGACAGTTTTTGAACTCATTTAAGCACCGCACTCTAGATTGGTTTGATTGCGATCGTTTCCATTTTCTTTCCAGCTCATGCAAATTCAGTAGTTTCATAAATTTTCTTCATTTTGAGTCCATTTTCGTAACTTTTTGAACACTTAAACACAGCCACCATGAAGACGAATCGAACTGTGCAAGAGTCGTGCTGATTGGCTCATCCGTTCGTCAGTTTTGTTGCCTCAAAGGGACTTCAAACTCATTTTTATATATATAGATTAATCATTTACATCTCTCCAGAAGTTTCTTCAGAGATTCTTCCAGAAACATTCAGTGATGCCTCCAGGAGATCCACCAGGGATTCCTCCAGAAAATTTTTCAGAGATACCTTCAGGATTTTTTTTATTGATCCAGGAGTGATTTTATTTTCAGGAGATCTCTCAGGAAGATCTCTACAGGAGTACCTTCAGTGAAAACTCCAAGAGTTCCTTCAGAACTTTTTTCAGGAGGATTTAGGGTGCCTCCTAGAGATACATCAGAGATTCATCCACATGATCCTTTTTCCAGAGATTAGTCTGAGAGTTCCTTCAGGGATTCCTTATGAAGTTCCATCAAGAATTCCTCCAGGAGTTTCTTAAGGAACTAGTCCAGGAGCTACCTCAGAGATTTCTCCAGCAGATGCTCCAAAAAAAAATCCTCCAACAAGGGACTTCTCCTGACGATCTGTAGGGATTTCGCAAGGAGATCTTTCAGGAAACACTCCGGGAGTTTCATCAAGGGTTCCTACAGGAATCCCTTCTAGCATCTCTCCTGGGATTTCTTTAAGAATCCCTCCTGAAACTCCTTCGGGGATTCCTCTTGGAATTACTTCGGGATGCCTCATGAAAATTTTCCAGAGATTCTTTCGGTGGTTCTTTCATGGAATGCTCCAGAAGTTCATTCGGTGATCTTTCCAGAAGTTCGTTCAGGGATCTCCCTAATAGTTCAGGAGAGATGCCTCTATATGTTCACTAGGAATTCCTTCAGAAGTTCCCTAAGATATTTCAACAGGAGTTCACTCTGGTATCCTTCAAGAAGTCCCTTCAGAGATTTTTTTCAGGAGGATTCATAAATGCTTCCTAGAGATCCATCAAGGGTTCCGTAGGATGTTTATTCAGGAATGCCTGCAGGAGGTCTTAAGGAATTAGTTTAGGAGTTCCTGCAGGGATTCATTCTGAAGTTCTTTTAGAGGACCAGGAGTTCCATCAGAGATTCCTCCAAGAGCTTCAGGGATTCTTGCAGATGTTTCTTCAGAGATTCCTCCTGAAATTCTCCAGGGATGCCTACAGAAGTTCCTTCAGAAATCACTCCAGGAGGTAATTCAGAGAATCTTATACGAGGATCCAAGGATACCTCCAGGAAAATTCAGGGATTACCCCAGAAGTTTATTCAGGGATTTCTATATAAGAGTTCCTTCTAAGATTCCCTCAGGATTTCCTTAGGGGTATCTTTCAGAGACCGCTCTTGGGGTTCTTTCAGATTGTAGATTGATATTTTTCCAAGAGGACTCACGAATGCCTCCAGGAGTTACGTCAGAGATCTCTCCAGAAGCTCATTCAGGAATACCTACAGGAGTTCTCTCAAGGAATCTTGTAGGAGTTTCTTCAAACATTTCCTAAGGATTATAAGCAGGCATATCTCCAGGATATTCTTGAGGAATCTTTCATGGAGTTTCTACAAGAATTCCTCCAGGAATTCTTGAGGAAATACCTCCTGCAAATCCTTCCCCCTTCCCGGGAAGATTACCTTTAAGGACAAACATCTTGAAATCCCGGTTCAACAGTGTATCAAAACTTCAGACGCACAAATCTCAAGAAGCAAGCTTCAAACAAAACAAACAATAATGCATTTTATTATTCTGTTCTTACTCACTTGTAATAAGCTTAAAATAAGAAGCTCAGGTGCGCTGGTTTTGTTTACGAAGAGATTTGCGCCTTCAAAATCGTGAGTAGGTGCCAAAGTCGGCCATTGTGGTGGCCATATTGGGATTCTAACAAGTCTGCCCTTAAGAGATTCCGCTGAAAATCCTTCGAAGATTCTGCCTGAAAATCCTTCGGAGATTCCAACCGGAATTCCTGCAGGAATTTCTCCTGCAATTTCTAGGGGGATTCCTCCTGGACTTCCTTCAGGGGTTCCCCTAGACTTCCATCGAGGATTCCTCCTGGAATTCTTTTAGGGATTTCTCTTGAAATTCCTTCGGAGTTTCTTCCTAGGGTTTTTTTTTGGAGTTTCCTCCTAAACTTCCTTCGAGGATTCTTCCTGAAATTCTTTCGGGGATTCATACTGATATTACGTCGTAGATTCCTCCTGGAATTCCTTTTGTGATTCCTCTTAGAATACCTTCAGAGATTCCTCCTGGTATTACTTCGGGGATTCCTCCAGGACTTCCTTCGTGATTTTTTCCTGAAATTCTCTCGGGGATTTCTCCAGGGGTTCCCCTAGACTTCCATCGAGGATTCCTCCTGGAATTCTTTTAGGGATTTCTCTTGAAATTCCTTCGGAGTTTCTTCCAAGGGTTTTTTTTGGAGTTTCCTCCTAAACTTCCTTCGAGGATTCTTCCTGAAATTCTTTCGGGGATTCATCCTGATATTACGTCGTAGATTCCTCCTGGAATTCCTTTTGTGATTCCTCTTAGAATACCTTCATAGATTCCTCCTGGTATTACTTCGGGGATTCCTCCAGGACTTCCTTCATGATTTTTTCCTGAAATTCTCTCGGGGATTTCTCCAGGGGTTCCCCTAGACTTCCATCGAGGATTCCTCCTGGAATTCTTTTAGGGATTTCTCTTGAAATTCCTTCGGAGTTTCTTCCTAGGGGTTTTTTTTGGAGTTTCCTCCTAAACTTCCTTCGAGGATTCTTCCTGAAATTCTTTCGGGGATTCATCCTGATATTACGTCGTAGATTCCTCCTGGAATTCCTTTTGTGATTCCTCTTAGAATACCTTCAGAGATTCCTCCTGGTATTACTTCGGGGATTCCTCCAGGACTTCCTTCATGATTTTTTCCTGAAATTCTCTCGGGGATTTCTCCAGATATTCCGTCGTGGATTCCTCCTGTAATTCCTTCGGGATTTCTTTCTTGAATTTCTTCAGTGATTTCTCCTAGAATTCCTTCGGAAATTCCTCCAGGAATTTGGAGATTCTTCCTTTAGAGTTCCTTCGGGGATTCCTTCTTGAATTTCTCCGGGAATTCCTCCTGGACTTCATATGGGGATTCCTCTTGGAATTCCTTCGGGGTTTCCTCTTAAAAAAAAACCTTTGACGATTTCGCTTGGAATTCCTTCGGAGATCCCTCCCGGAATTCCTTCAGTGGGTTCCTATCATTTCATCGGAGATTCTTCCTAGACTTCCATCGGAGATTCCTCCTGCAACTCCTCCTGCTATTCCTCCTGGAATTCTCTCAAGGATTGCTTCTGGAATTCCTTCAGAGATTCCTCCTGAGTATTTTTCGTTGATTCCTCCTATAGAAATCCTTTGGGGATTTGTTTTCGAATTCCCTTGGAAATTCCCACTGAAATTCCTTTGAGGATTCCTTCTGGAAATTCTTTGGGGATTCCTACTTGAGCTTCTTTGGGATTATTCCTGGATATTTTTCTTTGCTTCCTTCTAGAAATCCTTAGAGGATTCCTTCTTGAATTCCTTAAGAAATTTCCGCAGGAATTCCTTTGGGGATTCCTGCTGTGATTCCCTTGGAATTCCTGCTTGAATTCATTTAGACGTGCCGGGGGGGCTGCGGTAATGGTTTATCGAATTCTCGGTAAACAATTTACCGAGAATCTGTAAATGTTTTTGCTTTTTAAACGGCTACTTTCCCCAGAAACACACTTCTGGTTTGATTACTGAATACTCCCAACAACAGTAGCAGAAACATGAGAAAACACGCTTCCTTCTTGGCAATTCAGTAAAAACTTCAACCGACGTAGCAAATCAACCAGACTGCCAAAAATGTGCTTAGGGAAGGTTCATTTATTACGTCCATCGTTTTTAGGGATTTCTAGACCCCCTTTCCCCCTCTGTCACGCTATTTCCCTATACCTTATACACGTACTGTCACACTTTCCTAGACCCCCCCCCCTGGGGCAGCAGGGACGGATGTCCTGGGGCCTGACGCACCCCCCCGCTTGCGAGTCAGCCGCGTAGTTGCCGGCGCTAAGAATAGGACTACTAACCCCAATTCAAGGTGTCAAGCGACCCGTGCCGAGGAATGAAAAAGATGCTCGATCTTTAACGGAGCCTGTGGGGCACCTGGGCACCCCCACAGTAAGCTGTCCCTTACCGCGTTAATGCAGAGCTCTGGCGTGGTGGACATTCTTTCTCGTGCGACTCGTGGGAATAAAATATGAGTAACAAACCAATTCAAAAAACAGGTGTAGCAGGTAGTAGTGGTGCGATCAACCCCTTCGCAAGAAGCGGGTTCATGAGGTCTCCAACAAGGAGAAGCGAGGAGTCAGGTGCTGGAAGCTGCTTACGCAGCTCAAGCGTGGGAGCTCCTGTCCACTCCACGGCAAGCCAGCCGGCGGAGGTCATGGACGGAACATGGTTGCTGAGGGCCATCAGCCAAGTAGTAGGAAAAGGACGGCCCGCATTAGAGGTAGCTGAGCAGCAGCTTGGCAAAATTATAGACTTTGCGACAACTAAGTCGAATATAAGCAAGGACCTGAAAACGGCCTTGCTTCGGCTTAGAGCGTCTGTCGATGAGGCCAAGCAGGAGCACGCGGTCGCGTTGCTGGCTGCAGCAGCGGCGGAACCCGCAAAGGAGAAAGCGTCTAAGCTTACGCAAACGGAGGTCTTCTCCTTCGCGGGTAGTCCGAAGAGAGTGGAAGCGAATGCTCGTGACAAGCATTCGCAGAAGCGGGCGAGGCAGCCGTCAGGTGAGGAGCTGTCTGGCGGCGCCCGCAAGGCCAGGCGTATAATAACCCCGAAAGCCGGTGGTAATGCCGGAAAGTCGGACCCCAGCCAGGGTTCCCGGAAAGCTGGGAAGGGTGGGCCTGAAAAGGCTGGCCCGTCCCGGAACGATGGGAACAAGGTGTTGCGACCAATGGTGGGCCCTCAGCAGCCACAGAGCAGGGCGATCCAAGGAGAGGACCCTCCTTGGACAAAGGTAGAGCGGAAGAGGAAGAAGAAGGGGAATCCGCAGGCAGAAGTGCAGGACGCCAAGCCAAGGCGTAGGAAGGCAGGTGCCAGGCGCGAGAAAGGCGACGATATCGTCATCAAGACGGAACAGTCTAAGTACTCGGACGTCTTGAAGACGATGCGAAGCGACGCCAAGCTTGAGGGTCTTGGAGCCGACGTACGCAGTATTAGACGTACTCGTACGGGTGGGATGATCCTGGAGCTAAAGCACCAGAAGGAACACAAGGGCGCCACCTACAAGAGGCTGGCAGAAGAGGTCCTTGGTGAGGGTGTGCAGGTGAGTGCTCTGACACATGAGGCGACTCTGAAGGTCAAAGACATTGACGAGATCACCGAAGTGGAAGAGCTCGTCACGGCACTGCGGCAACAGTGCGATGTGCAGGTGGCCGCCGCAGCCGTTAAGCTACGGAGAGGGCCAGCAGGGCCACAGATAGCCTTGGTTCAGCTACCTGTGGCGGATGTTAAAAAGTCCGTTAAAGTAGGAAGTATAAAGGTGGGCTGGTGTGTATGTCACCTGACATTCCACGAGCCACCAGAGGTTTGCTTCAGGTGTCTGGAACCAGGACACAAGTCGTGGGACTGCAAAGGCCCCGACAGGCGCAAACTGTGTAGGCGATGCGGCGCTGAAGGTCATAAGGCCCAAAGCTGCACGAGTCCGCCCATCTGCATGATCTGTACCGGGAAAACCTCGAAAAACAGACATACGATGGGTGGTCCAGGGTGCTCGGCCTTTAAGAAAGCCGCAGTGAACAACAAATCACAGTGCAGGTAACGCAGCTGAACCTGAACCACTGTGATGCGGCTCAGCAACTGCTTTGTCAGGCGGTTTCTGAGTGGGAGACGGATATCGCCATCATTTCGGACCCATACCGAGTACCCGCCGGCAACGGCAACTGGGCCTCGGATGGGACCAGGAAAATGGCGGAGATATGGACGACGGGTAAATACCCCGTGCAGGAGTTGGTGTCTACTACCTATGAGGGCTTCGTGGTCGCCAAAGTAAACGGGGTCTTCTTCTGTAGCTGTTATGCGCCTCCGCGGTGGCCGATCGAGCGGTTCACGCAAATGCTGGACCGCTTAACGACCGTGCTAACAGGGCGAAGGCCGGTGGTAATAGCGGGTGACTTTAATGCCTGGGCTGTGGAATGGGGAAGCCGTTTCACGAACCAGCGGGGTCAGATCCTGCTAGAAACACTGGCCATCTTAGATGTCGACTTGGCTAACGTCGGTACCAAGAGTACCTATAGTCCAAACGGAGCGTAGACAATTATTGACGTGACCTTTTGTAGTCCTGGCTTAACAAGTAGTCCGAACTGGAGAGTAGATGATGGCTACACTCACAGCGACCACCTGGCGGTTCGCTACAGTATCGACTACAATAACAGCAGACAGCGGATAGAAGAAGAGGCGGCTAGGCCAAGGCCAAGCCCTCGCAGGTGGAAGACATCATACTTCGACGAAGGGGTATTTAGGGAGGCGCTCCGCCGTGAGCGAAACTTAATCGGTCTAGCCGGCGACGAGCTGGTAGCGGTGCTCTCACGTGCGTGTGGTGCGACCATGCCTAGGCGAGTCCACCCTAGAAATGGGAGGCCACCGGCTTACTGGTGGACCGACGCGATTGCGGACCTGCGCCGCGCCTGCCTACGGGCTAGACGGCGGATGCAGCGAGCACGATCAGAGGAAGAGCGAAACGAACGGCGGGTGGTGTTCGCCGCTGCAAAAGCCGTGCTCAAGACCGAGATAAGAGCAAGCAAAAAGGCCTGCTTTGAGGGTCTCTGTCAGAGTGCCAATACGAACCCGTGGGGTGACGCCTACAGGATCGTTACGGCCAAGACGAGAGGTGTGATGGCTCCTACAGAGCAATCTCCAGAGATGTTGGAGGGGATCATTGGAGGACTTTTTCCGCGTCATGATCCTAGTCCTTGGCCTCCTTTTGTAGGACAGCCGAGGACTGGGGCTGACGATGAGGAGAGGGTCACCGATGTGGAACTTGCGGGGATAGCTAAGTCCCTTAGCGTAGGTAAGGCCCCAGGTCCGGACGGAGTTCCGAACCTGGCCTTAAAAGTAGCTATTGCAGAAGCTCCCGAGATGTTCAGGTCTGCTATGCAGAAATGCCTGGACGAGGGAGTTTTCCCAGAAGCTTGGAAGAGGCAGAGCCTGGTACTATTGCCAAAGGCGGGGAAACCACCCGGAGACCCGTCGGCATATCGACCAATATGCTTGATTGACACGGCGGGGAAGGTGCTCGAAAAGATCATCCTCAATAGAATGTTGCGGTTCACTGAGGGCGTAAATGGTCTTTCGAGCAACCAGTATGGCTTCCGGAAGGGGAGGTCCACCGTAGACGCTATCTTGTCGGTTACAAAAACCGCCGAGAAAGCACTCGAGCCTAAGAGGAGGGGAATTCGCTTCTGCGGGGTGTAGTATCCAGAGGTGACAGAGTAGAAGTAGAGTATTTTGTATTGCATTTTCTTAGCGTACACGCATGCGTTTATCTGAGCGGGCATGAATGGAATTTTATAAACGTGCTCACGGGCTAACGCCCGTAACGCACCCTAAACGTCAGATACATTGACTCGTGCTTGATAGATGAGGATGCTTCAGTTTAGTGAACATTGTTGGAGGTGGGTCGGAAGTGCTTTCACATAACCTCAGGAGTCCCGCAAGGTTCCATCCTGGGTCCGGTGTTATGGAATGTCATATACGACGAGGTGTTGAGGTTAGAGTACCCAGCGGGAGTGGTGATTGTCGGATTTGCCGACGATATTACGCTCGAAGTCTACGGTGAAACGATCGAGGAGGTAAAGTTGACTGCCGACCACTCGATCAAGGTTGTGGAGGCGTGGATGCGGTCCAGGAAACTGGAGCTGGCTCACCACAAGACAGAGGTGACGGTTGTTAACAACCTGAAGTCGGAGCAGCAGACGGAGATCAGTGTAGGAGAGTGCACTATCATGTCTAAGCGCTCTGTCAAACACTTGGGCGTGATGATCGACGACAAGCTTACCTTCGGTAGCCACGTCGATTATGCCTGTAAAAGAGCCTCCACAGCTATTGCGGCACTGTCCCGGATGATGTCCAATAGCTCAGCGGTGTACGCCAGTAAGCGCAAGCTTCTGGCTAGTGTTGCTACGTCCATACTTAGGTATGGCGGCCCGGCGTGGGGTACCGCGCTAAGTACTGAATGCTACCGACGGAAGCTGGAAAGTACTTACAGGCTTATGTGTCTGAGGGTTGCGAGCGCGTACCGTACCGTGTCACACGACGCTCTCTGCGTCATTACTGGTATGGTGCCTATCAGCATTCTTATCAGTGAGGACATGGAGTGCTTTGAAATGCGCGGCACAAGAGGCATACGCAGGACTGTCAGGATGGCCTCTATGGTCAAAGGAAGGTGGACCCATAGGTTGATACCGAGGGTAGATAGTTGTATTAATAGGCGCCATGGGGAAGTTACATTCCACCTGACACAGGTCCTTACAGGTCATGGTTGCTTCCGACAGTATCTACACCGTTTCGGGCATGCGGATTCTCCCGAATGCCCAGTGTGCAATGGTTTAGAGGAAACGGCGGAACACGTTTTGTTCGTGTGTCCGCGTTTTCGCACAATGCGTGACCGCATGCTTGCCACATGCGGGGAGGACACAACTCCGGACAACTTGGTCCAGAGGATGTGTAGGGATGAGTTTGGCTGGAACGCCGTTTCAACGGCTATTACCCATATCGTCTGGGAGCTACAGAGGAGGTGGCGCGTGGACTCGGAGAATGGCTAGTCCAGATGCAGTACAAGAGGTGGTCCAGGGGTTCGGAGTCGGCTTCGTAGGTCGTACCGGTGCCCTGCGGTCGAGATCGACCCTTACAGCGATTAAGTGGCCGCGGAGAGGAAGTCCCGGTAGCGGTGCTGTCGTGGCGTCAGTCTACTGGGTTGGATCTGAGCCCGCGGTTGGAAAGGGGTCCCCGGCAAGGGTCGGGGTAGGTGAGACCCTGCTGTCTGCAACCCACGGATGCATCTGATAGGGCCTGAAGGGTAGTGATACCCTTCCTTTGCGGGCAGGTCAGATCGGGTTGCATGTGGGCATCAGTTCTTGATGTCCGCTCAGCAGTAGGGCGCGGGCGGGGTTGACCCTGCCCGCCTTCCGCGGACAAAGGGAGTGGCGAGGACCACTCGGGAAACTGGCTAAGCGCCAGCATGTTACCGTAATGGACTCTCCAGAGCGAGTCATCGATGTTCGTTGCTGCTAGGCTACGGCAGCTAACCTTGAGGGTGCGATATGCACTAGCCCCTCTCTGAAGCAATACCTTCTTGGTGGTTCCGGAGAGACGTAGGGTTTGGCGACCATAGGAATGTGTTTTAGTGGGTCGAGGAGAGAGTAGTCCTGGCTTCTACTGGCGTTGTAGAAGACGGCCTTAACCCCACACTACCCTAACCTTCCTGTTAGGGTGTCTGATGAGCAGATTTAACCCCCAATGATTTAGAAGGAAACAAAAAAAAAAGACCCCCCCCCCCCTCCCCCAAATGTTGGACGTAATTTTTGAACGTTCCCTTATGCGGCTGAAAGCTGCTTTCAATTGTTAACCCCCCTGTCAGCCGGCATGTCAAGCTCCCAACCAACAACAGCAGCGTTTGAAAAACGTCTTCTGATCGGAATTTTGATCAGTAGGCCGGGTGCGAAATTCGGTTGATTCGCAACCGAGCCACCCATTGCCGTTTGTTTGCGTAATTGATATCGCATGTTTGTGTTTACATATTTTACTTTTTTGCAGCTGCCAAAAAAACCGCCGGCATTCATTTACCTATTAACAGTAACCGCCACGGATAAAAAAAAAATGGTCCAACATTTGGGTCACGTGTGTTTTTGCAGCCACTAAACCAGTAGGATGCGTGCGCGAGCATACAAATTGGGTTGACGAATGATGGATTTTTTTTTTTCGCAGGGATAGGGGTTTTCCCGCATAAGAAGCGAAGGAGGCGTTGACTTCAACGCTCGAAAACTGCCACCCGTCTCCATGAGAACGAATCCGTTCTCTGGAATTTCCAAGTCTGGCATCGCCAACTCCGTTCCGCAGACCGAGCGAAACCCCAGAAGAATTCCGTTTTCACCGTTGCTGGTGCCAGATTTTTCTCCAACCGTTCTGGAATGCTTTCGCCCACCCGTCGATTCCGGAAATAGCATTCCATTCAAGTTGAAGCAAAAATTTTCCCGGAAAAAAAAATACGAGATGAAGTGCTCGGCGGCGGCGGGTTCACAGACAAAGCGACGCCGGCAATGCGATTCAACACCCGATCAACAAACCCGAGAACAGCTGCGCTGAAATGTTTGTTTGAGTTTGTTTGAATTATTAAAAGGAAGAAGAAAAAAAAGCATTGAGCGTCGATGCTCCTGCGGTGCTGCGATGCCTTACCTCGAGAGGGCATTCAAGCGCACTCGAGAGGGATTCGTTCGAGGACGGCTTACTTTCTCCTTACTGCACTTTCTGAGGTTATAATGTGTACCTCCAGCTCCAGCACAGCAAGAGAGTGTAATCAAGAACGGCTCGAACGTACCTAATCCGGTCGCCACCGCCACCGACCGGGACCGGGGTTTCTTGCAAGTTGGATCTTAATTTTGCATTTTGTAGCATCAAATCCGACCGGATCCAAGCAGGCGACGAGACTCCGAAGAGGACGCCACTTTTCTCGTCGGTCGACCGACATCGCAGTAAGCCAGCACGGCGTTGGAACGCTTGCGGTTGTTGGTTGCGTGGGTAACAGCTGACTGTGGTAAGTATTGAGTCAAGAGTTTTTACGCGCGCTGCTGTTGCACTCATGCGGAGAGGAATTTACATTTTTACCGTTCACACTTCAAAATTGTCGTGTAAATTTGGAGCATCGGGGCTGCAAAACGGTGAGTCGATAAGGAGAGCGTCCAACATAGCTCTGGTCCTCACAAGTTCCTACCTCATGCTTCCACGGGTCAAGCGATGACAAAGACCGCCAGCTAAAGCCTGGAGCACATAGCGTCCGTTCCGTCGAGGCAGGGATGCCAGGTGAAATTTCCAAACGTCTTCACAAGCCACGCTAAAATGTCTTCACATGTCTTCACACTCCAAATTGTGGCTTTGGTATAGAAATAATTAAAAACATCAAAATTTATGCTATGTTCACACTGCGCTTCATAGTGGTTTCTGCTTTTAGTGGTGTTGAGTGTACGTACACGCTGCATTACACGAATACCACCTGAGTTACTGGTTGAAAATAGTAAACAAAGATCAGCTGTTCCCAGCAAAATCAAATGGGCATATTTTCAACCAGTAGATTTGCATTAGTGTTCGTGACACCGCGCTGTGAAACCACTATATAAAGTAATATCGTGATGATATCGTATATCAAGAAAGGCATTCATAGTACGCCGACATAATATAGCTTAACGAACTAAAATAAACAATAACGTTGCGGTTTGGTGAATATTCTGTACGAGATTCCGTATAAAACCTGATTACATTCCTGGAAGTTCCTGCAATGATTTCCAAGAAAATGTTATGATCCTTTGAAAGAAAGTTTTATTTTATTTCAGGAAAGATTGAGTAAGATTCTGATGAAAATGATGGTAATTATTGTTCAATTCGGATGTTTGTAGGATTCTAGCAAAATTGGTTGGAAACTTTTCAATATGATCTTCAATCCTGTTTGGATTCCTCATGGAGTTTCTCTTGTAATTCCTCCAGAAGTTGCTTGTGGGATTCATCTAGGACTTTATTTTGTAATTCCTCCAGGAGTCTTTTAGAAGTTTCATGGAAATTTCTCCACGAGTCCCCGAGAATTTCTCCAGGAAATATCCGAAAATGCCTCCATGGCTTCCCCACAAATACCACGCGGACTTCCCTGGGAATTTCTCAATGATTTTTCTGGAAATAACTACATAAATTATCTAAGAATTCCACCCAGAATTTCTAAGAAATTTACTTCAGAAAATCTCTGTTTCCTTTGATTTGAGAGACTGCATGCCAAACCATATAAGATAGAAAACTATGTAGTCGATAAATCAAATTTACTTCAGAAGTTCACCAAGAAGTTCTCCAGCATTGATGCACGGTTCTCTCCTAGATTTCCCAGGTATGTTCCCAGATTTTTCCCCAAAAGTTCCTTATGAAGTTCCATGGATTTATTTCTGTAGTAGGCATAGGGTTTATATTAAAAGTTTTATAATAATTAGGTCACGGGAATATTTCTTTAATGTGAATATTGTGGTCACATTTCAGCATGCTTTTATTCTTAGTAACTTAAGCTTTGTGTGCGAAAAACAATTATTTTATATTTTTGATTTTAGATTATTTCACAACGATAAGTTTTGCGCACGGTTTTGTTCAGTGTACGGTCAATGAGTGAGTGAATGAAATGGGGAGAACAGAGTATGTGTGAGAGTGAGATATGTGGTCGATTGAGCGTCGACTCGGGCTTCCAGTGATTGGAACGGCTGTTGACTGGAAGGATCAGTTTACTAACGAATTTTGTAGCGGACGGATGTTTGTTTCGTGCGCAGTTAAAAACGGGAGATTCGGTTAGGTTCCGGTGGGACTTTCGGACTTAACTGCGTTTGGATACGACATGGCGCAGTCGGTAGGATTCATCATTGTTAAACAAAATTGAAACTTTTTAATATGTTATCTACTGAGTAACATTCAGAAGACCATATGAAGATTACCTAGTTAACTTAAATTAGAGGAAGTAAAATCATGCATAGCAAATTTTCTGACAGTAAGAATATTTTGATAAGAAGTAGATCATATGATGAAATAACAGTAGATAAAACTTTCAAATGATTTTGTTCTTCACTGATAGTTGAGGAATCTTATTTTTTATTTTTTTTTTCAAGCGTAACACAGCTGAATTGGTGTTGTATTGAAATCATTTTCATATTTCTATAGATTTCGTAATATTCAATTTGTTGCTCTTTGCCGTTACTTTTTAATATGTTATCTACTGAGTAACATTCAGAAGACCATATGAAGATTACCTAGTTAACTTAAATTAGAGGAAGTAAAATCATGCATAGCAAATTTTCTGACAGTAAGAATATTTTGATAAGAAGTAGATCATATGATGAAATAACAGTAGATAAAACTTTCAAATGATTTTGTTCTTCACTGATAGTTGAGGAATCTTATTTTTTATTTTTTTTTTCAAGCGTAACACAGCTGAATTGGTGTTGTATTGAAATCATTTTCATATTTCTATAGATTTCGTAATATTCAATTTGTTGCTCTTTGCCGTTACATGGAATTTGTTATATTTTTTTCATTGAACTTAACAGTAGCATTTGTTAGTAACAATTCATTACGGCTTTAGGATAGAAAAAAAAATATAATCTTCAAGTATTGAACGAAACATATGTAAAGTATCCAAAATATAACAACTTGGTTCATCTTAATCAAATTTCAGTGTGGAGAAGAGGGCGAATGTAGTAGGCATAGGGTTTATATTAAAAGTTTTATAATAATTAGGTCACGGGAATATTTCTTTAATGTGAATATTGTGGTCACATTTCAGCATGCTTTTATTCTTAGTAACTTAAGCTTTGTGTGCGAAAAACAATTATTTTATATTTTTGATTTTAGATTATTTCACAACGATAAGTTTTGCGCACGGTTTTGTTCAGTGTACCGCGCGCAAAATAAACATCGCCTAGCCTACGGGAAAGCTTGTTCCAGGTCGCCTTCGTGTGGAATGCGTTCGTCGTATGAATGGAGAAAGACACCGTTGATCACACGGTCAATGAGTGAGTGAATGAAATGGGGAGAACAGAGTATGTGTGAGAGTGAGATATGTGGTCGATTGAGCGTCGACTCGGGCTTCCAGTGATTGGAACGGCTGTTGACTGGAAGGATCAGTTTACTAACGAATTTTGTAGCGGACGGATGTTTGTTTCGTGCGCAGTTAAAAACGGGAGATTCGGTTAGGTTCCGGTGGGACTTTCGGACTTAACTGCGTTTGGATACGACAATTTCCATGAGTAAATCTCCTGGAAGAATTTCCGAGGAACTCCTTGGAAGAATGTCCAAGGAACTCTAGAGGAATTCTCGTGGAATTCCTAGAGGAATTCTCAAGGAACTACTGAAAAAAATCCCGAAGAACTCCTGAAGAAATTCTTGGCAAACTCCTGAAGGAATTCTCAAAGAATTCGTGGTGAAGGAATTTTACAGGAACTCCTGGAGAAATTCCCGAAGTAGTCCTGAAAAAAATCCCAAGAAACTCCTAGAGGAATTCTTGAGGAACTCCAAAAGGAATTCTCGAGAAACTTCTGAAAGAATTTTCGAGAACCTCCTCGAAGAATTCCCATAAATCTTCCGGAGGAATTATTTAGGAACTCCTTGAGACAATACCCGAGAATCCTTTGAAGAGATTTCCGAGGTACTCCTAGAAAAATCTCCGAGGAACTCGTTTAGAAAATCCCGAAAAACTCCTAGAAGAATACCCGAGAATCTTTTGGAGGAATTCCCGAAGAACTTTTGCAGAACTTCCTGAAAAACTCTCGGAAGTATTCCCGAAGAAATCACGAAAGGCTTCTCAAGAAACTCCTGGAAGAATTCCGCGAAATACATGGAGGAATTTCCTAAGAACTTCTGGAGGAATTCCAAAGGATTTTCTAGAGGAATTCCTGAAACAATTACCAAGGAAATACTGAAGAAATTCTCGGCAAACTCTTGAGGGAATTTCTGAGAAATTCCTGGGGAATTCCCAAGGAACACTTAAATAAATTTCCAAGAAACTCCTACAATAGTTCTCGAGAATCTCCTGGAAAAATTACCGAAGAATTCCTGAAGTAATGCCCGAGGAACTACAGGAGGACTATCCAAGGAATTCCAGCAGAAATTCCCGAAAAATCCTTGAGGAATTCCCGAGGAACTCCTGCAGGAGTTCTCGTGGAACTCCTGGAGGAATTCCGAGGAACTCCTAGAGGAATTTCCTAGGAACCTCTGGAGGGATTCCAGAGTATCTCCTAGAAGATTTCCCATGGAACTTCTAAAGGCCGGAGATGAACCATCCATCGGCTGAAAGTCTCCATAATAGAGATAATAATAATAATAATAATAATAATAATAATAATAATAATAATAATAATAATAATAATAATAATAATAATAATAATAATAATAATAATAATAATAATAATAATAATAATAATAATAATAATAATAATAATAATAATAATAATAATAATAATAATAACTTCTTAAGGAATTCCTGAGGAACTCTTGAAGAAATTCTCGGCAAACTCCTGAACGAAATCCCGAAAAAATCCTGGAGTAATTACTCATGAACTCCTGCAGATATTGTCGAGGAATTTCTGGAGGAATTTCCTAGGAACTCCTGGAGGAATTCCCAAGGATATCCTGAATGAATTCCTAAGGTACACTTGAAGAGATTCCCGAGGAACTTCTGTAGGTATTCTCAAGGAACACCAGGGGGAATTCTGAGGGACTCCCGGGAGGAACTTTGTAGGAACTTCCGATGATCTCCCAGAGGGGTTCCCAAGGAACTCCTGAAGAAATTCTCGGCAACCTTTTGGAATTCAAGAGGAACTCCTGGAGGAATTCACGAGGAATTGTTAGAGGAATTTCCGAGAAACACCTGGAAGAATTTCCAAAAAATACCTAGAAGGATTTCCAAGAAACTCTTGAAATAATTTCTGTAGGAATTTCTGATCAAAATCCTGGAATAATTCTCGTAAAATTTTTTAGGGATTCCCGTGGAACTTTTGGAAAAATCTCAACAGCCTTTCTTGGACAAATCTGCGGGATATTCTGGATAAATCTGTTTGAAATTCAAACGTAGTTCGGTGAGAATTTCCCCGAAAAAAAATACATCGGTAATACTTTTTAAAATAATTTCTGTTTTATGAGATTTTTGAAAAACTAAGGTGAATTTCATGAGGAAACTCTAAAACATTAAAAAAAAGTCTTTCAGAATCTTTGATGGCATTAAAAAAGGCCTTGAATGAAATGAAGAATAATATTAATAAATGTTTGATTGTTCTGAAAGTTATAAAAAAATAATAATAATGAATGTGTTTCCTGAAACTTTTGCTTTAAATAATTGCTGACCTAAACTTAATCAACTACTGCAGCATATATTTTTAAATTAAAAAGAAATGGTAGTCATCATGTTTTAATTGTGTTTCAACTAAAAACTGCTCCAAAATTTCCACCAACATAAAGACTGAAAAATTAGGAGCTTGTAAGTTTTATCAACAAGTATTGAAACGCAATTCATATGAAATTGTTCCGAGATTTGAATTATTGGTTTGGATCAACAACATAAATATTATTATTTAGCTTTCAAAAGTCTTCACATAATTTGAAATGTCTTCAATATGTCTTCACAAAAATAAATGTCTTCACAGAAGTTCAAATGTCTTCAAATTGAAGACATGTCTTCACATCTGGCATCCCTGCGTCGAGGTGTGCGTTTTTTTTTGACAGTTTTCCCATGGGAAATGTGTCAAACTACTGTCACGCACACGCAAACGTATGCATTGTGTGGGGCACTTAAGAGTTGTGTGCTTAGCTGATAGTGCAGCCTGCCCGAATAAAAAATACAGTAGAAAAACCGAACGTTGTATTGTAACAGTACAATTTAAAACCATATTTTTACAATAGACACAAAATGTAATGTAGACACCATACAGTAAATTGTTAATAAGATTTTTACAATATACTATACGGGTTAAGTATCGTAACAATATAAAAAAATATTTTTCTCCATATATATTTTTTTGCAAAACCATACATTATATTGTAAATGAATTGTAATAAATACTGAAACGTGGGTTTTAATAAACCGTACATTGTATGGTACACACATGGTTTCAAACAATAACATGTACCGTAAATATATTGTTTTTAATTGTAGTTTCACTACTGGTTATACATTTAATTAAATGGTTTTGGAATGATTCTCTTTTGTTATGTTGTATTGGTTTACATTACATAAACCATGTAATGTTATATTATCTTGTCATTTTCCTCCTGTTAATGGCATCTTAGGCTTACTAGCATTATGAGAATGCGCTTTGGGAATTCTCCAGAGCGTTTTGGATAACCCTTCATATATTGGATCGCCCACGTCTAAGTCTGAGTCGAGGTCTGAGTAGTCTCTGATTGCATTAACAGTTGAAGCTTAGGCTCCCATGCCCCACCAGCCAGATAACCGGGTTTCGCAAACTAAGCATTATTTGTGGCAACACTTTGAGCGGCATGATGGAACTATGCCGAGCGCGCTAAGTATTATTAGACCACTAATCTGCCCCTCTTGGCATCTCAGTCCCATGTTGTTTCTAATGCAAATCATATTTTTGTGTCTCACAAGCTCATTTAAAATAAATTTGATTTTTTCCTCGTCTCATTTCACAGCTCAATGTGTCACGAAAAGTTTATGCCGCACATGATTACACTTTTTTTGAAGACAATTTGAATTATAGTGCAAAACGTAGGCACTTTGAAAAACAACATGGGACTGACATGCGAAGAGGGGCAGTAATGTAGTTGCATGAAATGGGTGACGAGGTACATAAGTATCATAACAGCGTGCTCAACCGTTATTGCAATATTGAGGCTCCAGTTTGACTAAAGTATGAAATACACGGGGAAATACATAACAACTCATGAGAAAACTGTCAAGTTCGATTCAAGTATAAGTTAGGTTTAAAAGCGAACCCACAGACGAACCTATATTAGAATTTCTTTCAGTATTCAGTCCAGTCCATATGTTAAAGATGGCTCTACGTCAAATCGTATTCCTCTCATCGCACTCTACATACAGTAGACGTTCGCTCGGTGCAAACGGTTTAACTGCAATGCTTTTTAAGTGCAAGTCCGCTAAGTGCAACAATTTTGCAGTTATCGCACCGCTATCCGTCAAAATGAAACTTCAACAGCGATGCGATGTTTTTCGCATGCACTTTTGTTGCAGTGCGATGTTTTCTGAATGCACATTGACTGCATTCTGCAGCGACTGACAGCTCTTTGACGCCTATCAGTTGTCGCAGTTATCGAATTTCATTCGGTAAGTGAAACGTAAATATGTTGCAGTTATCGAACGTTTACTGTACCTAGCCCGCCATATCTCTTGGATCTGCAGTTCTTAAGACATCTGGTTTACTACTTATTCAAACATTTTATTGACTTTAAATTGATGTTTCAACTTATTCACTTTTTTCTTTCCTTTCCTTTGCATCAAAAAAGTCACAAACATCAACAAAACAAAGCACGGGAAAAATCTAAAACTGAATAAATCAAGCATAACTTTTCAATCCGACGTAACTCGAGAATGTAAACAAATGCGGGTTTACTGCTGCATGCATGATTCATAAAGCAAATTGAAGAATCCACATCAATGTTTGATGATTTATTGCTTAATTTGTTTAACTAAGCATATTTTTCGAAACGACGTATCTAACTATTTTTTTGCAGTGACAACAACAGCGCAAGAGATGATAGGTACCGCTCAGCGACGCCAACGTAATGGTTGCTTTGACGAGGACTGCCAACGAGGGACGAACGATAAGAATGTCGAACGCCAGAAGTCTAATGCTAGTGGCCGGTACCCGGCAGAACAGAGAGTGATACAAGGTGGAAGAGCAGAAGGGAAATGAATCCACCGTTGAAAGAAAAAACGGCAACACGAAGAGAGTGTTATTGCTGAAGCGCAGGAACGTATGGACAGGAACGATATGCGGAGGTTTTAGGTAACTGTCAATGGCGCGCGGCACAAGACTGCGCCAGTGCCCGCCATGTGCAATGACCGAGAAGGAAATTTGCTGACAGACAAAACAACGGTGGCAGCCAGGTGGAAGGAGCAACCAGGAAAAGAACTAACATAATGGATGACGGTCAAGCAGTGGAACCACCAACACTGGATGAGGTTAAAAAGGCCCTTTAGGAGCTGAAAACCAGCAAGGCTGCTGGAAAGGACGAGATCCCGGTCGAACTTCTTAAGCACGGAAGCGAACAGCTATACATCAATCAATCCAACAGATTATTATAAAGATTTGGGATTTTATTATAAACGTCATGTGACAATGACGTTTCCCGTGAAGCGAAAAGACGTATTGCAGCTGCGCATAGGGCCTTTAACGGATTGCGTAGCCAGCTTAGGTCCCGTAACTTGCAAACGCAAACAAAATTCGCTCTGTATAAGACGCTGATTCTTCCGGTTGCCCTCTACGGTCACGAAGCGTGGACGTTAAAGGAGGTAGACCGAAAAGCTTTCGGAGTTTTTAGCGCAAAGTGCTGCGGGCAATTCTCGGTGGGAAACAAGAAAACGGAGTGTGGCGCAGACGCAGACTTCAGAGGGCTGGACACGTAGTGCGATTGTCGGAAGAAAGAATAGCGAAAACAATATTCAGCAGAGAACCCGGTAGAAGTAGGCGACTTCGTGGGCGGCCGCGAACTCGCTGGCTGCACGCGATTGCAGAAGAGATCGTAGATCCCCTACACGTTCGGGGAAACTGAAGGAGCATCGCCCAAGACCGACGAAGATGGAAACGAAATAAATCGGCGCTGTCTTGGATTGCCAAGCATGGACATAGCCTGCTGCAGTTCGTTTGTTCGCCGTAAACAAACTACTGTTGATCAGCGTAACTCAGAATAGGCCTTTTCTTGTAACAGGTGATCCGTGTATGCGTTTGTTTACGAAAGTTGAACAACAGCTGGGTAATTCTCGCTGAGACCGGCCCACTATTTACACCTTGTCTTCAAAAATGTTTAAGGTGGCGATTTTCTGAAAGTCCTCGCTAAAAAGGCTAAAAAGTAAGGAAAACGCATTTGGTTATTGCGCTTTGCAAGAAATTTTTTAGTTTCACACTTTTACCCATCTGTCAGTCAATTGTGCGCCAGGGTATATCTCATGTCATGGACAGTATTCGTATTGGCATTATTTAAAACATATTCAACAGGTATCGACCACGTGCGATTTTTTCCGCAGTCAAGTTCGCAGATTGTGAACAATCCTCGGTACCCACTTTACGTAATTTATGTTTAGTCCTTTACTGTCAGAGCTGTCAGTAACTGTCGATAACTGCAACATGTTTACGTTTTGTGATCTGAGATGCACTCAAAAGTGCATTGCTATGTAACTGTTGTCTGCTCTGACAGAAATTTGACGGATAGCGGTGCGGTAACTGCAAAATTGTTGCACTTAATGCAGTTAAAACGATTGCACCGAGCGAACGCCTATTGTACTACATTCTTACCAGAGAAAGTAGGTAGAGAAGCGAATAGTGTGAAGATAAAAATACCTTATCGGACCGTCAAACTGGTATCCTAATGAACAAAATCAACAAACCTTGACGATTGCCGCAAAAGTAAAGATAAGTATTGCACTCATTTCAAACATATTTTCACCAAAGTTTCCAAATATCATGGATGACAGCACAAACAACATTGATTCCTTGAATTAATGAAAATTGTTCCATTTTGACAATTCCTAGTTAATACAACAACAGTATGAAAAGTTTTCAAATGTGGTATGCGAGATAGGCACTACCTTCGATGGGTGGATTAATCTGCTTTGCGGCAGTTGCCAGCATCCGAGCGATGAAATCAAAACAGAAAAAGTGTTGCCGTTCAGGCGGCTGTTCACTCTTCGCTTCTCTACCTATATTCTCTGATTCTTACATCTTCGGTTCTGATCTTGATTTGTCTCAAGTGATCTAGATCAGCTCTATCTTACTCAATAGTTCTGTACATGCATTTGTAGGGATGCAGTCTTCAGAAAATGTGTTGTGTATTGGTTATTACTGCATTTTTGTTGGTATAGAACAACTACAACGAGATCTACATCAGTTTTATCTTTCGATATGACTCTCTTGTGCGCTAAGTGTACCAAGATTAAGAATGTGTTTAGTGGCAGAAAATCGAACCAAACGGCAATTCAACCGAAAGCCCATTATCCACCAATCAGCTTAGCCGAAGATACCATATCTACCATATTTCGAAAAGTCTCTTTATTTCCCGCTTTATTTGTAGGTTCCTGACTAGCCAAACAACTTTACCGAAGGAACCAACATTCCAATTACTAAGGGTTCAGAAATATATGAAATTACAATGACGTTAGTTTAACATCTGTTTGTGATTTTTTGTGATTTCTGTGATATTAAAGACAAAAGTAAGACTGACAAAACAACCATCCTATATACAGTGCTGAAAATGTAATTTCGACCAATCTAAATTCAACCAACTACAGATCATTTTAGAAACTGAACCTGAGAATATGGTATATGAAAAACTTGTGCGGCTAGACCAGTTCTACAAGAATGTCACGGAAAAACCGTTTTATTCGTTTTCGAATATTTAAGGTAAATGTCACGGACTACCTTCGATAAATGCTAATTGATATTCAGCAATTGACTTTTTATGTATAAAAAATAATCTGTGTAAGTTGCAGCAAATCTATACCAAAACCGAAAACGTAAAGCTGTGTCATCTAAAAATCTAAAGCACCTTGTCGAAGACCTAGTCCGACACACAAATAGATAAATTGTCTAGAGCAGGTATAGCAAATCTATATCAAAATCGAAGGCTTGAAAATGTGGTACCAATAAAACCAAGACACTTCTTCAAAGACTTCAACCTTTCATGATATCTAGAACACTACATAATCATATCGAAAGATACAACTTACTGATCTGGATCAGTTCCAGCAGATCTAGATCAAAATCGAAGACGTAAGAATGTAGTACCAACCAATCCACAGCACTTTGCCGAAGACTCCAACCCTCTAGGATGCATACTTAGAACACTAGAGCGACGTATAAAAAGATCCAGCTTATCTAAATCAGTTTCAGCAGATCTAGATCAAAATCAATGCCGAAACAATGTAGTTCCTGTTGGAGGAAATGCAACGGTCGTCCGGTATTCGACCTGATTTCCGAACCCCCTAGTGTCGACCTAATTGCCGACACCCCTGTTGTGCATGTTTTTGACAGTCCGTTTTGTGCACGTCACCAAGCCAATGACAGTGAATGTATATAAGCCAAAGATGTATGTATGTTTACCTGTTTACTGTGGAATAAATGTTTATCGCTTGACGACGGAACACTTGAGTTTTTTTTTCTCCCGCGGTATTTTCCGAGTTTCCCGGTAGTGTTTTCGCGTTTCCACGCATTATCCGCTGCGTACCTGTCCGCTTCGTCCAACAGGTGATGTGCCCAGTGAAAGTTGCGCGAAAAACGGTTTGATCGGAACGGAAAAAGCGGAAAAAGTGTCGGTCGTTTGTGTGGCGCTTGTGAATTTTCTGAACAGCCAGCAGCGATGGAGGCGCTGAGCAAGTTTGTCCAGTTGAACAACCGCAACTGGCAAACATGGAAGTTCAGGATGGAGATGCTGTTAAAAAGGGAAGAACTGTGGTATGTGATTGATACCCCGAAGCAAGAGGCTGTGAACCCCGGCCAGTGGGAGAAAGATGATAAAAAGGCCCGCGCGACAATGGGGTTGTGTATCGAAGAAAATCAGTACGGGTTGATTCGTGCGGCAGCTAGTGCGAAGGACTTTTGGAACAATCTGAAGCAGTACCACGAAAAAGTGACGGTTACTTCCCGGGTCTCGTTGTTGAAGCGGTTGTGTAGTGTCAATCTGCTGGAAGATGGTGATCTTGAGTGCCATTTGTTCGAGGTGGAAGAACTTTTTGACAGACTGACGCAAGCCGGACAGAAGCTAGATGATTCCCTGAAGGTGGCAATGATTTTGCGGAGCCTCCCGGATTCGTACTCGGGACTGGTTACTGCTCTCGAAAGTAGGCCGGATGCGGATCTAACGGTCGTGTTAGTGAAGTCGAAGCTTTTAGACGAGTTCGAGCGTCGGAAAGAGCGGTCTGTGAAAAGTGAACATTCCGGTGAACTGAAAGCGCTGAAAAGTTTCAGCATTCGTGATTCTCCCAGGCGGAGATGTTTTTATTGCAAAATGAAGGGTCATCTGAAGCGAGATTGTCCGGTGTTGCAAAGGAAGTGCGAACAAAAGTGTGAGAAGAAGCAGAAGAGCGAGTCGTCGACCACGAAGCAAGCCGCAGTGAAGGACAGAAGTGCCGTTTTGTTTCTGGCAAATGGTGTCCGGTCGAGCGGGTGGATTGTGGACAGCGGTGCAAGTGCTCACATGTGTAACGACAAGCGATGCTTTGAGACTATTGATGACAGAGATACCAGTGAAGTGATTCTGGCGGATGGGAAATCGGTGAAGACAGCTGGATGCGGAACCGTGAAGCTAACTGGCGTGAACGGGTGTGGAGGCGCGGTTGATGTGACCCTGCAGAAGGTGTTGTACGTCCCGTCGCTGAAGAGTGGGCTGATTTCCGTGAAAGTGCTGACGTCGAAGGGTTTCCATGTGGTGTTCCGGAAGAACGATTGTGACATTGTGAATGCAGCCGGTGAAGTGTCTGTGAAGGGAGATTGCCGAGGTAGTTTGTACCAACTGAGGACGGCCGAGCATGCGCTGAAAGTAGTTGGAAGGAGCAACGGAAACCGCCGGCGACGCCGGAAATTTGTGCATCGAGCCTCGATAGTAGTGTGTGAATCCTGTGAAGAAGCTAGCCGCCAGGAGGAGGTGGCTGTACAGCGGAAAGAATCGCCTGTGACTGTTAGTGATCCGGATGACGACGATGAAGAGTTCTTTGACGCACGGTGTTAGTATGCGGAGGATCCAGCCACGGTTGAGGAGGAGTCACAGGAAGTGTCAAGTGTTTCCGGAATTGCGATGCAGGATGTGCTGGAGTCGGAACGGCGAAGTGAAGAGTATTGGTAGTGATACCAAGGACAATCATCACCGTGACTAGCACGTCCGGAGTAGAGAAGCGACTTTGTTTTGGTGGATAGTTGGGGTTCTGCGGGGTTCAGCAAAGGTAAGGCCAACCGTTGAGGAGGAGTGTTGGAGGAAATGCAACGGTCGTCCGGTATTCGACCTGATTGCCGAACCCCCTAGTGTCGACCTAATTGCCGACACCCCTGTTGTGCATGTTTTTGACAGTCCGTTTTGTGCACGTCACCAAGACAATGACAGTGAATGTATGTAAGCCAAAGATGTATGTATGTTTACCTGTTTACTGTGGAATAAATGTTTATCGCTTGACGACGGAACACTTGAGTTTTTTTTTTCTCCCGCGGTATTTTCCGAGTTTCCCGGTAGTGTTTTCGCGTTTCCACGCATTATCCGCTGCGTACCTGTCCGCTTCGTCTAACAGTTCCAACCAATCCAAAGCTCTTTGTCGAAGACTCGCACCCTGTAGGATGCATACCAACAACACTAGAGCGTCATATGGTAAGATATATAAAAATGAATTTGAAGTCCCTTTGAGGCAACAAAACTCACGAATGGATGAACCGATCAGAATGACCCTTGCATGGTTCGATTCGTATGCATGGCGGCTGTGTTTATAAGTAGTAAAAGTTGTGAAAATCACCTAAAAAAGTAAGAAAATTGATAAAAACCTGTTTTTTTAACTGGGAAGAAATTCAACACGATCGCAATAAAACCGATCTAGAGTGCCGTGCTTCAATGAACCCAACAGTTGTCAAACCACCACAGCTTGGCAAGACAAAGTTTGCCGGGACAGCTAGTGGTAAGATAAAACTTGTCTAGATAAGTTTCAACAGATCTAGATCAAAACCAAAGACGTTAAAATGTAGTACCAACCCATTCAACACTTTGTCGAAGATTCCAACCGTTTAGAATGCATACCGAGATCGCTAGAGCGTCGTACTGAAAGATAAAATTTATCTAGATCAGTTTCAGCAGATTTAGATCAAAACCAAAGACATTAAAATGTAGCACCAATCAATCAAGACAACTTTGCCGAAGACCCTAACCCTCTAGGATGCTTGGCAAGAGCACTGGAGCGCTTGTTCGTCGAGAGCCGCAATTGATCGTAGCTAGGGATGTTCAAGATAGTTGCGAACATTTTTTTTATTACCTCTACAATATGCCTTATTAGTAGAAATCACGTTTTGCAGTCATTTTGAGTTTAAATATCAATTTTTTTAAAAACGTTCCTTACTCACACTACTCTGGAGGAAAAATGAGCATCCCTAAAAACATAAATTTTGTATTAAATTAAGTAGAATAGTTGGGTCAAAGATCCCTGAAAGAAAATTGAAAATCGGTTCACAGGCGGCTGAGAACGAGCTGCTCAAACTTTTAGTTCCCACTTTTTTCTATCACGGTATTCTGAGTGTTATTAAAACAATCTCCAAAGGGACCATAATAAGTCAACTTACCCTTCCACGCAAGATATCAACAACAACGATCAGCCGGTGGGCGAGCGTCGGTGTTTGTTTTGGTTGCAGACAATGGAAATGTGCTGCGTGTAGCTTTGGCGCGCAACGGCGTCGTCTGCTGTCTTGCTCCTGATTGGCTGCGCGCAACTGGAATGGAGCTGCGCGTAACTGCCTGGCGCGTAAGTTACGCGACGAAAGAAAACTTTACAAAACATACGCAATACTCAAATTGATGGACCCCGCCGTTAGTTAGAGCCACAACAATTTTTGCAGACCCCTCGGTTTTTTTTTTGTCAAATGGTGGCTTATTTAAACCGTTATAACTCGAAAGTTTCTCCAAAAACCACCTCAAAATGAATTGTTGTTGACACGAGGAAAGATAGAGCTACTATTTGCAATAATAAAAAGTTGGGCCGGCCATATTGATTGTGGCCGCCATCTTGGATTTTTATACCAAAACATGTTTTTCACCATGATGGCAACCACCGATGTTCAAATTTTTTGCATCAATTTAAAGCTGAGACATTTTTACATAACATATCAAAGAATTTGAGATGTCTTTTTCTCCTTTCAAAAGTTATCTTCCTTTTTGTAAATCAAGCCACGTTTTCTCCATGCATTTCCATGCGCACGAAAATGTACGTTTTTGGAAGCTCTAAAAGTGGTTCTTATAGATGACTTTGATGAGAAACTTGAAACAAAAAAGATAAAGCGATAAAACGATTTATTCTAGTGTCACCCTATGGAAACTATGGGAAAATGCTCCAAATTTGGTCAAAACAGTTTAACCGGTTTATCTTTTTTGTTTCGAATTTCTCATCAAAGTCGTCTAAGAACTTTTAGAGCTTCCAAAAACGCACATTTTTTGTGCGCGGAAAATGTTGCTACGTCATTCCGTTCGAAAGATATAGATGATTTTCTAAGAAAAATAGGCACTTTTCTACCATTTTATCACAGAAGAGATGTGTATCTTCGAACAAATTTGAAGTTTAGAGGTGGAAGTCGTAAAATTTTCACTTGGAGAACTAGATTGGAATGAATTTCCTTGGAGAAATAAAAAACCATCAAAGCGTGCCTCGCTCCCGCCCTATGCTCGCTGTACAAAAAAGCTTGCTTTCCAGCACCAGGTTCGCTAGTGTGCAGCAGTCTAACGAGCGGCTCTTTTCGTGATGAAGATTCACCCCCGTGATTTTATTCTTGAGTTAGAAAAATAACACCTCTCTAATTTTTTGATATGTTTATAACAATATTTTTTCTTTTGAATGCTGGCAAAAGATATTTTTTATGTTTGCCCCTACCCGTAATATTATCTTTTTAATAAACCATGATTTTTACTTTTGAAACAGAAGAGATACAGTAAACGTTCGATAACTGCAACATATTTACGTTTCACTTACCGAATGAAATTCGATAACTGCGACAACTGATAGGCGTCAAAGAGCTGTCAGTCGCTGCAGAATGCAGTCAATGTGCATTCAGAAAACATCGCACTGCAACAAAAGTGCATGCGAAAAACATCGCATCGCTGTTGAAATTTCATTTTGACGGATAGCGGTGCGATAACTGCAAAATTGTTGCACTTAGCGGACTTGCACTTAAAAAGCATTGCAGTTAAACCGTTTGCACCGAGCGAACGTCTACTGTAAAGACCATCTCCGCGCACGAAATGCTCTGCAAGTGTTCCTTGGACGACTTTGATGAGAAATTGAAACTGAAAAAGTTACAGTCAAAAAACCGGTTTTTCTTGAACCATCCTAAGCTAATTCAGAAAAATATCTCTAGGTTGGCCAATTTTAAAGCTACATAAAAACTGTCTTCAGCATTCATGCTCAAAATTGGAAGATCTACAACTTTTCCGAAAAATGTATATAGCTATTCTTGCAGATAAAAAAGATTGTTTTCCAATTTCTTTGAAAATATGGACCACCCTAATTCTCATGTACCGTCTACCCCCATTGGTTCGAACGGTACTTCATGCAATCCAACGGGGTTCCTTTTTAGTTTGAACTTCTAGCAACTCTGTGGGCGACGGAAAAACACACTACTGGCAGCCTTATTTGATGTTTTGTTTTGATTCTGCGTTCCGTTTCACCCCGTTCCATTAGCAGAACGACGCGACGTTTGAACCATTTTTTAGTTTGAACGATGTGCAGATTAGAGGGGGTCAAATTAAAAAGTGTTCAGATTAGATGCGGTCAAACCAACGGGGGTAGACGATATTAAAAATTATACAAACTGAGAATTAAACATAGGATTTTTTTTTTAATTTTCGGCCAGTGGTGGCACCACTGTGCAGAAGTGGACGGTGATGAAACGAAATCAATCGGCGCTATCTTGAATTGCCAAGCATGGATATAGCCTGCTGCAGTTCGTTTGTTCGCCGTAAGCAAACTACTGTTGATCAGCGTAAGCCAGCCTAACCCTATTAGGCCTTTTCATGTGACAGGTCCGTGTATGCGATTGTTTACAAAAGTTGAACAAAAGCTGCTAACACGGACGTGTCACCTCCATAGAAGAACTGTCAAAGATTCGGAAAATCAGCTGATTCAAGACGTCAAATAAAAAGGCCCATAGTGGTTTTGCAGCGCGGCGTCACGAACACTAATGCAAATCTACTGGTTGAAAATATGCCCATTTGATTTTGCCGGGAACAGCTGATTTTTGTTTACTATTTTCAACCAGTAACTCAGGTAGTGTTCGTGTAATGCAACGTGTACGTACACGCAACACCACTAAAAGCAGAAACCACTATGTAAGACCTGAAGTACAGTAAACGTTCGATAACTGCAACATGCTTACGTTTTGCTTACCGAATGAAATTCGATAACTGCAACAACTGACATACGTCAAAGAACTGTCAGTTGCTACAGAATGCAGCCAATGTGCATTCGGAAAACATCGCACTGCAGCAAAACTGCTTGCGAAAAACATCGCATTGCTGTTGACGTTTTATTTTGACAGAAAGCGGTGCGATAACTGCAAAATTGTTGCACTTAGCGGACTTCCAGTTAAAATCATTGCAGTTGAAGCGTTTGCACCAAGCGAACGTCTACTGTACACAGTAGATTTGACAAGAAAAGAACTCAAGAAACAACATCTGTTTGAAACTAATGAAAATTCAATCGAGTCAAACAAGATGTTTGAGCATTGGTTTCTTTTTAGACAAATATTTGACCCTGTGTACTAACAGCTTAAGTAATCCGTATTTTACGTGATTTTCGCTTGAAATCAAAGACGTTGTTTGGCAATCCACGAGCCTAAAGGCTCGGTATTGCATCGCCACGCCGTCTTTGATGCCCATGACTTGTCGATTACTGAGAAGTTGGCGAAAAGTTTTCCATCGTATCTGGTAAACCATACGGACGACGCATCGAAAGGAAAATCCCACAAACATTCGCTCGCTGATTTTCATGCGAAAAAAAAGCAGTGGAAACGCGAGTAATCCAACCCATCAAGTTAACGGACCACGTTCGGACAATGCAATTAGTGTGATTCAATTTCATTTAGTCAGCTAACGGCCAAACGAAAATCTCGTCATTGATCTGCTCAGCAAGCACTGCAACGACTGCCACAAAACACGAGAGGAATTATCAACCATGCACGCTTGAAATGTTCCACACAAAGCGATGTGACATATATCACAACTTCATTATCAACCGTTTTTCAAGCATCGGTAAAT
Source organism: Aedes albopictus (assembly GCF_035046485.1). Taxonomy (NCBI): domain Eukaryota; kingdom Metazoa; phylum Arthropoda; class Insecta; order Diptera; family Culicidae; genus Aedes; species Aedes albopictus. The sequence continues at coordinate 15,549,289 of NC_085136.1, forward strand.
TGTGTTCCCCATTTTTAACGTGTATCATATTTTATCTGAATCGCCCTTCTCCGGTTCGCATTTCCTGCCGGCATTAAACAGAAACTTGCAGAAATTGATATTCGTTGGGAGTGTCTTCTACGTCGGAACTGCTCGACTACCGAACCTGAGCTGAAATCATTACTCCGAGTTATGGCGACGCTGGCTGTTGTATTTCATTCTCCTACCAGAAGATTGACCTTGAATCCTCCCATCAGTTTCTTGGACCACCGACGTTTAGAGATTTGCTAAGCAGACTGTGACGAGAAGGAAGCAAGCTCAGGAACATTTCAACGAATCTCAAAAAAATTCTAATTGAGCATTAATGATACTCCTCTTTTTGCGGCCCTTGCCAGCATCCGTCGTCGTCGTCGTCGTCGTCGTCATCGTAGTAGCCATGCCAATCCCGCACTAAAAACGGGGAAAAACCATCATGCGTCTCCATCTCGCTAGCAAAATCATCGCAACGCTGCACACGCAACCCAAGTTCAAAAGCTGACAGAGAGGCTTTTTACGCTTTTCCTTCTTGGCGTGCGCGGTAATGTGACCGCGCTTGTTGTCGGGTTTGTGTTTTATTAGGTACGTTTGTTTCCGTGTGTATATAGACGTAAAAAAATCGCTGCGGAAAACTCTATTGTTCGGTTGGAAACATAAACCAGATGACAAAAGACGCGAGTTTTTCGTTACATAGTAGGCTGGTGTGAGATGAAAGGAGCCACTCAGTAGGGGAAATTCATCCAAGAAGGCATTTCCGACCATAATGTCGGACATAAATATTGGGCGTCTTTTGTAAACTGTTTAAATTGTTTCGACTGTGGTTGTCGAGGTTCAACAACCGCTGGAATAGGCAGCATGCCCGGTTGTGGACCATGGCAAGCCCAACGATCATTTTTTTGGCATATTATAAAAGTTAATTGGAAATGTTACTCGTGATGTTACTACAATGGATATACATTGTAAACATTCCTTATAATCCAAATATGGTTGAAAAAATACCCTTTGTGACTCGTATTTAGTCGTAAGGTTCTGGATTTAAATTAATAGAATCACTGGAAAAGTTGATGAGAATGACCTGCCGCCATATCTACGACGTCTAGTGCACACTGAAAACATGTTTTGTTTCATTGTGCGAAATCGCTCGTCCAGTTTACAAATGCCATTCGTTGTTTTCTGCAACGAAAAGATTCCCGAATAAAAACCAACCATAGGGTGTTTGGTGAAAACCATTCCTGCACCATACAGTGTACCAGCTACAATAAATTGTATTGTAATGGAATGGTTCGCTCAAAGCTTTGCTTATTGTAGCTACCAGTGTTGAAAAATTCATTTCGTCATATCTAAATTCAATCACCTACAGCTCATTTTAGAAGCTGAACCTGAGAATATGGTATATGAAAAACTTGTGCGGCTAAACCAATTCTGCAAGAAAGTCACGGAAAAACCGCTATTTTTCGAATATTTTAGGTAAATGTCACGGACTACCTTCAGAAAATGCAAATGATATTCACGGTGAATATCATTTAGGATTGTTCAAAGGTAGTCCGTGACATTTACCTTAAATATTCGAAAAATAGCGGTTTTTCCGTGACTTTCTTGCAGAACTGGTTTAGCCGCACAAGTTTTTCATATACAATATTCTCAGGTTCAGCTTCTAAAATGAGCTGTAAGTGGTTAAATTTAGATATGGCGAAATGAAATTTTCAGCACTGGTAGCTACTATTCATTTACATCCGATCTTTATGTTATGGAAAGAGAAAAAGTGAATAAGTGTAAACATCAATTTAAAGTCAATAAAAAAAATGTTCAAATAAGTGGTAAACCAGGTGTCCTAAGGACTGCAGATCCAAGAGATATGGCGGCCTAGGTATGTAGAGTGCGATGAGAGGTCAGATTATCGTAAATCAGTGGATGAGTTCAACACTATTCTTTCTGTATTTGCATTTAGGGGAGTTTTCCCCCCTTCTCTCATGTAAACCTGAGACGAGACTCGCGAAGACGGTCTTCTTTTCCTCCAGTTTGTTATTTTTTCTTCTTCCTTTCTGTGTTGACATTATATTTTGGGCTGGTGGTTCAAACACGTACACGGAACCAGAAATCAACCAAAATTTGGCTTCTCGCACGGACATTATCGGCTAGGTAGCTGCTTCTCACTTTGTTTTTGACAACATTGCGAGCGGGAGAGCGAGAAAACTGGTGGGTAAAAAGTTCAAGCGGTTTACTTATTATTGCGTTCTTTTAACGTATTTTTTAGGTAATCTGTTTTTTCCGTGTACGTGACCGCATCATCTCACATGCAGTGTAACCATAGACTAATTTCAAGAGCTCGATGTACCAAAGAAAACCATTAAATTTTCTGTACCCAGTCCGGTACCCAATAATATTCATTACTGTGTATTTTTTATGTGTAGATTGCCTTTTGTGTAAATTATATTTAGCGTGTCTAAAAATTAATTACGTAATTGGGTACCGAGGATTGTTCACAATCTGCGAACTTGACTGCGGAAAAAATCGCGACCATGACGGTGTGACTGATCAGTCACGCACAAAATCATGTTGAGGTGAATTTTTGCATCGCAAAGCAAAGCAATCATTGGAATAGGTATTTTGTTTTATTTATTTTACAATTATCCGTCAGCGTGCACGCAAGTGCGTCCTGAGTTACACACAATCAAATGGGAGAATGTGCAGCAGTGCAGCCGATGATGTTACGAGATGGAGCCGCATGTTTGTTTTCTACATTTTTAGTGCGGGATAGACCAAATGGCTACTATACGACCAGCAACAATAAACAAGAGTGTCATTAAAGTTCAATGGATCACTAAAACATCTAAAACGGCCGCTATGGAATGAACAGATAGCGCCCCACCGTAGCCTTGTGTGTTTGACATAACTCCACTGCTGTCACAATGTTAATGTCCATAGGTATACGGTGGCGCCTTTGTTTACATGCGGTGAACCCTAGAAAAGTTTGCTCCATTATTGGTCCATTAGCAATCCCGAATAAAAAATACAGTAGAAAAACCGAACGTTGTATTGTAACAGTACTATTTAAAACCATATTTTTACAATAGACACCACTGTAAAAATAAAAAATACAAAAACAATAAGATGTAATGTAGACACCTATACCATGAATTGTAAATAAGATTTTTACAATATATTATACAGGTTGTTAAGTATCGTAACAGTATAAAAAAATATTTTTCTCCATATATATTTTTTTGCAAAACCATACATTTTATTGTTAATGAATTGTTCAAAATACTGATACGTGGGTTTAAATATACCGTACATTGTATGGTACATGAATGGTTTCAAACAATAAAATGTACCGTAAATAAATTGTTTTTAATTGTAATTTTACTACTGGTTATACATTTAATCAAATGGTTTTGGAATGGTTTTCTTTTGTTATGTTGTATTGTTTTACATTACATAAACCATATATTGTTATATTATCTTGTCATTTTCCTCCTGTTAATGGCACCTTAGGCTTACTAGATTTATAAGAATGCGCTTTGGAAATTCTCCAGAGCGTTTTCGATAACCCTTCATATATAGGATCGCCCACGTCTAAGTCTGAGTAATTTCTGATTGCATTAACAGTTGAAGCTTAGGCTCCCATGCCCCACCAGCCAGATAACCGGGTTTCGCAAACTAAGCATTATTTGTGGCAACACTTTGAGCGGCATGATGGAACTATGCCGAGCGCGCTAAGTGTTATTAGACCACTAATGTAGTTGCATGAAGTGGGTGACGAGGTACATAAGTATCATTACAGCGTGCTTAACCGTTATTGCAATATTGAGGCACCAGTTTGACTAAAGTTTGAAATACATAACAACTCATGAGAAAACTGTCAAGTTCGATTCAAATATAAGTTAGGTTAAAAAGCGAACCCGCAGACGAACCTATATTAGAAGTCATTTCAGTGTTCAGTCCAGTCCAGTCTTATTGGAGATCACAGTCATTTACACCTTTTCGTCGATATTCGGCTGCCTTTGTCTCCGACATTCGCAACACAAGCAATCAAACTACCGTACGAAACAAAAATGTCAAACGAATGCACTTGACCACGATTGCGTCTTCGGGAGACGGTTCGGCTTTTGTTATTCCTGTCTTCTTCCACAATGAGAGCTGTGATGGCCATATGTGTGTTGTATCCAATTCAACAAACAAGAATAAACTAATATTAACATTCATAATCGGAATTGGCTAAAATCCACGTGAAAAGCTAGAATTAGACAAATGTCATCGACTGCGGCAATTTGAAGGTGTTAAAGATGGCTCTACGTCAAAGATAAAGTTTGTCAATGGCATTTGATTCGATTGTGGTCGAAGGCAAGTGAGAGAAGACGAGAAAACTCCCCTAAATGCAAATACCGAAAGAATAGTGTTGAACTCATCCACTGATTTACGGTAATCTGACCTGCATCCTTCCGGGTTGGCCTACATTAGTATTTCTCTCATCGCACCCTACACACCTACCCCGCCATATCTCTTGGAACCCTGCTTGGACCTGCAGTTCTTAGGACATCTGGTTTACCGCTGATTTAAACATGTTATTGACTTTAAATTGATGTTTCAACTTATTCACTTTTTTCTCTTTCCTTTCCTTTGCATCAAAAAAAGTCACAAACATCAACAAAACAAAGCACGGAAAAAATCTTAAACTGAATAAATAATTAAAAATTCACGGAAAAATAATGTTTCGGAAAAGTGAATAATTCAAACGTAAAAAAAAACAGTATGATATATTGTTACATAAAAATCCAATGTAAATGTATAGTATAGCGAACCATTTCATTACAATACACTTTATTGTAGCTGGTACACTGTATGGTGCAGGAATGGTTTTCACCAAACACCCTATGGTCAGTTTTTATCCGGGAATGCTTGCTGCCTTTCTGTCTCAACTCGCCAGGGGACTGTTATGGTCTTCTTGTTTTCTTACCCAGCATAAAAACTATGCTGCTGGGTTGAAAGATAGGTTGTCAGCTTGAGCCCTACGCTTGAGCCGCTGTTATGCTGGCTACGAAAACATTGCATTGGTGGGATAGGGATGCCAATTCCTTGCAACTCGCATCGTCGTCACAGTCTGTTTAAGATGAAAGCGACGGAAACACCTTTGGCTGGGAGGTTTCAAGGTCGCCTCCCTGCAGCAGCGCATCGTCTGGTGAATGAACAACGCCACAACACCATAACTCTGGGGGAAGGGTGTTGGGGTGTTGGGGTTGTTGTAATGTTTTCAGCTCAGGTTCTGAACCGTGTCGGATCTAAAAGACGAAGACACACCCAACGAATATCAATTTCTGCCAGTCTCTGTTCACTGCACTGCTGGCGCCAAAATGATTGGAAACCGGAGTTGGGGAGATTAAGACAAAATACGCACTGGATCATACCAGCCCCCAGACACAGGGCCATCAGAATATGTTGAAAAATGTGATGTGAGTTAGTGGATGCCCGGACCGTCCGACCTAAACTTCTTGTAATTATTACTGTGGAAATCTCCACCCAGACGTAATCATTACAAGTGCCTTTCTAGGCAACCAAGGCGGACAACAGCGATCCAAGAATGGAACAAATATTGTGGAAATCTCCACCAGAAATATGTGTCCCAGGACCCTTTTGAGGACACGAGAGTTCTTTCAGAGAGTAAACTCTCAATACAAAAAGTGTTCTTTCAGAACGTTTATTATAACTTACCAAAGTAAGCTGGCATATCTGCGTGAGCGCCTGAATCAATTATTCGATCTGAAAGCTACATCAGCCATGCCCTGCCACTAAATGCATGACGACCTAACTACTCTATCGATGCATAAGCCTGGTCGCACATCAGTGCATTTGTGTGCGTGAGCACTCCTAACACTCCCGCCATCTCTCTGACAGTTGGCTTTTTAACTCCTGTAAACAACCCGGGCCACGTGGTCACTGCCAGCATGGCACTGACAGCATTTTCCTACACTGAGAGTAAAATGGTTTTGAAATTAAGAAATGCTAATTTCAACAGAATAATCAAGTAGTTTTCAATTGGCTTTTTTCTTCAGTGTATTTTAGTATTAAACCGACCTATCAATGTAAACACACGAGTCAGAAACAGTTCTCCGGTTATTGAGTTGTCCAAAAAATATCTCACGAAACCTAATGCAAGCCTATCCATATACGTGAGAACAAAAGATGTTTACAAAGTTCTTACAGATAGATTAACACGGGAAATCTGAACACAAACCACTACCACACAGGAATTTGGATTGGTCAATACCGTGTTTTAATCCGATTGCCACGCACACTCAGAAACATAACTAATCGTTGACCTATTGAAATTAAACATTTTTAGTTTTACTGCATTTTACTCTTAGGCCAGATTAACATTTATACTCACGTTGTCTAAAAAGTTAAACTTGACAAGAATTCTTTGAAAATATGTTTATTAAGTGTAAAAAAAGTGTTATGAGACCCTGGAATCTCATTAGGAATCGCAGAAGAAACTCCTGGAAGGATCTCTAAGGAATCCCAGAAAGAATTCCTGGAGAAATCTCGGAACCAACACCTAGAGGAATTTCGGAACTGAAAGAAACTTGAAACTTGAAGAAATCCCTAAAGCAAGCGAGAAAGCGAAACAATTGAATTGGTACAGCCTATATGGCAATGCAAGCCGCCGTTGCTAAAGTTTTTGACGTTATATGCCGTTATATGACGTTATTATAGAAGGTCACATCTTGTTTACGCTTCGGACTTCAAGAGCTTTCCTCCAGAATTTCTCAAGAAGTCACTGGAATCCTCCAGGAATTTCATCCGGGATTCTCCGAATAGTTTATTTTAGGATGTCTCTGGATTTTTTTTGGGTTTCCAGATGGTATTCCTGGAAATTCTAGCACCTTCACCCAGAATTTCTCTAGGAGTTCTTCCGGAAATGGTATCAGAAATTCTTGCCGAGATTTCTTCAAAAACTCCTTGCAGCAATCCGTAAGGATTTATTCCTGGAATTTCATACGAGATTCTTCCCGGAATATGATCTGGAAATTCTTCAGGAATCCCTTCCAGAAATCCTACAAGATCCCTGTCAAGAACTTCATTCAGTGTTCCTCTAAATGCTTCTCCGAGAACCCTCCAGGAACTTCTCCTGTTTTTTTTCGGGAGCTACTTCTGTATTCCTTCTGAGATTCCTACAATAATTGCACCAGGTAATCTTTCTGAGATTTTTCTAGGATTCTTTCGGAAATTCCTTCCGGGATTCCTTCGGGAATTACTTTTCAGGAACTTCTTCCGGGATTCTTCTTAGAGCTTCTCCTAGGAATTCTTTCAGAAACTGATTCCGGGATATCTTCGAGAACTCTTTCCAGGAATCATCTAGGGATTTTTTTTTGTCTACCAAGAGCTCCGTCAGGAATTCCTGCAGATCCTTCTGGAATTCTTTCAGATGTCTGTAATGGAAATCCGCCTGGAGTTTATTATGAGCTTTTTGGAGTATTTTGTTTATGGAATTCCTCATGTAGTTCCTGTAGGATTTCCTTGAATAAACACAGGAAAAAGCAACTTAGTTATAGCTCCCTGAAGAATCAGAGGGATTCTAGAATAAGTTTGTGGAGACGCAACGGAAGGAATACCTGGAAGAGTTACAGGAAAAATTACTAAGGTAATCCAAGAAGGAGTAATGCTGAAGGAATCTCGGAATTAATTTCTACAGAAATCTAGGAAACTCTGGAAGAATCTCGGGGAACTTCCTGGAACAATCCTGGCAATAGCTTTTGACGGAACTCCAGGCGGAATCTCTTAAGGAATCTCAGAAAAAAAAACTTGTCGAAAACCGCAGAGGGAACTTCTGAAGGAATCCTAAATAAACTTCCGGAGGAATCTCATTAAGAGCTTACGGAATCCCAGAAGAAAGCTCTGAAACAAATTTGAGGACAAATTTGAGAAACGTCAAAAACTAAGAACATTTTCCTTAGCAACCGCGGCTTGCAGTGCCCTACGGTACTCAAAGTTGTTTAAATTTCAAAACTCATGGAAAACTGTAATAGTAGTTTACGCAACAAGGTGCAGAATGAAGATTTTTACAGCACGAATCGTACATTTATCCAACGAGGCTTGCCGAGTTGGATAATTACGACGAGTGCTGTAAAAATCGAGTTCTGCACCGAGTTTCGTACAACGTTTTTTGCAACTTCATAAATTATCACTTGAGGATAGTTTTTAACAAAACTTTTTCATCAGACTGCACACTGATGTTCATAGCCATGATTGAGGAAGTCTGATCATAGCAGGTTATACTGTGCAGTTGTCACAATTTTTCAAACCAGCGTCCAGAAAGCATCAATAAGTTGATTAAAATTGAAAACAGTGCTGTAATGGTTCATTACGCAACGCAAATCAGTGCTGTTATGAACCATTACAGCAATGTTAATTTCGTGTGGGAAAGTAGGCCTTTTCCTGACAGATTTGCGTGAGGTAAAATGGCCTATTACGATGAGAAGTTGCCAAAAATATTTAATACGTATCGCCAAAAAAAAAAATCGTTAATTGTTGGAAAACGAATTATTATTATTATTATTGACTTTTTATTATGGGGAAAATCAGCCCGAGGCTGGTTCATTCCCGCTTGGAAAACGAAAAAAATAACAAGTAAGTGAACTGAAATCAATGGTTTGGATAAGTAACTTGATGAGTTTGATTTATGTTTTGGAGAGCATTCTTCGCCGAGAAATTAAGTTTATTACCACGCAAAATAGAACCATCATGTGCTTTTTGATTTTATTACAACGTTCTATTGGTAAAGAAAACGTTTAGTTAATAACTGTGCAAGTGTTTATCAACCACTAAGCTGAGAAGCAGTCCTCTCCAGTTGGGATTTAACGCCAGAATGATGATGCCAGATATTATGACTGGCAGAAAATATCAGAATACTGCAATCAAACGTATTCGTTCATGCCTTTCATTTCGCTATTTTTTTTTAAACTGATTAATGAAAATCCGTGTTATAGGAGTCTGCATAACACAAATCCATAGTATCGGAGTCTCTGCTATACGTCTACTAATGATTCGAACTCATTTTTGTAGATTAAAATTTAACTAAATTTTGGTGTACGTACTATCGAGGCAAAATGTACGTACTATCGAGGGTACGTACTATCGAGGTACGCCTGTATTAGTATTTCTTCGTCAATTCCTTCGACAGCTCCTTCGTAAGTTCTTTCATAAATCGCTTCTACAATTTAAACAAAAATTCTTTAGACAATTGCTTCTAGATTTATTCAGCATTAATTTTGTGAGAAATTCCTGCAGCAGATGATTTCGGAACACCTTCGGCATTTTCGATGTTATTTACTTGCATTGAACATTTATTTGGGAATTATATAAGCATATCCTTTGGAAATCTTGGAAACTTCTATTATTACTTTAGGAACTTCTTCCTTTGGAAATTGATTCGGCAATTTTCTTAGAGACTTCCTTCGGGAATTTCTTTGAAAAAAAAACTCCTGCAATCACTTTTGGAATTCTTTATAAATTTTCTTCAGAATCTTCTTTGATAATTTCGAAAAATTCTTTGAGAATTTCTTCTAATTTTTTTGTGAATGTTTGTGGAAATTTTTATATTTTCATCAGGAATTCCTCTGATAGTTTTTATAAGAATTCTTTTGGCAACTACTTTGAAAGCTCTATGGTAATTTTAATAGATTTTTTTCCGGAAATTTCTTTGGTAATTTGTCAGGAATTATTTCGTGAATTTCATAGGATTTTCTTTAGGCAAGTCCAGTTGAGAATTTCTGAATCTCCAGTTCAGCAATTTTCGGAAGCAATACATTTAAATACATTTAAATCATAAAGAATTACATTATAACTGAAATGAAATTGCTAAAATAATTACGGAGGAATAGCTATTGAAATATAGAATAAAAAAATCCAAAGAAATTGTTGATTGCATTCCCAAGAAACGTAACTAGCTGAATATCAATTTCTTAAACTAAAGTTTGCTTAAGAAAACCAATCTTAAGCAAACTTTAGTTTAAGAAACTGATATTCAGCTAGTTACGTTTCTAGGGAATGCAATCAACAATTTCTTTGCATTCTCTGCTATAAAGCTAAAATGTTTGTTGGGTTCCAATGCAGAAATTTTTCCCGTACATCCCTATAGGATTTCACAAGAGATTTCTCTAGTAATACCTACTAGGATTTCTCCGGAAATTCCAACTATTCCCGAAATTCATTTAGGGATTTCTATTGGGATTCCTACAGCTAGAAATCTCTGGAAGAGTCAAAGGCATTTCTGGAAGTATCCTAGGAAAACTGGCTAGAAGAATCTCGGCAAGAATTCCAGAAGAAATCTCTAGAGGAATTTCTACAGGTATCACAGTAAGAATTTCTGGAGGAGAACTTGGAGGCGTTCCTGAAACATTAGAAGCAGCAGGAATCGCTTATGGAATCCTAGGAAGAGTTCCTGGAGAAGTCCGTCAAGAAATATTTGGAGAAATCCCAGATTTTTTTTTAGGATTTCCAGGAGGACACAACGAAGGTAAATTGTCTTGAATAATCCCAGCATGTTTTTGAAGGAACCTCTGGAGAAATTCTTAGAAGAATCCGTAGAAGAATTCTGGGAGGTATTGCGGTAAGAATGACTGGAGGAGTCCTAGGAGGAATTGCTGGAAGAACCACAGCAGGAACACCTTGAGAAATCCAGCTGAAATTCCTGGATCAAGGCCAAGAGGAGTTCCTGTAGGAATCCCATGGGAAATTTATGAGAGAATCCATGGACAAAATATCTTGGATAAAAAATCCTGGAGGAATCACCGGAGAGTTTCTGAAGAAATCACAGGAGGTATTCTTAGAAGGATTCTGGGATGTATCTCTGTAGAAACCTCAGCTGAATTCCTAGAAGGAATTGCTGGAGAAAACTGTACACGAATTTCTAGAGAAACCCTATCAGGTATGCCGGAAGGAATCCAAAGAAGAAATCCTTGGAATACCTAGAGAAGTCCCTGCAAGAACCGGTGGAGGCATTCTGGAAGAATCTATAGAGAAGGCCCGGAAAGAATCGCAGGAGGATTTTCTGAAAGAATCTCAGGAAGAATTCCAGCCATAATGCTAGCATAAATTCGTATAGGAATTACTAGGAAGAATTTCTAAAGAAATTGATGGCAGAATCACAGGAGGAGTGGTTTGAGGTATTCTTGGAGGAAGGCCAAAAAGAGTTTCTGCAGGAATCCCATGAGCATTTTCTGGAGAAATCTTTTGATAAAATCTCTGGAGGAATTCCTGGATGAGTCGTTGGAGAAATCCCTGGTGGAGCAGCCAAAGAATTCCACGAAGATTGCCTGGAAAGGTCCCAGCAAAAAAGCCAGGATAAGGCTCTTGGAGAATCCGTAGCATAATTTCGGAAGTACCACAGTTAGAATTTCTGGAGGAAGAATAGCTGGAAGAATCGCATGAATTGCTTGAGCAGTCGTAGCTGGAATATCTGGAGAAATTCGTAGAATTCCAGGAGCTATCATAGAAGTAATTTCTAGAGAAATCCTAGAATGAGCAATTCCAGGGGTATCTTAGGAGAAGTTCTTCTAACAAATACCTGGAAGAATGCCTACAGTTCTCCTTGAAAGAATCGGTAGAAGTATACTGGAGGAATCCCTGATGGAATCGCAGGAGGAATTTCTGGAGGAATCTCAGGAAGGTTTCCCGAAAGTATTGAAGCAAGTAAGTATGCCAGGAGAAATCCCTAGAAGTATTTCTGAAGGAGTCCTAATGGGAATTTCTTGAAGATTTTCAGCTGAAATTCATGGAGGAAGGTCAATAGAAATTCTTCACGCCAAAACCGCTCAGCACTTAAGTGCATAATTTCCAGACTACACCAAAAATGTGTAACCCTTGTACATTCACAAAATCAGCTCCAGCGTCCACAAAATCGTGAAATTCGCAACAAATTTTGTACGGCAATCTAGCTAGGTTTACTACGAGCTGTTTTTGTGAATGTGTAACTGTTACACATTTTTGAGTGGTCTGGAAATTATGCACTTATGAGTAGGTCTTACACATTCTAGGTGCTAAGCGATCTTAGCGTGTTGGGGAAATCCCCTGTGGAATTTCTGGAAGAACCTCTATAGAAAGTCCTGGATATATCCTTGAATTGATTGATTGATTTGTATTTATTAAAGAGACTTTCAGTCCTTGGCTGGTTCGTCTCTTATATCCTTGAAGAAATGTATGCAAGAATCAATGAAGGGATTTAATAGAAAAATCTCAGAGAGATCTTCCGGAAGAATTTCCGGAAGAACTTTCCTAGTAGATTTCCAGAAGGTACCACAGTGATAATTTTTTAGAGGAGGAGAGATATTGTTGAAAGAATCGCAGCAAGAGTGGCTTGAGGAATCCTAGCCATAATTCCCGAAGGAAGGCCAATATAAGCGCCTGGAGGAATTTCATGAGAAATTTCTGGAAGAATCTCTGAATGAAATCTCTGAAAGAATTCCTGGAAGAATCACCGGAGGAACTTCTGAAAGGATTCCAGGAAGATTTCTTGAATAATTCCACCAAAAATTCCTGAAGAAATCCCAGTTGAAATTTTTAGAGGAACCCCTAGAAGAATTCCGAGAAGAATCATAGAAAGAATTTCCAAAGAAATCCTAGCAGAATTTGCTGGATCAATCTCTACAGAAATTTCTAGCATGTACAACCCCATCAGGACTGCCTGGAGTATCCTAAGGGAAAATTATTGAAGGAATATCGGGAGGAATCCATAAAGTCTAGGCCTCCTCAATGTATGAATAGATACAAGTTTTTCAGGAAGAATCTATGGAGAAGTTTGTTGATTGTTCTTACTAATATCCAAAACGCCAAAACGTACAATAGTTGTATAAGTAATTGCCGGTGTGCTTAAGTTTTGTTCAAATATGCCAATAATAAATATTGGAATTATTGTGTGAAAGTTTAAATTTTAAATGACTGTTAAGGAAAAATTCTAGGGGGTGCCAAGTTTATTCTAGGGGGTGCCAGGCACCCCTGGAACCCCCCTAGCTACGCCAATGACCAAAACAGTGAAATGGAGTGTGTTTACTTCTTTATGAATAAAATGATAGAAAATGCTGTTTTTCTTGTTTTGTTTTTGTTAGCAAATCAAACATAACCCCAAAATGGTGTACAAAAAGCAACAAAATGCTTACCCGTATTATCCTATGTTATACTTAGGTGCGTATAAATCAAAGTTATACTAGGTCAGTTTATCTGACACTTATACGAGGTCTAGGGTCAACCAGGCGAAATGTGATTAGTGTGAGATTTATACGATTTAGTATAGATTTTTTTCTGAGTGCAGATTCGTGGTGCCACTCTGCTTAGCCCATTCCCTGGTTCCTACAATATGGAGCACCCTAAAAGTTTTGCACGGAGTGCAAGAATTTCATTATCATCTACTAATTCGTAAATGTTTAATAATACCTACTCTCAATTTTTATGGAGATATAAAGGTTTTAACCAGGGGGGCCTGACTTGAGATGACTTTTATGCGACATGGTCGCCCGATATGTGAATATTGTGGACTTAGCACCAAATTGGTGTCGGAAGTAACTTCATTGACTTCCGCTGCCGTTCCTATGCGTTAAACATAACGTCGGAAGTAGTGCGCTGTATAGTAAATCTGATGCTCTATACAGCGCACTACTTCCGACGTGATGTTTAACGCATAGGAACGGCAGCGGAAGTCAATGAAGTTACTTCCGACTCCAATTTAGTGCTAAATCCACAATATGCAAATCGGCATTGCAGTTCTGAGAAATCTGTTTAGATCTGTTTTCGATTTGTTCCTAGTTCCGTAAACTGTATAAGTATGAACAATCCCTCCAGGAATTTTCCGAAAGCATGCTGCATTGATTCCATCATGGAGATTCCAGAGATTCCTTCAAGAATGCATCTAGGGATTCCACCAGACATTTCGTTGGGGATTTGTCCTGCGATATCTTTAGAGGTTTCTCCAGTGATTGTTCCAGTGCTGTTTTCGTGGTTTCCTTCGGGAATTTCTCCAGCGACCCCTTAAAGTATTACTGCAGGTTTACCCCTTAAAGTATTACTTCAGAGATTTTTCAGGGATTTCTCCATATATTTCTCCGGAATTTTACTAGAGATTGCTTCAAGAGTTCCATCTGGAATAATTCGAAGAATTTCTGCAGGAATGTCTTCCAGAAATTATTTCAGAAATTTTCACTAGAGATTGTTCAAAAATTAATCCAAGATTTGCTTAAAAGTTTGTGTACAACAAATCCTCTAGGAGTCCATCCAAATGCTCCTTCAATAATTCGTCTAGAAGCTACTGCAGACATAGATATCTTCAGATTTTTATCCAGGAATTTCTACAGAAACTCTTCCGGGAGTTCGCCAAGAAAACTCTCCTGTGATTCCCTAAGGAATTCCTCATGGGATTGCTTCCGGGATTCCTCATGGGGTTTCTTCAGAAATTCCTCCAAGAATCCTGGGATTCATCCGAGAATTCCTCCTGTGATTCTTTCAGGAACCATTTCCGGGATTATTGCCTCCAAGCACTCTTCTTGGGATTCCGTCAAAAATTTCGCTAGAGACTCCTCTGGAAATTCCTCCAGAGATTCCTCCAGGTATTCCTCTAGAGATAATTCAAGGAATTCCTCTACAGGTTCCCCCAGGGATTCCTCCAGTAATTCCTCCAAGGATTCTACCTGAAAGTTCTCTAGTGATCCTTCAAGAAAATCCTTCAGAAATTCTTCCAGGGATTTCTCTACGGATTACTCCAAGGATTACTCCAGGAGTTTCTCTGGAGGTTTCTCAAGGAATGTCTCTAGAGATTCCTCCATGAATTCTTACAGGCATGTCTCCAGGGATTTCTCCAGGGGTTCCTCCAAGCATTTCTTCAGAAGTTCCTCTAAAAAATCCTCAAGGGATTGCTCTACGGATTCATCCAGGAATTCTTTTCGGAAAACCCTGGCATTCCTCCAGGAGTTTCTCCAGGAATTTCTATAAGAATTCCTGCAGGGATTCGTCCTGGCATTCCTCCAGGATATCAATCAGGGACTCCTCCAGGAATACCTTCAGGGATTCCTTCAGGAATTCCTTCAGGGATTCCTTTAGGAATTCCTTCAGGGATTCCTTCAGGAATTCCTCGAGGAATTCTCTCAGGGATTTCTGCAGGAACTCCTTCAGGGTTTCTTCCAGGATTTTTGTCAATGATTCCTCCCGGCAATTTCCCAGGGATTCTTCCAGAATTTTTGGCAGGAAGTCCTCCAGGGATTCCTGCAAGAATTCCTTCAGGGATTCCTTCACAGATTTCTTCAGGAATTCCTCCAGGAATTTCTTCAAGAATTTCTTCAGGGATTCCTCCAGGAATTTATTCAAGAATTTCTTCAGGGATTCCTCCAGGAATTCCTTCAGGGATTCCTTCAGGAATTCCTTCAGGGATTCCTTCAGGAATTCCTTCAGGGATTCCTTCAGGAATTCCTTCAGTGATTCCTTCAAGAATTTCTTCATGGACTCCTCCAGATATTCATGCAGGGAATCCTTTAGAAATTCCTCCAGGGATTCCTTCAGGAATTCCTCCAGGGATTCCTTCAGGAATTCTTCCAGAGATTCCTTCAAGAATTCCTTCAGGGATTTCTCCAGGAGTTTCTTCAGGAACTCCTCCAGATATTTCTTTATTTATTGCAGGGTTTTTCCAAGAATTTCTTCGGGGATTCTTCCAGGAACATCTCCCGGGATTCCTTCAGAAATTTTTTCGGAGATTGCTCCAGGAACTTCTTCAGGGGTTCCTCCAGGTATTGCATCGGGGATTTATTTAGGATTTTTTTCGGGGGTTTCTCCAGAAATTCCTCTAGGGATTCCTCCACGAATTCCTCCAGGGATTTCTCCAGGCATTCCATCGGGGATTTATTCAGGATTCTTTTCGGGGGTTCCTCCAGAAATTCCTCCAGGGATTTCTCCACGAATTCCTCCAAAATTTCTGGAGGAATTTCCGGAGGACTCCTGGATAAACAGTAATTTTTGAGAAACTCCTGCAGAAATTCCCGAAGAATTCTTGGAAAAATTTCAACTGCTTAAGAAATTTCGGAGAAACTCCCGCAGCTATGTCCGAGGAAGTTCTGGAAGAAATTCCGGGCAACTGCTGAAGGTATTCCCAGGCACTTCTGGAGAATATCTCGATGAGCTTCTGGAGAAAACCTCGATGAAATCTTTAAGAAATTCCCAAGGATCTCCCGGGGGAATTCTCGGGTAACTCATGGAGGAATTTCCGAGAAACTCCTGCAGGAAAAATCTTGAAGAACTCCTGAAGGAATTCTCGCAGAACTCCTAGGGGAATTCCCGAGAAACTCCTGAAGAACTCTCGAAGAACTCCTTAAGAAATTTCCGAGGAACTCTTGGACAAGCTCTTGAAGGATTTTCTATTGTAGAACTCCTGGAAGTATTCATAGAGAACATCTGAAAGAATTCCTGAAGAATTCCAAGCGGGATTCCCGAGTAACTCCTGAAGCGAGGAGTACATGGAGGAATTCCCGAGGAACTCCATGAGAAATTCACAATGAATTTCTGAAGAAATTTCCATGGAACTCCTGGAAAAATTTCCATGGAACTCCTGGAGACTCTGTGAAACTCCAGAAGAAATTTCTGAGAAATTCCTTTAGCAATTTCCGAGGAACTACTAGAGAAATTTCCAGGGAACTCCTGGAGAAATTTCCAGAAGAGTTGTCTGAGAAACTTCTGCAGCAATTTCCGGAGAATTTGTCGGAGCAAATACCGAGAAACTTCATAAAGCTTGGATGAATTCTTGAGAGATGCCTAGTGAAATTCACGAGGACATATGGAGAAATTTCCATGGAACTCCTGGAGAAATTTCCAAGGAACTCCTGGAGGAATTTTCGTGGAACTCTTGGTCATTCCTAAGAAACTTCAGATGATTTTTCCGAGGAACCCCTGCTAAAATTCCTGCGGGGGTCTTCTGGAAGTATTTCTCAGGAAACTCCTAGAGAAATTTCCAAGAAACTCCTGGAGAAATTTCAGGCAAACTACTTTAGTAATTCTCGGGGAACTCCAAAGGAATTCTTGAAAAGCTCCTGGAAGATCTCGTATGAAACATCTGTACGATTTCTCGGGTGATCTTAGAGCAATTTCCGGGGGAACTCGTTAAGGAATACCTGCAGGAACTTGAGGATTTTCCGAAGAACTTCTGGAAGAATGCTCGGGAAACTATTGGAAGAATACACGTGAAATAATAGAACGGAATATTTTCCCGCGCTGGATTCCCGTGCTGTAGAAATTTCCAAGCGTCTCCTGGAGAAATTCTCGTGGAACTCCTGGAGGAATTGCCGAGAATTTACCAGAAAAATTTCCGAGGAACTCGAAAAATTCCTGAGAAACTCCAGAAGGAATTACCAAGAATCACCTGCAGCAATTTCCGGGAACTTTGAGAGGAATTACTCAGGTACTACTAGAGGAATTCTTGGGGATCTTCTGGAGAAATTCTATGGTTACTGCTTTAGAAATATTCGAGGAAGTCCTTGGGGAATTTCCGAGTAACTACTGGAGAAATACCCGTGAAACTCAAGAAATAATTTCCGAAGAACTCCTGGAGAAATTCCGAGGTTCTCTTTAAGGTTTTCCCGAGAACCTCCTGAGGAAATTTCTGAGAATCTTCTGCAGCAATTCCCTGAGAACTTTTAGAGGACTTACCGAAGATCTCTTGAAAGAATTACCAGGAAACTTCTAGAAAAAAAAACTGAAAAAAAAACTCCTGAAAGAATTCCAGGAGATATCTTGAAGGAATTTTCATGGATGGCTTGGGGGAATTCCGGAGGAATTCTTGGAGGAATTTCCAAGAAACTTTTGGAGGGATTCCCGAGAAACTTCTAGGCGAAAACGAGGAACTTCCTGCAGGAAAAATATAAAGGAACTCCATAAGAAATCCCGCAGAACTCCTGGAGCGACTCCCGAGAAACTTTTAGAGTAATTCCTGTAGACAATGATTTTATTGCCCTTTTCCGGCTATACCAGTCGGCTAGTATGTCTGAAATAGACGTAAAAACTTGAAGTATTTTTTAGGCAATTAAACGTACTTTGCCTAAAAATACTTCAAGTTTTTACGTCTAATTCCTGTAGAACTGCTGCGGAAATTCCCAGGGATCTCCTCAAGGACTTTCTGGGGAACTCCTGGGAAAATCTCGAGGAACTTTTGAAGTAATTCGCGGAGAAATTTTGGAAAAAATTACCAAGGAACTTCTGCAAGGATTGCCTTGAATCTTTTGATGCAATTTCCGAGAAGCTCATGGAAGAATAGGGTCCTAAAATTCAAGACGAAATCTCGCTTATATTGAATAATACGATCAAGCATGGTATTCTAATCGGAATTGTACTTTACTCGAACTTGAAAAACAAAGGAATAATGAGAAAATTCGAAATAAGTAAAATGGTAAATAGTTCTACTTTGACACTTGAGGTCAACCTTGTGTGACGGAGCTCGACATTTTTCGCACTGGGAATTCAAAAATGTTCTGACATACACGGTGAAAAAAAATCACTCAAACTATGTGTTATAAGCTAGGGACGAGACAAAAGACTAAAAAAATAAAAATTATATATTTTATACTACGGTTAATAAAAACGTCAAAAAATGAGTAAATATGTACTTTTGTACCATATATTGTGGATTAAAACAAGAATCCAGATAGAACTTTAGGAGCCTATTTGAAACTGTTGGAATATAGTAGTGACTAGAAATCCTCTACATAGAGATAAGCGGAAGCTACATATGTCGATTCGGCAACGCTGTTTGTTTTGTTTACAACAGCTGCCAACACTTGCTGCAAAGCTAGATGTTCAAACTTTTTGCGTGACTTCGTAGTGGTTCAAGTTGTTTTGTTTCCATTTTCTAATTATGGTAGAATTTTTTTTTCAAGATTTTGAAAAAATAGCGGAGCAATCGATGAAATCTGAAATTTATTGCAAAGTGTTAAGCTAAACATATCGACAGAACTGAAGCAAGAAGCAGCAATGAAAGTTTTTTCGAGAAGTGCAGCAACAAAAGTTTCGTCATAAGCTTGAGCTTTTGAAAGCATAATTAATTAAATTCTATCTTTTTACTAAACTTACATATACCGTCAATTTCTCGATATTTAAAATAAATAATTTTAATTTATTTAGTTCGGATTGCAATACCGTTCAATCGACGCCTTCGTACGAACGATCAGCCTGTTCGTTTGGCTCACACTTTGACAGTTCTTTCTGCACGATTGGCTTACAATGGCCGCCTCCGCAGATCTCTATAATGTAGGATTACTAGTAGTGACAGCCCCCTGATTGCGAAGATGATTGTGTGAGTGTCAGTCCCCTGCACGGAGAAACTCAAGTACCTAAATTTGAGTATTTTTAAACACACTTTTGAGTTCTTTTTTGTCTTCTCTCTCATCCACTCTCTTTGTTGTTGTCAGAGAGCGAAGAGCAAAACAACTCAACTTTGACAGTTCGGTGCGGAAAGCCAAAATTGAGTAAACAGCATTGAACTCAAATTTGAGTATTTTGAACTAGCAGTTGGGTGAAAAAAACTTAGCCGGTAGGTACTTTGCCGCACGGGATCAAATGTAAAAAACCCACTTCAACATCGCTTCCACGAACTCAAATATGGGTTCCCGCTCGCAACCCCGAAGTTGGGTGAAATAAACTCATATTTGGGTACTTTGTTTTCTCCGTGTGGTCGATGATGACAGTTAACGATGACATTATGTTGAATAAGGCAATCCATGACGACTTTCCGCGATGGGGGTGACAGCCAAAAGTGTAAACACAGTGTGAGTACAACTTAACAAAGTTTCGTCAAGTGTCGTCGGTGCTTAACAAATTCCTTCGTGTTCAACTGTCACGCCGTTCATTGGATGTCAAAAAAATATGGTAAACAAAAAAAAAACAGCTGATCGCATCTGTCTCATGGGTTGCCTTGTATGTATGTAATAACGAAGCATAGTTGCGAATGTATTGTGTAGTAAATGTTTATTATTGTTTAAGTCCGTACTAGTCCGTTGTAGAGTAAAGTTCTAAAAAGAACCATATTCCGTGTTATTTTTTCTTCCGCTATCACGTGAAACCCGGGACGGATATTGTCCGGTCGAACGGTTGTGAGACCGTGTCCGCTGCGTCTTGGGTTTCCATCAGATACGACAGTGCTTTTGGTAATTACATTGGGATATTGACTCTGCAGGTATTTATTAATGTTTCCTGATAAATTCCTGATGAATTCCTATTGGAATTTCCGCGGAACTTCTTAACTCTTGGAAAATATTTCGAATAACTTCTAGCGGAATTCCTATGGATCTCCTGGGGGAATTATCGAGGAGCTCCTGGAGGTATTCAAAGATGAGCTCCGGATATATTCATAGAGAATACTTGGAGGAGTTTCTTAGGAATTGATATTGTGCGTGCATTTCCTTATCGAACACGACTGTTCGGAACGTTCGTGCCACGAAGAGTCCCAAAAATCGTCCTTTTTTGCCTTCACATCTGGCTTCACAGTCAAATGTGTCGAGAGTGACAGAGCAGCATGGGTTTTTCTTGCTGGCTCGCTCACATTTCATCTCCGCTCTCTTACTATTTTGCAACGAATGACAGCAGAAGGTCGCATTCAAAACGAGGTAGTATGCGCAAAAGTGACATCAAGGAGACTTAATTTGACGAGGTTCGTCGAAACAGGGCGCTTGAAAAAGGGTGTCGAATCGACCTTCGCATCCAGTGTCCAAAGAAACTCACAATATTGTTTTGTGTGGCGATGTTCATCAACCAGATCAACGACGAGATTTTCTTCTGGCTGTTAGCTGGTAAAATGAAATTGAATCACACTAATTGCATTTTCCGGACGAGGACCACCAACTTGATGGTTTGGATTACTCACGAATTCACTCTCTTTCGCATGAAGTTTGACGTATATGTGTTTGCACTGGTATTTCTGTTTTTGCTGAATTTTTCCAACCGGTCATCCATGGCTAACTAGATAAGGAGGAAAAACTTTGCATCATCTTCTCAGTAATCAAGAAGTCGTGGAGCTATACGTCTTCGCCGTCAAATGATACCTGGCATGCGAAAACTCGTAAAATTCCGATCACATTTACCTACAATCAGAGTTACACTGCTCAACAGTTTGTTTACGGTAAGCAAACACTGCAGCAGGCCCTGAATACTAATGCCATGCCCATGCTGTCGGCCATCCAAGGCAGCGCTGATATTTTTTTTTCTAATTCATCAACCACCTGCGCGCGACTTGGTGTCCGCGCTCATGTTCGATTGCCATTGTTAGCCACTCGACTCGACTCGACAGCAGACTCCCGCCCATCGTAATTAAAGTTCGGATTCATTCCGGGGTACTTTATTGAGTGGCCAAAAGAGTGATTCGATTACACGCATTCCACTGTAGCACTGTTTCCATTTCCCACTATCGCTCGAACAACAACAGACCAAAGATTGATGGCATTCCACCGGCGCAAGAAAGAAATCGAAGCAACCGCAGCTTCAGAGTGGATGGTCCTCCGTCATGGCATGCTGAGGAACTGAGTGCATTTCTTTAGCACTTTCTGCATCCAGACTACTAGCAGAAGTTAGCCAGCGTGTGAGCTGCCTTCGAAGAAGGAAATCGGATTTCTCCCACGTTTTCTTTCCAACTAGGACGGATGGGTGCTTTATGGCTTGTATAATGGGTTGTAGATGCTCGTTTAACATCCGTTCCACCACCACCCGGTACATGGGGATGTGCGAGAGCATCATAACTCGTCCACAATTCACAGACATGTCCGAAGTTCGAAGAGGGGTACGTTTTGCCAAGGGGTAGCAAAGGGGGTGTGAAAAAACAGAGGGTCAGTCAGTCGTCTGGCGGCTGGGGCACATATGTTTATTGTTATTATTATGGCAATCTGGCTTTCGGGTGATATGGCAACCATCCTCGGGTCGGGGTCGGCAAAGGACCCATCCCTCGATAACGTCGTTGACTT
Source organism: Aedes albopictus (assembly GCF_035046485.1). Classification (NCBI taxonomy): domain Eukaryota; kingdom Metazoa; phylum Arthropoda; class Insecta; order Diptera; family Culicidae; genus Aedes; species Aedes albopictus. Next base: position 15,571,269 of record NC_085136.1, read on the forward strand.
CGTATGCGTCCATTGCTAAAAGAAAAGATGGCCATGACTTGACGACTCAATGCTAGGGCCTCGTGCACAAATTACGAAACGTTTTGATATATGCATTACAATCCGCATAAAAATGCTTATTTTTGTAGGAAAATAATACGCCTCATACTGGTTGGGAGGGCCTCTACCGTCTACCCCCGTTGGTTTGACCGCATGTAATCTGAAAACTTTTTAGATTGACCCCCTCTAATCTGCACATCGTTCAAACTAAAAACGTCATTCTACTACTGGAACGGTGTGAAACGGAACGCAGAATCAAAACAAAACACCAAATCAGGTTGCCAGTAGTGTGTTTTTTTAATGCCAACAAGGTTACTAGAAGTTCAAATTAAAAATGAACCCCGTTGGTTTGCATGAGGTGTCGTTCAAACCAACGGGGGTAGACGGTATAGCCACAGCTGTAAAGGCGCGGGTATTCAGCATGGCCATGCTGAGGGTGACGGGTTCGATTCCCGGTCGTTCCAGGAGCTTTTCGTAAGAGAAATTTGCTCGTCTTTCCTTGGGCATAGAGTATCTTCGTGCCTGCCACACGATATGCACATGCAAAATGGTCATTGGCAGAGGAAGCTCTCAGTTAATAACTGTGAAAGTGCCATAGAGTTCAGAAGCAGCCTATGTCCCGGTGGGGACGTTACGCCAAGTAGAAGAAGAAGGAGACTGGTTGGGAGGAGATCGAAAATGACTCCTATGGGGCACTGCATGAAATTCTCTCCGTTTCTTTGACTTTTACAGACATTTTGTAAACAACAAGGCCAAGAAACGTCAAAATCCCATGCAAAAACCAAAACAATGCAGTGCCCTATTTTGTTACGTGATTTGCGTACACTGCCTAATGTTTCACATGCGTGTCATTTCAATTCAGCACCGCTCGCTGGTGGGTGTTTATTTGATTGTTCAATATACAGTCAACTCTCCACATGCCGATGTTCTACATCTCGATATCTCTCCCTATCTCGATGGTATGGTCGGTCCCTTCAATCGGCATACATTTTACTTTTCTACATGCCGATATCTCCTTATCTCGATATCTCCCTATCTCGATGCGATCTCTTTCGTTTATGTTCTAGATTTTCTCTCTATATGTCGATATGCCCGTTTTTACAGGTTGCTAGATCTCGTTTCTTAGGTGCAAAACATTCTAGGAAGGCGAAGTGACATCTGTTTGTTGACAACTTAGTTACGGACAATTTTTTAATCTAGTGTGCATTACAAATTGGTTCTTGAGTTCGATCTCTCCCTATCTCGATGGTCCTTTCAATATCGAGATGCAGAGAGTCAACTGTACATGCGTGTACATGTACACATTAGAGCGGATCAAACTAGGTAATACCTTGAATTTCGAACAATTTCTTCTGAAATAAAAATATATTGGCCAATGTAATTCTCTGAAAGGAAATATTTAACCACAAAAGTCTACGAGGAGAGGTGTTATTTGTTTTGTGTCAACAACCCCCCCCCCCCCCCCCCCCCACCTTTAGCAGAGGAAATTCGGATCGAACAGAAAACTCGTGTTGTTGTTATGGAAACAACGAAATCTGATGATTGTTGTTGTTGATGATAATTTCAGCATCATGACGATGATGCTGCCGAGCAATGCCTTTAAAGCGCGTTTGAAAGGTCTCCTCTAAAGACACTATATGCAAAGACACGAAATGTTCCAATTGGAATTCCAAACTTGCTGTCAATGTCATTCCAATCGAGCAGGAGACCTGTCAAACGCGCTTTGAAAGCATTGCTCGACAGCATCATCGTCATGACGCGACAATCATCATCAACAGCAACAATCATCAGATTTCATGTCTTTAGCATACAGTGTCTTTAGTCTCCTCGATTGGAATGACATTGACAGTATATAAATTTGGAATTCCAATTGTAACATTTCGTGTCTTTGGATATAGTGTCTTTATGGAATGCAAACTTGGAATGAATATTTCATTGACATTTCTCGTTACACACATCAAGAGCAAAGTATTTATTGTCGGGCCGCCACCAAACCGGACTTCGCACAATCAAGTCGCGACGCGACCCAACTCGCGACGTTTTTGAATCATGTTAAAAGTAGTGCGCATCCTTCCCGTTGTTGCCAGCAACACAGCGCACTAGATGCGAAACAGATGCGACACTTGTGGTCCAAGGAAATGGCAATTTTTGATTGAATGTCTGTCCTGATTCCAACCGGATAGACAATATCATTTCAGGTATAGGATGGTACACTGTAATATAAAAGTAGGTGAATGCTAAATTGTTATTACCCTCATCATCCCGCCCGGATAAAAACTAACCATAGGGTGTTTGGTGAAAACCATTCCTGCACCATACAGTGTACCAGCTACAATAATGTATATTGTAATGAAATGGTTCACTAAAAGCTTCGCACATTGTAGCTACTATACATTTACATTCGATTTTTATGTAACAATATATTATACTGTTTTTCTTACGTTTGAACCATTCACTTTTCCGAAACATTATTTTTCCGTGCATTATTAATTATTTATTCAGTTTTAGATTTTTTCCGTGCTTTGTTTTGTTGATTTTTGTGACTTTTTTGATGCAAAGGAAAAGAAAGAAAAAAAGTGAATAAGTTGAAACATCAATTTAAAAGTAAAAAGAAAATCGCGTTATGTACAGTAGACGTTCGGTCGGTGCAAACGGTTTAACTTCAATGCTTTTTAACTGCAAGTTCGGTAAGTGCAACAAATTTGCAGTTATCGCACCGCCAAATGTCAAAATGGTGCGCCAAGTTAGCCCAAATGAACTGTCGGATGAAGTTTACGTTCATTTTACGTCAGTTGATGGTTTGTTGACACTGTCAGGCGTTGCAGTTATCGGATTTTCGTTCGCTAAGTGAAACGTAAACATGTTGCAGTTATCGAACGTCTACTGTACTGTTCCTTTGAATTTCACTAAGAATCAAAGGAACAGTACTTAACGCGATTTTTTTTTACTTACGGATATTCCCCTAACAAGCCCAGGTTAATCATCATCATTAATTTAAAATGTTTAAATTAGTAGTAAACCAGATCTCTTAAGAACTGCAGATCCAAGAGATATGGTGGACTAGGTATGTAGAGTGCGATGAGAGGAATACGATTGACGTACTTTATCGTAGAGCCATCTTTAACATATGGACTGGACTGAATACTAAAAGAAATTCTAATATAGGTTCGTCTGTGGGTTCGCTTTTTAATCTAACTTATACTTGAATCGAACTTGACAGTTTTCTCATGAGTTGTTATGTATTTCCCCGTGTATTTCCAACTTTAGTCAAACTGGAGCCTCAATATTGCAATAACGGTTAAGCACGCTGTAATGATACTTATGTACCTCGTCACCCACTTCATGCAACTACATTAGTGGTCTAATAATACTTAGCGCGCTCGGCATAGTTCCATCATGCCGCTCAAAGTGTTGCCACAAATAATGCTTAGTTTGCGAAACCCAGTTATCTGGCTGGTGGGGCATGGGAGCCTAAGCTTCAACTGTTAATGCAATCAGAGACTACTCAGACCTCGACTCAGACTTAGACGTGGGCGATCCATTATCCAAAACGCTCTGGAGAATTCCCAAAGCGCATTCTCATAATGCTAGTAAGCCTAAGATGCCATTAACAGGAGGAAAATGACAAGATAATATAACATTATATGGTTTATGTAATGTAAACCAATACAACATAACAAAAGAGAACCATTCCAAAACCATTTAATTAAATGTATAACCAGTAGTGAAACTACAATTAAAAACAATATATTTATGGTACATTTTATTGTTTGAAACCATATGTGTACCATACAATGTACGGTTTATTAAAACCCACGTATCAGTATTTATAACAATTTATTTACAATATAATGTATGGTTTTGCAAAAAAATATATATGGAGAAAAATATTTTTTTATATTGTTACGATACTTAACCACCCGTATAGTATATTGTAAAAATCTTATTTACAATTTACTGTATTGGGTTCTACATTACATTTTATTGTTTTTGTATTTTTATTTTTACAGTGGTGTCTATTGTAAAAATATGGTTTTAAATAGTACTGTTACAATACAACGTTCGGTTTTTCTACTGTATTTTTTATTCGGGCGCCTCAATCAGCTACTCCTACCATCTCTCTAAACTTCCGGAACCGTGGTGCCGGTAACCCTCTGGTTAACATGTCAGCAGGCTGCTCATCCGTCGGTAGATACTTGAGGACAAGCTTGCCCCTTTCGATCAGCTCCCGGACGAAACAATACTGAACTTCGATATGCTTTATTCGTTTCACCTTTCGTGGATCCGACGTGATTGAAATACACGGTTGGTTGTCCTCGAAAAGCGTGACGGGCTCCTTCACTTCTCGCTGGACATACTTGAGTAGGTTGACGACCCACATCGACTCACAGCTGGCTTGACAGAGACCCATGAGCTCTGCCTCGGTGGATGACAGCGCAGCGCTACGGATGACTGTTCTTCGTAGACCAAACCACAGTTTGACCATGAAGCTTGACTACTAATCCGGATACCGATCTCCTATCGTTGGGGTCGTTTCCCCAATCCTCATCGGCAAACACCGCAACAGGTTCCGCTTCTGAACGTCGATACACCACGTCGATACTGAACGTCGATAATCCGCTGTTCCTCGAAGGTATCGCAGCACCCTCCACAGGTGCGTCCAGTGCTCTTCCGATGCACAACATTGGAAGCCGGCGAAGTAGTTTACCGCTGCGCAGATGTCTGGTCTGGAAGTCACTGTGAGGTACATTCACGGTACGGCTTGTCCATGAACATTGTCGAATCGTTCCCTTTCTCGAGACGCTGATGGGGGTCCATTGGCACTAGCGACGGTTTGCCGTTAGCCATGCCAAATCGTTCGAGTACCGCATCGATGTACGCCTTCTGATCCATTTTCATCAGTCCCGCCTCACGGGACCCCAGAAAGTTGCGCACGTCCTGCAGGTCCTTTATTTAAAACTCCGCAGAAAACTTCCTCTTCAAACTCTGGATCGCCTTCGTATACACGGCCTCGACCCACAGTTCTTTCGGATCACCGCTAGCCTCAAGCATCGATCGCGACTTTTCCACTACCGTTCGGTTTAGACGTTCACTGACACCTTTCTGCTCCGGTGTGTACGGAACGGTCGTCTCCAGCTGAATTCCGCGCTTCTTGCAAAATTTCTTCATCGCCTTGCCCGTATACTCGCCTCCATTATCGCAACGGAGTCGCGAGATCCGAACGCCGAAGTGAGCAGTCGCCATCGGCTCGTAGTTAATGAACCGTTGCAGTACCTCGTCCTTCGTCCTGATAGCGTACACCACCGCAACGTGCGTAGAATCGTCCGTAAAGGTTACGAAGTACGAACTCCCATCCCATGCCACGGGCGTGACAGGTCCACACACACGTCGCTATGGACAATCTCCAACGGTCTTCCGGCTCGTTTTCCTGGCTGCCACCGAAATGGTTCTCTTGTCAGCTTTCCGTGGATGCACGGCTCGCACAAAATCTTCGCACCTCTAGCCTTCACGCAATCCACAGCAAAACCTTCAACCACGTTCTTGGTCAAGAGCTTCAGAAGATTGTCGTTCCTCAAATGACCGTACCTGTGGTGCCACAACTCCAGCTCACGGTCCACCTTGTCAGTCACCAACGCCTTCGCTTCAGAATCCCGTCGCTCGCACTGAAAATCCATCGCATAGAGCCTTCCGGATTGCCTACCCGTCGCTACAACCTCCCCATCAGCTTCTACAGTCACGCATCCGTTGAAGAACACAACCTTCTTCCCCGTGGCTTCCAGCCGCCTGAGCGACAACAGATTTAGCGATAACTCGGGTATGAACAAAACGTCTTCCATGCTTACCTGGATTCTCTCCTCGCCTGTTCAGGCACTAAACAACTACTCGACCCTTGTACCTGGCTAGCAAACTGCTACCACTCTTGGCGGTCTGAATCACTACTGGCCTATCCAATTTCTTAAGACTGTCGAAAAGGGATTTGTCATTTGACATGTGCTCTGACGCGCCGCTATCTAACTACCATTCGGACTCCACCCTGGAACCGACGGCCACCAGTTCAGTGGTATCGGCTGCTACGAACGAAACGGTCACGAAACTCACGTTTGCCTTTCGCGTCGTTTTCTTCGACGGGGCCGTTTCACCCCGCTCCCTCTCACCTCGCTTGGGGCACTGGAATTTTTTGTGTCCAAGGCCGCCACAGTTGAAACATTTCAGCTTACCTTGCTTGCTGGACTTTCCCGAAAACGCAGCCTCGTTGGAGCTTGTTTCCACTTGCTGGCCACGCCGCATCGCTTCGACGTCGAGGTAGTTCCGCCGGACGAGATCCATGGCTAACCGATCGAACACCGCCTCCATGGCAGTGGTCACCGCGTCGTAGGACTCCGGAATCGTGATCATGAGATGGCAGATCACATCTTCTTCCTCCATCCCGGCGCCAGCTCCTTTCACCTCCCGCACCAAACGTTCGAAGCGCAACAAATGGTCCTGAAGTGGCTCCTTTTCGTCGTATCGCATCATCAATAATTGCTTCTTCAACAGGAACCGGCTTGGTATGCTCTTCCTTTCGAAGATGTTGTGAAGGGCATCCCAGATTTTCTTCGGGGAATCCTTGTCCTTCACGTATTCCAGGTGGCTGTCGGCGATCGTCTGGATTAAGACCGAGCGACACGTGTTGTCCTTCCTCACGCGAGCGGCACGTTTCCTCTTCTTCTCCACCTTCACCGCTTCGGATTCCGTCTCCAGAATGTCCCAGAACGTATCTTCCTCCGCCTCCGTTTCGATGCAATTGTTGCAGGTACGCCCGTACCCGGAAGCTCCTATTGTTGAAGCCACTTCCATCAAGCGGCTTAATGCGAAGCGATTTTACTTCCTCCTCGATTCTGCCGGAATTTTCACCTCAGCTGCGACAGGTTCTAACGTGCACGAACAAGCACAACACCCAGCCAACGACGCCGAATGCTGCCGACGAAAACAAAATGTGATGTCACACTCTCCTCCACCGACTCACTCGCTGACTCACGCAATCGAACCGGAAAAACTTTCGGAACCGAACCGGGACCGACTCAACAATACTTTTCGGAACTTTCCACGCGCTATGGCCGCTTCCGCCGCTGGAACCATAACCTCTTAGCAGAGCAAATTCGGATCGAACAGAAAACTCGTGTTGTTGTTATGGAATAGAGTTTTGCATCGAAATTTAACCTCAATTTTCTCTCCAAGAGAGAAAAGAACGGCAACGAATGGGAATCAAAACAAACCACCGGAAAATGTCAAAATTCGCGTGAGAGGGAAAAGGAAGGGACGAACGAGAATGAACCAAACGTTCATTCGTGACGTCAGCTTGCAAAATTCAATACAAACTTGGAATGAATCTTTTATAGAATTCTGCAAGGTAACGTCACGAATGAACGTTCGGTTCACTCTCGTTCATCCCTTCCTTTTTTCTCTCACGCGAATTTTGACATTTTCCGGTGGTTTGTTTTGATTCCCATTCGTTGCCGTTCTTTTCTCTCTCGGGGAGAAAGTAGGGTCCTAAAATTAAAGACGAAATCTCGTTTATATTGAATAATACGATCAAGCATGGTATTCTAATCGGAATTGTACTTTACTCGAACTTGAAAAGCAAAGGAATAATGAGAAAATTCGAAATAAGTAAAATGGTAAATAGTTCTACTTTGACATTTGAGGTCAACCTTGTGTGACTGAGCTCGACATTTTTCGCACTGGGATTTCAAAAATGTTCCTATCTGACATACACGGTGAAAAAAAATCACTCACACTGAGAGACCAAAGTACTCTTTAAAGAGTAAAAAAGTACCCTTTTCGAGAATAACTAGGTGAACTCATAAAAAGAGTAAACGGCCTCTACTCTTTAAAGGGTAAACCGCTTGTACGTCAAATAAACGAGTGATTTTTACCCTTTTTCTGGAATGATCTGAAATTATGAAAAGAGTAAAATTTACCCTCTTTATCATTTTATGGGGACTTAGTAATAAATAATTTAATTTTTAAATGCAAAAATTGAATGACAAACAACGCACAATAGATACTTCTAGCGAAATATTTATTCATTCCTGTTATTTTACTTCTTAATTATGTATGTGGGTTTCGCCAAAGAGCCGCGGATAACCTTTCTTCCAGCATCTGGTTGATTGAATCCTGTACCCAACTATGATCCAGGTGGAGGCTCGAGCGGAGGTCCAGAATCACACTCGGAGCTGTCGGCATCCTATGAAATAATCAAACTTCCCATTAGTTCGTCACTTTAAAACACAGTTGAATAAATATTTAGTTGAACTTACCCGCAAAAATCAGCAAATCACAAGCATCATCTGTAGACGCACCTCGAAAATGTTTAACAAATATTTCACTCATTACAGAGTACACGGTCGGAATTCGAAGAAGGGAAAAAATTACTCTTTTTCAAAAATTGACAAGTACCCTTTATTTTGACAGCTTCATATACTAGAAAAAAGAGGGTACTTTTTACACCTTAAAGGGTAATGCCGGATTCGCAGTGCAAAGTATGTGTTATAAGCTAGGGACGAGACAAAAGGCTAAAAAAATAAAAATTATATATTTTCAACTACGGTTAATAAAAACGTCAAAAATTGAGTAAATATGTACTCTTGAACCATATATTGTGGTTTAAAACAAGAATCCCGATAGGATTTTAGGAGCCTATTGAGGTTAAATTTCGATGCAAGACTCTATTGACATTTCTCGTTACGCACACATCAAGAGCAAAGTATTTATCATTTCAGGTATAGGATGGTACACTGTGCTACAGTAGGCGTTCGGTCAGTGCAAACTGCAAGACCGGTAACTGCAACAAATTTGCAGTTATCGCACCACCAAATGTCAGAATGGTGCGCCATGTTAGCCCAAATGAACAGTCGGATGAATTTCACGTTCATTTTCCGTCAGTTGATGGTTTGTTGACACTGTCAGGCGTTGCAGTTATCTAATTTTCGTTCGCTAAGTGGAACGTAAATATGTTGCAGTTACTGAACGTCTACTGTATAAAAGTAATCACCCCCAAGTTTCCGAAAATATGTGCACCTTATTGATACAATTCTAGATTGAGTTTAAATATGGGCGAAAGTAACATGAGAGAGTTCGCTTCATCGACTCTCTCTTCTGCAAATTAAAGTGACAAGATGCAAATTCAATCGAACTTTTTTACACTTAGACGCTAGATTGCATCGCAACCTAGCGATTTATGACCAAAAAGTTCAACAATACTTGCATCTTGTCACTTTAATTTGAAGAAGAGAGAGTCGATGAAGAGAACTCTCTCATGTTACTTTCGCCCTTATTTAAACTCAATCTAGAATTTCAATAGCAAAATTACTTTTATTCAACAATCAATGATAATGTTTGTTCCTTATTCATTTTTACACCCCCCCCCCCCACCTCTTCACCGATGTGAGATCCCGGTCAGAAAAGAAAAATATTTATTTGCAGCGAAATAATGATCGAGACTTCCGACATAAGCTTGGACCACTCTAACGAACAGCTACCATATGATTGAACGCAAATATTGACCGTCTGCGCTACTGTGTTATGTATGTGTATATGGCCAGCGATGTTCGTTCGACTTGGGTGATAACTGCTATTCTGTACTTAAAGTTGCTTCTCGTGCAGGAGTGCCACTTTAATGCCGATTGTTAGCCATATAGGGAACAAGTACGATTCAGGGATTGGTTTCAGAATAGGATCCTAAGATTGAAGAAGAATTTTCGCTTTTATTGAATAATACGATCGAGCACGGTATTCGCATCGGAATTGTACTTTACTCGAACTCGAAAAACGAAGGAATAATGAGAAAATTCGAAATAAGGAAAATGGTAAATAGTTCTACTTTGACATTTGAGGTCAACCTTGTGTGACTGAGCTCGACATTTTTCGCACTGGGGTTTCAAAAATGTTCCAATCTGACATGCACGGCGAAAAAAAAATCACTCAAAGTATGTGTTATAAGCTAGGGGCGGGACAAAAGATTAAAAAAATTATAATAGGCTCCTAAAGTCCTATCGGGATTCTTGTTTTAAACCACAATATATGGTTCAAGAGTACATATTTACTCATTTATTGACGTTTTTATTAACCGTGGTTGAAAATATATAATTTTTATTTTTTTAGCCTTTTGTCTCGTCCCTAGCTTATAACACAAATTTTGAGTGATTTTTTTTCACCGTGTATGTCAGATAGGAACATTTTTGAAATCCCAGTGCGAAAAATGTCGAGCTCAGTCACACAAGGTTGACCTCAAATGTCAAAGTAGAACTATTTACCATTTTACTTATTTCGAATTTTCTCATTGTTCCTTTGTTTCTCAAGTTCGAGTAAAGTACAATTCCGATTAGAATACCATGCTTGATCGTATTATTCAATATAAGCGAGATTTCGTCTTTAATTTTAGGACCCTATTATGCATTTTCAACCACGGCCAATTAAAACGTCAAAAAATGAGTAAACACGCACTCTTGGATTGTTTTCTGTGGTTTAAACCAAGAATCGAGATAGGGCTTTAAGAGCCTATTTCAAGGGTTATTTGTGGTAAGTATTATTTTTTTCTGAAACTAGTATTGCACTCTCTAGCCGATTTTCATTTAAAAGTTTCACACTTCAAGAATCTAAACAGCTACTGCCCTTAATATTTATTTATGGAACGAGTTGCATAAAGATGATTTTTTCAGTACGAGTCGTACATTTGTACGAAAAAAGCTGATAAAATCGGGTTTTGCAACGAGTTGCGTACACAATTTAATGCAAATGATTCTTCATTATATGAGCAACGTCCCTGAGACTCCTTGAAATGCCCCTGGGCCCTCTGAAACGCCCTTGAATCAGCCCTGAGACCCTGGAGCCTCCTGGAACCCCCTGGGACGCCCCTGAGTCTCCTGAGACCCCCTTTAATGCCTCTGAGATCTCCTGGCACCCCCTGAAACTCCCTGAGACGCCATTGGAACGCCCCTGACATCTGGTATCCTCTGACACCCCCTGAAACGCCTCTGAGACCCCTTGAACCGCCCCTGTGGCCTCCTGGAACTTCACTGGGACCCCCTGAAACGCCCCTGCAACCAGAGATGGGAACACTCACTTGCTATTTTCTCAGTTTTTTTTACCTTGTAGTTTTGTCTATAAGTTTGCCCAAGAAAGTAAGGGTCGCACACGCATACCAAGGTGGTGACAGAGCTTTGAAAGCGACTCTCCACGGAGTGAGTGTAATTTACACTCATCACGTGGAGAGTCGCCTTCATAACTCGCTCACGGATTTGGTGTGCGTGTGCGATCCTTAATTTATTCGACAAACGTTTAGTTAAAACTACAAGGTAAAAGTCGTTTATATACCCTTTTCTTGGTAGCATGCTTCTGAGCTGAGAAAATTGGAGATTGATAAAAAAAGAACTCATCCAACCGTGCAACATAAACAATAACACTTCACCTGCTTCCACGCATCTTCCCGTTTCCGGAAGTCGCCTGTCTTGGGCTGAAATCCGGAAGGAAAATTTAAACGTGGGCTTTTTACGTGGGAAATTCACCGATCCAGAAAATCCATCACAGCATGCGATGACATGCCATGCAGTTGGACTGGATTCCGTTTGCCTACCACGGAGCCTACTATCTTCATGCCGGGGTGAGTGTGCTTCGCCAGAAGAAGCATGAATTAACTCGCTCCCGGAAACACGAAGATGACATCGTCATCCTGTTGCGTTTGTAAACACTTCCCGGAACGTGTTCCGAGCTCCTGTTTTGGTTTTGATGTTCCCATTGTTCCTGTTGCAATCATCAAACTCCTTGAATCAACGTGTGTCTCCACTTTCCGCATCCAAGTAACCTTTGACTTGTGCTCTTTATTTGAAATCAGATTCCTGCAATCTGGTCTGGAATTTCCAAATATCTGTCGAGACAACATCACAGATCACATTGTACTGAGACGTTGAAAATCATGTTGAAAATTGTAACTTTTTGGTACCTTCTTAAACTCCTCATTCTGTCAAACCGGACCTCCATTCTGAAGAGGAGAATTGTTTGATTAATTAAACAAATTTCCACTCAAGAATGTAGAATGAAAAGTTCAAGAATTTGCAAAAAAGTTACACATTTCAAAATGATTTTCTACGTCTCAGTAGAATGTGATCTTCGAGGTTGCCTCGACAGAGATTTGGAAATTCCAGACCAGATTGCAGGAATCTGATTTCGAATAAAGAGCACAAGTCAAAGGTTACTTGGATGCGAAAAGTGGAGACATACCTACGCTGATTCAAGGAGTTTGATGATTGCAACAGGAACAATGGGAACATCAAAACCAAAACAGGAGCTCGGAACACGTTCCGGGAAGTGTTTACAAACGCAACAGGATAACGATGTCGTCTTCGTGTTTCCGAGAGCGAGTTAATTCATGCTTCTTCTGGCGAAGCATACCCACCCCGGCATGAAGATAGTAGGCTCCGTGGTAGGTAAACGGAATCCAGTCCAAATGCATAGCATGGCGCAGCGCATGCTGTGATGGTTTTTCTGGATCGGTGCATTTCCCACGTAAAAAGCCCACGCTTGAATTTTCCTTCCGGGTTTCAGCCCAAGACAGGCGACTTCCGGGAATGGAAAGATGCGGGGCAGAGCGGGTGAAGCGTTATTGTTTGTTGCACGGTTCGCGCAGAAAAATCTACGGTAAAATTAACCATATTTGACGTATACCTTCAGCATGGTTGACAAATTTTGTGCGGATATCAACACAGGAGACCAAAAATTCTACGATGTTCGTTTCCGGTGATTCTGCGTAAAATGTTTCCGCGTAAACGCTCTTGCACAAGTTACCTCCGAAAAGTCCGGAGGTTCCTCCAAAAGTTCCTTGCGAAAATTCAAACAGGTATCACCTAAAGGATTCCTAAAAATTCCTTCAGGAGCTTCTCCGGGGATTCCTCCGGAAATTCCGCCGTGTCATCCTCCTATAAATCCTCCGCGAGTTCCTCCCCAAAAGTTCCTGCAGGAGTTTTTACAGAAAAAATTTACGAGAAATTTTCCTGGAATTCGTCCAGGAAGTTCCTGGATTTCTGGAGAAATTCCTAGAGAAATTTCCAGTCGAATTCCTAGGAGATTTTCCGGAGGAATTCCAAGAGGTATTTCCGGAGGAATTCCTTCAGGAATTGTGGAGGAATTCCTAGAGGAACTTCTGGTGGAGTTCCTAGAGGAATTCTGGAGAAATTCCTTAAGGAATTCTGGAGAAATTCCTTAAGGAATTCTGGAGAAATTCCTACAGGAATTTCTGGAGAAATTCCTACAGGAATTTCTGGAGAAATTCCTACAGGAAATTCTGGAGGAATTCCTAGAGAAATAACTGGAGGAATTCCTAGAGAAATTACTGGAGGAATTCTTAGAGGAATTTCTGGAGGAATTCCTAGAGGAATTTCCGGAGGAATTCCTGGAGGAATTCTGGAGAAATTCCAAGAAGAATTTCTGGAGAAATAACCGGAGGAATTTGTAGAGAAATTCCTAGAGGAATTTCCGGTAGAATTCCTAGAAGAATTTCCGGTGGAATTGCTACAGGAATTTCCGGAGGAAATCCTGGAAGAACTTGCAGAGGAAATTTTGGAGGAATTTCCAGAGGAAATCCTGGAGGAATTTCCAGAGGACATCCTGGAGGAATTCCCGGAGGAAATCGAGGAGGAATTCCCGATGGAAATCTTGGGGGAAATCCTGGAGGTATTTCCGGAGGATTTCCTGGACGAATTTACGGAGAAATTCCTGGAGGAATTTCCAGAGGAATTCCTGGAGGAATCTCCGGAGGAATTCCTGGAGGAATTTCCGGAGGAATTCTTGGAGGAATTTCCAGAGGAAATTCTGGAGGAATTTCTGGAGGAAATCCTGGAGGAATTTGCGGAGGAATTCCTAGAGGAATTTCCAGAGGAATTTCTGGAGGAATTCCGGGAGGATTTTCCGGAGGAATTCCTGGAGGACTTTCCGGAAGAATTCCTGGAGGAATTTCCAGAGGAATTGCTGGAGGAATTTTCGAAGGAATTCGTGGAGGAATTTCCGGATGAATTCGTGGAGGAATTTCCGGAGGAATTCGTGGAGGAATTTCCGGAGGAATTCCTGTAGGAATTTCCGTAGGAATTCCTGGAGGAATTTCCGGAGGAATTCCTGGAGGAAATCCCGGAGGAATTCCTGGAGGAATTTCCAGAGGAATTCCTGAAGGAATTTCCGGAGGAATTCCTGGAGGAATTTCCGGAGGAATTCCTGGAGGAATTTCCGGAGGAATTCCTGGAGGAATTTCCGGAGGAATTCCTGGAGGAATTTCCGGAGGAATTCCTGGAGGAGTTTCCGGAGGAATTCCTTGAGGAATTTCCGGAGGAATTCCTGGAGGAATTTCCGGGGGAATTCCTGGAGGAATTTCCGGAGGAATTCCTGGAGGAATTTCCGGAGGAATTCCTGGAGGAATTTCCGGAGGAATTCTTGGAGGAATTTCCAGAGGAAATTCTGGAGGAATTTCCAGAGGAAATTCTGGAGGAATTTGCAGAGGAAATTTTGGAGGTATTTCTGGAGGAAATCCTAGAGGAATTTGCGGAGAAATTTCTGGAAGACATCCTGGAGGATTTCCCGATGGAAATCCTGGGGGAAATCCTGGAGGCATTTCCGGAGGGATTCCTGGAGAAATTTCCGGACGAATTCCTGGAGGAATTTCCAGAGGAAATCCTGGAGGAATTCCCGGAGGAAATCCTGGAGGAAATCTCGGAGGAAATGCTGGATGAATTCCCGGAGGAAATGCTGGCGGAATTCCCGGAGGAAATCCTGGAGGAATTCCTGGAGGAAATCCTGGAGAAATTCCCGGAGGAAATCCTGGAGGAATTCCAGGAGGAAATGCTGGAAGAATTCCCGGAGGAAATCCTGGAGGAATTCCCGGAGGAAATCCTGGAGGAATTCCCGGAGGAATTCCCGGAGGAAATTCTGGAGGAATTCTCGATGGGAATCCTGGGGGAATTCCTGGGAGCATTCCCGGAGGAATTCCCGCAGGAAATGCTGGAAGAATTCTTGATGGGAATCCCGGAGGAATTCCTGAAGGATTTTTGGAGGAATTCCTGGAGGAATTTCCAGAGGAAATCCTGGAGGAAATCCTAAAGGAATTCCCGGAAAAAATCCTGGAGGAATTTCCGGAGGAAAACCTGGAGAAATTTCCGGAGGGAATCCTGGAGGAATTCCCGGAGGAAATCCTGGAGGAATTCCCGGAGGAAATGCTGGAAGAATTCCCGGAGGAAATCCTAGAGGAAATCCTGGAGGAATTCCCGGAGGAAATCCTGGAGGAATCTCCGGAGGAAATCCCGGAGGAAATCTTGGAGGAAATACTGGAGGAATTCCCGGAGGAAATCCTGGAGAAATTCTCGATGGAAATCCTTGGGGAATTCCTGGGAGCATTTCCGGAGGAATTCCTGGAGGATTTTCGGAGGAATTCCTGGAGGAATTTCCAGAGGACATTCTGGAGAAAATCCTGGAGGAATTCCCGGAGGAAATGCTGGAAGAATTCCCGGAGGAAATACTGGAAGAATTCCCGGAGGAAATCCTGGAGGAATTCATGGAGAAAATCCTGGAGGAATTCCCGGAGGAAATCCTGGAGGAATTCTCGATGGGAATCCTGGGGGAATTCCTGGGAGCATTCCCGGAGGAATTCCTGGAGGATTTTCGGAGGAATTCCTGGAGGAATTTCCAGAGGAAATCCTAGAGGAAATCCTGGAGGAATTCTCGGAGGAAATCCTGGAGGAATCTCCGGAGGAAATCCCGGAGGAAATCCTGGAGGAATTCCCGGAGGAAATCCTGGAGGAATCTCCGGAGGAAATCCTGGAGGAATTCTCGGAGGAAATACTGGAGGAATTCCCGGAGGAAATCGTGGAGGAATTCCCGGAGGAAATCCTGGAGGAATTCTCGATGGGAATCCTGGGGGAATTCCTGGGAGCATACCCGGAGGAATTCCTGGAGGATTTTCGGAGGAATTCCTGGAGGAATTTCCAGAGGAAAACCTGGAGGAAATCCTGGATGAATTCCCGGAGGAAATCCTGGAGGAAATCCTGGATGAATTCCCGGAGGAAATCCTGGAGGAATTCCCGGAGGAAATGCTGGAAGAATTCCCGGAAGAAATCCTGGAGGAATTCCCGGAGGAAATCCTGGAGGAATTCCCGGAGGAAATCCTGGAGGAATTCCTGGAGGATTTTCGGAGTAATTCCTGAAGGCATTTCCGGAGGAGTTCCTGGTGGAATTTTTAGAAGAATTCGTGGAGGAATTTCCAGAGGAATTCCTGGAGGAATTTCCGGAGGAATTGCTGGAAGAATTTTCGGAGGAATTCCTGGAGGAGAATCCTGGAGGATACCGGAGGAAATCCTGGAGGAATTCCCGGAGGAAATCCTGGAGTAATTCCCGGGGGAAATCCTGGAGGAATCTCCGGAGGAAATCCTGAAGGAATTCCCGGAGGAAATCCTGGAGGAATTCCCGGAGGAAATCCTGGAGGAATTTCTGGAGGAAATCCTGGAGGAATTCCCGGAGGAAATCCTGGAAGAATTCCCGGAGGAAATCCTGGAGGAATTCCCGGAGGAAATCCTGGAGGAATTCCCGGAGGAAATCCTGGAGGAATTCCCGGAGGAAGTCCTGGAGGAATTCCCGGAGGAAGTCCTGGAGGAATTCCCGGAGGAAATCCTGAATGAATTCCCGGAGGAAATCCTGGAGGAATTCCCGGAGGAAATCCTTGAGGATACCGGAGGAAATCCTGGAGGAATTCCCGGAGGAAATCCTGGAGTAATTCCCGGGGGAAATCCTGGAGGAATCTCCGGAGGAAATCCTGAAGGAATTCCCGGAGGAAATCCTGGAGGAATTCCCGGAGGAAATCCTGGAGGAATTTCTGGAGGAAATCCTGGAGGAATTCCCGGAGGAAATCCTGGAAGAATTCCCGGAGGAAATCCTGGAGGAATTCCCGGAGGAAATCCTGGAGTAATTCCCGGGGGAAATCCTGGAGGAATCTCCGGAGGAAATCCTGAAGGAATTCCCGGAGGAAATCCTGGAGGAATTCCCGGAGGAAATCCTGGAGGAATTTCTGGAGGAAATCCTGGAGGAATTCCCGGAGGAAATCCTGGAAGAATTCCCGGAGGAAATCCTGGAGGAATTCCCGGAGGAAATCCTGGAGGAATTCCCGGAGGAAATCCTGGAGGAATTCCCGGAGGAAGTCCTGGAGGAATTCCCGGAGGAAGTCCTGGAGGAATTCCCGGAGGAAATCCTGAATGAATTCCCGGAGGAAATCCTGGAGGAATTCCCGGAGGAAATCCTGGAGGAATTCCCGGAGGAAGTCCTGGAGGAATTCCCGGAGGAAATCCTGGAGGAATTCCCGGAGGAAATCCTGGAGGAATTCCCGGAGGAAATCCTGGAGGAATTCCCGGAGGAAGTCCTGGAGGAATTCCCGGAGGAAATCCTGAATGAATTCCCGGAGGAAATCCTGGAGGAATTCCCGGAGGAAATCCTGGAGGAATTCCCGGAGGAAATCCTGGAGGAATTCCCGGAGGAAGTCCTGGAGGAATTCCCGGAGGAAATCCTGGAGGAATTCCCGGAGGAAATCCTGGAGGAATTCCCGGAGGAAATCCTGGAGGAATTCCCGGAGGAAATCCTGGAGGAATTCCCGGAGGAAATCCTGGAGGAATTCCCGGAGGAAGTCCTGGAGGAATTCCCGGAGGAAGTCCTGGAGGAATTCCCGGAGGAAATCCTGAATGAATTCCCGGAGGAAATCCTGGAGGAATTCCCGGAGGAAATCCTGGAGGAATTCCCGGAGGAAATCCTGGAGGAATTCCCGGAGGAAATCCTGGAGGAATTCCCGGAAGAAATCCTGGAGGAATTCCCGGAGGAAATCCAGGAGGAATTTCCGGAGGAAATCCTGGAGGAATTCCCGGAGGAAATTCTGGAGGAAATCCTGGAGGAATTCCCGGAGGAAATGCTGGAAGAATTCCCGGAGGAAATCCTGGAGGAATTCTCGATGGGAATCCTGGGGGAATTCCTGGGAGCATTCCCGGAGGAATTCCTGGAGGAAATGCTGGAAGAATTCCCAGGGGAAATCCTGGAGGAATTCTTGGAGGATTTTCGGAGGAATTCCTGGAGGAATTTCCAGAGGTAATATTGGAGGAAATCCTGGAGGAATTCCCGGAGGAAATCCTGGAGGAATTCCCGAAGGAAATCCTGGAGGAATACCCGCAGGAAATCCTGGAGGAATTCCCGGAGGAAATCCTGGAGGAATTCCCGAAGGAAATCCTGGAGGAATTCCCGCAGGAAATCCTGGAGGAATTCCCGGAGGAAATCCTGGAGGAATTCCCGGAGGAAATCCTGAAGGAATTCCCGGAGGAAATCCTGGAGGAATTCCCGCAGGAAATCCTGAAGAAAATCCCGGAGAAAATCCTGGAGGAATTCCCGGAGAAAATCCTGGAGGAATTCCCGGAGGAAATCCTGGAGGAATTCCCGCAGGAAATCCTGGAGGAAATCCTAGAGGAATTCCCGGAGGAAATCCTGGAGGAATTCCCGGAGGAAATCCTGGAGGAATTCACGGAGGAATTCCCGGAGGAAATCCAGGAGGAATTCCCGGAGGAAATCCTGGAGGAATTCCCGGAGGAAATCCTGGAGGAATTCCCGGAGGAAATCCTGGTGGAATTCCCGGAGGAAATCCTGGAGGAATTCCCGGAGGAAATCCTGGAGGAATTCCCGGAGGAAATCCTGGAGGAATTCCCGGAGGAAATCCTGGAGGAATTCCCGGAGGAAATCCTGGAGGAATTCCCGGAGGAAATCCTGGAGGAATTCCTGGAGGAATTCCCGGAGGAAATCCTGGAGGAATTCCCGGAGGAAATCCTGGTGGAATTCCCGGAGGAAATCCTGGAGGAATTCCCGGAGGAAATCCTGGAGGAATTCCCGGAGGAAATCCTGGAGGAATTCCCGGAGGAAATCCTGGAGGAATTCCCGGAGGAAATCCTGAAGGAATTTCTGGAGGAAATCCTGGAGGAATTCCCGGAGGAAATCCTGGAGGAATTCCCGGAGGAAATCCTGGAGGAATTCCCGGAGGAAATCCTGAAGGAATTCCCGGAGGAAATCCTGGAGGAATTCCCGGAGGAAATCCTGGAGGAATTCCCGGAGGAAATCCTGGAGGAATTCCCGGAGGAAATCCTGGAGGAATTCCCGGAGGAAATCCTGGAGGAATTCCCGGAGGAAATCCTGGAGGAATTCCCGGAGGAAATCCTGGAGGAATTCCCGGAGGAAATCCTGGAGGAATTCCCGGAGGAAATCCTGGAGGAATTCCCGGAGGAAATCCTGGAGGAATTCCCGGAGGAAATCCTGGAGGAATTCCCGGAGGAAATCCTGGAGGAATTCCCGGAGGAAATCCTGGAGGAATTCCCGGAGGAAATCCTGGAGGAATTCCCGGAGAAAATCCTGGAGGAATTCCCGAAGGAAATCCTGGAGGAATTCTTGGAGGAAATCCTGGAAGAATTCCCGGAGGAAATCCTGGAGGAATTCCCGGAGGAAATCCTGGAGGAATTCCCGGAGGAAATCCTGGAGGAATTCCCGGAGGAAATCCTGGAGGAATTCCCGGAGGAAGTCCTGGAGGAATTCCCGGAGGAAGTCCTGGAGGAATTCCCGGAGGAAATCCTGAATGAATTCCCGGAGGAAATCCTGGAGGAATTCCCGGAGGAAATCCTGGAGGAATTCCCGGAGGAAATCCTGGAGGAATTCCCGGAGGAAATCCTGGAGGAATTCCCGGAGGAAATCCTGGAGGAATTCCCGGAAGAAATCCTGGAGGAATTCCCGGAGGAAATCCAGGAGGAATTTCCGGAGGAAATCCTGGAGGAATTCCCGGAGGAAATTCTGGAGGAAATCCTGGAGGAATTCCCGGAGGAAATGCTGGAAGAATTCCCGGAGGAAATCCTGGAGGAATTCTCGATGGGAATCCTGGGGGAATTCCTGGGAGCATTCCCGGAGGAATTCCTGGAGGAAATGCTGGAAGAATTCCCAGGGGAAATCCTGGAGGAATTCTTGGAGGATTTTCGGAGGAATTCCTGGAGGAATTTCCAGAGGTAATATTGGAGGAAATCCTGGAGGAATTCCCGGAGGAAATCCTGGAGGAATTCCCGAAGGAAATCCTGGAGGAATTCCCGCAGGAAATCCTGGAGGAATTCCCGGAGGAAATCCTGGAGGAATTCCCGGAGGAAATCCTGGAGGAATTCCCGGAGGAAATCCTGGAGGAATTCCCGGAGGAAATCCTGGAGGAATTCCCGGAGGAAATCCTGGAGGAATTCCCGGAGGAAATCCTGAAGGAATTCCCGGAGGAAATCCTGGAGGAATTCCCGCAGGAAATCCTGAAGAAAATCCCGGAGAAAATCCTGGAGGAATTCCCGGAGAAAATCCTGGAGGAATTCCCGGAGGAAATCCTGGAGGAATTCCCGCAGGAAATCCTGGAGGAAATCCTAGAGGAATTCCCGGAGGAAATCCTGGAGGAATTCCCGGAGGAAATCCTGGAGGAATTCACGGAGGAATTCCCGGAGGAAATCCAGGAGGAATTCCCGGAGGAAATCCTGGAGGAATTCCCGGAGGAAATCCTGGAGGAATTCCCGGAGGAAATCCTGGTGGAATTCCCGGAGGAAATCCTGGAGGAATTCCCGGAGGAAATCCTGGAGGAATTCCCGGAGGAAATCCTGGAGGAATTCCCGGAGGAAATCCTGGAGGAATTCCCGGAGGAAATCCTGGAGGAATTCCCGGAGGAAATCCTGGAGGAATTCCCGGAGGAAATCCTGGAGGAATTCCCGGAGGAAATCCTGGAGGAATTCCCGGAGGAAATCCTGGAGGAATTCCCGGAGGAAATCCTGGAGGAATTCCCGGAGGAAATCCTGGTGGAATTCCCGGAGGAAATCCTGGAGGAATTCCCGGAGGAAATCCTGGAGGAATTCCCGGAGGAAATCCTGGAGGAATTCCCGGAGGAAATCCTGGAGGAATTCCCGGAGGAAATCCTGGAGGAATTCCCGGAGGAAATCCTGGAGGAATTCCCGGAGGAAATCCTGGAGGAATTCCCGGAGGAAATCCTGGAGGGATTCCCGGAGGAAATCCTGGAGGAATTCCCGGAGGAAATCCTGGAGGAATTCCCGGAGGAAATCCTGGAGGAATTCCCGGAGGAAATCCTGGAGAAATTCCCGGAGGAAATCCTGGAGGAATTCCCGGAGGAAATCCTGGAGGAATTCCCGGAGGAAATCCTGGAGGAATTCCCGGAGGAAATCCTGGAGGAATTCCCGGAGGAAATCCTGGAGGAATTCCCGGAGGAAATCCTGGAGGAATTCCCGGAGGAAATCCTGGAGGAATTCCCGGAGGAAATCCTGGAGGAATTCCCGGAGGAAATCCTGGAGGAATTCCCGAAGGAAATCCTGGAGGAATTCTTGGAGGAAATCCTGGAGGAATTCCCGGAGGAAATCCAGGAGGAATTTCCGGAGGAAATCCAGGAGGAATTTCCGGAGGAAATCCTGGAGGAAATCCTGGAGGAATTCCCGGAGGAAATCCTGGAGGAATTCCCGGAGGAAATCCTGGAGGAATTCCCGGAGGAAATCCTGGAGGAATTCCCGGAGGAAATCCTGGAGGAATTCCCGGAGGAAATCCTGGAGGAATTCCCGGAGGAAATCCTGGAGGAAATCCTGGAGGAATTCCCGGAGGAAATCCTGGAGGAATTCCCGGAGGAAATCCTGGAGGAATTCCCGGAGGAAATCCTGGAGGAATTCCCGGAGGAAATCCTGGAGGAATTCCCGGAGGAAATCCTGGAGGAATTCCCGGAGGAAATCCTGGAGGAATTCCCGGAGGAAATCCTGGAGGAATTCCCGGAGGAAATCCTGGAGGAATTCCCGGAGGAAATCCTGGAGGAATTCCCGGAGGAAATCCTGGAGGAATTCCCGGAGGAAATCCTGGAGGAATTCCCGGAGGAAATCCTGGAGGAATTCCCGGAGGAAATCCTGGAGGAATTCCCGGAGGAAATCCTGGAGGAATTCTTGGAGGAAATCCTGGAGGAATTCCCGGAGGAAATCCAGGAGGAATTTCCGGAGGAAATCCAGGAGGAATTTCCGGAGGAAATCCTGGAGGAAATCCTGGAGGAATTCCCGGAGGAAATCCTGGAGGAATTCCCGGAGGAAATCCTGGAGGAATTCCCGGAGGAAATCCTGGAGGAATTCCCGGAGGAAATCCTGGAGGAATTCCCGGAGGAAATCCTGGAGGAATTCCCGGAGGAAATCCTGGAGGAATTCCCGGAGGAAATCCTGGAGGAAATCCTGGAGGAATTCCCGGAGGAAATCCTGGAGGAATTCCCGGAGGAAATCCTGGAGGAATTCCCGGAGGAAATCCTGGAGGAATTCCCGGAGGAAATCCTGGAGGAATTCCCGGAGGAAATCCTGGAGGAATTCCCGGAGGAAATCCTGGAGGAATTCCCGGAGGAAATCCTGGAGGAATTCCCGGAGGAAATCCTGGAGGAATTCCCGGAGGAAATCCTGGAGGAATTCCCGGAGGAAATCCTGGAGGAATTCCCGGAGGAAATCCTGGAGGAATTCCCGGAGGAAATCCTGGAGGAATTCCCGGAGGAAATCCTGGAGGAATTCCCGGAGGAAATCCAGGATGAATTCCCGGAGGAAATCCAGGAGGAATTTCCGGAGGAAATCCTGGAGGAATTCCCGGAGGAAATCCTGGAGGAATTCCCGGAGGAAATCCTGGAGGAATTCCCGGAGGAAATCCTGGAGGAATTCCCGGAAGAAATCCTGGAGGAATTCCCGGAGGAAATCCTGGAGGAATTCCCGGAGGAAATCCTGGAGGAATTCCCGGAGGAAATCCTGGAGGAAATCCTGGAGGAATTCCCGGAGGAAATCCTGGAGGAATTCCCGGAGGAAATCCTGGAGGAATTCCTGGAGGAAATCCTGGAGGAATTCCCGGAGGAAATCCTGGAGGAATTCCCGGAGGAAATCCTGGAGGAATTCCCGGAGGAAATCCTGGAGGAATTCCCGGAGGAAATCCTGGAGGAATTCCCGGAGGAAATCCTGGAGGAATTCCCGGAGGAAATCCTGGAGGAATTCCCGGAGGAAATCCTGGAGGAATTCCCGGAGGAAATCCTGGAGGAATTCCCGGAGGAAATCCTGGAGGAAATCCTGAAGGAAATCCTGGAGGAATTCCCGGAGGAAATCCTGGAGGAATTCCCGGAGGAAATCCTGGAGGAATTCCCGGAGGAAATCCTGGAGGAATTCCCGGAGGAAATCCTGGAGGAATTCCCGGAGGAAATCCTGGAGGAATTCCCGGAGGAAATCCTGGAGGAAATCCCGGAGGAAATCCTGGAGGAATTCCCGGAGGAAATCCTGGAGGAATTCCCGGAGGAAATCCTGGAGAAAATCCCGGAGAACATCCTGGAGGAATTCCCGGAGGAAATCCTGGAGGAATTTCCGGAGGAAATCCTGGAGGAATTCCCGGAGGAAATCCTGGAGGAATTCCCGCAGGAAATCCTGGAGGAATTTCCGGAGAATATCCTGGAGGAATTTCCGGAGGAAATCCTGGAGGAATTCCCGGAGGAAATCCTGGAGGAATTCCCGGAGGAAATCCTGGAGGAACTCCCGGAGTAAATCCTGGAGGAATTCCCGGAGGAAATCCTGGAAGAATTCCCGGAGGAAATCCTGGAGGAATTCCCGCAGGAAATCCTGGAGGAATTTCCGGAGAATATCCTGGAGGAATTTCCGGAGAAAATCCTGGAGGAATTCCCGGAGGAAATCCTGGAGGAATTCCCGGAGGAAATCCTGGAGGAATTCCCGGAGGAAATCCTGGAGGAATTCTCGATGGGAATCCTGGGGGAATTCCTGGGAGCATTTCCGAAGGAATTCCTGGAGGATTTTCGGAGGAATTCCCGCAGCAAATCTTGGAGGAATTCCCGGAGGAAATCCTGGAGGAATTCCCGGAGGAAATCCTGGAGAAAATCCCGGAGAAAATCCTGGATGAATTCCCGGAGGAAATCCTGGAGGAATTCCCGGAGGAAATCCTGGAGGAATTCCCGCAGGAAATCCTGGAGGAATTTCCGGAGAATATCCTGGAGGAATTTCCGGAGGAAATCCTGGAGGAATTCCCGGAGGAAATCCTGGAGGAATTCCCGGAGGAAATCCTGGAGGAATTCCCGGAGGAAATCCTGGAGGAATTCCCGGAGGAAATCCTGGAGGAATTCCCGGAGGAAATCCTGGAGGAATTCCCGGTGGAAATCCTGGAGGAATTCCCGGAGGAAATCCTGGAGGAATTCCCGGAGGAAATCCTGAAGGAATTCCCGGAGGAAATCCTGGAGGAATTCCCGGAGGAAATCCTGGAGGAATTCCCGGAGGAAATCCTGGAGGAATTCCCGGAGGAAATCCTGGAGGAATTCCCGGTGGAAATCCTGGAGGAATTCCTGGAGGAAATCCTGGAGGAATTCCCGGAGGAAATCCTGGAGGAATTCCCGGAGGAAATCCAGGAGGAATTTCCGGAGGAAATCCTGGAGGAAATCCTGGAGGGATTCCCGGAGGAAATCCTGGAGGGATTCCCGGAGGAAATCCTGGTGGAATTCCCGGAGGAAATCCTGGAGGAATTCCCGGAGGAAATCCTGGAGGAATTCCCGGAGGAAATCCTGGAGGAATTCCCGGTGGAAATCCTGGAGGAATTCCCGGAGGAAATCCTGGAGGAAATCCTGGAGAAAATCCCGGAGAAAATCCTGGAGGAATTCCCGGAGGAAATCCTTGAGGAATTCCCGGAGGAAATCCTGGAGGAATTCCCGGAGGAAATCCTGGAGGAATTCCCGGAGGAAATCCTGGAGGAATTCCCGGAGGAAATCCTGGAGGAATTCCCGCAGGAAATCCTGGAGGAATTCCCGGAGGAAATCATGGAGGAATTCTCGGAGGAAATCCTGGAGGAATTCTTGGAGGAAATCCTGGTGGAATTCTTGGAGGAAATCCTGGAGGAATTCCCGGAGGAAATCCTGGATGAATTCCTGGAGGAAATCCTGGAGGAATTCCCGGAGGAAATCCTGGAGGAATTCCCGGAGGAAATCCTGGAGGAATTCCCGGAGGAAATGCTGGAAGAATTCCCGGAGGAAATCCTGGAGGAATTCCCGGAGGAAATGCTGGAAGAATTCCCGGAGGAATTCTTGATGGGAATCCCGGAGGAATTCCTGGAGGATTTTCGGAGGAATTCCTGGAGGAATTCCCGGAGGAAATCCTGGAGGAATTCCCGGAGTTAATCCTGGAGGAATTCCCGGAAGAAATCCTGGAGGAATTCCTGGAGGATTTTCGGAGTAATTCCTGAAGGCATTTCCGGAGGAGTTCCTGGTGGAATTTTTAGAAGAATTCGTGGAGGAATTTCCAGAGGAAGTCCTGGAGGAATTTTCGGAGGAATTGCTGGAAGAATTTTCGGAGGAATTCCTGGAGGAGAATCCTGGAGGAATTCCCGGAGGAAATCCTGGAGGAATTCCCGGAGGAAATCCTTGAGGATACCGGAGGAAATCCTGGAGGAATTCCCGGAGGAAATCCTGGAGTAATTCCCGGGGGAAATCCTGGAGGAATATCCGGAGGAAATCCTGAAGGAATTCCCGGAGGAAATCCTGGAAGAATTCCCGGAGGAAATCCTGGAGGAATTCCCGGAGGAAATCCTGGAGGAATTTTCGGAGGAAATCCTGGAGGAATTCCCGGAGGAAATCCTGGAGGAATTCCCGGAGGAAATCCTGGAGGAATTCCCGGAGGAAATCCTGGAGGAATTCCCGGAGGAAATCCTGGAGGAATTCCCGGAGGAACTCCTGGAGGAATTCCCGGAGGAAATCCTGGAGGAATTCCCGGAGGAAATCCTGGAGGAATTCCCGGAGCAAATCCTGGAGGAATTCCCGGAGGAAATACTGGAGGAATTGCCGAGAGAAATCCTGGAGAAATTCCCGGAGGAAATCCTGGAGGAATTCCCGGAGGAAATCCTGGAGGAAATCCTGGAGGAATTCCCGGAGGAAATCCTGGAGGATATCCTGGAGGAATTCCCGGAGGAAATCCT
Organism: Aedes albopictus; assembly: GCF_035046485.1. Classification (NCBI taxonomy): domain Eukaryota; kingdom Metazoa; phylum Arthropoda; class Insecta; order Diptera; family Culicidae; genus Aedes; species Aedes albopictus. The sequence continues at coordinate 15,597,369 of NC_085136.1, forward strand.
GGAGGAATTCCCGGAGGAAATCCTGGAGGAATTCCCGGAGCAAATCCTGGAGGAATTCCCGGAGGAACTACTGGAGGAATTGCCGAGAGAAATCCTGGAGAAATTCCCGGAGGAAATCCTGGAGGAATTCCCGGAGGAAATCCTGGTGAAATTTCCGGAGGAAATCCTGGAGGAATTCTCGATGGAAATCCTGGGGGAATTCCTGGGAGCATTTCCGGAGGAATTCCTGGAGGATTTTCGGAGGAATTCCTGGAGGAATTTCCAGAGGAATTCCTGGAGGAAATGCTGGAGGAAATCCTGGAGGAATTCCCGGAGGAAATCCTGGAGGAAATCCCGGAGGAAATCATGTAGGAATTCCCGGAGGAAATCCTGGAGGAATTCTCGGAGGAAATCCTGGAGGAATTCCCGGAGGAAATCCTGGAGGAATTCCCGGAGGAACTCCTGGAGGAATTCCCGGAGGAAATCCTGGAGGAATTCCCGGAGGAAATCCTGGAGGAATTCCCGGAGCAAATCCTGGAGGAATTCCCGGAGGAAATACTGGAGGAATTGCCGAGAGAAATCCTGGAGAAATTCCCGGAGGAAATCCTGGAGGAATTCCCGGAGGAAATTCTGGAGGAAATTCTGGAGGAATTCCCGGAGGAAATGCTGGAAGAATTCCCAGAGCAAATCCTGGAGGAATTCCCGGAGGAATTCCCGGAGGAAATTCTGGAGGATTTTCCAGAGGAAATTCTGGAGGAAATCCTGGAGGAATTCCCGGAGGAAATCCTGGAGGAAATCCTGGAGGAATTCCCGGAGGAAATGCTGGAAGAATTCCCGGAGGAAATCCTAAAGAAATTCTCGATGGGAATCCTGGGGGAATTCCTGGGAGCATTCCCGGAGGAATTCCTGGAGGATTTTCGGAGGAATTCCTGGAGGAATTTCCAGAGGAAATCCTGGAGAAAATCCTGGAGGAATTCCCGGAGGAAATCCTGGAGGAATTCCCGCAGGAAATCCTGGAGAAATTCCCGGAGGAAATCCTGGAGGAATTCCCGGAGGAAATACTGGAGGAATTCCCGGAGGAAATCCTGGAGAAATTCCCGGAGGAAATCCTGGAGGAATTCCCGGAGGAAATCCTGGTGAAATTCCCGGAGGAAATCCTGGAGGAATTCTCGATGGAAATCCTGGGGGAATTCCTGGGAGCATTTCCGGAGGAATTCCTGGAGGATTTTCGGAGGAATTCCTGGAGGAATTTCCAGAGGAATTCCTGGAGGAAATGCTGGAGGAAATCCTGGAGGAATTCCCGGAGGAAATCCTGGAGGAAATTCCGGAGGAAATCCTGTAGGAATTCCCGGAGGAAATCCTGGAGGAATTCTCGGAGGAAATCCTGGAAGAATTCCCGGAGGAAATCCTGGAGGAATTCCCGGAGGAAATTCTGGAGGAAATCCTGGAGGAATTCCCGGAGGAAATGCTGGAAGATTTCCCGGAGCAAATCCTGAAGGAATTCCCGGAGGAATTCCCGGAGGAAATTCTGGAGGAATTCTCGATGAGAATCCTGGGGGAATTCCTCGGAGCATTCCCGGAGGAATTCCCGGAGGAAATGCTGGAAGAATTCCCAGGGGAAATCCTGGAGGAATTCCCGGAGGGAATCCTGGAGGAATTCTCGATGGGAATCCTGGGGGAATTCCTGGGAGCATTCCCGGAGGAATTCCTGGAGGATTTTCGGAGGAACTCCTGGAGGAATTTCCAGAGGTAATATTGGAGGAAATCCTGAAGGAATTCCCGGAGGAAATCCTGGAGGAATTCCCGGAGGAATTCCCGGAGGAATTCCCGGAGGAAATCCTGGAAGAATTCCCGGAGGAAATCCTGGAGGAATTCCCGGAGGAAATCCTGGAGGAATTCCCGGAGGAAATCCTGGAGGAATTCCCGGAGGAAATCCTGGAAGAATTCCCGGAGGAAATCCTGGAGGAATTCCCGGAGGAAATTCTGGAGGAATTCTCGATGGGAATCCTGGGGGAATTCCTGGGAGCATTCCCGGAGGAATTCCTGGAGGATTTTCGGAGGAATTCCTGGAGGAATTTCCAGAGGAAATCCTGGAGGAATTCCCGGAGGAAATGCTGGAAGAATTCCCGGAGGAAATCCTGGAGGAATTCTCGATGGGAATCCTGGGGGAATTCCTGGGAGCATTCCCGGAGGAATTGCTGGAGGTCTTTCGGAGGAATTCCTGGAGGAAATCCTGGAGGAATTCCCGGAGGAAATCCTGGAGGAATTCCCGCAGGAAATCCTGGAGGAATTCCCGGAGGAAATCCTGGAGGAATTCCCGGAGGAAATCCTGGAGGAATTCCCGGAGGAAATGCTGGAAGAATTCCCGGAGGAATTCTTAATGGGAATCCCGGAGGAATTCCTGGAGGATTTTCGGAGGAATTCCCGGAGGAAATGCTGGAAGAATTCCCGGAAGAATTCTTGATGGGAATCCCGGAGGAATTCCTGGAGGATTTTCGGAGGAATTCCTGGAGGAATTTCGGAGGAATTCCTGGAGGAATTTCCAGAGGAAATCCGGGAGGAAATCTTGAAGGAATTCCCGGAGGAAATCCTGAAGGAATTCCCGGAGTTAATCCTGGAGGAATTTCCGGAGTAAATCCTGGAGGAATTTCCGGAGGAAATCCTGGAGGAATTCCCGGAGGAAATCCTGGAGGAATTCCCGGAGGAAATGCTGGAAGAATTCCCGGAGGAAATCCTGGAGGAATTCCCGGAGGAAATCCTAGAGGAATTCTTGATGGGAATCCCGGAGGAATTCCTGGAGGATTTTCGGAGGAATTCCTGGAGGAATTCCCGGAGGAAATCCTGGATGAATTCCTGGAGGAAATCCTGGAGGAATTCCCGGAGGAAATCCTGGAGGAATTCCCGGAGGAAATGCTGGAAGAATTCCCGGAGGAAATCCTGGAGGAATTCCCGGAGGAAATCCTAGAGGAATTCTTGATGGGAATCCCGGAGGAATTCCTGGAGGATTTTCGGAGGAAATCCTGGAGGAATTCCCGGAGGAAATCCTGGATGAATTCCTGGAGGAAATCCTGGAGGAATTCCCGGAGGAAATCCTGGAGGAATTCCCGGAGGAAATCCTGGAGGAATTCGCGGAGGAAATCCTGGAGGAATTCCCGGAGGAAATGCTGGAAGAATTCCCGGAGAAAATCCTGGAGGAATTCCCGGAGGAAATGCTGGAAGAATTCCCGGAGGAATTCTTGATGGGAATCTCGGAGGAATTCCTGGAGGATTTTCGGAGGAATTCCTGGAGGAATTTCGGAGGAATTCCTGGAGGAATTTCCAGAGGAAATCCGGGAGGAAATCTTGAAGGAATTCCCGGAGGAAATCCTGAAGGAATTCCCGGAGTTAATCCTGGAGGAATTTCCGGAGTAAATCCTGGAGGAATTTCCGGAGGAAATCCTGGAGGAATTCCCGGAGGAAATCCTGGAGGAATTCCCGGAGGAAATGCTGGAAGAATTCCCGGAGGAAATCCTGGAGGAATTCCCGGAGGAAATCCTAGAGGAATTCTTGATGGGAATCCCGGAGGAATTCCTGGAGGATTTTCGGAGGAATTCCTGGAGGAATTCCCGGAGGAAATCCTGGATGAATTCCTGGAGGAAATCCTGGAGGAATTCCCGGAGGAAATCCTGGAGGAATTCCCGGAGGAAATGCTGGAAGAATTCCCGGAGGAAATCCTGGAGGAATTCCCGGAGGAAATCCTAGAGGAATTCTTGATGGGAATCCCGGAGGAATTCCTGGAGGATTTTCGGAGGAAATCCTGGAGGAATTCCCGGAGGAAATCCTGGATGAATTCCTGGAGGAAATCCTGGAGGAATTCCCGGAGGAAATCCTGGAGGAATTCCCGGAGGAAATCCTGGAGGAATTCGCGGAGGAAATCCTGGAGGAATTCCCGGAGGAAATGCTGGAAGAATTCCCGGAGAAAATCCTGGAGGAATTCCCGGAGGAAATGCTGGAAGAATTCCCGGAGGAATTCTTGATGGGAATCCCGGAGGAATTCCTGGAGGATTTTCGGAGGAATTCCTGGAGGAATTTCGGAGGAATTCCTGGAGGAATTTCCAGAGGAAATCCGGGAGGAAATCTTGAAGGAATTCCCGGAGGAAATCCTGAAGGAATTCCCGGAGTTAATCCTGGAGGAATTTCCGGAGTAAATCCTGGAGGAATTTCCGGAGGAAATCCTGGAGGAATTCCCGGAGGAAATCCTGGAGGAATTCCCGGAGGAAATGCTGGAAGAATTCCCGGAGGAAATCCTGGAGGAATTCCCGGAGGAAATCCTAGAGGAATTCTTGATGGGAATCCCGGAGGAATTCCTGGAGGATTTTCGGAGGAATTCCTGGAGGAATTCCCGGAGGAAATCCTGGATGAATTCCTGGAGGAAATCCTGGAGGAATTCCCGGAGGAAATCCTGGAGGAATTCCCGGAGGAAATGCTGGAAGAATTCCCGGAGGAAATCCTGGAGGAATTCCCGGAGGAAATCCTAGAGGAATTCTTGATGGGAATCCCGGAGGAATTCCTGGAGGATTTTCGGAGGAAATCCTGGAGGAATTCCCGGAGGAAATCCTGGATGAATTCCTGGAGGAAATCCTGGAGGAATTCCCGGAGGAAATCCTGGAGGAATTCCCGGAGGAAATCCTGGAGGAATTCGCGGAGGAAATCCTGGAGGAATTCCCGGAGGAAATGCTGGAAGAATTCCCGGAGAAAATCCTGGAGGAATTCCCGGAGGAAATGCTGGAAGAATTCCCGGAGGAATTCTTGATGGGAATCCCGGAGGAATTCCTGGAGGATTTTCGGAGGAATTCCTGGAGGAATTTCGGAGGAATTCCTGGAGGAATTTCCAGAGGAAATCCGGGAGGAAATCTTGAAGGAATTCCCGGAGGAAATCCTGAAGGAATTCCCGGAGTTAATCCTGGAGGAATTTCCGGAGTAAATCCTGGAGGAATTTCCGGAGGAAATCCTGGAGGAATTCCCGGAGGAAATCCTGGAGGAATTCCCGGAGGAAATGCTGGAAGAATTCCCGGAGGAAATCCTGGAGGAATTCCCGGAGGAAATCCTAGAGGAATTCTTGATGGGAATCCCGGAGGAATTCCTGGAGGATTTTCGGAGGAATTCCTGGAGGAATTCCCGGAGGAAATCCTGGATGAATTCCTGGAGGAAATCCTGGAGGAATTCCCGGAGGAAATCCTGGAGGAATTCCCGGAGGAAATGCTGGAAGAATTCCCGGAGGAAATCCTGGAGGAATTCCCGGAGGAAATCCTAGAGGAATTCTTGATGGGAATCCCGGAGGAATTCCTGGAGGATTTTCGGAGGAAATCCTGGAGGAATTCCCGGAGGAAATCCTGGATGAATTCCTGGAGGAAATCCTGGAGGAATTCCCGGAGGAAATGCTGGAAGAATTCCCGGAGGAAATCCTGGAGGAATTCCCGGAGGAAATGCTGGAAGAATTCCCGGAGGAATTCTTGATGGGAATCCCGGAGGAAATCCTGGAGGAATTCCCGGAGGAAATCCTGGAGGAATTCCCGGAGGAAATCCAGGAGGAATCTCCGGAGGAAATCCTGGAGGAATTCTCGGAGGAAATCCTGGTGAAATTCCCGGAGGAAATCCTGGAGGAATTCTCGATGGGAATCCTGGGGGAATTCCTGGGAGCATTTCCGAAGGAATTCCTGGAGGATTTTCGGAGGAATTCCCGCAGGAAATCCTGGAGGAATTCCCGGAGGAAATTCTGGAGGAATTCCCGGAGGAAATCCTGGAGGAATTCCTGGAGGATTTTCGGAGGAGTTCCTGGTGAAATTTTTAGAAGAATTCGTGGAGGAATTTCCAGAGGGATTCCTGGAGGAATTGCTGGAAGAATTTACGGAATTCCTGGAGGAGAATCCTGGATTGGGATTATCGTGTGTTGAATTGTTGAAATTGGTAAAAAGTCCGGCGAAATATTTGTGAAAAATAAAAACACAATTCATTGCTTAAGTCCGGTAAAAGTTCATGAGGTGAATTTCGACCCTTAATCTATTCGACAAACTTTTAGTTAAAACTACAATGTAAAAGTCGATTATATACCGTTTTTTGATAGCATGCTTCCTTGCTGTGAAAATTGGAGATTGGTAAAAAAAATAGAAACTCATCCAAGTGTGCAACATAAACAATAACACTTCACCCGCTTCCACGCATCTTCCAGTTTCCGGAAGTCGCCTGTCTTGGGCTGAAATCCGGAAGGAAAATTCAAGCGTGGGCTTTTTACGTGGGAAATTCACCGATCCAGAAAAAGTTAAAGGTTACTTGGATGCGGAAAGTGGAGACATAGCTACGCTGATTCAAGGAGTTTGATGATTGCAACAGGAACAATGGTAACATGAAAATCAAAACAGCAGCTCGGAACACGTTCCGGGAAGTGTTTACAAGCGCAACAGGATGACGATGTCGTCTTCGTGTTTCCGGGAGCGAGTTAATTCATGCTTCTTCTGGCGAAGCATACCCACCCCGGCATGAAGATAGTACGCTTCGTGGTAGGTAAACGGAATCCAGTCCAACTGCATAGCATGGCGCAGCGCATGCTGTGATGGATTTTCTGGATCGGTGAATTTCCCACGTAAAAAGCCCACGTTTAAATTTTCCTTCCGGATTTCAGCCCAAGACAGGCCGCTTCCGGCGGGACGGGAGGATGCGGGGTAGAGCGGGTGAAGTGGTATTGTTTATGTTGCACGGTTGAATGAGTTTTTATTTCCGATCAAATAATCCCCGTTGACGAAAATAGAATTCCTTGTATTATCGATTTTTACATCATTTGAATGTTTTGTTTTCTTTAAATGTCTTAGGATATCTAATAAGTTTGAAAACTATTTTTTTATTCACCATATTTTAAGGAATTCTATTCCTCATATATTTAAGATAAACATCATTTTCTAGCAAAACGATTACCGGATACATTTATCGCTCCACTAACCTTGTGCCAATTCCAGAGCCACAAATCAATGACTACGAACAAAAAAGAAAACAAATTGGGCAACTTCTTTTGCTTCCTTTGGGTCCCACTGTATGTATGTGGCAGATCACAGTGAGCGTTGCTCATTTCTCTATTCAATTTCCATGGCGGTCGCCCCCGACAACAGTAGCGATCGCCTACTGGGCGAGTCATAAAGCACACACTCGCAGTCCCATTCGCTCGGCGAGACGATGTCGACTACGATGGCGGCTACCATGGGGACCGATAGTGTGCCGGTTGAAAGCACTGATGTGATGTGTGAAAAACTGCCATCCCCCAAAAAAGGCCAGTCTGCTGCGGTGGGTATCAAGTGGGAAACGATTATCACAGCCTGCTTTGCGTCATGGTCACGGACTGCACGGTGCGGTGGGGCAAAGGACACGGAAGGATAATCTTTACCCGAAAATGGGCATAAATCAACAATTATTAGCATCGGGGTCTGACCGAGTTCCGAGGGTCGGTATGTCCCGCGTCCAAACTGCCAGCCAAGGCTCATTCACGGGGCGGATACCGAAGTTTTTTTTCAGTCTCGTCTGTCTCCGACCGGTTGAAAATCGGTCGGGACGACGAAAGTTATGTATATTTTCAAAGCAACCCCTTCTTCCGTAAGGCCACGTGTGCGTATGGAAAGATGAGACCGCAAAACTTTCCGGATCCAAACAATGTTGACATACGACACCCCATCGCCTCGAGAAGCGGCTTGGACCCTGGTCCATTCGTCCGTCCATCCGGCGGGTGTTATGAGCCTTTGTTTGCTTTTATTAGATGGATGTTAAGAGGGGGCAGTAAGCACGTCACCCCCAGCCAGTGTGTATAGTAGAGAAGTAGTTTGACGTGACTTTCATCGACACACACGATTCCGGCGCGAGTAATGGCACAAGTCCATTTATCTTCTCTCGATCCGGGTGAAGTAGGCTTTTGCTGTTGAGAGTGCGTGCGAGCGTAAGACACGCCAGATTTCGGTAATTGCACGCCGTCTTCGTCGTGATACGAACATTCCGGAAGATGATTAGAATTCATATTCACCCGGGGTACCTACTTCCGTATGGCAGGCAATCTACGGTCGCGATTCTGTGACATCATGTGAGGTTAGATTAAATACGTGTTGATGCGAAACCGAGGAAACGATTGGCAGTAGGCTTTGGTTTGTATAGCATTGTCAGTTGCCCGGTATTTTCGCCTACTATGCATTGTGTGCGGAAAATGAACATACATATAAACCAATGGATGCTAACAATTCCGGATGATCCGGAAGCAATGGCCTACTGATTGTTAGTAAGAATCATTGGCGAATATATTTGTTTTATGACATAGTAACATCGTACATTCACATTCCACCGGATCGTCCATGGAGATTTTGTATGTATTGCTCATTATACGTACATTCATTGGTGGTATAATATACATTTGGGAAAGCCTCGTTGGATAGAACGTTGGAAAAAACATTAAAAAAAACTCTTGCATTGCAGGAGATCAATAAAATAGAGATCCCGAATAGAAATTGTAATGTAGAACACATCAGCATACATCTATAAAACCTTAACATTTAATGTATATCGTTGTTCTGTAAAGGAGAACCAACCCCATAAAAAACAAAAATTCTAACAAAGTTCCCACTGAAAAGAACAAAAATGTGATTACTTGTGTTCAGTGCTGGAAAATTCATTTCGTCATATCAAAATTCAACCACCAACAGCTCATTTTAGAAGCTGAACCTGAGAATATGGTATATAAAGAACTTGTGCGGCTAGACCCATTGGCGTAGCTAGGGGGGGTTCCAGGGGTGCCTGGCACCCCCTAGAACACATTTGGCACCCCCTAGAATTTTTTCTTGACAGACACCTAAAATTTAAAACTTAACACAATAATTCTAATATTTATTAATCGCACATTTCAACAAAACTTAAGCACACCGAGAATTACTTGTACACTTGTTGTACGTTTTAGCATTTAGGATATTGGTAAGAACAATCAACAGACTTCTTTATGGATTTCTCCAGAAATATCTCTATCTATTCATACAGTGATTTCCTTAGGCTTCCTTATGAACTCCTACCGATTTTTCTTTCAATAAACTTCTCATAGTATTCTCCAGAAAGTTCTCATGGGGTTGTACATACTAGACATTTCTGCAGAGTTCTGCAATTTCTCCTAGGATTTCTTTGGAAATTCTTACTTTGATACTTTTTGGAATTCTTCTAGGGATTCCTCTAAAAATTTCTATTGGGATTGGGGGATTATTCAGGGCAATCTTCCTGGCATCCTTTCAGAAGTTTCTCCGGTGATTCTTTCAGGAATTCCTTCAGAGATTCTTCCAGAAATTTCTCATGGAATTCCTCCAAAAGCTTATATTGGCCTTCCTCCGGGAATTGTGGCTGGGATTCCTCAAGCAACTCCTGCTGCGACTCTTGCAGCAATTTCTCTTAAAACTCCTCCAAAAATTTTCACTGTGGAACCTTCAGGTATTCTACTAGGGAAGTTCCAGAAATTCTTCCGGAAAATCTAGCTGGATTTTTTTTTCTAAAAATCCCTTCGGTGATTCTTCCAGAAATTTCTTCAAGGATTTATTCAGAACTTACTCCAGAGTTTCTTCCAGAAATTCCGCAGAGGATTTCTCCAAGATCTTCTATTGACCTTTTTCCATGAATTCCAGCTGGAATTCTTCAAACAATCTCCATTAGGACTCCTTCAGGAATACTTCTAGGGAATTCTCCTGGCATACTTACTTGCTGCAATACTTTCGGGAAATCCTCTTAAGATTCCTTCTGCGATTCCATCAGGGATTCCTTCAGTATACTTCTACCGATTCTTTGAAGGAGAACTGTAGGTATTCCTCCAGGTATTTGTTAGAGGAACTACTTTTAGGATATCCCCGGTATTCCTGATTCTAGAATTTCTCTAGAAATTTCTTCTATGATACCTCCCGGAATTCTAAGACTACTAGATAACTGTGGAACTTTAGAAATTATGCTACGGATTCTTCTAGAGCTTTCTCCTAGCTTTTTGGCTGGGATCTTTCCAGGCAAACTTCCTGGAATTCTTGCAGAAATTTCTTTGATTGTTCTACCACGGATTTCTCCAAGGACTCATCCAGGAACTCTTTCAGAGATTTTATTCAAAGATTCCTCCAGAAACTCGTTTTGACCTTCCTCCAAGGATACCTCAATCAACTTTTCCTGCGGTTCTTCCAGCAATTCCTCCAGGAATTCTTACCAGAATACGTCCAGGAATTCTTCTAGTGATTCCTATACGAATTTATCCTAGCATTGTGGCTGGAATTCTTCCGGGAAATCTTCCTGAGATTCCTTCAGAAATTCCTCCTGCGATTCATTCAGGGCCTTCGTTATAAATTCTTCCAAAATACCTTTACCGGTTCTTGCAGGGACTTCTCTAGGTATTTCAAGGATTTCCCCGGGCATTTCCTGTATAGTTTCCTCCAGTATTTCTTCCTAGGATTTATGCACAGATTTCTACAATGATACATCCCAGAATCCTTCTAATAATACCTTCTAAGATTTTTCCTGTGATTTTTTCAGAATTTTTATCCAAGATATTTAATCCAAGGATTCTCTCATAAGCTTCTCATGCTCTTCTTCCAGGAATTTCAGCTGGATTTCTCAAGCTATTCCTGCTATGGTTCTTTCAGCAATTCCTCCTAGGCCTCCTCCAGAAATTCTTACTGAAATACCTCCCGGAATTCTCCTAGGGATTCTTCTAAGAATTTCTCCAGGGATTCCTCTAAATACTTGCTGGGATTATTCAAGGCAATCTTCATATGAGCCTTGCCTTCTGTGTTTCCTGCTGGAAATCCTAAAGGATTTGGTTCCTAGGATTTCTCCAAATATTCATCATTGGATTCCTCCCCTCTTGACTTTCATTCAGGAATCTTCTCCAGAAATTCTTAGTGTGATACCTGCTGGAATCCCTCTAAGGATTTCTTCTGGCATTCTTGCTGGGATTCTTCTAGGCAATTTTCCTTGGATACTTTCAGAAATGTCTTTGATTCTTCCAGGGATTTTTCGTAAGACTCATCCAGGAGATCCTCTAGAGTTATTATTCATGGATTACTCTAGGAATTAATCATGATATTACTCCTGGAACTCCTCTTGGCCTTCTTCTAGAAATTCCAGCTATATAAATATAAATCTCTAGAGGATTCCCTAAACGAATTTCGGGAATAGTTGGAATTTCCAGAGAAATCATAGGAAGTATTACTAGAAAATCCTCTAGTGAAATCCTTTAGGGATGTACGGGAAAACCTTGTAATTAATTAGAAGGCACATAATATTGCTAATTATCAAATTGAGAGATGGGTGGGATTCGAATCCACGACTCCGTGTTCGCTAGACTGCAGTATGACCATTTCTTTGCGAGTTTCTTCAGCATGTTTTTTTTTTAATTTCTGCGGTAGTTTCATTGAAATTGAATTTATTTAATTTCTTTGGATTTTTTTTTATAATTTCAATGGCTATTCTTCTGAAATTATTTTAGATTTTTTTTCTGTTTTTTTTTCAAATTTCTCAGGCAATTTTATCGCGATTTATTTTGCAAAATCCGAAAATTGCTGAATTGGAAATTCAGAAATTCTAAACTGGTGCTTGCTTGAAGAAAATCCTATGAAATTCACGAAAAACTTCTCGACAAATTCCCAAAGAAATTTCTAGAAAAATTTCCATCAAAATTACCTTTGAACTTTCAAAGTAGTTGCAATGGAATTTATATAAGAATTACCAGTGGAATTACTGAAGAAAATATGAAAGCTTTTTTCAAAAATTGGCTATATCCAATCTCATAATAAATTGCCGAAATGTATTCTATAAAAATTTTCACGAACATTTACAAAAAAATGTTCGAAGAAATTTTCAAAGAATTTTCCGAAATCATCAAAAGAATTCCTGAATAAAATTTCGAAAGAATTCCAAACGTAATTGTCGTAGTATCACCGTGACAGAACTTTTGAAGAATCACCAAAGTTTTTTATGCAAATAAATTCTCGAAGGAAATCTTTAAGAAATTCGCTGAATCAATTTCCAAAGGATTCTCAAAGTAATAATCGAAGATTCCAAAATTTCTAAGGAAATTACCCTATGAAATTCCCAAATAAGTTTTCAATGCAAGTAATATCGGAATTGCCGAAGGTATTCCAAAACTATCTGCTGCAGGAATGCCTTAAATAATTACTGAAGAAATCTGGAAGATTTTTTAAAAAGAATTTTCAATAAAATTATAGAAGCGATTTATAAAAGAATTTCCGATGAAGTTTTCGAAGGAATTGGCGAATGAATACCGAATAGCATAGATTATCAATGTTCAAAAAAGACGAAAATCCCAAAACAAAAGTAGAATGATTTGCCAAAGATATTTCCAAAAAAATGTGAGGAAGTTCCCAGAGTCATTGTCGAATGAATTACCAAAGGCTTTACTAAAAGAATTTTAAAAAGAAAATATAAATAGAATTGCTGACATTAACAAAACAATGCTTGAAAGACAACTAAAAAATTGGAGAACGAACTCCCGAGAGAACATTTCAGAGGATTTGCGAATGAAATTAAAGCCAAAATAAACTAGTAATGGAATAGACGAAGAAATTTTCAAAGTTTTTGCCGATAAAATTTTCAAAAGATGCGTGAAAGGTGTTTAGAATCAATATCTCAACATATTATCAAATAAATTCTTAAAGAAATTGCCGAAGGGGATCCAAAGATATTACCGAAGAAATTTGTCAAATCCAAAGGAATTACTGAGAGGTTTGCAAAAGAAGTCTTAATTGAAATAAATTACAGAACAATTTCCAAAATACAAATTCCATGTGTTATACGCAATCAAGATATCAAGTTTCCAAACCTCACATCAGTACAACAGTTTGGATTTTCCAAAAAAAAAAGCTGTTCTTTAATATATAGCGCGTTTAAATTTCCGTTCAATTTTTTTTATTCGCGACGCAGTGTATCATTATATGTACTAAGAAATTGAGGGTGGATCGGTGTTTTCCTGAAACTAGCACCCCCTAGGCACCCCCTAGGAAAAAATCCTAGATACGCCAATGGCTAGACCAATTCTGCAAGAAAGTCACGGAAAAACTGCTATTTTTCGAATATTTAAGGTAAATGTCACGGACTACCTTCGAAAAATGCCAAATGATATTCACCGTGTATATCATTGGGATTTTTCGAAGGTAGTCCGTGACATTTACCTTAAATATTCGAAAAATAGCAGTTTTTCCGTGACTTTCTTGCAGAACTGGTCTAGCTGCATAAGGTTTTCATATACCATATACTCAGGTTCAGCTTCTAAAATGAGCTGTAGGTGATTGAATTTAGATATGACGAAATGAATTTTTCAACACTGCTTGTGTTACGATCATAACAAAAATATTACAAAACTTGTTCCATGAAATATGATAGAATTTAACAAAATTATAACAAATTGTGTTATAATTCCTTTGACCTATTAGGGTAAAAACTAATTTTTATACTCATTTTTTGGGTAAATATTTTTAAGTGTGTTATTCTATTTTTAGAAAAAAATAAGTAACATAAATAAATAGTTTCCAGAACGTTATAAAATTCTTGGATCCGAACGGGATTTGAACCAAGACACCTACCATCGGTAGAAATCTGGCGCCTCTGCCAATTAGCCCATCACGGCTCTTGAAGAGAGCGGTGTTAGAAGCTTTACTGGTTCTACGTATTGCCAGTTCTGTCATTCAAATCCTTGTTTGTCAGACGTACACGAACGCGGTAGTATGACGTCACATTGAGCTCGTTGACACATAATAGACTTGATTTGTCATTAGAGATTTTGTTTTAATCGATCACAATTATAGCATATGCATAACAGCTTTAGATATAATTTAGTTATATTTTCTAAATTTTATTTTATTTTAAGCAATGAAATGAAATCCATCACTTAAGCGGTCATCTATAAAGTATGTTGTCACGTTCGGAGAAGGCAGAGATGGTTAAAAATTTCCAATTTTTGCGTGACATACTTAACCCTTCTGGAAGCGCGCCTTTGTAAAAAGTACAACACCACCAAAAAACCTCGCTCGTCGTATACGGCGCACAGTGGCCCAGATTTGAAAATACCTGGCAAAAATTGCCAAATCATAGTAGTCTGCTAGTTTTAGCCTAAATGAATGTATTGGGATATGATTTAGCGCTCTATTTCATGTTAATGGCATTTTTTTTATTTGTCGAATTTTCGAATAAAATCCAAACAAAATGGATGATTTTCATACAATTTGACTATATACATATCATCATGGAGCTATTGGTTTGGCAGCTCTTGGCAATTGCATTTTTCCTTAACCGGTTCTACATACATGAACGTGCATTTGAACGGAATTTCCCCGCGGGGAGTAGCGGGGAGCGTTTTGTAAGACACTTTGAAGTCGAAGTGTAAGAATTTCTCGTACTAATGACATGTAATGTCCATTTTGAAGCCAAAAGTGTTATTTTGATCTCTTGCTCCATTGCAGATGGTTGATATACACAAGAACTTACAAATAAACTTTTGGAAGCAATTGAATTACTTATATTAACAGACTTTTGTAGTGGTTGAACTTGTTTGTGTTCTTTATCATAAATTCTGTAAATTTTCACATCACTTACCAATGTGAATCCAGATCTATGTAACTTTCTATCCCTTCCCTTCCCACTAACAAACTTCCTTCCTGTGACAACCGTGGGGATGCGGAGGTACACACGGTCTCTAGTAGCAACGGATGTCACACCAACATTCCTTCCCTTCCCCGATGACCGTAAGGACGTGGCCGGCGCCGGTACTGACAATTTAAAGTTTTGAACCTTCAAAATTGCACATTGAGGATGGAAAGCTACACCCAGGCCCCATCCATTTGGTTCCCTGTGCAATGTTGACTGTTCTGGTCAGTAACGGAGTAGCAACTACGAATTGTACGGTCATCTCATGCTCATGCTCATGCTCATAAATTCTGTAAATTTTCCATCAGCAGCTATTCAGTGCTGTAACAAAATACAAAATCAATATTTCCAATTTTTTAAAGGCCAGTCAGTGCTCCTGGTATTATAGATGAATGCTCGATATACTGTATCCCATTAAAGATATGTTCAAAAATTGAGTTTCTGCCAGCTTTTTTTCAAAATTGGACCTCTGTGCGGCGGAAGCACGGTTCAGTTTTAGGATCAAACTGGCGTGCGTCCTGAAAGGTTAATGGATGCTCCCTAAGCTCGAAGCAAAATAGGCTAAATAAACAAATTCCATGATCTTTGTACCGACTTTTCGAACCCTCTTCGAAGGAGTGTAATCAGTTTCGTACCTTTTAATTCCGCCCTATTTTGCTTATCCTTTGGGTTCGATCAAATATTACGTAACGCTAAGGGGGGAGGGAGGAGGTTTAGCTTTGTGTTACGCTTCATACAAAATTTCAAAATTCTCCATACAAAACTTGTTACGTGGGGGAGGAAGCCCGATCAGAAAGGCATAACAAAATTATAACCGATTAAGTTATTTATTTCAAAGAATTTCCATAACAGAATGAGTTATAAAATTCGCCGGTTAGGTGTTAAAATAACAAAAATTATATCTAAAATAGCTCTAGCCATAACATAATTATAACAGATCTTGATACAATTATAACAAGCTTATAACAAAATGAGATATGAAGAATCAAAACAGAAGTATTGTAAAAAAGTAAGTATTGTAAAAATTAACTCATTTTTGGGTAATCAATTTTTAGAGTGACATTTTATTTTTAGTAAAAAGTAACTGGCATCAAAAAACTTCTCCACATAGTATGCATACATAAAACCCAGGGATTCGAACCTAGGACGGCTAGAACCTAGAACAGGAGCTCGTCGTTTTTACCAGTCGTTAGCCATCGCAGCACTTGAAGTGATAGGGGCGATATAAGCTGGAATTGTTCTTCATATTGGTAGCTCCTCTATAAATAGACTCGCTGATCCAACATACCGGAGAGGGAAAGTATGACGTCACCATGCACGTAACTACAGCCCATTTAGTCCCTCAGCTTCAATGTCGTGCGCGCTTGTTGTGCACTAGAGCCAGCGTTCACTACTTCGGAGCTGGAGCCCACATCGCTGTACCTACGCGAATGGACGTCACAAGAAACTGTTCCTAATACAGTTGATAGCAATTATATCTTCGTGTTATTAGCTAAGCTGAACAGATAGCTACCCGACTAGATGGGAAAAACAAAATTATTACAGGTTGTGTTATTTTGTTACAATGATTTTGATAACAACGGTTGTTATAAAACATGTACCGTTAGTAGTTAAAATAACAAAAATTCTAACGAAACTCGTTCCAATCAAAACAAACAACAATTAGAGATATAATCATAACAAGATAATATCAAATTTTGTTAGACTAAACTTGCGAAATCATAACAAAATTATAACAAGTTCTGTTTTATATTTCAGAAAAAAATTTGTAACAAGTTTTGTTATAAATGGCTTGGCTTGAGTAACCAAAATAACAAAAATTATCAATCTTTTTCGCGACAACACAAAAAATCTTATAAATTTTGAAATAATTGTGTTACAAAAAAAATAACAAAAATTGCAATAAACGTGTTACGAAATTATGTTTGAGGCAATTATATTATGATGCATAATATAACAAATGTTGTTATGCATCTGTTTGAACAAATGAAATATAATTTTGTTACTAAAATTATAACTAGTGTTAATATAACTGTGATATGGATATTCACATGAAAAAATCTTTGTAACAGAATTATATCAACATTTGTTATTTCTAACAACAGTAGTCATAATTTTGTTATGATCTTGTTATTTGCTTCTGGTCGGGATAATGACTTTCAAATAGTGAAAAATGTGGAACTAAGCACTAGTTGCGCCAGCGTTTATTTAAATGTTTAAAGCGTTTGTTACGCATGTTTTATCCCATTATTATTTCATGATATGCCTTCTGCAAAGTTGTTCAGTAGTATTATGGCGCTTAAGTGGTGAATGTTTTTACAAATGAATTTTTAAACGGATAGATAGAAGCATTTCCATAATGATGTAATGTAATGGTGTAATTGTCGATAATATTTGTAGAGAAACCTTTCGGTAAACACTTGAAGTAATTTGTTTTCGAACACAGAGCGTTCAGGAAATCCAAAGGGATATCAAAACACTTCGGTTCGCCGTTGAACTAAATATTTTATTAACACTCCAAATACCGTGATCAGAAAAAAGTGGGAACTTTTACTTTGAGCAGCTCGTTCTCAGCCGCTTGTGAACCGATTTTCAATTTTCTTTCAGGGATCTTCGACCCAACATGTCTACTTTTATTTCATACAAAATTCATGTTTATAGGGATGCTCAGTTTTTCTCCAGAATAGCGTGAGTGAGGAACGTTTTTAAAAAACCTCATAATTTTCGATTTGCATGCTAAATTTCAGCGGTGACCACGAAAAATGACTGGAAATCGGCATATATTTTGAAAGGGCATGATGTAGAGGTAGTATGAGATTTGCATAGCTATCTTGAACATCCCTAGTAGGTTGTCCCAAAATTGCACATGGTCAAAACGCTTGGGGGCTCACCCTGCAAATGATAGCTAAGGTTGTTAGAAACAAACTTTTGTAGGACGGCAACTTTCAGAAATGACGTTTAGAGGTCGCCCCGGCGAGATTTTTGAAAAATGGCCATTTTTCGTAATAAATTTCATACAAATATTTTTTACCGTTCAAAAATTGGCAATACCCACTATTTTTATATTTTTTGCAGGTTGATATGGATCCAAACTTCTTGGGAAAAATAATTAACGACATGTTTTGCAAGTAACTTTTTGATACTGAATTTTTGAATTTACAAAAATTTGTCATTTTTTGATGTACTATGCATTTTACCCATCATCAAAAGTATTTCAACCTAATGCTAATTTAAAACAATTTCCATAGAGATAGGAAATTTTATGAGGAAAAACTTTGCCGAAGACAGCATCGCGTTTTTTCTATTCGTTTTGGAGTTATTCACGATTTACTATTTGGTGAAATTTGAAGTTTTAGGTATTTTTCTAAAAATGTCACATAAGAACTTCTTAAAAACACATGCAAAGTAAAAAATCACGTATGCTCAACAAGTTTTTGTCTTGATTGTGTTATGGAACTATGGCGACATCATTAATTGATTGTTATTTTTTATTATTCAATTCCTTCATATAGAAATTAACTAGCAAAGATTTCTTAAAAAGCTAGCTCTCCTGACAAGCTTCGCACTGCCTATTGATTTTTTTTAAAGATATTCTCCACAAAATGTTGAGCTATATTTTCGCGTTTATCTCACTTTCCTGTCGATATTCTCAATTATTTTTCTACACGAAGACGTATGAGTTCTGGACCAGTGAAACAGCCCAGGAAACAGTGGCAAAGTGAATAAAGGCGAATACGTTGATCCATACCAAATTCAAATCGCGATTACGAACATCTTACGTAAGAATACCAATTTTTAGATACTAAGTTCCAATTCAAGACATTCTAAAAAGCAGAGCATGTCTTTTTTACATTTACTGACTTGAACTATTTGATCAACACCGAAAATAAGATACACCGAGGCAAATTGAAACGGGTGGGATGAGATGAACCAGCAAGTTAACGTAATGTTATCCAAGGTTAGAACAATTTGATTACCATAACACTCACACGGCATACAAAAAGACAAGGTAGGCTATTATTGGTAAACAACAGTTTTGGACGTAAACAAGTGACATTATTTTTATCATCCTATATGTTGATCAAAATGATAGAACGTTTTATTCATGTCTTTGAACGATTTGAACAACATCATTGAAAAACAAAATCGACATGTTTTGCGGAATGTATCACCTTCTAAATGATATAGAAAATGTGCCGTGCGTTTGATTGTGTATTATGCTCGTATAAACCATTGTCAGTACATCACCGTTATATAAACATGCCATGGCCTACTGAGGCATCTCAAAATGGTACCTAATGATAAAGTTTCTCGCTAGTAGGTACCTTTCTATATCAAAGAAAATGGATTTGTCAACGGAAACAAAAATTCAATAAATGATGCCACTATAATTCCTAAACACAATCAAGACAAAAACTTGTTGAGCATACGTGATTTTTTACTTTGTATGTGTTTTTAAGAAGTTCTTATTTGACAATTTTAGAAAAATACCTAAAAATTCAAATTTCACCAAATAGTAAATCATGAATAACTCTAAAACGGATAGAAAAAACGCAATACTGTCTTCGGCAAAGTTTTTCCTCATAAAATTTCCTATCTTTTTATGGAAATTGTTTTAAATTAGCATGAGGTTCAGATACTTTTGATGATGGGTAAAATGCACAGTATATAAAAAAATAACAAATTTCAGTAAATTCAAAAATTCAGTATCAAAAAGTTGCTTGCAAAACATGTCGTTAATTATTTTTCCCAAGAAGTTTAGATCCATATCAAGCTGTAAAAAATATAAAAATAGTGGGTATTGTCAATTTTTGTACGGTAAAAAATATTTGTATGAAATTTATTACGAAAAATGGCCATTTTTCAAAAATCTCGCCGGGGCGACCTCTAAACATCATTTCTGAAAGTTGCCGTCATACAAAAGTTTGTTTCTAACACCCTTAGCTATCATTTGCAGGGTGAGCCCCCAAACTTTTCGACCATGTGCAATTTTGGGACAACCTAATCCCTAGCCACAAATGAACGTGGCTCTCAACCAGAAAATACTCCAGTGCCCTTGATAAGCCTCCTAGAGAGATGGTGTCTTCAGCAAAGTGTTATATATTGACTGGTACTACACTTTAACGTCTTCGGTTTTGATCTAGATCTGCTGTAAGTGATCTAGATAAGTTTCATTTTTTCTATATGACTCTCTAGAACCCTCGAAATACATCCCAGATGGTTGAAGTCTTCGGCAAAGTTATCTGGATTGGTTAGTACTACACTCTTACGTCTTCGGGTTCGATCTAGATCTGCTGTAATTGATCTAGACAAGTTTTTTTTTCTATATAACTCACTGGAATTCTCGATATGCATCCTAGATGGTTGAAGTCATCGGCAAAGATCCCTGGATTGGTCAGTACTACACTTTTCCGTCTTCTGTTTTGATCTAGATCTGCTGTAGTTGATCTAGATAAGTTTAGTTTTTCAATTTGACTCTCTAGAACTTTCAATACACTTCCTAGAGGGTTGCAATCTTTGGCATAGTTCTTTGAGTTGGTTAGTACTACACTTTTACATCTTTGGTTTAGATCTAGATCTGCTGTAATTGATCTAGATTTTTTCTAAATGACTCTCTAGAATTCTCGTTATGCATCCTACATGGTTGAAGTGTCCGGTAAAGTTTTCTGGATTGTTTGGTATTACACTTTTACGTCATCGGTTTTGAGCTAGATCTGCTGTAGTTGATCTAGATCAGTTTTATTGACTCTCTAGAACTCTCAATATGCATCCTAGAGGGTTCCTTAAATCATTGTACAAAACATTCTTTTTTCAAAGATGAGTCAGCCTAGGGCTGCAAATCTCTTTAATAGAGATAATAATAAATAATCACATTCTTTTGAGAGTTCATCCAAAGATTCCAACAAGAATTCGTCCAAAAATTATTGCAGACGTGGATGCCTTCATTTTTTTCCCTACAGAAATTCTAATAAGAATTTGTTAAGAAAGCTTCCCTGGGATTTCCTAAGGAGTTCATCATGGGATTGCTTCCGGGATTCCTCCAGGTTTTCCTGCTAGAATTCCTCCAAGGATTCACCCGGAAATATCTTCTGTGTTTCTTTCAAAAACAACTCCAAGAATTATTTAAAAGAATCCTCCAAGGGTTCCCCCAGGAACACTTTTTATAATTCCTTCAGGAGTTCTTCTTGGAATTCTTTCAGAAACTCCTCTAAAAAATAATCCAATACTTCCTCCAGGAACTGTTTAGAAATTCCCTTAGGAATGCTTCTAGGAATTGCTTCCAGTATTTCTCCTGGGTTTTCTTCAGGAACTGCTACAGGGATTCCCCAAGGAGTTCTTCCACGAACTCTTCTTAGAATTCCTTCAGGATTTCTCCAAGGATTCCATCTGCAATATCTTCAGAATTTTTTATTGGAATTTCTCCATGAATTTCCTCTACGAATTATTTCAGATATTGTCTGGGAATTGTTGCAGTGATTCCCCTCTAAATTCTTCCAAGGATTAATTCAGAAATGCGTATAAAGATTTCTCCAGAAATTCCTCCAGGAATTCTTCTAGAGATTCCTCCACGAGTGTTTCTAGAGATTCCTCCGGTAATCTCTACGAGTATTCTTCTAGGATATCCAGGGATTCCTCCAAGAATTTCTTCAGGGCTCAACTCGGGGCTTCCTTCTGTCATTCTTTCTGAAACAACTAATTTTAAACATCCTCCAAAGATTCTCCCACGAACTCTTTTAAGGGTTCCTCCAGCAATTCCTCTTTCTATTTTTTAAGGAACTTTTTAAGGAATTGATTCAGCACTTCCTCCAGGAAAGAGACGAACCAGCCAAGGGCTGAAAATCATTCAAATAAAGATAAATCAATCAATCAATTCCTCCAGGAACTGCTTAGGGATTCCCTTAGTAATTCCTCTTGAAATTTCTTCCGGGTTTCCTTCTGGAGTTTCTTCAGAAACTCTTCTAAGGATTCCTCCATAATTTGTTCAAGAGCTCCATCTGAAATTTCCTAAGGAATTATTTCTGGTATTCCTATACGAATTCCCTGAGAGATTCATCCAAGAATTTCTTCAGGAACTCCTCTAGGAATTACTCCAGGAGATCCTCCAGGAATTCCTTGAGAAATTCATCCAGGATTTTTTCTAGGATTACCTTCTGGAATTCCGCCAAGAAATCTTCCAGTATTCCCTCCAGGAATTGCTACAGGCATTCCTCCTTGCACTAAAACTCCTCCAGAAACTTTTTTAGTGATTTTTCAGGGATTTCTTCAGAAATTCGTTCGAGGATTTCTCCAGGAATTCCTCCAGAGATTTCTCTTGAAATCCCTTCGGGAATTTCTCAGGCATTTTTTTTCAGAAATCTCGCCCAGAGCTCCTCAAGAGATTCCCCCAAAAATTCATCCAGAAATTGTTGAAGGAATTCTTACAGAGATTCCTCCTAGAATTCCTTCAAGGATTCCGCCAGCAATCCCCAAAGGAGAACCTCCAGCAATTCCTCCAGGCATTGCTCCAGGGTTTTATCCAGGAATATCTCCAAGAACTATTCCAGGAAATTTTTCAGGAATTACCCCAAGAATATCTTCAGGAATTCCTCCAGCGATTTCTCTAGGAATTGATCCAGGAATTGCTCCTTCACTGCAAATTTTGTTTGCTGGTATTCAGCAAACTTTGCTGATTTTTTGTGCTGATGACATTCAGCAATACGAATTTACTGAGTATCAGCAATGATTTTTCAACTTGCTGAGCCAGCCAGCAATTTTGACAGTTGATCAGCAACGTTGTACTGAAATTCAGCAAAAATGTTGCTGAAATTCAGCAATTTATTATGCTGATTTTTTTTTGTGCTGGAAGCATTTCAGAAATTTTGGTGTGTGTTCTTCAGAAATTATGTCAACTTGGAGATGAACTAGCCGCGAGCTGAAAATCTCCTTAATAAAGCTAATAATAATAATTATGTCTACAATTTCTCCAGGAATTCTTCCAGGAAAATTTTCAGGAATACCCTCAGGAATTTTTCAGGGGTTTCTTCAGGAAATCCTCCGAAGATTCATCCAGGGAATCCTGCAGAAGTTCCTCTAAGGATTCTTCCTGGAAATCCTCTAGGGATTTCTTCATAAATTCTGCCAGGAAATTCCTGGAGGAATGCCATCAGTCATTTTTCAGGGATTCCTCCAGGGACTTCTTTAAAAACTTCCTCTAGGATTCCCCCTGAGATTCCTTCAGGCATTCCTTCGAGGATTTATCCAAGAATTCCTCCAGAAATTCTGCTGGAAATTCCCCCAGGATTTTCTCAAGGGATTTTTCAGAAATAGAAAAATAACAGAATGGAAATAAAAAAAAAAACTCCCAGAATTTCTCTAGAAATTCATCCAGTAATTCTTCCGAGAATTTCTCTTAAAGATTCCTCCCGAGATTTCATCAGGAATTGCTTAAGGCATTCCTCCTGAAATTTCTCCATGAAAAATCTCTTCAGGAAATTCTTTGAAGATTCCTTCAGGAAATCATCCAGAAGTTTCTCCAAAGATTCTTCCAGGAAATCCTCTTGGGATTTTTTCAGAAATTCTTCAAGAATATTCTCCAGGAATTGCTTCAGGAATTTTTCAGGGATTCCTCCAGGTATTCTACCAAGGATTTCTCCTGAGATTCCTCCATGGATTTCTTCACAAATTTCTTCAAGGATACCCCCAGGGATTCCTTCAGGAATTCCTTCGAGAATTTCTCCAGGCACTCCACCAGCAATTCCGCTAGAAATTCCTCCAGAAATTCTTTCAGAAATAGAAAAATAACAGACATAGAAACTGAAATCTCTCAGAATTCTTCTGGAGATTCCTGTACACATTCATCCAGTAATTCTTTCATGAATTTCTCTAGAGATTCCTCCAGAAATTTCCACAGGAATACCACTAGGAACTCCTCCATTTATTCTTCCGGGAGCATGAGCTATTCTTTCGAGTCATGCTATTATGGAGATTGGTTGCCATTACAGCTGCCAACAATGTGATCAGAGATTTTTCCTTTTAAATATATGCTATTCTTTGGAGAAATACTGTCATAGTTATGTAGACGACCAATAATGCATACTTTTACGCGGAAAAACAGTCCTAACGCTTTCCGATTTCGAACATAGTAACGGAAGCATGTTCGTCCAATGAAACATCAACCAATGAGCGGTAGTGTGCGTCAAATGTCAAACTCAAGCAAAACCAATGCAAGTGTCAGGGCTGAGTGGTCGGCCAACTAGCAAATTTTCATAAAGATCATTATATCAGTGTACGATATTAATAATGAGAGTGTTATGTCTCTTTGTCTGTGATGTTAGTGTTGCCTTTAGGCTCGCATGACTGCCTTTAGGCTCGCCGTTTGAAAACTAGTCGAATCATTATTTCAGCCTTATGGTATTTCAGTATTTTGACATTTTCAGCCTTTTGCGATTCAGCCTTTCGTTATTCAGCCATTTGTTATTTCAGCCTTTCGTGTTTCAGCCTCTTGTACGTAACCCGTTACAGGAGATCTAGACTAAAACCTTAGACGTAAGAGTGTAGTACCAATCAATCTAGAGCACTACAGCAGCTCTCTAGACGCATACAGCAACTCTCTGACGCATATAGAGAATTCTAGAGAGTCTTGTAGAAAAATAAAACTTATCTAATCTAATTACAAAAGATCCGAGTCAAATGCAAAGTCGTAAGAAGGTACTACCAACAAATCCAGAGCACTTTGCTGAAGACTGCCACCATCTAGGATGCATGCCGAGAATAAGAGAGAGTCATATAGAAAAACAAAACATATCTAGAGCAACAACCGCAGATCTAGATCAAAACCGAAGACGTAAAAGTGTAGTACCAACCAATCCAGGGAACTTCACCGGAGACTTCAACCATCTAGGATGCATAACGAGAATGCTAGAGTAATTTAGAAAAAAAAACTTATCTAGATCACTTACAGCAGATCTAGATCAAAACTGAAGATATAATAGTGTAGTACTTACCAACCCAGAGAATTTTATCGAAGATTGCAACCCTCTATGATGTATATTGAAAGTTCTAGATAATCATATTGAAAAACTTAATAATCATATTGAAAAACTTAACTTGACTTATCTAGATACAGCTGATCTAGATCAAAACAGAAGACGGAAAAGTATAGTACTGACCAATCCAGAGATCTTTGCCGAAGGCTTCAACCATCCAGGATTAATATCGAGAAAACTTGTGAGTTATATAGAAAAAAAACTTGTCTAGATCAATTACAGCTGATCTAGATGAAAACCGAAGACGTAAAAGTGTAGTACTAACCGATCCAGAGGAATTTGCCGAAGACTTCAACCATCTAGGATGCATTTCGAGAGTACTAGAGAGTCATATAGGAAAATAAAACTTATCTAGATCACTTACAGCAGATCTAGATCAAAACCGAAGACGTTAAAGTGTAGTACCAGTCAATATATAACACTTTGCTGAAGACACCAACTCTCTAGGATGCTTATCAAGGGCACTGGAGTATTCTCTGGTCGAGAGCTGCGTTAATTTGTGCCTAGGGATGTTCAAGATAGCTATGCAAATCTCATACTACCTCTACATCATGCCTTTTCAAAATATATGCCAATTTCTAGTCATTTTTCGTGGTCACCGCTAAAATTTAGCATGCAAATCGAAAATTATGAGGTTTTTTAAAAACGTTCCTCACTCACGCTATTCTGGGGGAAAAACGAGCATCCCTAGAAACATAATTTTTGAAGAAAATAAAAGTAGAAGAGTTGGGTCGAAGATCCCTGAAAAAAAATTGAGAATCGGTTCACAGGCGGCTGAGAACGAGCTGTTCAAACTAAAAGTTCCCACTTTTTTCTGATCACGGTATTCCGCGTAAAGTTTTTTATCACGGTATTTGGAGTGTTAACTCTAACCAAACAACTACACTTCATTTGGTGGTACATAACTATTTCGATCGGCAGATATGCATATACAGATTATCTATGCGGAAAAAAGCTGTAGTTAATTGTAGTGATATTCCCAACAGAGACTGAGTGACCCATACTAAGAAATTTCGAAGAAATTGGAATTGGATTGAAAAGTTTAACTTTAAAACTAGAACTTAAACTGAGATCCTTCAGAATTTTCAATGGATTCAATGGGTCCCTGATCGAGAATCCTTTAAGGAGTTTGTGATGCATAGGCTGAAGTAATTTGCTAAGAATTTCTTAAAGAATCTCCCTTTTGGATTCTCTGAAGAAATTCTCAATGGAGGAAATGTATGTTGGATTTTAAACTTATGCCAGATCTGGTCGGTTGAATATAATTGGTGAATTGGAATGTGTTTTCGTGTTTTATGATCAGAGATGATGGTTCATAGGAGTGGTTTACTTGGGATCCCAACATTGTAGTGTTCCCACCAAGATTTCCAAATTTTTCTCCTTTTTTCGGAATAGCAAAGACAATTCAGACTTTTTAAAAATCTCCAGTACTACAGCGATACACAAAACTTACCCTTGATTTCCGTTTAAGATTCTGAAATCTTCCGTTCGAAGACGTTCATATAAATAAACACCAATTGCACTTTCACAACCACAATTTATTCACCAAACAATCAACATTCTTTTTACCCACGTCCGTACGCGTCAAACATCGTTCATAAACTCGTGATTGTCCCGCTGTGCTGTACATTCCTCCCGTATCGTTTTCCTCTTCATTCATTTTACCTTCCCATTCATACTCGCTTTCCTTTTCTCTCCACCGAGTCGTCGTCGTCGTCGCGCCGTTGCCCCGCATCACGCTTTCCGATCCGAACAGGCACCGTTTCGTGGACTCCCGAATGCACAAGGCTCATGTTCGAAAATTCAATAGGGCTGTGCTGATTTTTTTCTATACACTCAGCCAAATAAGAATATGCAAACTACGTATTTTCAATCGAAACATTTTCTCTACTTAGTCTATATCACTACAATCGCCTTCTTCTCCATCATAATATTGAGATTAAAATAAAATACAATCAATAGAGTAAAAAAATAATATGGCATTTTGATATATATATATTTTTAATATATTTTTAATCTGCGATAAGATACACCCAATACCAAAAAATCTGAAGCTAATTTGAAGTAAGTAATAACAAAGATTAGGGCCTTTCTATGTATCATTTCACTGTGTTTCTTTGAAATTATAAACTGGATGTTACTTTTCACAGCATTGCACCAAAAGTTATGAGCCTGATCAGTAATAAAGCCATGCATATAAAAAAAACAATAATTCAATGAACTATTTGTCAAATACCCAAAATAATTCTTGGGATTTTATTTTTACACACTTTATCACAACTTTTAGTAAAACTGAACAATCCATCTGCGTATTTTTTTTTTAATCTGATAGCTTTCTGCCATTAATGTTTTTGTATGCAATCAATAACAGTGAATACACCTAACTATTTTTTTATGATTTGCAGCTTAATGTATACAAAATCCATACTTTTCCGATACGATGAAACATATTTTCTTATAAGCAAAATACAGTAGTTCATTCAATGTTTAATGAATAAAGTATTGCTACTTTCTATAGCCTAACAGAAAGAGCTAATTTTTCTGAATATAACGTGATTTTATTGCATTCCAATACCTTTGTTTTGATAGGTAAATAAACAAAACAGTTTTAATTTCCGGGGATAGAATGACATTTCAATCGCTAAAATGACAGTTTGCCCCGAACAAAAAAAATCCCCATGTAAAATTTAAATGCATTTAAAAAATAGTTCCCGGGAACCAAAAATAATGAAATTTTGGATTTTGACTAACTTTTAGGCGGAGAATCCGAATATGAAATAATCTGGATACCCCTAAAGAACCCAATTGCTTCTAATTTTAAAAGCCAATCTTGAAATTTTAAGTTTGCGGAAGCGAAGCTAAGAAATCTAATTTTTGTTGGTTTATAGAATAAAAATGATAAGGCAACAGGACTACTATTGTATTTGATGATTCTTAAGAATCAGAATGGAATAAGAAATATTATGATAGGAGTGACACGTCAATTGACCTCGTAAAAAGGTAAACCAAATAAACCATATCAATGCAAGGGTATGAATTTTTGAAGCAGAACTGTCGGTAACGGTGGACCTCTAAGTCACTAAAGTTCAACTCAACATAAGAATCAACTAATCGTAATCACTCAAACATTTGAACATTCTTTCACATTATGAGCATTTTTATACTTTCAACTTAAATTTTACCTCGAAACTCAATACCAAGTCTGTTTCAATTTTCGCATGTTTTTTTTAACATAATCCTGATTATGTAACCCGAATCTGTATAAATGCATAGCGTACATTTGCATTCTGACAGGCCATTAGAATTAATCCTACACTAATCTAAATTTACCAGTTTTTTTCCTAGCTGAGATACCTTTTGAATTATTTTGCTATTGCAATGCAAAACCTTATAATTTTAATATCTTTAACCTTTCCAATTTTTTTTTTGTTTTTAAATTTTGAAACTTAAACTATTTATTACTTACTTATTTATTATTTACTGACAATATCAATCTCATGTAGTATACAATATAATGTTGGATTAAGCCTTATAGATTATCATATAAAGGATTTTTAGATAGAAATAACTTTTAAAATTTTAGCTTACAACTCCAAAATATTATTATTATTTTTTGTTTCGAATAAAAGTTTACAATTTAAGTTCCCATACAAACCGAATCAATCGATTATTTTGCATAATCAACATTTACATCATGAATCGAATTTACATATCAACAAATTTGAATGAAGTGCACATGTAGTCTCAATTGAAACCAGGATTAAAACCATCTTTCTTCAAGATCAAATAATTTCCAACACAAAAGCACACTCTAAATAACGTTAATACAAATTTGGGTATGAGATATTTACCAAAGCTCAGAGAGCTAGTTATTCTTGTTTAACTGAAATAATATTTATTCATACATACAATTGGAAACCCCGCACAGCTGCTGCAGCAATGTTTCGAACAATGATCAGAAATGAAGTTGTACAATAGAATTATTGCCATTCATTTTTTTTTTTAGGCGACTACTTGTTTTTAAGACCTCTGCTATTATATTTCAAATATATCTTCCCAACTTAATATTAATGATAGTTTATTTTATGTCTAGTAAAATCATAACAGTGTGCCTGAACGTTAACCAAGCGTATCCTTTGGAGTTTACCCTTTCACTAACAACACCCAAATTCCCGTGACACCTAGGCCTGAGAGATCGTAGAGTTGTCTACATTTTTCATAGGTGTCCAAAACTAACCATCCTTTCCCATTCCTCAGCAGTCGCAAGGACGTGGCCAGGACAGTGCTCGACCATTGGAGGATTGCGTCAGTCTTGTCTAAGAGTCAGAGATTAGTCCCAAATCTTTGTGCTTTGGTTCGGACGGGAAGGAGGCAACCCTCATAACAGCGGTCTAGGACTGTACCACCTACGAATTTGTGCGACTCGCTTAATGCTAATGCTAATGCTAATGCTAGTAAAATCATAACAGTTGATTAGTAAGAGAAGTTGTCCTTCCCTAATAAACCGACAACATACACGAACCGTAATGTAGACGGTTTTACAATACCGCATACTGTTCTAATAGTATCCCGAATGGGTGGTTAAGCACGTCTTATGGTTATCGTTTATGCGGGTTGTGGGGCTTTGAATTACAAACTTTACAAATGGCATATGCTGTTTGATATTAATTTAGCACATTAATTTGAAACTTCTAACCTCATGTAGATGCCGACTTGAAACAACACTAGTAAATAAATTTCAATTAAATAGAACGATTCAAAATACACCAATTTTATATTGTAATTTGAATTTATTTTCCGTCAATAACAAAATAAACTCATTTTTGTCCCATTAGAAAAATATCTAACAAAAACGCCATATCTTCTCTAGAAAATTAATAATTTTGTTGTTATAAAAATAAATCGAATCGTATTCATCACTTATCCCATATTTTACATTTGCCCAACCTTTCGCTGAATCTCATCAATCTAATCTTGATTAAAACAAAATATATTGATTTCTTTTTAACAGCCGTCAAAGTGCGAAAACTGTAACTTTTCTATTTCAGTAAGTTCAATTAACATATTCTTCTGACATGAAAAAAAAGCTACTGAAGTCAGACTTCTTGGTCCGTGTTTCAGGACAGATCCCTAAGGTACCTCAATTTTTTCTACTGAACGTCACATCTGTGGCGGCTAACCAGCGCCAGGGGGAGACCAGGGGGCGACCTTGCGCCTTACCGCGTGAAAGCTGTTTCGTTATGGATCACAGTTGTGAATTATTGTTGAAACTTCCCGGGCTTCAGCAGATCAAAAGATGTCGAGTAATGTAAAAACTATATTACCATAATCTACCTCTGTTTATGTAAACTTATACGTCATTCTAAAAACAAACTACAACAGCCAAAAATTATCGAAAAATATACAACGAGTATCAAAATAAAACAAATGCTAACAATCTCTCTATCTCGTAATGTTTATATTGCATACTATTTACAAATTGTACTCTTAAGTGTGGGGTTTGTTGGACTGCAAAAGAATGTATCAAACATCATGTTTATCCCTCAGGGATTCACACCTGATGCTTTGAGTGAATGTTCTGAAAGCGTCAAAATCGTAAATTTATTAACAAACTAGCTGTCCCGGCAAATTTTGTCTTGCCATTATTGCGGAGGTTTTAAAAATTATTGGTTTATTGCAGCACTGCCATCTGGATTAGTTTTATTGCGATCATGTTGAATTTCTACCCACCTCATGAAAAATCACTACTTTCACAGAGCTCCTACTTTTTTCAGTTGATTTTCGTATTTTTTCCAATATGTATACATATAAACACAGCCACCCTGAAGACGAATTGAACCGTGAAAAAAAACCATGCTGATCGATACATCCGTTTGTGAGTTAGGCAGTGTAACAACAAGAAGAAATCAAACTTATTTTCCATTTTAGTATATAGAGATTAATAATTATGTATCAATTTGCAACTTCTACTTCTCTATAATACACACAAACTGATTTTGAGACCGGTTCATGATGGAGATCGCCAGGCTCTAGGAGCTTTATTGAGTATCATATCAATTATTCATCAACAAATATATCAATTCATATATTTTTCCTTGAAGCGATCCATAAATGCTAGATTTTGGATCTGTTTTCTTCATGGACCCTGTTAAACACCGAATCTGTTGAATAAGCGTCAAAATCCCAAAATACATGTTACATCCTTGAAATTCTTCATCAGCCAATAAGAATGTTATTATGGGTAGTATTAATCATACGCACTCTACACTTTATTTAGAAAATCCTTTTTAAGTTAACTGTTTCACAATTTACAGGTTCTATTATCGAGCATCCAAAACTATTATTTTGTGACTGCAATCCCAGAATTACAATTTACATGTTTTATGCATAAGAAACCCAAACCGTTGATCATGATAATGGTTAATGAATGGAGTTTGCCAGACTCCACAGGTAACCATTGAGCTTCACTATCTTTCAAATTTGCTTTGCTTCGACTATCTTTCCAATTTTCTTTGTTCACGTGAATGAGTAAATTTCCGATAAATTTTCAGTAATCTGGAGATTTTTTCTGCTACTTTGCCTTTCGTTATTCAGCTTTAACTATCAGGTCCAACTTTTATCATTATCGTTTTGTTTCTTGTACTTCTGTGAGACCTAACTCATAAAGAGACGCTGCACAGAATCATTACTGGAATACTTACTTGCTTTTCTTCGTCCAGCTTGTTTGTTACACGTTTGTGCGACCTAAATCTGAAAAAGACCTTGCACAGAATCACAAAAAGCACTACTTGATTTACTTTTTTGTTCTTTTCTACTTCTGTGAGACCTAACTCGTATGGAGACGCTGCACAGAATTATCGATAGAAGACTTACTGCCATCGCTCCTATATGATTGTTTTTTTCAACTTCTGTGAGACTTAACTCTTATGGAGACGCTACACAGAACCACTGAGAGTGCTACCGCAGTACTACTTGTTCACATTGCTTTTTCTTTGTTCTTTTCTACTTCTGTGAGACCTAACTCATATAGAGACGCTGCACAGATTTTTTTGTTGTTGTTTTGTACTACTGTGAGACCTAACTCTTAAAGAGACGCTGCACAGAACCATTGAGGGTGCTACCTGCATTACCCTGCCTTTTCGTCTAACTTTTCACTTCTGTGAGACCTAACTCATTTAGAGACGCTATCCAGAAACATAGGTAGTTCACTCTTCATCTTCACTCTACAATCACTTTTGTTCTTGGTTTTTTTTTTATTTATGTGAGACTACACGAGAGACACACAGACACTACAGAGGATCGCTAGAAGTACTACTCGCTATATAGAAAAAATGCACAGAATCATTAGGAGTGCTACTCGTTTCATTTTGCCTTTCGTACTTTTTTTGTAACTTCTAGAAGATCCAACTTAATTTTACAGGTATGGCACACACACAAAATCATCCCATGAAATAGCTGCTCTTTTTCGTAATGCCTGTTTGCATTTATGAAATCTGATTTTTTTTTCGAGGCGCACGTCAAAATGTGTCAGAATGTATTATCTTAATGTTGAAACTTCATTGATAACTGGATAGTTCAACTTAAACTAACGCAATCCAAAATTTAAACTAATATCTGCAAATACTGACACGTCCAGTCCCACTACTTTTGGATGCATTTCTTATTTCAAAACCTCATCACATTCGAGGCTCTGTGTATTCGAAATTACTACGTTCTCACTGACTTTCAGTCTTGTGCGCCTGGTTAGTCATATTCAAAACCAATCTAAATAAATTGTCTAGACAGAGTCTTTTAATAATTCAAAATCAATAGAAATGCATTCACAGTCTATGGTAGTTTAATTCAAATAACAGTCCAAACACAATGAATATCATATCCAAATCTTATCCCAAAACTCATATCTATTATAAATTACGTGTACTGTCTCGAGTTCAACCTTAACCGTAGTGTGGCCAGCAAAAAAAACACCCGTAGAAGGCCGGCAGGGTACCCGGGTACCCACGAAATGGAAATGATTATATCTCAGCCATTTTTTCCACCGATTTTAAAAGTTTTTGCCTCATTCAACTCAGAAACTCTTTATCTATCGAGATCGTATTTGGTTGGACCGGTCCGATCACCATAGGTACCGAAAAACCCGGATTTCCGGATCCATGTTTTTATACAATACAATATACGGGATTTTCGGTAGCTTAGTAGCAATTTCGGTACCAAGCATCGTAAAATTGCTTTGGCATATTGTATCTGACCGGCCTGGAATCATAAAACGTGTTGACTTTGAAACTGTGATTTCGGAACACACTTCCCGTGGGGCCATGGTTGACCATAAACACTTTAAGGTATCCTAGCCTTAACAATGTGGGTTTCAGTATGGTATAAGGACATTCTCCCAAAAATATGGATTTTTCGAAAACCACGGTGATTAGATCGGTCTAGCCAAATATTTTCCCGATAGATAATGAGTTTCTGAGTTGAATGAGCTAAAAATTTCCAAAATCGATGAAAAATTGACGGAGATATGATCATTTCAATTTCGTGGGTACCCGGGTACCCTGCCGGCCTTCCACGTAATAAAAAAATGCAGGAGCCCCTCCCCCTGCCCCTCCTCACTTTAAAATTCGGTCAACCCCATTAATAAATGTATATTCACGAGTTCTAAGATCTAACAGAGTTCCAACATCCTAGTCTCAATAACCATTAAAACATCGAGATTTGGAATTCAAAAAGGTACCCGGGTACCCTGCCGGCCACATAAGTGTTAACCAAACTTTTTTTATTTCCCATCTTCTACTATTCCAATATCAGGTGAAAAGTCTTCAGTTCAAATCAGAATCTAACATTAACCTATTAGCGATTAAATGGTTAGGTTACGAAAGCTTTTCAATTCTGGAAACAACTGTTGAAGTCACTAAAATCGGTCAATATGTCTAGGGTATGTAAATAACTGTTTCAATAGAATGAATATCCATGCATACCATATAGTTTCACTCTCACCCCCTATTTCCGCCATCTTCAAATCACTAAAACAAAGCACTCAACTTGATCTGAAGACTCATAAAGGTAGACAAAAGCATCTAACTGGATTCAAAATCAAGCGTTATTCATAACAAAAACTACATTCTTACTGCAATGTATATCCGACTTCACTGCACCTCAGTAATACATGTAAGGAGTGTATCGGAAATTAACTATAAACATTCAGGATGCTCTATCTCGAAGCATGTTTGGTCTTATCATTTCGGTTCTTCTATCAAATCTTCACAATACAGTCAAGTTTAGAACAGCCTAAAAAAATTGAAAAATGTTTAGCATTATTGAAAATATTGTAGAATGAATACATCTCACAAATTAAAGTTTTGGACAAATTGTTGTTTTTTAAAGATTTTTCAGCGTTTCAATAACCTGTAGCGAATAAAACTTGTACGGCGAAAAATCCAAAAAATATTAGTTATTGTTAGCAGTTATGTACACACAACATATCACCGAACACCAACTTAAAAAAAAATATTTATGATCGAAAAACCCTCAACATTTAAAAAATGACCTATCCTAAAAAAACACTAATTTTTTGTCGAACTTTGACAGTCTGTTTTAAATATCTTTAAAGGTTATACAATTCCGTTCTCTACTAAAGCTACCTCGTCGTTAAGTTTAAAAACATTTCCAATTAAAAAAAATTGAATCATCAATTTGACGTATTTTTTATTTGCGTAATCGTGCTTTGAATGAGCATCAAAAAATAGGGTCCCTGAAAAATGACCTTTTTTCATTTTTAAGAATTGCGCTAAAATGGAATCGATTTTTTTCTTGAAAAAAATTTTTTACCTATATTATGAGCAATCTGGGAAAGAATATATTTGCGCTAATATATTTAAAAAAATCAAAACAATTTCCATTTTTTCCGCAATTTCAAATTTTTAAGAGGTGTCCAAAATTTCAAGATCATGCGTTTAAACTTTGAGATTGATGACCATGTAAAATAATTATTTTTACAAAAGCAAAAGTGCTATTCCTTTTTCTGGGGATTTATATAGTACCTCCAAAAATAAAATTATTTATAACTTGAATAAATTATTTTTTAGGATGTTTTGAACATATATAGTTAATTTCCGATACAGTCCTTATAGAATCGTTCACACTTAATAAGTCCAAAGAAAACACACAAAAAATATCCCATATGAAAGCCAGTTTGCCAGTACCTTAACAAACCATACTCCAATCTTAATGAAAATACTCAAAATTTCAATCCAGTCACAACTTTCCAGCTAAACTTTACCCAAATGTGTGCAATGTATTATCAAAGTGTTTGAATTATAGCTCTGACTCAGCATAACACAAAACCTGCTACAAAAAGTCACGAAATCACAGCTTTGCACAACTTCTTCATTTTCCTTTCGCCGTTGTTCAGACAGCATGAACCAAAATTAGGCAAAAAATCGAAGCTAAACACACTCACTACCGCCTGCGCCATGTAGTGTTCCCACCAAGATTTCCAAATTTTTCTCCTTTTTTCGGAATAGCAAAGACAATTCAGACTTTTTAAAAATCTCCAGTACTACAGCGATACACAAAACTTACCCTTGATTTCCGTTTAAGATTCTGAAATCTTCCGTTCGAAGACGTTCATATAAATAAACACCAATTGCACTTTCACAACCACAATTTATTCACCAAACAATCAACATTCTTTTTACCCACGTCCGTACGCGTCAAACATCGTTCATAAACTCGTGATTGTCCCGCTGTGCTGTACATTCCTCCCGTATCGTTTTCCTCTTCATTCATTTTACCTTCCCATTCATACTCGCTTTCCTTTTCTCTCCACCGAGTCGTCGTCGTCGTCGCGCCGTTGCCCCGCATCACGCTTTCCGATCCGAACAGGCACCGTTTCGTGGACTCCCGAATGCACAAGGCTCATGTTCGAAAATTCAATAGGGCTGTGCTGATTTTTTTCTATACACTCAGCCAAATAAGAATATGCAAACTACGTATTTTCAATCGAAACATTTTCTCTACTTAGTCTATATCACTACAAACATGTATATGAAATAATCTTTCAACAAATTCATGGGGCAATGTTCTTTGAAGAATTCAAAGAGGAGGTCATGAAAAATATCATGGAGGAATTGTTGAAGAATTCCTTAGAGGATTACCTGGAAGAATACGTGGAGGAATTTCTTATGGATTTTTTGCAGAAATTCCTGGAGGAATCCTTTGAAAATTATTGGAAAGAATCTCTAGAGGAATTCCTTGGAGGTATTACCGTAGGAATCTTTAGAGTATTTTTTTGTAGGAATCATCGGAGGCCTTTTCTTAAGAAATCTTTGGAGAAGTTGCTGAAAAATTCTCCAACCACAATTTCTAGAGGAACTCTTTTGAAGAACTTTTGGAGAAATTTTGAATATTTGACTGGAGGATCGTCAGTAAGAATTCACGTAGGAATCGTTGAGAAAACTCTCGGAGAGATCTCTGGAAGAACTTCTAGTGAGCTCCCTAGAAGACCTACAAGAGAAATACTTTTAATATGTCTAGAAATATTCCCTGAAAATACTCCGTGGCTATCCATAATAAACAGACAACCTGTAAGACATGTACAAAATCCTGTAAACAAATGTAAACGCCGCGGTTCAATTACATATAACATTCTCCACTTGAGAGCTAAGGACTTCTCGACAACTTCGCTGATGACAGCAGAATAATGAGATTCAACATATCAAATAGCTCGTAGTAGTGAAATTGTGCATAAAATTTTACACCATTCGAGAATTTCAAGAATCATGAACAACTTTGCTGAACATACGAACTGTGCAGGTGATCTGGATCATGATAAGAAACATTTAAAATTACCCAATATCATCACGTAATGCTGGAGTTGCTTACCTCATTTTCCACCTTCCAAAGTCATAACCCGGATAAAAACTAACCATAGGGTATTTGGTGAAAACCATTCCTGTACCATACAGTGTACCAGCTACAATATAGTGTATTGTAATGGAATGGTTCGCTAAAAGCTTTGCACATTGGTAGCTACTATACATTTACATCCGATCTTTATGTAACAATATATTATACTGTTTTTCTTACGTTTGAACCATTCCCTAGTCGGAATTCGCTCGTTGAGCCACAACCTTCACCCAACCAACGAATTCGATTCGTTAGTTGGGTGAAGTGACAGCAGCACAAGGGGCGTGCGCATTGTTTTTTTTTATCATGTT
Organism: Aedes albopictus; assembly: GCF_035046485.1. Taxonomy (NCBI): domain Eukaryota; kingdom Metazoa; phylum Arthropoda; class Insecta; order Diptera; family Culicidae; genus Aedes; species Aedes albopictus. Next base: position 15,634,264 of record NC_085136.1, read on the forward strand.
TAGGTTGGAAGTAAAAAGTAAAATTTTGTAAATTTTTCAATTATTTTCACATTTAGAGCCAAACTGATACGTTATGAAAGATACATATATGACCAATACGAGAATTATTATTATTTTTTTTGTCTGTATTAACGAGATTTTTAGCCCTAGGCTAGTTAATCTCGGGACCCACGCTTTACTTCCCTTCCGAAGGAAGAACTCACATTTTGTGAGTTTGTCGGGAGTGGGATTCGATCCCAGGTCCTCGGCGTGATAGTCAAGTGTTCTAACCATCACACCAGGTCCGCTCCAATTCGAGAATTAATTATCTTCATCTATTTTAGTCGGTGAAAGTGAAAATACAGATCATTATGAAACCACCCAAAGTGCAAGTACAAAACGCTTTCAATGATCGACAAAATAAAGATTGTCGATGTTTTGCATTTGTTTCGAGGTAATCATACATATTGTTTTTTTTTTAATGAATGAGAAATTCTTCTCGATTATCAGTAATGTTTAAGAAACCAAAAAACTCATTTGGTCGACCCTCGGAATTACACATTGGTTGTCATTTTCAGTTTGACATTGAATTATGACATCCAGGTGCTTTTTAGTTGGCTGACAGCTCAACTAACGGAGACCCAACTTAAAAGTCATCCAACTATTAAACCCCCAACCATCGGGTCCCGACTGTATCCCGAAACAATCTTTTTCCGTGCATTTTTAATTATTCATTCAGTTTATGATTTTTTCCGTGCTTTGTTTTGTTGATGTTCGTGACATTTTTGTTGCAAAGGAAATGAAAGAGAAAAAAGTAAATAAGTTGAAACATCTATTTAAAGTCAATAAAATGTTTAAATAAAGTGGTAAACCAGGTGTCCTAAGGACTGCATATCCAAGATATATGGTGGGCTAGGTCAACCCGGAAAGACGCCGGCCAGATTATCGTAAATCAGTGGATGAGTTCAACACTATTTTTTCTCTTCTTCTCTCATGTGAAATTGCCTTGTACAACAACCGAATTAAATGCGATTTATCTTTGACATTTTTAACATAAGGACAGGACTGGACACTGAAACGACTTCTGATATAAGTTCGTCTTCGCTTTTTAACCTAACTTATAGTTGAATCGAACTTGACAGTTTTCTCGTGAGTTGTTATGTACATATTTCATAGTTCAGTCAAACTGGAGCCTCAATATTGCAATAACGGTTAAGCACGCTGTAATGATACTTATGTACCTCGTCACCCACTTCATGCAACTACATTAGTGGTCTAATAACACTTAGCGCGCTAGGCATAGTTCCATCATGCCGCTCAAAGTGTTGCCACAAATAATGCTTAGTTTGCAAAACCCAGTTATCTGGCTGGTGGGACATGGGAGCCTAAGCTTCAACTGTTAATGCAATCAGAGGCTACTCAGACTTAGACGAGTTTAGGTTAGTTTGGCTAGAACTGCCATTATCGAAGGAACATGACGAGATAATATAACATTATATGGTTTATCTAATGTAAAACAATACAACATAACAAAAGAGAACCATTCCAAAACCATGATTAAATTTATAACCAGTAGTGAAATTACAATTAAAAACAATATATATCCGGTACATTTTATTGTTTGAAACCATACGTGTACCATACAATGTACGGTATATTAAAGCCCACGTATCAGTATTTCGAACAATTCATTTACAATAAAATATATGGTTTTGTAAAAAAATATATATGGAGAAAAATATTTTTTTATATTGTTACGATACTTAACAACCCGTATAGTATATTGTAAAATTCTTATTTACAATTCACTGTATGGGTGTCTACAATACATCTTATTGTTTTTGTATTTTTTATTTTTACAGTGGTGTTTATTGTAACAATATGGTTCTAAATAGTACTGTAACAATACAACATTCGGCTTTTCTACTGTATTTTTTATTCGGGAAGCTTTCTGTACAAATATGATGAAGACATGAGCTTTTTTGGTAGTTCATATAATAAAGGATATCAACAATTGTGTATTTTCTAAACACAATGGCGACAAACAGCCATTCACACACTAAACATTACAAAAAAAAATATTAGTTACACATTGCATTTTAAAAATGATTACTGAGTTTATTATAATGTTGATGTAATGAGGATCAAATCACATATTCATTTATTGTAACTGACTTTGTTAGAACCTTGAAATAATACAAACTAGTTTTCGTACCGATTCCAACAAATATATCTAAATATAACAAACCTTGATATAGATATCAACCGTTGATATAATTATGTTATGTTTTTGTTATGCCTTTCTGATCGGGAGGGGGTCTAAAACTGTCAAATTTTGCGTTGCGTAATATTTGAATGAACCCTTTGACAGATACGCGTATTTCGACTGCCACTGGATAACTGACACTGAGGAAGATTACAAGTGGTAGTCGAAATACGCGTATCTGTCAAAGGATAAGCAATTGTTTTAAATTTTTAATGATAATAATTATTTAATTCCACTTTTGCTCTCCACGTTCAATAGCTTTCACTAGGTACTCGGTATACTTTTTTGACGAAGTTAGAGCAGTAGTACCGTAGTACTGTTTTGGTATTTTCTGTAATCGATCTCATGTTTTCGTGTGTAAAGATACGTCATTTGTGTAAAATTGAAGTCAAAAGTATTGGAAATTCCATATAACGGAAAAATTGTTCATCTGGTGGGAAATTACAGCACATGCAATATCCATTGTTTTCGATAGGGTAACTAAGGGTATTATCAGCAGGTTTGTTATCTTCGTCATGAGGGTTTTGTCGGGCACATTGCCTAAAACTTGCTCACGCAGAAAATATGACCCTTGTTTAAAACAATGAAACGTATGGTTGATTTTCAAACTGAGAATTCACTTATTCCAAAACTATATTTCTTTGTTCTTATAACAACGTTAGCAACTTCATTTGTTTCTACAAAATGAAGTTCACAATCTTCCTATAACTTTCAAACTGTTCGTCCATTCAAGTGAGCGTCAAAGAGAATGTTGGTGTGATATACAAATGTGTTGTAATTAACATAGTGTTGTTGATAGAGTATCACAAATAACTTATGAAAAGGGTCCATTGTTTACATATTGAGAGAATCATGAAATTAACCTCCAAATATCTCTGAAACGGTTGCTTTTTGGAAGATAATTATTTTTGGTAGAACCATATTCTGGCATTGCAACATATTTGTTTATCAACTGAAAGCGATTTTTCAAAAAACTCCTCAAGTGTACTGGAAAGGCTATATGTTCACTCCAAAAATGACTCTTTGATAGGAGGCCCGGGGGGTCGAGTCACATATACCAATCAACTCAGCTCGACGAGTTGAGGTGATGTCTGTGTGTGTGTATGTGTGTATGTGTGTGCCCCGCCTATACTTACGTTGTCTTATGGAATGTATATGTATTTAAAGAAACTTTAAATGAATATATCATATGGACCATACGCGAAAAACATTTTTTTCATCAATTATCATCCCTAATATGCTGGGTAAGGAACCCAACACCCTGTAGGTATAATATAAAATAAAAATGCGACACCGTTAAAAGTAATCTCCAGCAGTTTTCGGAAAGTGCGTGCTAATCGATCGAAAAAAAAAAAAATGTTCGCCTGGTGCCAGATTCTCACGAAACTTTATCAAATCGATTTCCCCGCAAAACCCAGTTTGGCAGCACGTGTGTAAAAAATTTCATCACGCAAATGCTCTCGGTGCCTCCGGCGCCACGAAAACGAAATCCGATTAAACCGATTTCCGGCACCGAACAAAAAACAACACAAACAATCGTCGGTGTTGGTTCGATGGTGGGAAAACTCGAGTAGGTATGAATGCGTTCCCTCACCCACCCGCAAGCCCTGGAGCGCACTCTCTTTCTCTCCCTGATGCAGCATCAGTGATGCTCTATCAGAAGCACTTAATCTTAATTCCTCTCGATTTTTTCTCCATTAAAAGCTCCAGTGGCCAGCAATTTCCCCGTTGTGATGTAACACCGTCACACACAGCATTCTACCCTAAGCGGATCCATCGCAGATGGCGGCGACGACGCATGGCAACCGAGATCCAGTAGCCGGGGCTGTAGCGTGTAATAGATCCATCCGGATTGCTGCGATTCAAATTGCATTAAAATTGTTTATTTACCCACATGTGGTCGGTCGAATGTTGCTTTGCTACCAGCGCAGAGTGCCAGAGTGCGGTACAACAGAATGGATTCATTTATCCTGATTGGGAGAGACTGCTGCTAGCAATCCCCGGAAAAGTTCTGTTTCCATACAACCCTACTTAGGTTGTGGTAAGGAGGGAAAACTGGTTCACCATAAGTGAGTGAGTTGCATCACAACTTTAGCACCATGAAGTAGATGATGATCAAGCGTCGGTCCCCAAGGGGGACGGAGCGGAAGCCAGATGCTCGGTTTGCGTATTATGCACAAGTAAACAAAATTACGTCGTGCGATTGGAATTATGGATACTGAACGTCTTTCGCAACAAGGAAATTTTAAGCGGTGCACTTACGTAGACCTTATGGTGACGGTGTCGGCGGTGGCAATGGTGCTCTTACTCGTGTCAAGGACTTCGGGTAATAACGGTCGCTTAGGAGGAAATTATGTCCGGCAGGGGTTCTCAACATTAAGGTGAATGTAGCATGCTGAGGATGTCACCGGGTTATAGGCTTTAAGTCAAATTGAATTCTTCAGATATCAATGATGAATGTTGCCGAAGACCGCAACTCATTTCGACTCACGAGACAGAAGCCATTAATCAATATTCATCAATGCATGCTTGAACAGAAGACCACAGCTCGAACGACACCACAACGACACGCTTGACACGCAATCAAAGTATGCGTGTTAGCTTCTTGCACACCTTGCAGGACATCGTGTATGAAAATGCGCATGCGAGTGAGAATTTGTTTAATATCTTTATTGCCTATTGTCGAAATAAGTTCCGGTCTTCGGCAACATTCATCATTGAGATCTGAAGAATTCAATTTGACTTCGACTCTATGACTTCATCCATGTGTGAATGCTCTACGACGCGGAGAACTTTTTTTTTGAAAATTCTCCACAGTAATTCCCATACAAACCTATTTTGCTCTTGAGCCACCATTAAATCACCACCGAAATGGCTGAAAATTTGACAGGACTCTAGTTTTGCACCAAGGATTGTAATAAACATATGGGGGCTTTGAATTTTTAACATGTTCAAAATCTGAACTGCCCTAATGTCACCCATAAAAACAGCACACAACACCCACCTCCCAACCCTACACGCAGAAAAATAAATTGTAAACACAATTAAATTCTAGTTCAAATCAACCGATTTTTCAGTTTACTATAGCGGCAAACTGATTTCCAGTTTAAACTGAACTGTTCTATTGTTTGATAATACAAATATTTTCATTTGTCGAAATTTTGGACAGTTTGTTAAAACAAACAGAGATATGGTATTTTCAGCATAAAATAATGGATTGATTCAAACGACTGCACTTTTGCCACTAACAATCCCGGAATGTTATTGTGTTGGTGACGGCAGCAACTGCGGCAGCTCGGAAATCTATTTTTAGAGCGTCGGTAAGCGGATGGGGAGGAGACCGACTAAAAAAAGACAAAAAAGGCGAAACCGATCAACTTTTTGTGGATGCTGTCGTGAGTACCTGCGCGTTATCCATCACGGCCAAAGCTGCACTTGGAAGTTGGCGTGATGGATTTGCTACACCTTCTTCGTTGTGGCGATGTTGGGGTAAGCATTTTATAGATGTGTGAGTGCTTTCGGACCATGTTTATGGTTTTTATTTTGTTGAAACAAATTAAATTTTTGACATTATATGAAATGATGGTCATCGGTTGTTTTTATCGATAAACTCTAAATGAAAACAATTAAATATACCTTTGGAATAAGTAAACTCTCAGTTTGAAAATCAACCATGCGTTTTATTGTTTTAAACAAGTGCCATTTTTCTGCGTGTATGGGGCATTGTTCTAGGGGTGAGTAAAGAATGTGGACAGCAAAAAGTAGTCGCTGGAAATATCTTTCTGCACTCTTTTCAATGTACGCAATGCTAAATCAAACATCACTATATCAATATTCTTGTATGTGTGCATCAATAAAGACATCGTTTGACCACATCGCTTTTCGTTCTAAAAAATGACGACAAATAAAAAAAAACGCGTGTAATTCTTAAGGTCTAGGTATCCGGAGGTTTTCACTTGTTTCATCGACTAGTCTAATTACTGTACAGCAGTTTCATGGGGTTCGAGGAGGTTACAGGGAAGTTTCAAAAGGTTCCAGGGGATTGTTAGGGGCGCTTCTGTTGGTTAGAAGGGTTTCAGGGAAGATACTGGAGGCTTCTTCGGATTCCGGGGGTGTTTCGGGGGTGCTACTGATGGGTTACAGGGAGTTTGAGGGTCATTTTTGGGGGTTTCGGAGGGTTGCAGATGCGTTTCAGAGGGCCTAAGTGGTTTCAGGGGGTTGTGGAGCAATTGAATTGTGTTTCAGGGTTTTTTTATCAGGTTTAAGGGGTGTTTCATGAGATTCTAGGGGAGTTTTCAGGGGTTTAAGATGATTTCAGGGGCGCTTTGTAGAGGGGGTTTGGCCGGTGTCAAGGGGTCCTCGGAGGCATTCAAATGTGTATCAAAGGATTTTCAACGGGTTTCAGGGGCGTTTTCGGGCTTTTAGGTGCGCAACAGGGCGTTTAATTCGATTTCAGGTACATTCATACCCCCTTGTAATGCCTTGTAGTCCCTCTGAAATGTTCTTGAAACCATCTTGGAAGCCCCTGAAAACGTTCTGAAAGCCCCTTAAACCCCAAGCCGCACACATGTTACATACGAGCGTTCGCAGTGCAAGTTTTGATTGCTAGAAGTCACAGTTACTTATACAACAAAAATTTGCGCTGCTATGACTCTTATAGGGCATGCCATTTCCAAGAAACTGATTGGAAATGAATAATAAAAATAAGGGCCAACAGACAAAGTGGCCATTGATCAAAAGGATACATCTTTTTGATAAGATGATGTCCATAAACTACGTAGACTAACTTTGGATCACCTCAGATCCCCTCCCCCTCAGCCTGAAAGGATTCTCTTCAGAATCCTGAAAGAATTCTCCTCAGAATCCTGAAAGGATTCTCCTCAGAATCCTGAAAGGATTCTCCTCAGAATCCTGAAAGGATTCTCCTCAGAATCCTGAAAGGATTCTCCTCAGAATCCTAAAAGGATTCTCCTCAGAATCCTGAAAGGATTCTCCTCAGAATCCTGAAAGGATTCTCCTCAGAATCCTGAAAGGATTCTCCTCAGAATCCTGAAAGGATTCTCCTCAGAATCCTGAAAGGATTCTCCTCAGAATCCTGAAAGGATTCTCCTCAGAATCCTAAAAGGATTCTCCTCAGAATCCTGAAAGGATTCTCCTCAGAATCCTGAAAGGATTCTCTTCAGAATCCTGAAAGGATTCTCTTCAGAATCCTGAAAGGATTCTCTTCAGAATCCTGAAAGGATTCTCTTCAGAATCCTGACAGGATTCTCTTCAGCTTCCTGAAAGGATTCTCTTCAACATCCTGAAAGGATTCTCCTAAGAATCCTGAAAGGATTCTCTTCAGCATCCTGAAAGGATTCTCTTCAGCATCCTGAAAGGATTCTCTTCAGACTCACTTCAGTATCCCGAAAGGATTCTCTTCAGAATCCTGAAAGGATTCTCTTCAGAATCCTGAAAGGATTCTCTTCAGCATCCTGAAAGGATTCTCTTCAGCATCCTGAAAGGATTCTCTTCAGCATCCTGAAAGAATTCCCTTCAGAATCCTGAAGGATTCTCTTCAGAATCCCGAAAGTATTCTCTTCAGAATCCTGAAAGGATTCTCTTCAGAGTCCTGAAAGGATTCTTTTCAGAATCCTGAAAGGATTCTCATCAAAGTCCTGAAAGGATTCTCTTCAGCATCCTGAAAGGATTCTCCTCAGAATCCTGAAAGGATTCTCCTCAGAATCCTGAAAGGATTCTCCTCAGAATAATGAAAGGATTCTCCTCAGAATCCTGAAAGGATTCTCCTCAGAATCCTGAAAGGATTCTCCTCAGAATCCTGAAAGGATTCTCCTCAGAATCCTGAAAGGATTCTCCTCAGAATCCTGAAAGGATTCTCCTCAGAATCCTGAAAGGATTCTCCTCAAAATCCTGAAAGCATTCTCTTCAGAATCTTGAAAGGATTCTCCTCAGAATCCTGAAAGGATTCTCCTCAGAATCCTGAAAGGATTCTCCTCAGAATCCTGAAAGGATTCTCCTCAGAATCCTCAAAGGATTCTCCTCAGAATCCTCAAAGGATTCTCCTCAGAATCCTGAAAGGATTCTCTTCAGAATCCTGAAAGGATTCTCCTCAGAATCCTGAAAGGATTCTCCTCAGAATCCTAAAAGGATTCTCCTCAGAATCCTGAAAGGATTCTCCTCAGAATCCTGAAAGGATTCTCCTCAGAATCCTGAAAGGATTCTCTTCAGCATCCTGAAAGGATTCTCTTCAGACTCACTTCAGTATCCCGAAAGGATTCTCTTCAGAATCCTGAAAGGATTCTCTTCAGCATCCTGAAAGGATTCTCTTCAGCATCCTGAAAGAATTCCCTTCAGAATCCTGAAGGATTCTCTTCAGAATCCCGAAAGTATTCTCTTCAGAATCCTGAAAGGATTCTCTTCAGAGTCCTGAAAGGATTCTTTTCAGAATCCTGAAAGGATTCTCATCAAAGTCCTGAAAGGATTCTCTTCAGCATCCTGAAAGGATTCTCCTCAGAATCCTGAAAGGATTCTCCTCAGAATCCTGAAAGGATTCTCCTCAGAATCCTGAAAGGATTCTCCTCAGAATCCTGAAAGGATTCTCCTCAGAATCCTGAAAGGATTCTCCTCAGAATCCTGAAAGGATTCTCCTCAGAATCCTGAAAGGATTCTCCTCAGAATCCTGAAAGGATTCTCCTCAGAATCCTGAAAGGATTCTCCTCAGAATCCTGAAAGGATTCTCCTCAGAATCCTGAAAGGATTCTCCTCAGAATCCTGAAAGGATTCTCCTCAGAATCCTGAAAGGATTCTCCTCAGAATCCTGAAAGGATTCTCCTCAGAATCCTGAAAGGATTCTCCTCAGAATCCTGAAAGGATTCTCCTCAGAATCCTGAAAGGATTCTCCTCAGAATCCTGAAAGGATTCTCCTCAGAATCCTGAAAGGATTCTCCTCAGAATCCTGAAAGGATTCTCCTCAGAATCCTGAAAGCATTCTCTTCAAAATCCTGAAAGGATTCTCCTCAGAATCCTGAAAGGATTCTCCTCAGAATCCTGAAAGGATTCTCCTCAGAATCCTGAAAGGATTCTCCTCAGAATCCTGAAAGGATTCTCCTCAGAATCCTGAAAGGATTCTCCTCAGAATCCTGAAAGGATTCTCCTCAGAATCCTGAAAGGATTCTCCTCAGAATCCTGAAAGGATTCTCCTCAGAATCCTGAAAGGATTCTCCTCAGAATCCTGAAAGGATTCTCCTCAGAATCCTGAAAGGATTCTCCTCAGAATCCTGAAAGGATTCTCTTCAGAATCCTGAAAGGATTCTCCTCAGAATCCTGAAAGGATTCTCCTCAGAATCCTGAAAGGATTCTCCTCAGAATCCTGAAAGGATTCTCCTCAGAATCCTGAAAGGATTCTCCTCAGAACCCTGAAAGGATTCTCCTCAGAATCCTGAAAGGATTCTCCTCAGAATCCTGAAAGGATTCTCCTCAGAATCCTGAAAGGATTCTCCTCAGAATCCTGAAAGGATTCTCCTCAGAATCCTGAAAGGATTCTCCTCAGAATCCTGAAAGGATTCTCCTCAGAATCCTGAAAGGATTCTCCTCAGAATCCTGAAAGGATTCTCCTCAGAATCCTGAAAGGATTCTCCTCAGAATCCTGAAAGGATTCTCCTCAGAATCCTGAAAGGATTCTCCTCAGAATCCTGAAAGGATTCTCCTCAGAATCCTGAAAGGATTCTCTTCAGAATCCTGAAAGGATTCTCTTCAGAATCCTGAAAGGATTCTCTTCAGAATCCTGAAAGGATTCTCTTCAGAATCCTGAAAGGATTCTCTTCAGAATCCTGAAAGGATTCTCTTCAGAATCCTGAAAGGATTCTCTTCAGAATCCTGAAAGGATTCTCTTCAGAATCCTGAAAGGATTCTCTTCAGAATCCTGACAGGATTTTCTTCAGAATCCTGACAGGATTCTCTTCAGCTTCCTGAAAGGATTCTCTTCAGCATCCTGAAAGGATTCTCTTCAGACTCACTTCAGTATCCCGAAAGGATACTCTTCAGAATCCTGAAAGGATACTCTTCAGAATCCTGAAAGGATACTCTTCAGAATCCTGAAAGGATTCTCTTCAGAATCCTGAAAGGATTCTCTTCAGAATCCAGAAGGATTCTCTTCAGAATCCAGAAGGATTCTCTTCAGAATCCTGAAAGGATTCTCTTCAGAAACCTGAAAGGATTCTTTTAAGAATCCTGAGAGGATTCTTTTAAGAATCCTGAGAGGATTCTCTTCAGAATCCTGAAAGGATTTTCTTCAGAATCCTGAAAGGATTCTCTTCAGAATCCTGAAAGGATTCTCTTCAGAATCCTGAAAGGATTCTCTTCAGAATCCTGAAAGGATTCTCTTCAGAATCCTGAAAGGATTCTCTTCAGAATCCTGAAAGGATTCTCTTCAGAATCCTGAAAGGATTCTCTTCAGAATCCTGAAAGGATTCTCTTCAGAATCCTGAATGGATTTTCTTCAGAATCCTGAAAGGAATCTCTTCAGAATCCTGAAAGGATTCTCTTCAGCATCCCGAAAGGATTCTCTTCAGCATCCTGAAAGGATTCTCTTAAGAATCCTGAAAGGATTCTCTTAAGAATCCTGAAAGGATTCTCTTAAGAATCCTGAAAGGATTCTCTTAAGAATCCTGAAAGGATTCTCTTCAGAGTCCAGAAAGGATTTTCTTCAGTATCCTGAAAGGATTCTCTTCAGCATCCTGAAAAGATTCTCTTCAGCATCCTGAAAGGATTCTCTTCAGAGTCCTGAAAGGATTTTCTTCAGCATCCTGAAAGGATTCTCTTCAGCATCCTGAAAGGATTCTCTTCAGCATCCTGAAAGGATTCTCTTGAGCATCCTGTAAGAATTCTCTTCAGAATCCTGAAAGGATTCTCTTCAGAATCCTGAAAGAATTCTCTTCAGAGTCCTGAAAGGATTTTCTTCAGAGTCCTGAAAGGATTTTCTTCAGCATCCTGAAAGGATTCTCTTAAGAATCCTGAAAGGATTCTCCTGAATCCTTTCAGGAGCAACCAGAATCTTGAAAGGATTCTCCTCAGAATCCTGAAAGGATTCTCCTCAGAATCCTGAAAGGATTCTCCTCAGAATCCTCAAAGGATTCTCCTCAGAATCCTGAAAGGATTCTCTTCAGCATCCTGAGAGGATTCTCTTCAGCATCCTGAGAGGATTCTCTTCAGCATCCTGAAAGGATTCCCTTCAGAATCCTGAAGGATTCTCTTCCGAATCCTGAAGGATTCTCTTCCGAATCCTGAAGGATTCTCTTCCGAATCCTGAAGGATTCTCTTCCGAATCCTGAAGGATTCTCTTCCGAATCCTGAAGGATTCTCTTCCGAATCCTGAAAGGATTCTCTTCAGAATCCTGAAAGGATTCTCTTCAGAATCCTGAAAGGATTCTCTTCAGAATCCTGAAAGGATTCTCTTCAGAATCCTGAAAGGATTCTCTTCAGAATCCTGAAAGGATTCTCTTCAGAATCCTGAAAGGATTCTCTTCAGAATCCTGAAAGGATTCTCTTCAGAATCCTGAAAGGATTCTCTTCAGAATCCTGAAAGGATTCTCTTCAGAATCCTGAAAGGATTCTCTTCAGAATCCTGAAAGGATTCTCTTCAGAATCCTGAAAGGATTCTCTTCAGAATCCTGAAAGGAATCTCTTCAGAATCCTGAAAGGATTCTCTTCAGAATCCTGAAAGGATTCTCTTCAGAATCCTGAAAGGATTCTCTTCAGAATCCTGAAAGGATTCTCTTCAGAATCCTGAAAGGATTCTCTTCAGAATCCTGAAAGGATTCTCTTCAGAATCCTGAAAGGATTCTCTTCAGAATCCTGAAAGGATTCTCTTCAGAATCCTGAAAGGATTCTCTTCAGAATCCTGAAAGGATTCTCTTCAGAATCCTGAAAGGAATCTCTTCAGAATCCTGAAAGGATTCTCTTCAGAATCCTGAAAGGATTCTCTTCAGAATCCTGAAAGGATTCTCTTCAGAATCCTGAAAGGATTCTCTTCAGAATCCTGAAAGGATTCTCTTCAGAATCCTGAAAGGATTCTCTTCAGAATCCTGAAAGGATTCTCTTCAGAATCCTGAAAGGATTCTCTTCAGAATCCTGAAAGGATTCTCTTCAGAATCCTGAAAGGATTCTCTTCAGAATCCTGAAAGGATTCTCTTCAGAATCCTGAAAGGATTCTCTTCAGAATCCTGAAAGGATTCTCTTCAGAATCCTGAAAGGATTCTCTTCAGAATCCTGAAAGGATTCTCTTCAGAATCCTGAAAGGATTCTCTTCAGAATCCTGAAAGGATTCTCTTCAGAATCCTGAAAGGATTCTCTTCAGAATCCTGAAAGGAATCTCTTCAGAATCCTGAAAGGATTCTCTTCAGAATCCTGAAAGGATTCTCTTCAGAATCCTGAAAGGATTCTCTTCAGAATCCTGAAAGGATTCTCTTCAGAATCCTGAAAGGATTCTCTTCAGAATCCTGAAAGGATTCTCTTCAGAATCCTGAAAGGATTCTCTTCAGAATCCTGAAAGGATTCTCTTCAGAATCCTGAAAGGATTCTCTTCAGAATCCTGAAAGGATTCTCTTCAGAATCCTGAAAGGATTCTCTTCAGAATCCTGAAAGGATTCTCTTCAGAATCCTGAAAGGATTCTCTTCAGAATCCTGAAAGGATTCTCTTCAGAATCCTGAAAGGATTCTCTTCAGAATCCTGAAAGGATTCTCTTCAGAATCCTGAAAGGATTCTCTTCAGAATCCTGAAAGGATTCTCTTCAGAATCCTGAAAGGATTCTCTTCAGAATCCTGAAAGGATTCTCTTCAGAATCCTGAAAGGATTCTCTTCAGAATCCTGAAAGGATTCTCTTCAGAATCCTGAAAGGATTCTCTTCAGAATCCTGAAAGGATTCTCTTCAGAATCCTGAAAGGATGCTCTTCAGAATCCTGAAAGGATTCTCTTCAGAATCCTGAAAGGATTCTCTTCAGAATCCTGAAAGGATTCTCTTCAGAATCCTGAAAGGATTCTCTTCAGAATCCTGAAAGGATTCTCTTCAGAATCCTGAAAGGATTCTCTTCAGAATCCTGAAAGGATTCTTTTCAGAATCCTGAAAGGATTCCAGGGCCGAATTTACAAATGTGGAGGCCCGGGGCCACAGTGTTGTGGGGGCCCTCCTTTTAGAGGATATTTTTTTTCATTGTAGAAAAATCCAGAAAATTAAAAAAAAAATCCAAAAATAAGGGTTGTTAATGAAGCAATTAATCTAGCTTAATTAGTATAACTAGAAAAAAGAGAGATGTGAAAATCTAGTCTGAAGACGATTGTAAAAGACATTTTATCAAGTGAATAACACTTTATCCGGAGTGTTAACAGTAATAAATTCTATTGATCAAGTCAAAATTCATGAGACAGTCCTTTAAGAAATTTCAAAATATATTTTATAGGAGACATTTTCGATAAATTTCAAATAAAATTTATAGCGCTATCTTTGGGGCCGTTATTGCAAAACCTCCAAATAAAATTTCTTGCGGAATTATTGATGAAATCTATAGAGTTGCTAATCGATAACCATGTTTTTTTTGTGGAACTTAAGCATAAACATTTATATCGTGACTTCGAGAGTATTTTTTGGTGAACGCACAAAATAACTGTTAAGAACTCTTTGTAAAACTTTAAGAGGAAAAAAATCCATAGTGGTATTTTTAGCGGAAATTCTACTAAAAGCTACTGAATAAATTTCATGGGAAATCCATAATTAGTTCGTGATGGAATTTCTGTTTTATTTTGAATTGAATTATAAGTTAATTTTTCAAATAATCTTTGGCGGACTTTAATCAAAAATTGTTTGCAAAACTTTAAATATTTCAGGATTTTTCAAGAATTTCTCCACAAATATCTACTGCAACTTTCACGGGGAACCTATGGATTTGTTAAGAGTTCACCTTAAATTACACTTTCAAGTCAGGAAGAAAAAATCATCATGAATTTTATCATATTTAAGAAATTCGGACCAGATCTTTGCAAAAAAAAAATCAGCCTAAAATTCTTGCTAGTTCTTTCAAAGAAATGTTTCAACAATTCTGGGATCCGATTTGAATAATTTATAAGTTTGGTAAGCGGAATCAAACTCTACAATTCTAAAAACTTTTCTTTATTCGCATAGAAATACTTGCAAATCTTCAAAGAACTATGTAGGAAATGTTTAAAAATAACACCAATAATTTTCAACAGAAATAAACACGAATTCTCAGTAGAAACTTTTCGACTCTCTATTCCATAAAGTTTAAGATTTCATCTAGAATTCAGGTGAAGATTTTCTCATGTATTTCCGGTGAATTACCTTGTGCAATTCACAAGAGTGATCAATTTAAACCGTAAAAATCTTATCAATTTCAGAGGAAGTTTAAAATTTTATAAAAAAAGCAGATATTTGCTTCTTTCTTATTTGAAGCACAATATTTCACACACATCTTGAAAGTAGAAGTACTAGCACTACACAGATCGAAAAAAGAGTGTAAAATTCTGTGACATATGATGCACATAATTGGAGCGTGGGATATCACAGAAGTTTACATGACATATCATGTAAAATTCATGAAATATCATGTAAACTTCCATTATATGTCATGTAATTCAGCATGACTCAGAGTTTTTACATGACATATAACGTAAATTTACATGATATATAATGTAAACCATCATAACACTAAGTTTACATTACTAAAATTAAGTTTACATGACGTGTAAATGTCATTATTTTTATCTGTGTACTTTTTTTCGGTTCCCATTTGAAGTTAGATTTTGTGGGGGCCCCTAAAATGTGGGGGCCCGGGGCCATGGCCCCCCTGGCCCCCCCTTAAATCCGGCCCTGAAAGGATTCTCTTCAGAATCCTGAAAGGATTCTCTTCAGAATCCTGAAAGGATTCTCTTCAGAATCCTGAAAGGATTATCTTCAGAATCCTGAAAGGATTCTCTTCAGAATCCTGAAAGGATTCTCTTCGGAATCCTGACAGGATTCTCTTCAGCTTCCTGAAAGGATTCTCTTCAGCATCCTGAAAGGATTCTCCTCAGAATCCTGAAAGGATTCTCTTCAGTATCCCGAAAGGATTCTCTTCAGAATCCTGAAAGGATTCACTTCAGCATCCTGAAAGGATGTTCAGAATCCTTAAAGGATTCTGTTCAGAATCCTGAAAGGACTCACTTCAGTATCCCGAAAGGATTCTCTTCAGAATCCTGAAAGGATTCACTTCAGCATCCTGAAAGGATTCTCTTCAGCATCCTGAAAGGATTCTGTTCAGAATCCTTAAAGGATTCTGTTCAGAATCCTGAAAGGACTCACTTCAGTATCCCGAAAGGATTCTCTTCAGAATCCTGGAAGAATTCTCTTCAGAATCCTGAAAGGATTCGCCTTGACGGAGGCTCTCTGAGAGAATTGCGCTGTGCGTGAAAACAATTTTTTTTAACATGGGAAATGATAGGAGCTGCATTTTCAAATGCTTCTAAAATATTTCAGGGACTTCAGATTGAAAAAAATGTTAATGTTTTGCAATATACTTTCAATTAACTACACTTTAACTGGTTTTAGACAAAAAGTTTTAAATTCACAATGTTATGCCTATAATATAGCGTATCAAAATCTCATTCGATAACATTAAGAACGTTTTGCTTAAAAAAAAATTCTAAAAAGAATTAGAAGCATTTGAAAATGCAGCTCCTATCCTTTTCCATGTTAAAAAAAATGTTTTCACGCACAGCGCAATTCTCTCAGAGAGCCTCCGTCAAGGCGAATTCTCTTCAGAATCCTAAAAGTATTCTTTTCAGAATCCTGAAAGGATTCTCTACAGAATCCTGAATCTGTATTTTATATAAAACGCAATATGTGCGGATGCACAGAAATCTTCAATGTCTGTGGATGTGCTCATAGACCACTTAGCTGAGAAAGCAGGCTTTGTCCCAGTGAGGACGTTACGCCAACTTGGAAATTAATGTCAAATCTTCATGTTCAAAATAGTGTTCGAACTTATATTGAAGAGTTTCTTTATCATTGCTTAGCTTTTAGAAATGGTGTACTCTCAATGTTCTGGACCGCGACGTAAAGCTTGAACACCACTGCTCAACATACGTCAACACTTACCAACCTAGGCTACCGCGCCAGCGGTCGGTGGTGCCTCGGTGAGCTGGGTTGGAGCAAACAAGTAAAGTGCATGCAATCTGTTGAAAGTTTTCCCAACAGGGAAAAGTAACCGATGCTGCACACTGTAGGTAGAGGCACGGTTGCAGTACATACGCTTCAATTTGTTCCGAGCTGTAAAACTAGTTGCTTGTACCTTCAGCTCGGCATCCGCTTCATGCATCCATCCTAGAGCTCATCCTCCAAGCAGTCGTCGTCACTTCAGAACTTGGTAAATCTCTGACGCGGTAACTGGCGAAGGTTCCTCCTGCTAGAGGTACTTCAGTGGTGATTGCATCACGCTTTCGATCTTATCTTCACACATATGGTCCGCAACGTCCTCCACGCTCTGCTTCATCATCGCAGTAAGCGTCGTTTGGTCCTATTGGTTGTTGTTATGCTGCGACACAGGATGAAGAAATTTTCATGGCTTACTGCGAGGAGAAGGATGCTGCCAGTCAGTAACCATTTCCCTCAGTGTCATCGATCGAAAACCGATAAGCGTTGCAGGGAGCAAGGAAACCCGGGAAACCGGAGCAGCTGCCGATGGAAATCGGGAAGGCAAATGAATAAATTTAAACCGGGAAAAAGTTGCTTACATCAGCGAGTTTCACAGGAACCGGGAGCGGGTGGTGGGAGCAATCGTTCTTCTCTCGCTTTGATCGGATCCATTACCTCGCGTGTAAGGAAAAGTTACTGGTTCCGCTGCTGGCTGCTGGGCTGGGAGTAAAGTGGATTATGTAAAGCAACCTTGGTCATCTTTTTGCTCCCTACAAGGGGGTCTTCTGGCAATCTTTGAGCTCGCTGTTTTCTTATCCAATGCTCCGCAAAATGCTTTCCACTTAAATCCAATTTAAATCAATTAAAATGCTTTATCGCTGCACTCCGATGATGGTACCCTTTTCCGCCACTCGTCGGGGATGACTTTTCAAGATTGTTCAATTGGATTTGTTTGTTGTTCTTTCGTCGGAAACACACAAGGAGATCTTGGCTGGCGTTGCAATGTTCGAAAAGAAAACGCAAGAAAGCTTTCGCTCGCAGTAGGCGGTGACGAAGCAAGCCAAGCAATTAATCATCTTTTCATCTACACAGTCTGATGACTTTTGGACGCTAAGCTCTGACAGCAGCTCGGGCGTTGGGTTGATATGAGGTTGCTGCGATGATGAAGTCGAGTGCGGTTTCTCGTCTCGTCTGGCGGGCAGTCATCATTATTTAGCTCGTTGTGTTTTCGCAGCTGTTGCACGTCCACGGGAGGTTAATCGAATTGTTCCATCTCAATGCGCCACTAAGTATTTGTCCTTCTTCGGAAAATAGAGTTCGAGTGGACTAACGCTTTCGATGAATTGCAGACGAAAACAAATTGCTCTGGATGCTCTTTAGATGCTCTTTCGATTCGTGGAGAAAGGATTCGGTCTTTGTATGTTGGAGCTATTTTCGTACAGTTCTCCGAACTGGGGCGATAGTATCTAATCAACTGTAAAGAACAGCTAGTTCGAATAAATGACCTGTTGGCGAACGACCGGCAGAGACTCGGAATACGCCAGGGAACCGGATAAAACGCAAAGAGAAAACCGCACCGGAGAATCACGTTTTTAATGTTTTATTCGAAACAACTTTCTTAATGAATACAAAGAAGAATGTAGATCTGTCACTTACATGTCATTGTCAATAATGTTGCTCAACTTATGAAAAGGGTGTATTCGCGTATCAGACAGGGCTGTGCTGCCAACACTCCTCCTCGCGAATTCAGGCTTTATCTCCTTCATCTGCTCCGCCGATCAGACCCAGCTCCATGGCAAATTTCTTGACCTTGGTTGCACCCAATGGTTTTGTCAAGACGTCTGCCACCATCTCCTCCGACGGACAGTACCTCAACTCGATCACTCCCGACGCTGAAAGCTCACGAGTGTAGTGATACCGCGTATCTATATGCTTCGTCCTCTTCTTGTGTTGGTCGAGAGCCACGAAATCGAGGCAGCTTCTGTTATCCTCGAATACCACAGTTGGCTTGACCTGCTCCTCGTTCAACTCCTTCAAGAGACTCCGCAGCCAAACGACCTCATGCGACGCTTCAGAGAGCGCAACGTACTCCGCCTCCATTGTAGATGTCGCCACGCAACTCTGCTTCCTACTAGACCAACTGACGGTAGCTTCTCCTATACGAAACACGTATCCGCTGCAAGATCTCTGTCACTGCTATCTCCCGCCCAGTCGGCGTCGCTGTAGCCGACCAGCTCGAACTTCTCTTCCGCTTTGCCCAACTTCAGCTTGTAATCCATCGTATGTACCAGGTAGCGTATGATTCTCTGACTCTCAGTCCAATCAACGTCAGACGGGTGACTGATCTTACGACTTAGAATCCCGACGCAAGCCGCACTGTTTGTGGCTGTTTGTGGCAAGGTACAACAGCGAACCGATCAGACTATGATATTCTTCATTGTCGCTAAGTTTCGTCCCGTCTAGGCTCAGCTTGAAGTAGCCCGGGTCCATGGGGTATTTGGATCCCTTCGCTCCTTCCTTTCTGTAACGCTTCACCAGTTTCCTGATGAAATTCTCCTGACTGAGACTGTAGAAGCCGTTCTCGTCCTTGCGTACTCGGATTCCCAGAAAACAAGTAATTTCGCCCAGCCTCGTTATCTGTATCTTCTTTTGCAACGCTCTCTCGATTATGGTAATCTCCTCCTCTTGCGCACAGGCCACCAAGATATCGTCGACATAAAGCAAAAGGTAAATCCATCCGCCGCTGGCCAGTCGCTTTCGGTACAGACACGAATCGCTTTCGCACTGGTCGAATCCCAGTTCCTTCAAGATTTGGGTAATCGTCTGATGCCAAACCCTGGCGGCCTGCTTCAGGCCATATATGCTCTTTCGTAATCGGCAAACTTGGTGTGCACGCTCCTTGGTCACGAACCCTGGCGGTTGCCGCATATAAATTTCTTCGCTTAGGGTCCCGTATAGGTAAGCTGACTTTACGTCTAGATGCTTGACTAACATTTTCTGTCGTCCTGCCACAGCCAACAGTACGCGTAGTGTCGACTGCATGGCAACCGGGGCAAAAATCTCCTCATAGTCGGAACCGAAGCGCTGGGTGAACCCCTGCGCCACTAGACGAGCTTTGAACCTCTCAACTTCACCGTCGGCGTTCAGTTTCTTCCGATAGACCCACTTGCTGCCAACTATGTTGCGGTTGGCTGGCGGATCTACTAACTCCCAGGTACCATTTGAGATCAAGGACTGGTACTCTTCTTTCATGGCTGTGAGCCACTCCTCCTTTTCGGGACCACCAATCGCTTCCTTAAACGTAGCGGGCTCGTTCTGTTCAATCGCTGCAAGACCTAACTCGTAATCTCTGTATCGCACTGGTAACACATTTCGCGTCGACCTCTGTCGCGCTCCTGATTTCTTTCTTTCTTCTTGGCGTAACGTCCTCATTGGGACAAAGCCTGCTTCTCAGCTTAGTGTTCTATGAGCACTTCCACAGTTATTAACTGAGAGCTTCCTCTGCCAATGACCATTTTGCATGCGTATATCGTGTGGCAGGCACGAAGATACTCTATGCCCAAGGAAGTCAAGGAAATTTCCTTTACGAAAAGATCCTGGACCGACCGGGAATCGAACCCGTCACCCTCAGCATGGTCATGCTGAATACCCGTGCGTTTACCGCCTCGGCTATATGGGCCCTGATTGCTCTTCTCTATTCACATTACTTCCACGCACTAGTTCTTCTTCGGGTTCGTCTTCCTCGGAATTCAGTTCTTCGGCACTTTCATACTCCAGCATATCGTTTTCTTGATCAGGTGCTTCGTCGTTCTTCACTAGCGGTTCCAGTTCCACACTAGACTCAGTCTCGGACTCGACCGATCCACTGTCATTTTCACAAATCACTTTTTCGTCCAAGTTCTTGTTTACACTCATGTCCTCCACAAATTTCACATCGCGACTTATTGTGATACGGTCACTAACCGTATCAAGAAAACGATACGCTTTATGCTGGTTCGAGTAACCAACAAACACCATTTTTCGGGATTTCACTTCCATTTTCTTCCTTTTCTCCGCGGGAATCTGCACCCACGCTTCGCATCCGAAGATCCTGAAGTGCTCCAACGATGGCTTCTTCTTGTACCAGCGCTCGAACGGACTCATGCCAATGGACTTGGATGGCACACGGTTTTGGATGTAGGTCGCTGTTAAAACTGCTTCACCCCAGAATCGCTGATCTAGGCCCGCATCCAATAGCATACACATCGTCATCTCCTTCAAGTGGCGGTTTTTCCTCTCCGCCACCCCGTTTTGTTGGGGGGAATACGGTGCCGTGAGTTGGCTCACGATTCCCTCATCCTGGAGGAAGCTTTGCAACTCCTTCCCGGTGTACTCTCCGCCACCATCGGATTGCAAAATCCGCGGAGTCTTCCCAACCTGCGTTTTACAAAAATACACGAACTGCTTGATCTTCTCCGCGGCCTCGGATTTGCTCCGCAGCAGATACACGAATGTCATCCGAGTGTAGTCGTCGATCAGAGTTAAGAAATACTTATTTCCACTGGGCGTACTCACCATCGGTCCACTTAGATCGGTATGCACAAGATCCAGTTTTTCTCTTGCGCCGCGGTCGGCTTGCTTCGGGAACGGAACACGGCTCATTTTCCCTGCCAAGCAGCATTGGCAAATTGATTTGTCACCACAATCTACCAACTTCATTCCCTCGGCGTGTCCATTTGCAGGAATCGTTCGGACTGCGTCGAGATCTCGGTGACCTAGTCGGCGATGCCAGGTATGCTGGCAGCTCACAGTATGAGGTGCCTGGACACTCATCAACGCTTGCTCAGGAGTGCACAACCTATACAGGCTGCCATGACGCAGCGCCACTGCCGTAATTCTTCCATGCTGATCTCGAACTTCGCAGCGATCGTCACAAAATACAACCTTGAATCCCTTAGATGCAAGTGTGCTTACCGATATCAAACCAATTTTGGAACACAAAGCACATCGCGCATCTCGATATCGACACGCTCATCCTTGTCGTTCACGCCAACGATCGATCCATGGCCGATTCCGGTAGCATTGGCCTTTTCTCCATCTGCCAACATCACGCTCACGCCTTTTGTTCCACTGAACTCTCGAAAAAATCTTCTATCGCCAGTCATGTGACGGGACGCTCCACTGTCGATAAACCACCACGACGGCTCGCCGTGGCCGACCATCCAGGCAACGGGTCCATCGCTGACACTCACTTGCTTCGCTTTCGCTTCATCGCCTCTCTTCGATTGACTCGGTCCATCATGCTTCTTCGAGGAACTCTCGGCAACTTCCTTCTTCCAAACACGACAATTCCGCTTTAGGTGGCCACTTTTCTTGCAATGATAACAGGAACGTGTTTCCTTATCGTCGTTCGAGCCGCCGCGCTGCTTGCGAAAATCCGTACGCAAAGCCTTTTCAGCGCCACGTCCACCTGCTGCAGATCCGCTTTTCTCCCTCCGCTTTTCAGCCTCCGAGAGGAGCTTTGATTTTACCAAATCGAGAGTCAGTTCATTCGCCGGCCGCTGCTCGAGTGCTGTCGCTAGTGGGTCGTACGAATCGGGTAGCGAACACAGCAGCATCGCCACCTGCCACTTCTTGGGGATTTCTTCACCGGTATCCGCAATGCGCTGAATCAAGTCGGTAAACTTCTGGAGATGCTGCTCCATATCGCCTTCTTCTCCGAGCTCCAATCGTGTTAGTTTTTTGAGAAGGTACACCTCCGAGCCCTTGTCGTGGTAATCCTTTAACGCATTCCACGCATCCTGCGCACTGGTGCAGTTTCGGACAATACTGGTTTGACTGTCCTCGATACATAAACAAATTGTGGCTCGGGCTTTCATGTCTGCTTTGGTCCAATCCGATGTCACGGGTTGAGGTTTTGGATCCGAAATGACATGCCACAGCTCATCTCTAATGAGCATCATCTCGATCTTGAACTTCCAGGATTGATAATTCTGGTTGTTCAACCTCGGAAGCGAGAACCGCGGCTGCTCCGCCATCTTTACAAAGTTCTTTCGCTCACGGAATCACACCGACAAAACACTTTTTCAAACGATCACAAAACACTTTCCGGCACAACGAAATCGAAATCTTTCTTCGCGCTTATCACACCGGGCCAATAACCTGTTGGCGAACGACCGGCAGAGACTCGGAATACGCCAGGGAACCGGATAAAACGCAAAGAGAAAACCGCACCGGAGAATCACGTTTTTAATGTTTTATTCGAAACAACTTTCTTAATGAATACAAAGAAGAATGTAGATCTGTCACTTACATGTCATTGTCAATAATGTTGCTCAACTTATGAAAAGGGTGTATTCGCGTATCAGACAGGGCTGTGCTGCCAACATGACCGAGCTTAATACAATGTAATCTATCTGGTGTTGAAATGGTGCATCTAACAGTTGAACAGGACTCACATGGTTGAAGCGGTCAACGTGCGGATTTTTGGAATGGAAAAGCCTGCGGCATGATATACAAAGATAAAATTGTCATATGATAGATTATAGAACACTTGATCGCAGTAGGCTGTAGGCAGTGAGCAAGCAGTTTCTCTTTTCTGCGTAAAGGGCTGTTTGCAGTTCGGAAGGAATTTTCTTCGATCGCAGTACGCAGTTGCGAAGAAATGACAATTCATATGGCAGCAAGGGGCCAGACACGTATAATTCTTGGCTTAGTATATTATAGTATACTGAAATAGATTAGTGCATCGTAGCAAACTATGCGACCGTTTTTCCGATAAAAAATTTTGTTTTTTGATTCATCTGTTACAGCCTTGATTTCAGCAAATACGATTACTTTGATGGTAATGCATTAATACACAAAAATATATTAATATACCGCACATTTACTTATATATTTCTAATACATTCATTATGCTAATACGTGTCTAGCCCCTTGTATGGCAGTCTCTGTAGAAAGTTTCTGTCAGAAATCACTCAAGAACTTTCTTGAGCGATTCCTTTTGAATACGAAACTGGGCTTAGTTTTGAGTTTGGCTAACCGAATTGAAAAACAGCTGGTTTATCACGAAAAGTGCTCGGTGTCCACCATCCCATTTGTCGTAGCGGATCACGTAGTGCCAGTGGCGTAGCTAGGAATTTGGGGGCCCGGTGCGGAACAAAATTCGTGGGACCCCATGAAAATTACTGATCGCACTGTTGTATTTTTACAAAACGATGAATAAAACCAATGAAATCCATCAATGAACGTAAGATTATTTCTAAGAATTATGTCGATTTTTTTTACCAAATTATTTGGAAATTGTACCAAGTAATCTTTAAGGAATTCCTTCGTTTTCTTTAAAAAAATCTTTCTTGAAGAACAATTTGTCTTCAAGAATCTTTCAAGTCGTTAATGCAAGGATGTCATTCAGTATTTCTATAAGCACTCCTTCAGGAGTTCTTACAGTGTTGTCTCCGAGGATGTTTTCGAAAATTCTCCAAAGATTTTTATGGAACCACATATTCTTCCGAAAAAATAAAATCGGAATCGGGTTCTGTAGGGGTATCCCGATTATTTCATAATCGGAATCTCTGTCCAAAAAATAGTCGAAATCCAAAATTTCATTATTTTTGGTGCCCGGGAACTATTTTTAAAATCCATTTAAAGTTTGTATGGGGATTTTTTTTTGTTCGGGATGAACTGTCATTTTATCGATTGAATTGTCATTCTACCCACGGAAATTAAAACTGTTTAGTTAATTTAACCGGGAACACAAAGGAATTGAAACGCAATAAAATCACGTTATGCTCACAAGGATTCCAAGGATTTCCTCAGAAATTCCTCCAATGATTCCTCCAATGAACGCTTGTTTCGATAAAAATCTGCAAGGGTTCTTCAAGTCCCAAAGAATCCGTTGGATATTTTTTTTTTAATATCCAAGGATTCCTACAGAAGTTCCTCTAAGAAAATTCTCAGAGGAACTTCGTAGGAGTTTTGCAGAAATTCTTTCGAAAAATCCTTCTGGAATTCCTCCAACGAATTCTTTAATATTCATCAACTCAAGGACATTTTCCAAGGATTCCTACAGGAATTTTTGTTAACATTTCTCTGGGCACTATTTAAAAAAAAAATCTATTGTGATTTTTCAAAGTTCTTTCGAGACCTTCTTTTACCAGGTTATTAATGATTCCGCTAGAAAAATCTCTGAGAATTCCTGGTAGGGTCAACATGCCCGTAATAATCCTACAATCGCAAATGAACTCTATTCGAAAACAAAGCTATTACGGAACCGATGATTACGTAATTTTTGTTATCATTCGTGCTCACTTCTAACAAAAATACAAAAAAAGAAACAAGACAAAAAGCGCTTCATTCCTTTGATTTGAGACGGATGAAAATTGGAGCGTACTTTTCGCAGTTTTTCGCGCCTAATGTTTGAATATTCAACGATGTGGTTGAACTCAAAGTTTTAGAACAAGTACGACCACGGTTTTCATCAGTCAACGAAGTTGAAACTTTTGTTACAAATCATTTTATCACAATAAATGTAAAATTTCTAAAGAAATTCATTAATGAATCCCTGGAGAAACTCCTGAAGAAATTCTGGAGAATTCCCTGGAGGAATCCGTGGAGGATTCCCTGGAGAAGTTCCTCGAGGAATTCCTGGAAATTTTCCCAGAGGAACTCCTTTAGGATTTTCTGGAGGAATCCTTGGAGGAATTCCTGGAAGAAATCTCTGAAGGCATCTTGGAGGACATTCAGGAGGAATGTCTGAAGGAACTCCTCAAGGAATTTATGAAGAAATTCTTCAATGAATCCCTGGAGGATTTTTTTGAGGAACATCTGAAGAAATTTATTAATGAATCCCTAGAGGAATTCTTGAAGAAATTTTTTGAAAAAATTTTTTTGGAGAAATCCGTGGAGGATTTCCTGGAGAAATTCCTCGTGGAATTCCTCCAGGAATTCCTGGATGAATTCATGGAAGAGCTCTGGTAGACATTCATTTACGATTCTCTGGAGAAATTCTGGCAGACATTCCTAGAGGTTTTTCTGAAGAAATTTCTGGAAGAATTTCTGGAGTTCTTCCTCGAGAAATTTCTGAAAGAATTGTTAGAGGAATTTTATAAGGATTTCCCGAAAAAAATTCATGTATGAAACTTTTGAGGAATTCCTGAAGAAATTCCTTGAGAATTTCTTTTATTATTTTCTGGAGAAATCCATGGAAGCATCCTTGGAGGAACTTCTCAAGGAATTCCTGGAAGACATCCGTGAGACATTCCTTTAGGATTTTCAAGAGGAATCCGTGGAGCAATTGCTGGAGGAGTCCCTGGAGGAAATGTTCGGGGAATTCTGGAAGGAATCCGTGTAGAAAATATTGAAGGAATTCTGGCAGACATTCCTAAATAATTTTTCCTAGAAAAAAATTCAGGAGGAATCTCTGAAGGAAATCTTGGAGTATTTACTAAAGGAATTATTTGAGGAATTTCTGGAGAAATATATGAGACTTCCTGGAGAAATTTCTGGAGAAATGTCTGAAGGAACTCCACGATGAATTTCTGAAGGAACTCCTCAAGGAATTTCTGAAGGAACTCCTCAAGGAATTTCTGAAGGAATTTCTGGAAGAATTTTTTGATGTTTTTCTGAAGAAATTCATTAACGAATCCCTGGAGAAATTTCTGAAGATATACTGGAGAATTTCCTGGAGGAATCCTTGGAGGATTCCCTGGAGAAATTTCTCGAGGTATTCCTGGAAGTGTTCCCAGAGAAACTCCTTTAGGATTTTCTGGAAGAATCTCTGGAAGAAATCTCTGAAGGCATCTTGGAGGGCATTCAGAAGGAATGCCTGAAGGAACTCCTTGAGGAACTTTTAAAGGAATACCTGGAGGAACTTTTTGATGAGTTTCTGAAGAAATTCTTCAATGAATCCCTGTAGGATATTTTTGAGGAACATCTGAAGAAATTCAGTAATGAATCTCTAGAGGAATTGCTCCAGAAATTTCTGGATGAATTCTTGGAAGAGTTCTGGGAGACATTCCTTTAGGATTCTCTGGAGAAATTCTGGCAGAAATCCGTGGAGGAATTCCTAGAGGATTTTCTGAAAGAATTCCTGGAAGAATTTCTTTAGTTCTTTCTCAAGAAATTTCTGAAAAAAATTCTGGAGGAATTTTAGAAGGATTTTCTGAAGAAATTCATGGTTGAAACTTTTGGGGAATTCCTGAAGAAATTCCTTGAGAATTTCTTGGATAACTTTCTGGAGAAATCCATCGAAGAATCCTTGGAGGAATTTCTCAAAGAATTCCTGAAAGACATCCGTGAGAAATTCCTTTAGAATTTTTTAGAGGAATCCATGCAGCAATTGCTGGAGGAATTCCTGGAGCAAATATTCGGGGAATTCTGCCCGACATTCCTAGAGGATTTTTCCTAGAAGAAATTTCAGGAGAAATCTCTGGAGGAATTCGTAGTGTATTTGCAGGAGGAATTTCTGTAGGAATTATTTGAGGAATATCTGGAGAAATATTTGAGGCTTCCTGGAAAAAAGTTCTGGAGAAATTCCTGGAGGATTCCCTCGAGGAACTTTGCGAAATTTCTGGAAGAATTCACGGAGAAATTCCTTTAGCATTTTCTGAAGGAATCCGTGGAGAAATTCCTGGAAAAAATCCCTGGAGGCATCTTGGAAGAATTTCTTGAAGAATTTTTCGTGTACTCAATCGATGACTTCATATTAAAGTTTCACATTACCTTGAAATCATCACCATCCCAAGTCTTCTTCAGTACTCGGCGATGTAGGCACCACTACATGTGGAAACACCTTCTTCGGAATTTATATTGCGTGTAATACCATGATTCTATTTTGCACCATGATCAGGGTGCCAATGAAAATCGAATTTTCGAATTTCAAAAACGGGTAGTGCTCAAAAGTTTCATCTCCTCAAAAAAAGTCCCCATGCAAAATTTCAGCTCAATCGGACTTCGCTAAGGGGTGGCCCAAAGCGGTCAAAGTTTGGCTGTTTTGAAATACGAAAAATATCCCAAGGTAGGGATACATGAAAATTTCGAAATCGACCACGGTTTTCATCAGTCAACGAAGTTGAAACTTTTGTTACAAATCATTTTATCACAATAAATGTCATTTGAAATAAAAAATCAAGAATTTTACTTTAGGGGTGAAATTGATCAGTCAGTGAAATGCCTTTGTAAGTCCTGAAAACATTTTTTCTACCTAAATTAACTACCTCTGAATGCGAAAAGCTTTGCAACACTTTTACAACTTTACTAAATTTTGAATTATTTAAGTTCAAAGTTTAATAATTCCCAAGAAAACGCCTGAAAGTATACATACTAAATATGTAATTACACTACTGTACTTCCGAAATAAATTTGAATATGACGAAATGGGATTTAGCGAATGCTTGGAAGCTAGAAGCATTAATTCGGATATTCATTACAAGTGCGATACTGCTGCGGTAGCAAAAGTTTGAAAGTGTTTTTGAAGTTTGCCTAACACGCAGTATTGGAAAATATTGGATTTAATACAGACATATGTGACTAATTGGCTACAAAACATGTTAACTTATCATTCAATAATCCTTGAGACAGATGATGGACATTTCCCACATATTGTTTTAAGTTTAGAGCGTTATTTTTTGACAATTAAAAATGCCCCTCACATCGATCAATTTCACCCCACTGATCAATTACACCCGAAATCACGGTATATGCTTAAATAGTAAAGGAACAGATGCCCTATCTTATCAAATAAAAAAAAATCTCATGTTACTCCAAGGATTCCTCCTAAGACTGTTTTGCTACTTTCTTCAAGAATTCTTTAAGAATGCCTAGAAGCATCTTTTAAGTGATTGATGCAAGATTAAGATTTCAAAGAGGATATCCATAGGGAATTCTTCAGGAATCGCTTTTAGAATTCCTACGGGAATTTTTACAAGGATTTCTTAAATATTTCTCCAAAACAAAACTTTCGAAAATTATCAAAAAAATCTTTCAGAATTCCTTCAAGGATCTTGTTAGAAACTACTGCAAGCGTTTCATCAATCGGATAAAACTTTCCTTGTTTAATTTATTTAACAGTTTCTCCAAGAATTCTACCGAGGATTACTCTTGGGACTTTTCCAGGACTCGCTTTAGGAATTCTTCCAAGGTTTTATTCAAAATTTTAAAGAACTTTCCTTTAGAAATCCCTCTCAAACTTTCTTCGGGAATTTTTCTAAAGATGTCTTTAGTAGTTCATCCAATAAATGCTCTTACGATTTCTCCAAAGATTCGTTCAAAATTTATTAAAGTATTCTCTTAGAATTTCCTCAATTGATTTCATTCATTCTTACTTAAACTTTCAGGACGCGCGCCTGTTCGAGCCTAAAAATACACTGTGCATGCGCTGTATACGACGAGCGAGGTTTTTTTTTTGGCATTGATGTACTTTTTACAACGACGCGTGTCCTGAAGGGTTAAACTGATGTCCCCAAGTATTTCACAAATTATTTTTTTACAACAAATCTTTCGGGCATTCTTTCATGCAAGGATTTCTTCATGTATTTATATAATTACTTCAGCAAGATTTTTTCGAAGATTTTTAAGAAATTCCTCCAATAATTTATTCAAGGTTTCAAGAACTCCTCATTAGAAATTAAAAAAAAAAATTTAGATTTTTTTTCAAGAAATAAAATTAAAAAAAAAAACATTTTTAGAAATTGCTTTATGATTTTCTTAGGAAATTGTTTGTAAACTTCTCTGGTTTTTTTTTGGAAATTCCTTAGGTAATTCCTTTGCGATTTTCTTCGACCGTTCCGTTTTAAATTCTTGGATTTTTTTTTAATTCGCAAGAGTGTATCTCATAGAACTGCAAAATCAGACAAAAAACAGCTGCATAACAGACGTGATTCCGCAAAGAATTATGAAAAAAATCCAGAGGAATTACCAAAGGAATTTTCTGAGGAATTACCGGAGTCAGGCAAACGAATTGACTAAGAAATTTTCAAAGTACCTGTCGAATGAATTTCTAAAGGAACTATTGAAATAAAAACAAACGTAAATTTCAGGCATATTAGCAAAGGAACTGCCGGTGAAACTTTCAATGAAATTGCTGAAATCCCGTAGGAGTTTCCTGATAAATTTCCAAAGCAATTGCCCAAAGAATATCGAAAATTCAAAAATAATATCTAAAATCAATTTCGAATATTATTGCCAAGAAATTATCAAAAGAGCTACCAAAACAAATTCCAAAGGAATTGTTGAAAAAATGCCAAATGAATTAACCAATCAATTTCCTTATATGTATACACTGTGAATTGGCGAAGAAGTTTCCAACAGAGTGTTAAAGTTATTCCCAAAGTAATTATCAGATGATTTTTCAAATGAATAGTAAAAAAACAGCAAAAGGTTGCAGACAAAATTTTTAAAGAAATTTCCGTAGAAATAAGAATCTGAAGTTCGTAAAGTCATTGCTGAAGCATTGCCGAGAGTTCATTAAAGAAGTTTTCAAAGGAATTGCCTAACAATTTCTCAACAGATTTGCCGCAGAAATTTTCAATGATACTTCTAACAGAGATCCTAAAAAAACTTGAGAATTTTTACCAAAGGGATAGCGCACTCAATTTTCGACACAATAGCTGGAACAGTTTCCAAAATAATAGCCACAGAAATTTTCTAGAAATAATGCAGAATGAAATCAGAAAAAAATCCTTAGGGAATTCCCAAAGGAATTTCCGAAGAAAATTTTTAGAGTATTTTCTGAAGAGATTAAGATATTCCTTAACGAATTGCTGCACGGATTTTCAAAGTAATTGGTGAAAAAAATCCAAAAGAAATTTATGAAGAAATGCATCAGAAATTCTTATAAAAAAAATAAATTTCCTTCCAGAATTCTCACAGAAATTCCTCCAGAAAATTCTACTGTGATTCTTTCAATGAATCCTTCAGGTATTCTTACAAGGTTTTTATCAGGAACACCAGTTTCGTCCAGATTCCCTTCACGAAACTTTTAAAAATGATTCTTACGATTTCATGATTCATTTGTTCCAAGTGAGGAACTCCAAGAACTTTTTCTTGAATATATTTTACGATTTATCTATGAATTACTTCAAGGACTTTTTTACAAATTTCTCTAAGATTTCCTTCGTCGAATGTTGCTACAAACTCCTCCATGCGTTTCTGAAGCAATTTCTTCAATTATATGTATGTATTCCCATGAATTCCAAAAAAAGTTTTTTAAGATTTCCATAAATGATTCTTTTGGGGCTACCTCACATAATCACTTCAGCAATTTTGGAGAAGAATCCTTCAGGAATTCTTTTTTTTTAAGAAATTTCTCCAAGAATTTCTTTTTGCAATGCCTCAAATGTTTTTTCTTGAAGTCCTTCAAGGGATTTCTTAAGAATTTGTTCAAGCATTTCTTTAGTTCTACCTGCAGGGATTTCGTCAGAATTCCTCCAATAGTTGCTGTAGAAAATCGACCAAAGATTCCTTATGCGAATTTTTCAAGTCTTTTTTCACAATTTTTTACAATCTTTTATGGAAGTTCAGTGAAAATTTAATCTTTTTCTCCAAGGATTTTTTTCAAGCTACAATACAAAGATTCGTTTAAGGATTTTTTAAAGTTTTCCTTCAGATAATCCAACAAGTATGAACACATTCATCCCCAAAGGATTTATACAGAATTTCCCCCAAGGCCTCCTGCATAAATTCCTCCAAATATACAGGATCTCTTTTATTTTTCGATTTGCTCTAAAGAATTTGAGAGGAATTCATTGAGGCTTCCGCCATTGATTTCTTTGAGAAATAATAGTCATGTCATCATTAGTTCTTCCAAAAATCTCTTTGCCTTCAAAATTTCTTCAGGAATTCTTTACCTAAATCCTCAAGCCAACTCCTTGTACTGTAGTAATCCTTCAAGAATGTCATCAAAGATACCTGCAAAATCAACTCAATGATTCTTTCCGAATACTCTTGGAATTCATCAAGACAAAGATTCTATTAGAAATTCCTCCAAAAATTCTTGCAAACATTTCTACAAGAATTCCTTCGGGAATACCTCCACAATTTCTTTAGAAAATCTTCCATGGATCCATTCAGGAAATTCATGAAAAATATTTTCCATGAGGAACTCCTACAAGATTATTTCTTAAGGCTCATCTGAGGGATTCCTTGAAGGACTTCATGACATAATCCTTGTAGGATTTTATGAAGGAATTCAAAGAGGTATTCCTGAACGAATGTTTGAAGAAATTCCTGAAAAAAGCCTTGAAGGAATTCCTGAAGGATTTCTTGAGAAGTTCCTGTAGAAATGCTTGGAAAAGTTTCTGAAGGAATGCATCATTGTAAACTTTCCTAAATCAATGCTTAGAGGAATTTCTGAAGTAATCCCTGAAAAAAGTTC
This sequence comes from Aedes albopictus, assembly GCF_035046485.1. NCBI lineage: Eukaryota > Metazoa > Arthropoda > Insecta > Diptera > Culicidae > Aedes > Aedes albopictus. The sequence goes on from NC_085136.1 coordinate 15,666,041, forward strand.
TGAAGTTAATCTTAGAGGAATTTTTGTAGAACTCCTGATGTAACTCCTGATAAATCGTAAAAGATATCCCCAGAGACAAGGACCTTAACTGAAGGAATTCCCGCAGAAACCCTTCAAAGAATACGTAGAAAGAAATACTAAGTATTTTCCGGAATACTCCGAAGAGAAAATCGATGAAGAGAAATCGATTATTGTAGATACGCCTGTATGATACTAAACGCGAGTCTTGATGAAATAGTTGGAATAAGTTGATTGCATTTTTTATACGAGAGTAAAACTTATCCACAAACTTTTGTTATTACAGTTTTGACGTGACATGTGTTCAGATCTTAACTTTAATAAATGAGACCTCTGAATTTCAATTGCTATCCTAAGCTAAGTAAACAGCTATGTTTGGTCCTGTGGTTGCGATAAGTATCAGGGACATTTTCATTATGCTCATGAATTTTACTTCCATATCGGTACTGAATTTCGTAAAATTATATTTTGATTTCTAGCACATTTTTTCTTGTATGTCGGTACCCCTGTAGGTACAAAGAGCAATCATCGAAAAAAAAGGACTTCAAATAAGTCATCTGTGTGCCCATTTCAAAATCTGCATGTATTGAACTTATAATTGTAGCAAACTTTCGCTATTTAAAAAACTTTATTCAAACTAGTGTAAGAAACCTTCACTGATTTGGAGGCCCCTTGAATTCGGGGGCCCGGTGCGGATCGCACCTCCGCACCCCCCTTGCTACGCCACTGCGTAGTGCTGAATAAGATAAGCCGCCGGAGTTCGTCTTAATTTTCGCGGTATTTCGTGTTGTTTGGGCGATATCGATGCTGGATGGGGGATGTCCGGGAGATGCAAATGGAGGTGAACAAATTCCTCTGCAGGGTACCGGCGTACTGGAGTTCATTTGGTGAGTTCGTTCCTGTATATCGTCATGAAACTAATGTGCCTAAACGTTGACCAAACGTATTCTGTGGCCTTTACCCTACCACTAATGACTAACTTTCTGTGATACCTATACGGGAGGCAGAGGCCTCTGTTACTGTTACTGTCTAATGAATGCTAATCTTCACCGTGTTGAACAATTGACCGGATATCCCGGAGTCTTCCACCTTTTACAAATGCATCGCCACGTCTCCGGAGCGTGATGATTGTTCGATCCAACACCGGATGGGTCATAGATTGTTCACTCCAGGTGGCATCGAGTCAGTTACCAACCATCAAGAGCATATTACACCGTCTTTAGAAGAACAATCAGGGCTGTGTTATTAGGTCCAATCAGCTTGCAGGGACAACACTTTTGCGTCTCCTTTTTTTTTTTGAAGCGAGACATTATTGCCGTTTATGGCCGCATTTTCATCTACCGCTTCGGCATCTCTTTCGAGGCGAGATATCACGATTTCCCTAATGTCTGATCCGATCAGACGTTAGGTATTCGTCAGAAACAGACTATTTATGATTACCTTAAGTTTTCATTGGCTCTCCCAGTTTCCCTGAAAAAAAAAACACTCTTCCTTGTTCTTCTGTCGTTTACCTCCTTGTTTTCGTTGATCTTTACGAGGTGTGTAGCCGAAAAGAATGCCACCGCGTTTCCTGCCGAACATCCGCTGATTCGATTCTCCCATGTTCCGCTTCTCCAGCCCAGGATTGTACAGCAAATGGGTTCTTCTCGTTACTAATGTGGTACTCTCCGGCTTGACAGATCGAATGATAATAATCTTTCTCAACGGCATGGCCTACTCAGTTATGCACCAAACTACCACAGTACTAATTTCAAACTCTGTTACGGTCTCCATGATGTAAGCAGCGGTTCCACAGCCCGTCAGGAATTACCTCTGGAGATTACAGTCGTGAATATTCCTTCCGCCTTGAAGCCAAATGTCCGCGAATGAAGACAATCTTTCTTCGATCGGAATCAGATTTTTGAATCTCCTCCACCAGCACAGAGCGCGACACGGACACGTCCGTTCGTCTCCAAATCCGCCAAAAGAAGACCGACCAAGCCAAAGTCTTTTTTCACCGAAAAAAATCAACAAAGCTCGAAACATAAAATTCAACGGTGACAAAAAACCCCACAAAGCAAAGCCTGAAGCTTCGCCTGCTTTGTCGATTCATTATTCAGCACATCTGTCAATCCAATTGTTATGTCGGCTATCAGTGCTAGTTAATGCACTGGATTAAAACAGTAATTCCAAATCATCCATTTGTCATTTGTTTATTTTACGCATTTTTATAACTACTCTACTATTAGGTTCTATATACAGACTACTCAGGAGTTTCCTCAGGAGATTCCTCCAGCAATTTCCACTGGGGATCCCTCCAAGAGTTCCCTCTGGGAATATCTACAGGTGTTTCCTCTGATGATTTCGTCAGAATTCCGTTTTGGGATACTGTCGGGGGTTCCCTCTGAGGTTTACTCCAAGAGTTCTCTTTGAGAATTCGCTCTTGAAATTTCACCGGGAAGTTCCTCTTGGTATTCCACCGGCAATCCCGTTTGAGGATTCCATCGGTCTGGAGATTCCGCCCAAATACGCTTGAGAATTCCGCCGGGAATTCTGTCTGGGGTTTACGCCAGGAGTTCTCTCTGGGGATTCCGCCAGGAATTCCCACTGAATATTCCCCCAGAAATTCTCTCTCGCAGGAAGCTCTATTTGGTGATTCCTTTAGGAGTTCATATTGGGGATTCAATAGGAGTTCCCTTTGAAGATTCCTTCAGGAATTCCTTATGGGGATTCTGGCAGCTATTCCTTTTGATTCTGCTAGGAATTTCCTTTAGAAATGCTGCAAAAACAATTTATTTTTAAGGATTCCTTCAGGAGTTCCTTTTGGGGATTCCCCAGAAGTTCTCTCTGAAGATTCCTTCTGGTGTTCCCTCTGGAGATTCCTCCATAACTTTCCCTCAGGGTTCCTCCAGAAGTTCGGTACAAGGATTCCCCAAAAGTTCCGTTTGGGATCTCTCCAGGACTTCTTTCTGTGGATTCCTTCAGGAGCAGCTTCTGGGAAATCTTCCAGGCGTTATTAGGAGAGTGTAGATCTAGCCCATATAGCCGAGGCGGTAAACGCACGGGTATTCAGCATGACCATGCTGAGGGTGACGGGTTCGATTCCCGGTCGGTCCAGGATCTTTTCGTAAAGGAAATTTCCTTGACTTCCTTGGGCATAGAGTATCTTCGTGCCTACCACACGATATACACATGCAAAATAGTCATTGGCAGAGGAAGCTCTCAGTTAATAACTGTGGAAGTGCTCATAGAACACTAAGCTGAGAAGCAGGCTTTGTCCCAGTGAGGACGTTACGCCAAGAAGAGGAGAGAGGAGGAAGCTCTATCTGGTGATTCCTTTAGGAGTTCATTTTAGGGATTCAATAGGAGTTCCCTTTGAAGATTCCTTCAGGAATTCCTTATGGGGATTCTGGCAGCTATTCCTTTTGATTCTGCTAGGAATTTCCTTTAGAAATGCTGCAAAAACAATTTATTTTTAAGGATTCCTTCAGGAGTTCCTTTTGGGGATTCCCCAGAAGTTCTCTCTGAAGATTCCTTCTGGTGTTCCTTCTGGGGATTCTCCCATAACTTTCCCTCAGGGTCCCTCCAGAAGTTCGGTACAAGGATTCCCCAAAAGTTCCGTTTGGGATCTCTCCAGGACTTCTTTATGTGGATTCCTTCAGGAGCAGCTTCTGGGAAATCTTCCAGGCGTTGTTATGAAAACAAAAATCCTTCATGTGATTTTTCCAAAAGTTCCCTCTGAAGCTTCTACCAGGGGTACATTCTAAGTATTCCTCCTAGAGTTTTTCCTAGGACTTCCACCAGGAGTTTCTCCTTGTATTTCCAGGAGTTCCTTCTAGGGATTCCTCCAGGAGATCCCGTTGAAGCAATCCCCAGACTGAACTCTAAAAGCGATCTCTGAAATGAGCTTCTGGAGGAATCCCCATACGGAACCATGGAAAAGTCTCCCGAGGGAACTCCTGCAGGAATCCCCAGAAGGAAGTGCTGGAGAAATCCCAAGGAGGATTTTTATTTTTTGTTAATTTCTTTGTATTTTAAATTAATGCTAATTCTTCACACTCCCAAGGAGGAACCTCAGAAGTGTTTCCCAGAAATTATTCCTGCAGAATGTATTGAAAGGAGTCCTGAAGGAACCCTCAAAAGGATCTCTTGGGAAATCTCTCTGAGGATTTCTCCAGGAATTCTCTTTCGGAATTCCTTTAAGAGTTCTTACAGTTTTTCCAGAAATTCCTAAAAAAAACTCTTCCAGAAGAGTTGTGACATTTCTTCTAGAAGTACTTTTTGAAATTCTCAAGAGCGTCTTGAGTTTTCTCGGAGATTTTGTCCTAGTGGATTTGTTAACAACTTAGGAATTCTTTCTCTGACTTTCTCTGAGTTTTTTTTCCAAAAAAATTCAGAAAATTCTTTTTTTAGAGTTTTTGAAAATTCTTCCAAAAGTTTTTCTGGGGATTCTTCTAAAATTTTCACAAAGATTTCTGCCAGAAGTTCCTTTGTGAGTTCTTTATGAAGATCATTGAAGAGTTTTACCAGAAATTCATTGAGAAATTCAAGAAAATTCTCTCCCTTTGCAAATTCTTCCAACATTTCTTGTAGTATTTTTCCAAAGTGTTGTTAGAGGAATTCTTACAGAAATTGTTCTGGAATATCTTTCAAAAGTTTCTCTGGGAAATGTTCCCAGGTGTTCACCCAAAAATTCTCCCAGAAGTTTCTACAGAAATTCTTCCCGGTGTTCGTCTGTCAATGTCGTAATTCCTACAGAAGATCTTCCAGGACGTCCTCGGTTTTTTTTAAAGGAGTTTCACAGAAACTTTCACCAGAGTTCACCAAAAATCTTCCAGTAATATCACCAGGAATTTATACTGGGGTACCTCTAGGATTTCTTCTGAAATCTTCTGACAAATTTTAGGATGTTCATTTAAGACTGTTTGGGTACTGAGCACTATTGGTGCACCCCTCGTACCGCAACATAGTCTAGAGCGAGAACAGGTTCTATGTGTTGGTGCATGGATTGACGAACCATTGGATCATGCACTCACACTCAACCATCGGATGTAGGAAAACCGGAGCAAAACAAATAACCGAGGAGAGAAGAGCCGAATTTTCAACCCGAATAGATGACGTCATCGAATACGTCGTGTACCCGACCAATTATTTTAGGATTAAAGTTAGTGTTAATTGTAATTGCCAAAGAAACCGCACGGATTGAATTATGGAAGATTGACCCAATATATGTAGTTTTCATGTTTAAATAAATGTAGTTTGAGTATAAAAATAAAGGTCCAGTTGTTAAAGTGATGTAATGTATTATTGTCAATAAATTGTGAATGGTGTAACAAGGAGTTTAAATTGGAAAATCCCGGAGAAATTCCGCCAAGGAGCTAAGAAAACCAACAGCTCCCCAAGGAAACCATTTGTCCCCACTAACTCCAACCCAGGAATCACTATCGTCGACCCAAAACAAATACAGTCCACATCAGAAGGCAGGTAAGGACCAGCCCCCAAAACAAAGACTGCTCCAGGAGTTTCTACCAGCAACCCTTCAGGAATTCCTTCAAGAATTTCTTCAGAACATTCTCAAAAGATTTCCTTCAAATGTTTTCAATCAGAATTCCTCCAGCAATTACTCCAAGGAGTTCTATAGGAGTTCCTCTAAGGATGTCTCCAAATCCTCCTTCATGGATTTCTGCAAGGATTTCTACAGGACTTTGCCCAGATCCTTCTGCTATTTCCAAAGATTTTTTTTTCCAATTTTTCTTCCAAATATTGCTCCGCAGAATTTCAGGAATTTCTCCAACAAATTTCTGTGAAGATACTTTCAGTGTTTTTCGAGAATTTCTTCTACAGATCAAAATATTTGTTCAACTGTTATTCAAGGATTGCTACATAAATTCTTCAAGAACTTCCACCGCAATTTTTCCAACTCTTGTCAGGTTTTTGTTGGAATTCCTTCAAGTTTCTCTCAAGAAATTGTTGACGACTTCCTCCAGAAACTTCCCAAGAATTTTTAGTTTGCTGAATCCCAAAGATTTTTTTTTAGATTTCTTTAAAATTATTCCTAGAAGTTTTATTGCTTCCTACAATATTTTCTTGAGACGATTTTTTTCTGTTTGGATTCCTGTAGGAATTGTTCCAAGAAATTCGAAACGATTATTTTAGAATTTTCTCTAAAAATACAAGGATTCCACCAGGAATTTCTCCAGGATTGGTTCTAGGACTTCTTCCAAAGATTCTTCTAAGAATTTCTTCAACGATTTTCCCAGGAGCCATGCCAATAACTTATGCTGGAATTTATCCTGTATACCTCGAAGGGCATCCACAAGATTTTTTTCCAGGAATCCTTTTGGAATGCTTCCAAAAACTTCTCAAAAAAATCTCCAAAAACTTCTCAAAAAATCCTTCATTGATACCCCGGGAATTCACGCAAAGATTTCTTCGGGTTTCTTTGAAGAAATCATCCGGGAATGCTGCCGGGGTTCGTCTAGAGAATCTCCAAAAAATCCTGTAAGAAACCTTTAGGAGTTTTTCAAAGGATTTCTCCGAGAGTTCTCAAAAAGGTTCATCCACGTATTTTTCAATTCTTCTAAAAATTACCCTTAGAAATACTTCAAGATATCTTTGCCGGGAATTTTTACAGTATTCCTTTTTCCAAGAATTTCTTTATTCTCTAAATTCTCCAAAAAACTATAACAAGAATTTCTTCACAAAAATTGCCAAGGATTGTTCCAGGAATTGATCAAATTCTTTTTTTTTTTTAATCCATCCGCCAAGTGTTCCCTCAGGAGTTCTTCCAAGAATTTATCCAAAAACTTCTTCGGGCAATCTTTGCAAAGTTACTTCTTGTATTAAACTAGACATTTCTTTAGTAATAAATCCAAAGAAACCACAAAGGATTCATCCTGATAACCCTCTGCCGATTCTTTTAACGGATTTCTAGAAGAATTTTTTCGATAATACTTCCGAAGATCCATTCATAAGTTCACCCGAGGATAACTTCTAGGAATTCTTACCAAGAACTTCTCCAGAAACTTCTGCACAAAATCCCGGAAGAGTATGCGACGGAATTCTTGGGAGAATTAAAAAAAAAATCTTCAAAAAAGTGATATCCTTGGTCGGAATTCTTGTAAGAATTTTGGGAAATTGAGAAAAGGAAGTATACCTGAAGAAATCCAGAGAAGAATTTCTGGAGAAGTTCTTGCAAGAGTTCCTAAATTGTATTTGAAAAGAGTGCCTATAAAAATCCTTGAAAGGATTTCTAAAGAGTTCTAAAAGGAAATTCCGGAGAAAATATTGGAAAATATTCCCGTTTAGACCATCGAAAGAATTACTGGTAGTACCCTTGCGAGCAGGTCTGGAAAAATCCTGGGAGTGATCTTTGGAAAAATTCCAGGGGAAATCATTTGAAAAAATAAAAATAAATCTTGGAAGAAATCCTTGGCGAAAACTTTAAAAAGTTCCTTGTGAACTCTGCGGAGAAATCCTTATATCAATTTGGAGGAACGGTTTCCTGGAAAAAATCTTGGATTGCAGCTCCTACTTGCTCGCAACAAACCTAAATCACACAGGATTTTTCCAGGAATCCAGGTCTGTAGAGATTCGTAGACTTTCGTCAATGGATGTTTTCAGAAGTTCGCAGAAATTTTTGGAGGAATCCACAGAACGAACTTCTGCAGTAATCCGTGAAAGGAATTCCTGAAGGAATCTCTAGAATGAACGTCAATAGAAATCTCTTCAAAGAACTCTTGGAGTAATCTACAGTAGGAACTCCTGAAGATATCTTCAGAAGAAGCTCTTGGAGAAATCCCTCCCAAGAAAAACTACAGCAATACTTCTAGAGCAATCCTCACAAAGAAGTCCTGAAGGGATCCCCAAACGAATCTCCTGGGAAATCCTTGAAGAACACTTGGGAAATCCCCAGAAGGAACTCCTGGAGGAGTTTCCAAAAGGAATCTACAAAGAGAATCATTGCAGAATCAAACCAGAGGACATACTTGGTGGATCTCAAAGACGAAATTTTCGGCATAAGCCTCACAGGGAAGTCCTGGAGAAATCTACAGAGAGTACCACTGCAGCAATCGCTAGAAGCAACTTCTGGAGGAATGTCCTGATGGAGCTCCTGTAAAAATCTTTAGAAGGAACTACAAGGGGGAACCCTCAAGCTAAACTTCTGGGAAATTCTCAAATGATATTTCTGGATAAATCTCCAGGACTCCAGAAAAATCGTAGATGTAACTCCTGGAGGAATCCCCTTGAATTCCTAGAATTAGTTTTGCAGGTATCCTTAGAATAAACTTTTGGAGAATTTCACAGAGGGAGCCCCCGGAGGAATCATAAGTACCGTCTACCCTCGTTGGTTTGACCGCATCTAATCTGAACACTTTTTAATTTGACCCCCGCTTATCTGCACATCGTTCAAACTAAAAATGGTTCAAACGTCATTCTGCTTATGGAACGGGGTGAAACGGAACGCAGAATCAAAACAAAACAGCAAAAAGGGTTACCATCAGTGTGTTTTTCGATGCCCACGGAGTTACTAGAAGTTCAAATTAACCCCGTTGGTTTGCATGAGGTGTCGTTCAAACCAACGGGGGTAGACGGTAACAGTTGTTAGCCAAATAGACTATATGTAACAGTTTCTTAGAACCCGTCTTGTTAGAGATCACAGTCATTGGCACCTTTTCGTCGATATTTGGCTGCCTTTGTTTCCGACATTCGCAACACAATCAAACTACTGCTCGAAACAAAAATGTCAAACGAATGCACTTGACCACGACAGAGTCTTTGGGAGACGGTTCGGCTTTTGTTTTTCCTGTCGTTCTCCATCATAGGTGCTGATTTGGCCATATGTGTGTTGAATTCAGTTTAGCAAGCAAGATTAAACTAATATTAACATACATTATCGGAATTGGCTGAAATCTATGCGAAAAGCTAGAATTAGACAAAATGTCATCGTGTCACGACATTGATTTGACTCTTATTTATGTTTATTGATTTTCATTCTACCGCTCCACTAAGGGGATTCAGGTGGCCAAAAATCGAAAATCGACTTTATTCAATTTGAGATTAAGTTTCGGTAGTTGAATGTTCACCACTTGGATCAGTAAACCCCAGAATATTAGTTTGCTAATCCCTATACTTAACGAGATATTGGCAGCTGAATGAGACCATTGGCATTTTTTGATAAAATGAATGAAATGTTCAACTTCGCATATCTTCGGCTTAAATTAAAAAAGTTGAACTTCTTGAGCAGATTCTTGACGGTTGTTTATAAACCTGTCGAATGATATATCAGACGTTGAAAGGTTGATTGTAAAAGTATTAAATGGTGCAACATTAAAAAAATCAAATTTTCCCCATACAAACCGTTCCATACAAAAAAAAGTTTCGCAAAGTTTCGCTTCGGGACTACTTCTATGTCTTTGTTTAGGATCCCTGGGAGACATTGAAATCAAATTTGGCTGCTACTAGCTGCTATTCTGCAATTCCAATCAAGTTGTCGGCGATGATTGAGGTATTGCTATATACAACCCAACTAACAATCACTCATTTTACAAGCACTTTTACGACGAATTGATTCAGCATGATGCTGAATAACATTTGGATAATTTTCAGGCACAACCTTTGTTCGGGTTTTGTTCACACAAATTTGGAGAAACTGTAAAGCATAGTGTTGTGTACCAACTGAAATGTTTGTTGTTAAATCGTTTTACAAATATATAATAAAGCTGTTATTCAACTTTAGCAAAAATGATAAAAAAATGCAAAACTTTTCAATTTCCACGAGAGTTTATGATTGGAACTTAATGCTGTGAACAAATATTGTGAAATAATAACTACACATAAATTTACCTAAATCCAGATTCGAACTCGAGACCCGTCGATTGCCAGCCGCATGCTTTCCTATCTGCGCCATCCTAGAGATGATGAATTGCAGCGCTTAAATCAAAACATAAACTTCCCGTGGTTTAATAATGATCAGACTCTGACTCCTATACAGCAGTGGTGAATTAGCACAACATTATGGTTAACGACTGAACAACAGATTAATTCAGCTGTTGTTCGGTAAAAAACACGTGTTTTTCATCATGTACTCTGAGTCGAAGTATGATGAAACGAAAGCGCTTATTTGACTTGTGAAAAACACATTATTCAGATACATGTCCTAATTTTTATAGGAACTTAACAAGAAGCAGAAAAAAGTCTTGTTAAACTATGTTGTAAAGGAATTACTGCGAGTCGAATAAAAATCTTATTAAACGCTTGAAAAATTATCATTATTGATACCAATACGAAAAGTTGAACATTGGCTACTTTTTCAATTGAAAAAGCATTTGTACAGTAATATGTACAGCATAATTTTAGTTCAGCTATAATTACCATTATAAAGCATCAATTCAGCATGCATGCTTGTTTGCGGCTGGCGATTGTTACTTGGGAATCTCCCAATTGGCCACCCAACTAACAATCGCCAGCCGCAAACAAGCATGCATGCTGAATTGTTGCTTTATAATAGTAATTATAGCTGAACAAAAATTATGCTGTACACATTACTGTACAAATGCTATTTCAATTGAAAAAGTAGCCAATCTTCAACTTTTCGTATTGGTATTAACAATGATAATTTAAAGCACTTTTCAAGCGTTTAGTAAGATTTTTATTCGACACGCAGTAGTTCCTTTACAACATAGTTTAACAAGACTTTTTTCTGCTTCTTGTTAAGTTCATGTAAAAATTAGGACATTTATTTGTATAATGTGTTTTTCACAAGTCAAATAAGCGCTTTCGTGTTTTTTACTGAACAACAGCTGAATTAATCTGTTGTTCAGTCGTTAACCATAATGTTGTGCTAATTCACCACTGCTGAATAGGAGTCGAAGTCTGATCATTATTAAACCACGGGAAGTTTATGTTTTGATTTGAGCGCTGCAATTCATCATCTCTAGAATGGCGCAGATAGGAAGGCATGCGGCTGGCAATCAACGGGTCTCGAGTTCGAATCTGGATTTAGGTAAATTTATGTGTAGTTATTATTTCACAATATTTGTTCACAGCATCATAAACTCTCGTGGAAATTGAAAAAAAATGCATTTTTTTTTATTTTTAATCATTTTTGCTAAAGCTGAATAACAGCTTTACTATATTGTTGTAAAACGATTTAACAACAAACAGTTCAGTTTGTACACAACACCATGCTTTATAGTTTCTTCAAATTTGTGTGAACAAAACCCGCACAAAGGTTGTGCCTGAAAATTATCCAAATGTTATTCAGCATCATGTTGAATCAATTCGTCATAAAGGTGCTTGTAAAATGAGTGATGTTAGTTGGGCATTAAAAATCTCTGAGGAAACAATTGGTTGTCATGGCCACTTTCCTCGGTAGATCAATCATAGTGCAGTCTAAATCTGGTCTTGGATCTCTTAGCGAAGCGCGTTTTAACGAATTGCAATGCATTTTGTAAATAGTAACAGAAATCCTTGAACGCCTAAAAGTATGCAATGCCCTTATAATTTTATGCTGTTTGAAACTGTCGAGTTAAAACAACCTGTTCATCAAGATTTTTATATTTTTCAGGCATAAACCATACGAATAGGAGCAAGACATTATGAAGTTGACGCAAAAATATTTTTGGCCACCTGTTTGTATGGAGTTGCCCCATAATGCGCTCGTGTTGTATGAAAAAGGTAACGGTAGCGCACGAGTGTAACAAAGCAAGCTGACACCCGACCGCGGCAGCGAAATGAAAGTAGCGAAAAGTGTCGAATGTTTAGCCTGCTTAGAACCATCATAAACCAAATTTATGCAATTCAGTATCATAATTTATATTTTATATTACTCATGTTGATATCATAATGGCCAATTTTTCCGAACTGATTCATTATGCAACTGAAATGAGTTGCATAATGAAAAATAGTTGTATAATGTTCATAATGCAACTCATTTGAGTTGCATTATGAACATTATGCAACTCAAATGGGTTGCATTATGAAAAAAAAAACCTTGCATAATAGTTATATATGTAACGAGTTGCAAAAAGTTGATTTTTTCAGCACGAGTTGTACATTTATCCAACGAGGTTTGCCGAGTTGGATAAATACAAAGAGTGCTGAAAAAATCGAGTTTTGCAACGAGTTCCATACAAAATTTTATGCAATGATTTTTTCATTATACAACTCATTTGAGTTGTATAATGTTCATAATGCAACTCAAATGAGTTGCATAATGAACATTATGTAACTATTTTTCATTATGCAACTCATTGCAGTTGCATAATGAACCGGTACGGAAAAGTAAGTCATTATGATACTGAAATGAGTAGTATAAAATAGAAATTATAATACTGAATTGCATAAAATGTTGTATGGAACTCGTTGCAAAACTCAATTTTTCAGCACTCGGCAAGCCTCGTTAGATAAATGTACGACTCGTGCTGAAAAAATCTACTTTTTGCAACTCGTTACATACAAATGGATCCTTAGTATATTCTTCCAACACCAATATCCTTGACCTGATGTATAGTTTGTAAAACTAATAGGCTAACGTACCCAATAAACAACAAATTACAAAAAAAAAAAATAACAACTATTAAAGGAATTAGGTGTTATGACGGCTCTGAAAACCTCTTCAAGACAAATTAGCCATGAAAATGTTTCTTGGGATCCCTAGAGTGAACCCTTGTAGGAATCTCCAGAGAGAACCTCTGGAGAAATATCCCGAAGGAGCTTCTGGACGAATCCTCAGAAGGATCTCCTGTAGTAATCCGCAGGAAGAACTCCTGCAGAAATATTCATAAGGAACTCCTGGGGAAATTTACAGAAAGAAATCCTCTATCTCTACAAATCTTTTGGAATCTCTAGAAGGAACTCCCAGAGGTATGACAAAATAGATAGAACTCCTGAAGAAATCTCAAAGAAGGAAGTTCTGGAGGAACCCCAGTAAAAGTCCTTAAAAAGAACACCAAGAGTAATATAACAAAAGGACCATCTGGAGAAAGCCCCAGGTGTAACTCTTAGAGTAATCCCTAGAATTCATAAGGGGTCCCCATAAAGAACTCCTGGAGAATTCCCAGAGGAACTCCTGAAAGAATTTCCCTAGGAGTTCACAATTTCCTCCCCTTCACTATCCGAAATTTCTCTGGTATTTTTTCCATCACCAATACCTTTCAAGAAATCCTCCAAAGAATTCTCTATTTTGTCATTGAAAGGAAACCTCCTGAATTCCTACCGGAGTCCCCACCGGCATTCCAAGGCTTAAGCAGCAATTCTTTCCGGATAACCATCCAGCAGTTCCATCCGCGAGTTTGCAGTCTATCGCCACCGATTGCTTCCCGGAAATCCCTCCGCAATAGTGTAGGGGAATTTCCAGCAATTCCGTCTGAGGAAATCTCAAGTATTTCCACAGGGAATTATGCCAGCTGGATTCGTTGAGTTGGATTTTGTTTATATCTGGAATAAATCAATAAATTTTAGATCAACAAAAAACAAATGCTCGAATGAATGAACCTCTTTACTTGACGTCTTAAATCAGCTGATTTTTTACGTCTTGACAGTTTTTCTATGGATATTACAGGTCCGTATTAACAGGTGTGGTTTAACGTTTGTAAACAAATGCATACACGGACATGACAAATGCAAAGGTCTGTCATGCACAAAAAAACAGACAGCGCTACTTATCAAAATCACCATTTGGTGAGATCACCAACACAAGATAAGAGCCTTCCCGGATAAAAAATAGGGAATCGCGCCACTTGGGCGGTGGCTTCTATATTCGTCTGTTTTCCACTATAACTCAGTCAAATTTGAACTAATTGACACAACTTTTGGAATGTGGTGAGATAGGTATAGTATCTACCCGTGTACAACATTTCAAGTCAATTGGTTCAAAATTGACTGAGTTATAGTGGAAAACAGACGAATATAGACCCTACAATAGAAAAACATAGGATTCTAATGTGACAGTACCATTGAAAACCATGCTCTCACAATAGAATTCAATGTTAAAATAACAATAGAAAAACAATAGAATCAAATGTTTCTAACAATAGAATCAAATGTGAATGAGGATTTCACATTGAATTGTATACACGGAACCGCCAAACTACCCAAAATTGAGTTCTTTTGACGCAATCCCATAGTTCGGCCCAATAAGCCAAATTTGAGTAAATCGATTAAACTCACACTAGGTAAATTGCCTTCACCTCCAGCAAAAACATTTACTTAAGAATAGGTAAATTCAACCCAAGACCCCCCCTCATTCAACCCAAATTTGAGTAAACCTGCATTTACCCAAAATTGGCTTATTGGGCTCAAGGACCCCCGTTGGGTAGATGCATCTCTGTTTGTTTTTGACAACATCGGTGAGGGAAAGAGGGAAAACAACCTAATTTTGGGTAACTAGTTTATTCGATATACTCAGCTTTGAGTAAAATCGACCCAAAAATTAGGTAGTTTGATTTCTCCGTGTAGGTTGTTAAGCATCGTAACAATACAAAAAAGGACTTTTTTCCATACATATTTTTTCGCAAAACATAAGATTCTAATGTAAATGAAATGTTGGTAATACCGATACGTGGTATCAAATATACAGAAGATTTTTATGTATTTGTATTGTTTTGAGCAGTTAAATAAGCCGAAAACATACTGTTTTAAACTTTGATTTTACATTAGATTCAATGGTTTGGGCATGGTTTTCTAATGTGATACAGAAGATTCTTATGTTTTCGAATTGTTTCAAACAGTGAATCGAACGGTAAACGTATTGTTCTGAGTAGTGATTTCACTCCTGGTTTCACAATTGATTCAATGGTGTGGGAATTGTTTTCTATCGTAATACAGAAGATTCTTATGTTTTTAAATTGTTCTAAACAGTGAAATGTACTGTAAACGTGTTGCTTTGAGCAGTGACTTTATTACTGGCTCCACGTTAGATTCAATTATTTTGGAATTGTTGTCTATTGTGAACATACTGTTTTGCACTATTTTTACATTAAATCGAATGGTTTGGAAATTGTCAAGGAAATTGTTTTCTATTGTGAAACAGAAAATTCTAACTTCAACCTCTAAGCAAGCCTCTAAGTTTAACTTAACAAAAAATATAAACTGCTTGAGCAAATCCTGAATGAAGCGAAATTGAACTATTATTATGCATTTGGACTAGAAGCTTGTATATTTTAAGCTACATTTCAAAAACAGATCGAACAATTATCAAATATTTGGATCACTCATGTAGTAAATCGAGTAATGTTTAATTGCATTGATGGTTGAAGCGTTGGCTCCCATGCCCCACAGCCAGATAACTGGGTCTAGCAGACTAAGCATTATATGTGGCAACACTATAAGCGGCATGATGGAACCGTGCCGAAGCGCGCTAAGTGTTATTAGTCCACTAATGTAGCTGCATTTAGTGGGTGATGAGGTACAAATGTAACATTACAGCGTGTTTAACCATTATTGCAGCACTTAAAGACATTTGATGAGCTAGCTTGTGGAATACAGCATACAATATAGAATTTGATTCAAACGCATGCATGCATTCCAGGTTTAAAGAGCGAACCTATATTAAAAGACCTTACAAAGCTACCAAATGCAAAAGATGGCTCTACGGTTCTACTCAGTTTCACATTTGATTTCACCAAAAGAGTTTGATGATAAAACTATTGCAGTCAAATTAAAGGAATGGAAAAAATCAGAATTTTTACAATAAGTCCATTATACTATTTGTCCCTCATGCAGATCTTGCTTAGATCGGCATTCTGCATCCGGCCGTACTCTTCGTAGTGCACTTTGCCCTCGCCCTCTTCTCTCCGCAGGAACCAATCAGATCGTGCGCATTCATCGGAACAAGCTCTGGGTTGATTGCTTATGCACCGGCCGGCTTGACGTCCTTGTGACTGTTGAGGAATGAGAAGGGGTGATTAATAACGATACGTGGGTTCAAATATACCTTAGAATTTTATGTACAGTCGGCGTTCGTTGGGGGCTCATGAGATGGGCTGCCTGGATGGTTAGATGTTCGCTGGCTGGGGCAAAACCCAACTAAAAAGTACTGTCGATGTCAAAGGCGCTGTCGCATCGCAGGTCCTGTATAGGCAACTCCAACGGAAGCTAACGATCCCTCCGCATCTGGTGGCAGGAATAAGAAACCTATGAAAAGGGGGGCTCCTCCAAAATTTGCCATTGCGCAGCATAGGCAAACTGCACTTTTTTCACTTTTTCATATCGAATTCCGCATCGTAGAGAAACAAACGACCACTTTTTGAAAAGTAAATCTAATTCTCTTTCAGATGCGCTTAGATCCGGTAGGTACTTACGAACAACTTATGTGATTAATTTGAGGAACTCTTGCTATGCCTCCGGCGGGCAATCTTCCGGGTTTTTTGTTAGCTGGTCAATCCGGTGTCTGTCGCCGTAGGCATCGAGATTGATGATAATAGAAGCCATTACCAATGGAAAATAGCAACCACCAAAGCAAAATATGAGTTAATTTTGAAAACGAAAAATTGAATTTTTGATGTAAACAAACGATTTTCACCTTGTCTCATTTAGCGCCTCTACAATTGGGGGTCATCCGAATTCACCTATACAGAACGTTTGTGCAGGTATGTAAAGTAAATAATCAATAAATAATTTTTGAATGCCAGTATTTTCTCTATGCGTTCATACTTTCTGGGGAGGTCTTAAAATAAGCAAACCATTCGTAGCATCCATAAGCAAAAGCTTGCAACTTTTTCTTGCTATATTTCCATTTTTTTTCAATATTTTCTTTTAATATTTTTTAAAATATTGGTACAATAAAATAAGCCCTTTTCAAATGTTAGTTTAGAAAATTGTTAAAAAATCTTAAAAAAAGGTAAAAAACTACTAGTTTAGATGATTTTATTATATAATAAAAAAGGTCGAACCAACCCTGTGAGCTTGTCTGTGAAAGTGTGATTCGCTACCAACCCTGCCCTGCCAACTCAACTTTCCGCAAAAGTGCAAACAAAACACATACAAACCTGTTGAAATGCCGCTACTGTTGAATGATGTAGCCAAGGATTTAGCACTGCACCACACTTTATTTACTACCGTGCGGAAAATTTACGCAGTTGAGCGTGAATTTTCCACATTTTTCCGCACACGAAACTACTCTTCGAAATTTTTTACCGCCGACGACCGAGCTGATTTCAACGAAACTTGGCTGTCATCGATACACACTGTTTCGGAATTACTCAAAAGCTGTTTTTTTTTTCAAACGTCCAGACCATTGAAAAACGGTACATTTCAATGTTACTGATACATGCTATTGTAAACTAATGGCTTGAACGCTGAATCCAAAAATAACAATGAATTCAAATGTCAATCTATTATTTGGATATGTAACCATGGAATCTAATGTAAACCTATTGTAATCACTATAAAGAATTAAATTTTAAAAATACTGTATAATACATTCACAATAGAAAGCAATGTTAACATAAGAATCTGTTGTTTTTCAATTGTTTCTCCCATAGCCTTAATTGTTCGTTTTTATCCGGGTTGTCACCTGTCAAATTTGTGCTTGCTAGTTTTTGCTCTCCACGTTTACTCAACAGCTCAGCATGATCCACGTTACGATGGATTGATGAGCTGCCTGGTTGTTGCAGATGAACAACTTGTCGTGTAGTAGCGTGACATCCTCATGAAACAAACAATACATCAAATTAACAACACCCCTGTTGACCTCTGCAGCAACATTCAAATTCAAGCAAGTTTGCTGCGATTGCGGTACGCTTGTTGCCACGGTTGCGACATCAGGGTTCCCGAGCAAAATTTGAAATCTCCCACGTTTGTGCAGAGTTTCGGCCGCCGGAATCGGTTGGACCGGTGTCCGTCTGGGCATGACTAATACCTGAATAAAGGAGTAGCATTGAACTGGTAACGAATATCAGTAAGTGCCTGCGAATTGGACGATACATAGCCTTCTTGTTTTGTTGTTGTATAGTTTCAACAGGTTATGGGTCCAGGGGCGCTCTGGTGG
Source organism: Aedes albopictus (assembly GCF_035046485.1). Lineage (NCBI taxonomy): Eukaryota > Metazoa > Arthropoda > Insecta > Diptera > Culicidae > Aedes > Aedes albopictus. Next base: position 15,684,030 of record NC_085136.1, read on the forward strand.
AGTTCGGGAAGTGAGGAGACCAAGATGCGGTAAAATACTGAGACGATGAGGAAGCCGATCACCGATGAGATGTCAACAGACGATGCATACGAGAGACGGTGACAGGACAACACTCGTTGAGGATCTATTATTATGTTTCCAGTCCAAAACCGAATTAGCGACATTTTTTCTTTTACTTCCGCTGCTTTTGCCTTGCGTTAAACACAATGTCGGAAGTGGGGCGCTGTATTGTACACCTGGTACTCTATACAGCGCCCCACTTCCGACATAGTGTTTAACGCAAGGCAAAAGCAGCGGAAGTAAAAGAAAAAATGTCGCTAATTCGGTTTTGAACTGGAAACATAATATCTTGAGGGACCTGCGCTGAGAACTGAAGTGGTCGAGGCGATGCAGTGCTGGCTGATGCGTGGACGCAGGAGCTGGATGACAGAAGGTGTCGGTGTCAGAGAAAGCTTGGTGCCAGTAAGAGCTTAGCAGCTCGGTACCCTGATAAAAAATATCATAAAAATACGATAAATTTTATTGTTACAACACCATTTTTTCGAAAAATATTCACCATTAAACGTATTGTAATTTACGCTGTACACTCACCATCACCCCTATTGTTCTTTACCATTCGGCGAATGGTAAATGGCACTTTTACAATAAAAAATGGTGGTCGTTATGTATCTTAACCATAAAATTTTGAGAAAATTTTCATACACTTTTTCGCGAAAAACAATAGAATGTATTGTGTTTTTATGAGACATTTTTAGGGCAATTTCCAAAAGAAAACAATATATCTTAATGTTTTTTCATTGTTCTTACAATACAAATACAATTAATTGAATGGCGTCAAATAAATCGTTGTTGTAATAAAAATACTATAATATTTGTTGTTATTTGTAAGCAGTTTTCGCTTTTGAAAATCCATAGAATTTATATTTCCCGCTAACATTTATATCCAGCATTTGCGAGCACTAACGGCCGCCAGAATGATATGCACATTTCATGATAAGAGTCAAACACTCTGATGTCTGTCTGGTATGTGTTGCTTGGCGGCTGTTGATAAGATCTATCATCAATCTTTTCAAATAACTGCCAAATATCACAAGTAAGACCTCAGGTTGTATGATCCATACCATAAATCGTTCACAATTCATGTGGCCATTAGTATCTGTAAATGCTGAAGAAAAATGTTACCGAGAAATATGAATTCTTTAGTTTTTAAAAGACGAAATCTGTTTACATAACAACAAATATTATTGCATGTTTATTTTAACATCGGTTCAATTGACCCCATTAAACAAATTGTATTTGTATTGCTATCAATGGTAGTTTACTATTTACTAGATTCCTTTAATTTATTGGAAAACATTAGAAAAATCATTGTTCATCTTTTTCTTGTCGTAACGTCCTCACTTGGCTAAAACCTGCTTTTCAGCTAGTTTTCTATAAGTACTTCCTCAGTTATTCGTTGATAGCTTCCTCTGCCAACACGGCTTGACGTCTGTCAGTCGTTGAAGTTTTAGCGAATAACATTCGATAATCGAAACATCTACTGTACTCAAATTTAAAACGAAAACTATAAAAAAATATGTCAAGTGATTTTGTATTTGATTATACAATATTTATTGTTATTTATTTGTTACGAATTGTTTTTAAGTGAAATTGAGAAATAAACCCTTTTTTAATAAAAAGTCCATGAGAACTTTGCAGGCACTTTTGCAACTATATAAAAACAACTTAAATTGATTTTTACTGATAGTAACTTTAAGTTATTATAGAACTATTGAAAAACAATCGAATCAATTAGTCACTAATAAAGCTAATGTTCACTTATTGTACGAACTATATGGGCTTGATTTCTATTGTAAAAAGTAACAATATATCTACTATGTGTTTTATGGTGAACAATATTGTCGCGCTTATCTTTTATTAGAGTCCTGCGGCGGTCGTACGCTCGCAAGGCATACCGCCGCATGACAGTCGCAAGGCAAAACAGAAGAAAAAGTGTTCCCGCCAAAAACAAAAGCACGTGGGTTTCGCGAAGTGACAGATGTTTTCGAATGTATTTGTGACGAACGGCAAGAGTAGCTCAGTGGAATGAGTGTTCTTGCTGTCAAACCCCATATAGTGGAATTATATACTTTTAAATCTGGTGACGCTGTTATGATTAGTGACTGTCGCGCTGATATCAGAAGACAGAGGCAGATAATCGCCATATTCTGATTTTTCTTGAGAGGCATAATAAAACCAGTCATATGTTAATAATATTTACCATGTAATGAATGGTAACTTTTTATCCGGGTAGCGAAGGAGCAGAGTGCTAAGAGGAGCAGTGTTGCCATTTTTCAGTAGACATTAATTGATGTAAAAATACTCCACCAGATTGAAATATAACGATCTTTTGGTGCATTATATACTCATGACCCCATTTTTACAGCAACTAAAAGCACCAAGAGCACAAGTAAACAATCCCAAATTGTCAGTAGTGCATTTCCCTTCTGTTCCGTCTGAATAAACTGGCCCACATTTCGTCGTCGTCGTTGCAGCAGGCCCCCCGACCAACCCTACGTTCGGGAGATTTGTGTTAGCTTTAAAAACCTATCCTGGCAGGAAGCGCAGGCAGCGGAAATGGGTTCTGGAAATTTGCCAATTCCGGAAGGAGCACATATTTATTCAAGTGAACAAGTGCGGGTTTGTTGTTCTTCCGCAGTCCGCTCGCGCGCGATGGCGGTGAATGGAGTGTGACGTGGCAATGTGACAAACCGAATTTTCAACTCGTAAATAATAACAAAGGATGCTCTGGTCTTTCGCTCTGGCTCTGGCTGATGGAGAAGGGAAATGGTATCGTCGGCATGGCCTGCTTTGAGCTTCTCGTGCTCTCAAGCGAGATTGAGATCGTGTTCGGTGGAAGGGTTATGCGGTTGGCACGTTTTGGTTGTTGAAAATTTAATTGCCCTCGTTAGTTATACAGTTTAAATGGCAATTTTCGGCAATTCTGCTGTTGGGGTCTTGGGAAATAAATACGGAGTAAAACAAAACAGTCCGCACTTGTGACTCTACCTTATGGATTTCCTACTGTGTCTTTCGTTGTTCTGTACAACCCAAATTTCAAACTTCCGCCAGCCAGCCAGCCAACGATTAGCCGTTAAAGTGACCTAAGTGAACTACTTACCCCTCATGTAGATGTAGGCCGTTCCGCGCATATTGCGCCTGGTTAGCACCACCAGATTCAACACGTTGCCGACGATCCCCAGCGCGCAGATGATGGGCAGGGCGATGCCGTAGGAAATCTTCCGAAGGTACTCTATGCGAGGGTCCTCGTAGAGCTGTACAACAATAAGTGAACATTTGTAAGGTTCAACCATGTTGGAGTTGGTTTGATCGCGAACAACAACGCACTCACCCCACTGCGAAGCGTCCCATCGTAGTTGGTACTGGTGGCCGCGCTGAAACTGGTGCTACCGCTGCTACTGCCGGTGCTGCTGTTCCCGTTGAAGGCACCCCAGTAAAACGAACAAAAATGCGGATGCTCCTCGAGGGGATACAGATGGATCATACTCCCCCTGGCTGGCTGGTCTCGGGTGCAGATGCAGGCGGCGAAAAACGGAGGGAATGTCTCAAGCGCGCTTTTAAACCTAGGTGATGTGATGTGTATGAGTCTGTTTCGTGTGCTGGGTTGCTTCGATTCGTTCAGTTGCTTTGGTTACGATTGCTTAGCGTGCTTTGATCAGCTGGTTTTGGGTTCGGTCACGACCTGTGTGTTGTGAGCAAGAAGCTGTGCTGGTTTTGGATATCTTTTCCGTTTATTCGACAGCTACAGACGGGGCTAGGGATGCAAAGGCCTAAATCATTGGTTTAACCATTCGTGTATTTTGAGTGCTTGTTTGACTTGTAGTCAGTATCACATTGTTTGCTTTCTTCGTCTGAAGTCAGGGCCGAAAAGGGACGAAAACTATTTACACACTCCCATGTCCAGTGGCTGCATCAGCATCGTCATCATTATCTTCTTAGTCAGCATCATCACTGGGCGAATGCTGGTGGCGACGGTGATGATGAGAAGTCGTGAGCATCGTGCCAGGTCAGCGCTTAGCCAGGTTGATGAAGACAAATGACAGTGTCCGTTGCTATGACAGCAGCAACTTTCCCGATTGCTGCGATCGGGGACGGGTGCGGCGATGGCGCTAGTACTTCCGGTTCGTATATTTTGCTTTCTGTATGTCGATGACAGTGTCGGAGGTCGGTTTTGACTCATTTCGCGCCGTCGCCCAGTAGTCGTAGGACGCCCCCCAAAGTAGGCGGCGATGGGTTCAAATTTAATTAGTGAAGTCGCTTGCTACTGCTCGCTTGGTGGCCGGACTCAATCCTAGAAAGAGGAAACAAATAGAATAGTGTGAGTGAAAAACGGAAACGAGCGAGATTAAACTAATTAATGACATTTGCTGTGTTTCATCCCGCGTTGATGGTGGTCTTTGAGATTGGGGAAACAGTCGAGAACTTCCAATGGTTGCCAAACAGTTCATTTCACTCGAATGAGTTGAGGCGGGAATGGTTAATTCATTTGGAAGGTGGTCCTAGCTCAAGTCGGCGAGATGAGGAAATAATATGCATTTTCTGATTCGGAGGCAGGTCCAAACGAGTAGTACGCTAGCACGTGCGATGGGAATGACCGTGAAATTTTAATGATTTTCTGAGAACTAGAACGTTTCTTGGAAGCTGATTAGTCGCTCGTCACGTGAATTCATTTGAATCTGCTTGAAGCGAGTGCATTGGACTGGAGTTGATTGATCAATTAGTTTGAATTGGAAAGGAAGTTCAGTGTGGTAATCGAAATCAACTTTCAATTGATGTAATAGTTTGTCGTAAAAGCACAACAACTTTAACAACTTTAATAAGATTAGAAATTTATTCCTTGGAGTCTATTTTCGTCTACTTCAATTCTATTCTCGGCGCAACATAAATTCAATTTCCGTCATATTTTAAGGAAGACACTATGATACATAGAAAGGTCAAATGTTATAAAACAACCCTGTTAGTGCATTTAAAAAGTCGGTCAAATCCTTCGCAATCCATGTTTCTCAATGTTTTCTTAATACCACTAAGCAAAAATATTCGAAGACGCAATACTTGTACATATATAATACAAACCAAAACATATTAGGCAATCACTTTACCCATCAGATCATAGTGCACCGACGAATTCTTCGTCTGTAGTTGTGAAATAGCATGACTCATTCGCTTAAAAGTCACGCCTTGTGGTGAAGAATAGTTATTTATGTAACGAGTTGCAAAAAGTTGATTTTTTCAGCACGAGTCGTACATTTATCCGACGAATCGATTTTACTGGCCTTCGACCATCTTCTGCGGACTAACCTTCCAGCCATCTCTTCACTATTATTGAGTGAGTTCTTAAAAGAATTGTGAATTTTTATGGCAAAATTTCTGGAGGAATCCTTGGTGAAACTATCAAGGGAATACGTCTGTCTGTCTGTCTGTCTGTCTGTCTGTCTGTCTGTCTGTCTGTCTGTCTGTCTGTCTGTCTGTCTGTCTGTCTGTCTGTCTGTCTGTCTGTCTGTCTGTCTGTCTGTCTGTCTGTCTGTCTGTCTGTCTGTCTGTCTGTCTGTCTGTCTGTCTGTCTGTCTGTCTGTCTGTCTGTCTGTCTGTCTGTCTGTCTGTCTGTCTGTCTGTCTGTCTGTCTGTCTGTCTGTCTGTCTGTCTGTCTGTCTGTCTGTCTGTCTGTCTGTCTGTCTGTCTGTCTGTCTGTCTGTCTGTCTGTCTGTCTGTCTGTCTGTCTGTCTGTCTGTCTGTCTGTCTGTCTGTCTGTCTGTCTGTCTGTCTGTCTGTCTGTCTGTCTGTCTGTCTGTCTGTCTGTCTGTCTGTCTGTCTGTCTGTCTGTCTGTCTGTCTGTCTGTCTGTCTGTCTGTCTGTCTGTCTGTCTGTCTGTCTGTCTGTCTGTCTGTCTGTCTGTCTGTCTGTCTGTCTGTCTGTCTGTCTGTCTGTCTGTCTGTCTGTCTGTCTGTCTGTCTGTCTGTCTGTCTGTCTGTCTGTCTGTCTGTCTGTCTGTCTGTCTGTCTGTCTGTCTGTCTGTCTGTCTGTCTGTCTGTCTGTCTGTCTGTCTGTCTGTCTGTCTGTCTGTCTGTCTGTCTGTCTGTCTGTCTGTCTGTCTGTCTGTCTGTCTGTCTGTCTGTCTGTCTGTCTGTCTGTCTGTCTGTCTGTCTGTCTGTCTGTCTGTCTGTCTGTCTGTCTGTCTGTCTGTCTGTCTGTCTGTCTGTCTGTCTGTCTGTCTGTCTGTCTGTCCAGAATTTCTCCCGGGAATTCGTCCCGGGATTCCTCCAGGAATTCGTCCCAGGCTTCCCCAGGGATTCCTCCCGGGATTCCTCCCGAATTTCCTTCAGGAATTTCCTCCAGGGATTTCTTCAGGAATACTCCCCGGGATTCCTTCATGAATACTCCCCGGGATTCCTTCAGGAATACTCCCCGGGATTCCTTCAAAAATACTCCCAGGGATTCCTTCAGGAATTCCTCTCGTGATTCTTTCAGGAATTCCTCCCGGGATTCCTCTAGAGATTCTTCCAAGAATTTCTCCTAGGATTCCTTGTGGCATTCCACCCAGGATTACGGGGTTCCTTCGGAAATTCCTCCCGGGATTTCTCCAGGAATTCCACCCGAGATTCCTCCAGAAATTTCTCCCGAGATTCATCCATGAATTCCTCCCGGGATCCCTCTAGGAATTCCTCCCGGGACTTCTCCATGAATTCCTTCCGGAATTCCACTAGGAATTCTTCCCGGGATTCCTCCAGAAATTCTTCCCGGGTTTTCTCCAAAAGTTCCTTCTGGGATTCTTTCGGGCATTCCTCCTGGGATTTCTCATCCCGGGAATTCCTCCAGGCATTCCTCCCGTGATTCCTCCAAATGTTTTTGAATACTATTTTGGCACTTCCTTTGAAATCTGGTGCGATAACTCTTTTGGAAATTTCTCGGCAATAATATTCGAAGTTGAATAAGGTTAGTTTTTTTTTGAAAATATCTTTAACTTCACTTTTTGAAATTCTTTGGGCAATTGCTTTGAACATTTATAGCGTGATTTCAGCAATTTCTTTGAAAGTTTCATCAGCAGTCCCTTTGGAAATATACCTGACAATTACTTTTGTAATTCTTTCAATAGTTCAATGTCGAAATTCATTCGACAGATACTTTGAAAATTAATTAGTCAATTCGTTTGTAAATTTAAGCTTCTTCGGTAATTGCTCAGAAAATTCGTTTGGTCATTCCTCTGTAAATTTCTTCTGATAACTCTTTATGGAATTGCGTCTGTTATTACTTTGAAGCTCTATGATATACACTTTTGTTAATTGAAAAATCCAAGATTTTACAACGAAACGACCAAGAAAAATCTCAAGAGAATTACTTAAAAAAATTCCAAAAAAATTGGATTATTACCAGAAGAGATCACGAACAATTTCCTAGAAATATTTGAAGAAATTCCAATAGAATTTCTTGGAGAACTGCTGTGAGAATTGAAAGCATTCTTATGTTTTATAATTCGAGTTTCTAAGGTATTTATTGGAGGCATTCATGAATCCTTAAGGGCATCTCTTCCTCTGAGGGAACGTCCATAAATTACGTCACGCTTTGAGGGGGGAGGAGGGATTCAGCAAAGTGGGACAACTCATACAAAAATTTTAGAGGTCCCATACAAAAAGTGTGACATAGGGTTGGTAGAAAATGGTCGATTTTTACGTGACGTAATTTATGGACGTTCCCTGATGGAATCCCGATGTAATTTCTTGGAAGAATATCTGGTTCTGAATGGATCATTGGTGATTTTTTTGTAGTACAGTCATAGCACAATCATGGGTCACCTACAATTATGGGTCACCTCCATTTGAATCGCATGGTGAACTGACTGACTAATAATTGTGACAGAGTGACCCATAATTGTGCAATGACAGTATTTTTTTTTCTGGAATTGTTCAAGAATTCTTTAGATGATTTTCTAGATAAATTCTCAAAGATATAATTGATAGATTCCTGAACTAATATTTCGAGAAATAATCGATGAAGCCTTTGCAAGAATCTTTTGAATTACTCTGTAGTACTTTTGAAAACATTCCTGAAGGAGTGCTTTTGGAGGAATACTGATTGACAACGTATGATTTAGAACTTAAAAGATTCTTGACGACAAATTATTCTTCAAGAAAGATTTCTTAAAGAAAAAAGTAAAGCAATCTTTGAAAGGGTTCATAAAGGATTACTTGGTGCAATTTCTAAATAATTTTCTAAAAACATTTTCGGCATAATTCTTATAAAAAATCTTGCGCTCTCGAAAAAAATCATAAAGGATTACAGAAAATAATGTTCAACTTTCCGTTGGCCACCACTGCCAGGATCACTATAATGCTGAGTACAAAAAGTGAGATTTTCAACTTTTTATACAAAATACAACAGTGCGATCATTCGACAGTTAAATGTATAGATTTATCATTGTAAAATATGTACAATTTTCATGGAGGCCTACCAATTTGCTTCCGCATCGGGCCCCCAAATTCCTAGCTACGCCACTGTGCTGAGCGAGCACGTTGAAACAAGAAGTGCGACGTCGTGAAATAGGAGCAAATGGGTCGCGAGGGAATAAATAGGTGAAGTGAGAGAAAGAGCGAGAAAGATGGAAGGTTATGGAAAACGGTTATGAAGAAAATGATGAAGCGAGAGAAAAAGCAACGAATTGAGATAAATGAAGCGAGAGAAAAGCCTAAAAAAAGAGATGTCTGTAAAAAAAAATAAGCGAGAGAAAAAAAAGCAACGGATTCAAAAAAAAATAAATGAATCATGAAAAAAACTGAAAAAGATGTTTTTGGAAAAAAAATAAAGCGAGAGAAAAAGCAAAAAAGGATGGCTGGGAAAAAATGAAGCGAGAGAAAAAGCAAAAAAAAATGGCTTGGAGAAAAGAAAATGGAGCGTGAGAAAAAGCAAAAAAAAAGGATGGCTTGGAAAAAAAAGAAGCGAGAGAAAAAGCAAAAAAAAGGATGGCTTGGAGAGAGAAAACGGCACGAGAAAAAAAAAATAATGGAGCGAGAGAGAAAAAAATGACAAAGAATATATGTTTGCGAAAAAAAAATAATGGGGTGAAAAAAAGAGAATGAAAAAAATGCTTTGACTTGGAAAAAAATGCGACATCTTGAAAAAAAAAAAAAAAGGGTGAAAAAAGAAACGTAGCGAAAAAAAAAATGAGTCGAACAAGGAAATGCAAATAAGAGAGATTGACATACCTTGAAAAAAGGATGAGAAAAGAGCGAACGAAGGAATGGCGAAAGACACGAAGAAGTTGTCCTATGAAAATGTCAAATAGAAACACAAATTGAACAATAGAAAAAATCATAAATATAAATCGGGCGAGTAAAACCGTATAAAAACTAAAGGATTTAAACAAGATTCTGATTGAAACGGGATTAAATTTGGATTGAATTTCGATTGGAATGTCATTGAAAATTGATTGGATTTTTATTGAGTATTTTTATCGGAATTGTGTTGGATCAGCATTGGATATGAATTTGATTTGGATTGGATCTGGATTGGATTTGGATTTCAATCGGATACAGGTTAAATCTTAGCAACATCTACCATTGCTTCCCTCGAAATCCAAATTGGAATTGAGCAAGAAATGATCTGAAATTCCATTGAGTATTCTTAAAAAATAAATATAATTGCAATTTCAATACAATACTGCATGAAAATCTACCGGAATTAGTTTCAAAATTTTGATCAGATCCCTGTCGGAATTGTTCCGGAGTTTCATCATAGCTTATGCCAGACAATTCTATGCATACATACACGTTTTACAGAAGTTATTAATTAAGGTTATTAAAGTTATTGCAGGATGTTGGGGTCAATATGCCCCAGATAGGCACGTTGAACGTGTACTACCCCATCGTGGTATTTTTTTCGGAAGGTAATTTGGCCGGAAAAATATTTGTGAGTTTTAGCATATCTTTTGGTTATTTTTGGTTTGAGAATTTCATAGATAATTTCCTTCCTCCAGGCAGGAGTTTTCTGGGAAATCCTCCCCAAAGTTTCCTAACAATCAATCCAGGAGCTCTTCGGGAATTCTCCCAGAAGTTCTCCCGAAATCCTTAGAGAGGGATGCCTTAGGAATACTTCTAGGAATTCTCGAATAGAATAACCCTAGTTTATCCTTGATTCTTCAGAAAACCCTCCAGGAGTTCTCTAGGAACTCCTTCAGCAGTTCCACGAGAATTCCTCCAGGATTTCCTCATAGATTTTCTCCAGGAAGTTCTCGGGAATCTCTCCATGGGTTCCCCAGGAATAGCTCCAGAAATAAATCGGGAATTCATTGAGGGGTTTCCTGGGAATTTCTTTGAATTTCTTGAGAATTCCTCCATCATATATCCGGAAATTCCCAGAAATATTTTCATGAAATTTACTTCAGGGGGTTCTCAGAATTTCCGCCACGAGTTTTACGGAAATTTCTCCAAAAGTTCCCCGGGATTTTTTCCAAGACCGAGAATATACTTTAGGATTGTCCCTGATATTACAGAAAAATCTTCTCGATAACTCATCCAGCATTTCCATCGGAATTCTTCCAGGAGTTATTCGGGATTTCCGTAATAAATCTCAATAAATTCCACTCTTAAATTTTACTGCTTTCTGCGGTATACTTGAAACTGGATCCAAAACATTGCCAGTAGTTTTTTTATCTGTATTAACGAGATTTTTAGCCCTAGGCTAGTTAATCTCGGGACCCACGCTTTACTTCCCTTCCGAAGGAAGAGCTCACATTTTGTGAGTTTGACGAGAGTGGGGTTTGATCCCTGGTCCCTGGTCCGGTAAGAGTCAAGTGTTCTAACCATCCCACCAGGATGGTCCCAGTTGCCAGTAGTCTCAGATATGGCCTGAGCCTATTTTCATGCTGATCGTCCATCAGTTTATCGAAAATGCCGCAATTTGGTGTGTCGCATGAATGGGTTTGGTTCACTTTTATATTTGGCCACTTCCGGCGGGACACACGGAACAGGTTCCGTCATCAAGTTGTAGAAAATGCAGCAATTAGATGTGTCACAGCAGTTTGATGCCCCGGTTCCAGTACAGTCCTTCCGGCGGGGCACCCGAAGCCGGTAACACTGCCGGTATGTGGTCTGTGCCTATTTTCTTACTAACCATTCATCAGGTTATCGAAAAAGCCGCGACCTCATGTCTCGCATGTATGGGTTTGCTCCAAATTAACATGTTACCACCTGCGGCGGGATACCCGGAACTGGTTCCGGGACAGCACCAATTGTCTCAAATATGGCCTAAGACTAGTTTCTTCCGAACTGTTTATCAGGTGTCCTAGAAAGCCGCGAATTGATGAGTTGCATTCACGGGTTCGGTTCATTTTTTACATTGGACCAATTCAGGCGGAAAACCCGGAACTGGTTCTGAGACACTACCGGTAGTAATATGATATGTGGTCTGAAACTTACCGTTCTTCAGGGTATCGCAAAAGCCTCTATTTGATGTGCCGCGTGCATGGGTTTGGTTCTCTTCTACATTTGACCACTTCAGGCGGGACACCCGGAACCGGTTTCAGAACAATACCGTTTCTCCCAAATACGGTCTTGCTCACCGATCATCAGGTCACCTAAAGAGCCGCGACTAGATATGCCGCATGCATGAGCTTGGTTCGCTTTTATATTTGACCACTTCCAGTGGGGTACACGGAACCGGCTCCGGAACGCTACCGGTTGTCCCAAACATGGTCTGAAGCTATTTTCCTGCTTACCGTTCATTAGGTTATTGAAATAGCCGCTATTTGGTGTGTCGCATGTATGGGTTTGGTTCTCTTTTATATTGGGCCACTTCCGGTGGAACACCCGGAACCGGTTCCGGATCCGGTTCGGATTTGAGGCTATTTTCCTACTATTTGTTCATCAGGTTATTGAAAATCGAGAATGCTGCGGTTTGGAAACGTCGCATGCATGGGTTTGTAGCATTTTTATATGTGACCCCTTCCAGGGGTACCAAACTGGAACACCTAAACGGCCATAACTCCGGAACGGCTGGACCAATCCGAACCATTTTCAATAGGAAACAATGGGACCAGATTCTGCATCGAATGAAACGTCGATCATTAAAATCAGTTGAAGTTTACTGCCAAAAAGTGATGTGAGTTGTTTTGTTCACACACACACATACACACATACATACATACACACATATATACACACCTACATACACACACACACAGACATCACCTCAATTCGTCGAGCTGAGTTGATTGGTATAGGTGCCAATTAAAAGGACACGGCATTTCAGTTGTTATAAGGCTGATACACTGGAACTTTGATCATGCCATGGGCAGAGGATGCATCAATTAAAAAAGTGTATAAATTAACACAGGCATAAAAAGGGATGTTGTGCATCAATACTTTTAATGAGCAAACTTTGTTCACGACAATATGTTTTGCTGCCGGGGGTTTGACATGGGACATAACATAAGTGGAACTTCATAGTCAGAGCGAAGGAAAAGTTGTATCATTTATCCATCAGAGCACGCGAAACTGGTATCTGTAGTATCAAGCTGTCATTGATATTGGAAAAAAACACTTGATACAAACACTTCAGGTCAAACATTTCAACAGGTCCTATCTGCATTTGAGAGGCTCTCTTTGTTCACTTTCTCTTTCAATTATTACAATGTAATGATACACTTTTCAACTACTTTTGCAGTACAAATCAAAAGACGATTGTTTTGACCATCGTTCTATGCAAGGAGATAATCATAATTCAAATAAACAGCTGAGATATTAACGAAAGAGAAGGAATCCAAAGAGAGCCTCTCTTCTGCAGATTGGACCTTTCAACTGGCCTGACTTGTCCAGTTTTAGCAAAGAGTACAGATACGAAGATTGTCATCTGATTCACGCGCAAAGCTTGCTGCCAGCAATTCATTTTTTTCATTTAGTCAGAAAATGGTTAGAATCTTCGAAATAAACTTCGACCTCATTTTATGACCATAGTTGGCTGAGCAACAAAAAAAATCTTACACTAAGACAATGAGCAAACAAAACATTTTTATATTTTTGCCTTTCTCGTACACTAAGTGTACTGGAAAGGCTATATGTTCACTCCAAAAACGACTTTTTGATAGAAAGCTCGGAGGGTCGAATCACATATACCAATCAACTCAGTTCGACGAATTGAGCAAATGTCTGTATGTGTGTATGTATGTGTATGTGTGTATGTGTGTGTGTATGTGTGTATGTATGTCTGTGTACAAAAAAGGTCACATCACTTTTTTGAACTAAACCTCAACCGATTTTAATGACCGATGGTTCATTCGACGCGGAATGTGGTCCCATTGTTTCCTATTGAAAATGGTTCGGATCGGTCCAGCTGTTCCGGAGCTATGGCCTTTTAGGTGTTCCGGACCGGTATCCCAGGAAGGGGCCAGATATGAAAACGCTACAAACCCATCCATGCGACACATCAAACTACGGCATTCTCGATAACTTGATGAATGGTAAGCAGAAAATGGACCATATCTGAACCGGTAGTGTCCCGGAGCCGGTTCCGGGTGTCCCACCGGAAGTGGCCAAACATAAAAGTGCACTAAACCCATGCATGCGGCATATCAAACCGCAGCTTTTTCGATACCCTGATGAACAGTAAGAATGAATATATTCTCAGACCATATCGGAACTGGTAGTATTCCGGAACCGGTTCCAGATGTCCCGCTGGAGGTGGCCAAGTATAAAAGTTAACCAAACCCATGCATATATCAAATAGTGGTTTTTTTGACATCCTGATGAAAGGTAAGCAGGAAAATATTCTCAGACCATATTTGAACCGGTTGTGTTCCGGAACCGATTCCGGTTGTCCCGCCGGAAGTGGCCAAATATAAAATTGAACTAAAACCATGCATGTGACATATCAAACCGCGGCTTATTCGATAACCTGATGAACAGTATGCAGGAAAGCATTCTCAGAACATATCGGAACCAGTAGTGTTCCGAAACCGGTTCCAGATGTCCCGCCAGAGGTGGCAAAGTTTCAAAGTTAACCAAACCCATACATGCGACATATCAAATAGTGGCTTTTTTGATATCCTGATGAACAGTCACCAGGAAAATTTTCTCAGACCATATGTATCTGAACCGGTTCCGGGTGTCCCACCGGAAATGGCCAAACAAAAAAGTGAACCAAACCCATGCGACAAATCAAATCGTGGATTTTTAGGTATCTTGATTTGGCAAAAAAAAGTTTCCGGCCATATTTGGAACAACCGGTAGTATTCCTCACCGATTAAGGGTGCCGCATCGGAAGTGGTCAAATGTAAAGGAGAACCAACCCCATAAATAGGTAACCTGATGAACGGTTAACAAAAGAAACAATCATAGACCACACTTTGGAAAACCAATACTGTGCCGAAACCGGTTCCAGGTGCTCCGCCGGAAGTGGTCAAATGTAGAACGGAACCAAACGCATGCACACCGCGCATTAAATATCGGCTTTTTAGATGACGCGCAGAACGGTCAGCAAGAAAAGTCTCAGGCCACTTAAAGACTACCGGTAGTGTACCGGAACCACTTTCGAGTGCCTCGCCGAAACTGGCGAAATGCACAAATAAGTGTTTGACAGTTCATCAAATAGCAGCTTTTTTGAATACACGATGATCGATTCGTAAGAACATAGCCTCAGACCATATTTTAGACAACCGGTAGTGTCCCGAAACCAGTTCTGGGTGTCCCACTGGAAGTGGTCAAATGTAAAAGTGATCTATACCTACCCATGCATGAGACGAATCCATGGGTTACTATTAGAAGCAATCCGTAGATGATATCCGTGGACTTGGAATCCTTGGACAAATTTTTGAAGAATTTCCGCAGAAAAGTTTGTAAGAATTCCTGAAAGAGTATGTGAAAGATTTTCTAAAGAAACTCTCGGAAAAGTTGCTGGCAGAACCTTTGATTTTCTTAAAGAATTGCTGGAAGCATTTCTGAAGAAATTCGTAGATGGTTTCTCAAAAGAATTTTCGTGCGGATTCCGGAAAAAATGGATATTTTTTAAGATAATCCACGGAGGCTATTCTAAAAGAATTTTCGGAGAAATTTCTTGAGGAACCTCTAACAAAAAAATCCGAAGAGAATTCCAGAAGAAACTCTTTAGCGATCCATGGAAGATGTTCTTAAAAACTTTCAAAAGAAATCCATGGGAAACTTTCGGAAAGAAACTCCAGAGAAGGTTTTATAAAATTATTCCTGGATCAATTTCAAAATTCAAAATTTTAAAAAAATCTCTAGAAAACTTTGCAGAAGGATCTAAAGAAAATTAAGATTTATTTTAAAGGAATCAATAGAAGTATTTCTGAAAATTTCTTAGCAAAATCTCCGAAGGCATTCATGTGCACTGGCCTGGAGGGCGCAAACATATCGAAAAATAACCTTGGTGATTTTCTTATATCCATTAAGGGCGGAAACGACAAAAAACATCAGTTGTTCTTCTTACATCTGCGAGGTCGCTTATAGTGAATTGAAAAATCCGTTTCCTTTCCTTTCGCTTCTACAGCACAGTGCACTAAGGGCCAGAATCGCAATCTAGCGGAACAAAATTAATTACTCCAAAACGAAGCATTTCCGACACATGGTATCTTCGACAAAGTTGCTTGACATCAGCAGGGGCATCTATTGATAAGAACGTAGTAGTTCGCAAATCGTCCGCATAGGTGGCGCAACCATCTAACTTCTTTGTTTTACGTCCTAGAGACTTGGCATCTTCGGCAAAGTTGTTCATTTTGGCAAAATAAACAACTCTTTCTCAGACGTCAAAATTCCACAGCCTACTGTGTTCGAGTTATTTTAAAACTAAAATACATTCAATGAAAAACCAGTTTTTTGAGCTTATTTTGACATTTTTACTAGAAACCATGTAAGTTTCAATTTTTTCCCAATGCAAATATGTCAAACCAAACACATTCTATGGAAATATATTCAATATTATCATTAAAAATTTTAAATTAAAATACAAATTCGAAAAATAGTGTGAATTTCAAGCCTTAATATCTCACAAAGCGCAAAAAATCGCAACTTCAAATTTTCAGCAAATACGAATCAATACTAGGTGAACATACTGTCAAAAATTTGGAGAGGTATTTTTTGGTGTTTTTGAGATAATAGCTTTTTAGTAACACCATAAATATAAGTAGTGCCAGCGTGTAACTTTTTACTGTTACACATTAGAGAGTTTATGTCTTCGAGAAAGTTGTTCATTTTGACTAAATAAACAACTGTTTCTTAGACGTCAAAATTCCACGGCCTACTGTTTTCGAGTTATTGTGTATTAACTAGATTTTATTGATAAAATTTGTCAATAAAACACATTTTGATGCAATAGTATGAACTATTTTTTATTGTTTTTGATTTTACGATACATAGTAGGTCATGAAAATGTCAGTTTCGTGGAGCTCCAGTTTCACAATCTCTAGAGATTGATCAACGTCCTTTCCATCCAGGAACAAATCCACGAGCTCTCAGCAAGATATTTCGCGCTCTAAAATTTAAAATGATTGACAAAAAAAGGTTAAGCTTAAAACATTTGGAAAATAACATGCAAAAAATTAAAAGTTACCTTGAGCCATGCTGACAATAATATACTAACATTTTCATGACCTGCTATGTATCGTAAAAATTAAAACAATAAAAAATAGTTCATACTATTGCATCAAAAAGTGTTTTATTGACAAATTTTATCAATAAAATCTAGTTTATATACAATAATTCGAAAACAGTAGGACGTGGAATTTTGACGTCTAAGAAACAGTTGTTTATTTAGTCAAAATGAACAACTTTCTCGAAGACATAATTTCTCTAATGTGCAACAGTAAAAAGTTACACGCTGGCACTACTTATATTTATGGTGTTACTAAAAAGCTATTATCTCAAAAACACCAAAAAATACCTCTCCAAATTTTTGACAGTATGTTCACCTAGTATTGCTTCGTATTTGCTGAAAATTTGAAGCTGCGATTTTTTGCGCTTTGTGAGATAAAAAGGCTTGAAATTCACACTATTTTTTCGAATCTGTATTTTAATTTAAAATTTTTAATGATAATATTGAATATATTTCCATAGAATGTGTTTGGTTTGACATATTTGCATTGGGAAAAAAATTAAACTCACATGGTTTCTAGTAAAAATGTCAAAATAAGCTTAAAAAACTGGTTTTTCACTGAATGTATTTTATTTTTAAAATAACTCGAAAACAGTAGGCTGTGGAAGTTTGACGTCTGAGAAAGAGTTGTTTATTTTGCCAAAATGAACAACTTTGCCGAAGATGCCAAGTCTCTAGGACGTAAAACAAAGAAGTTAGATGGTGGCGCCATCTATGCGGACGATTTGCGAACTACTACGTTCTTATCAATAGATGCCCCTGCTGATGTCAAGCAACTTTGTCGAAGATACCATGTGCCGGAAATGCTTCGTTTTGGAGTAATTAATTTTGTTCCGCTAGATTGCGATTCTGGCCCTTAGTGCAGTGTCAATCTTTCATAACTCCTTCACTAGCGAACTGTGCCGCATCATCTTTAGAGAAGCAATACCTATGTCACCTTAGGGGGCCTACACACCAGTCAAACGGTTGGTCAAACCTGGCCGCACGGTCGAACAACTTGCTCAGACTTGAGCTATGTTTGACTGTTTGTGGCAAACATTGCGTCAATCGGAGCGAACTGTTTTTTGGCCACACGATGTTTGACCAACCGTTTGACTGGTGTGTAGGCCCCCTTATGCCTGAGGCAACCGAGGCAACCTTCTCGATTAAAAATAGAAAATCTGCAGCACTCACACACTGAAGATGCCTGTTAGTCCCATGCTGCTTTTCCATTATTGGCTCCTTGTGTTAGTGTAGCTTGTTCGGCGATATTGGTGTAGCATCTACGGGCTGTCAATCAACCACCAGCGAAAGTTAAAATTTTCTTCGTTTCTCATCTTGTGTTTTTGGAAGTGCTCACAGAATACTAAGCAGAAAAACAAAACTCCGTCTTAGTTAAAATTAAATGCCAAGCAACAGAAAAGAGAAAAAAGTAACCATATTCTAGTTCACATTGCCAGTGAATTCATCAATGCTAGGTACACGCACGTGCTTGACCCCACGTACTTATCAATGGTTCGCCTAATCCACAGAGTGAACATCAAACCAACCACAACAAACACGATTTGGATTTTCTTCCGGGAGTAAAACTTTTCAACTTTCATTTATTTTTTTCCCCCGAAAGCACGTGCGATCCGTTTCTTTCATCGCCGTTAGGAATCGGCCTACTTGGATGGCAACGAGCGCTTCAAGCAAACCAACCCACCGGAAGCCAAAAACAATTGCTTGGCTTCGGCCTACTGCTGCTGCTGCTACGTGTCGTAGGGTAAATAAGATTAGAAAACAATGTGATTCGCTTCCGGATTATCCCACTTCACAATCGTGAGAAAATTTAATCTGTCAGCGGAAAACCATGCTTTGATCCACTTTGAGACGCTGAGATTTGTGTAAATCTGGCAAAGTTCATTTGTGGATTAAGGGATTTCCGGTGAAGTTTGATTTTTTTTCTTTCGTTTATTTCAGACTAATTTTTGAAGAAGACGAATCAGTCATTGCACTTTGATTGACTTTTTGATTGGTTTTTACTGAACAATAATTTACTGATATTTTTTCTGCTACTGACAAAAAATTTCGGAATAATCCTTGGGACTGAAGTATACCATCAATGTTCAATCCATTTCAAATGTTTGTTCCACTAGCGTGCACAGGGGGGGGGGGGGCAAGGGGGGGCACTTGCCCCCCCTTCTATGAAAAAAAATATATCTAAGAAATGTGGTGCGAACATCGAAAGATGCAACTCTTTGGGGGTTAATAACATCTTATGCACCATATTGAGATTAATTGAATTATATTGCCGTCAAATGCAGTATACTGACACCATGCAGCTTTTTCAAGTTCCATGCACCATCTGAACATCTCATATATCAGGTATCAGTAGGTCGGCTCTAGAGGCACGTTCTCCTCCATTCGGGAAATTTGTGCCATCGCCATGAACACGAGCCTATTCATCATTTACCTGACGGAGAAGGGAAGGAAAAAGGATAGGACATGGGAAAGGACAGGTAAGGGAATAGGATCGTCATACTCGCAAGAGCGTACCACAATGGGTTCACATAGCGTCCTGAAAAGGACACTGTAATAACGCATAAGCGTGCCACAATGGGTTCGAACAGCGCCCTGAGAAGGGCACTGTGATAATGCATAAAGCGTAAAGAGAGCCTATAGCTCTTTACCACAGCGGGTCAAGAACAACAGAACGTCCTGAAGATTCAGGTTTCTGAAGTCAGTTTCACTTAATAAGTGTTTCCCGAGTACTCGGAAACGCAATTGCGCAAAAACTGGACAGTTACATATTAAATGATCCGAAGTTCCATAATCGGATTCACAGCTATCACATGCAAATGAATCAGCTTGCTGAATATTCGCCATGTGATAACTGAGTCGGCAGTGGCCAGTCAATGCTTTGACCAGCATGCTGCAATTCTGCTTTGACAGATTTGTTAGATACTTTGCCACCCCTAGAGATGGCTCAGTACAATACAATTTTGTTTGACGACATGACTCCAAACTATTCCAATATTGTCTGTGTTGAGTGACAGCCCAGGTGTGAATCTGAACCTTAATCCAACACTTCGATATCGGAATAGCTGGCTCAGGGCCAATGAAGTCATGTGATGCTCCAGAACGAGCTAACTCATCAGCCAATTCATTTCCAGCGATGGAAGAATGACCAGGTACCCATAGAAGGTGAACAGCGTTTGCTGAATTCAGCTCCTCGATTTGAGTTCGACTAGCGATAACTATCTTCGACCTGGAGTTGGCCGAAGCAAGTGCTTTAATAGCAGCCTGGCTATCTGAACAGAAGTATATTACTTTGCCCATTACGTGCTGCTGAAGTGCTGATTGCACACCGCACATAAGAGCAAAGATTTCGGCCTGAAAAACGGTGCAGTGTCTGCCAAGTGAATAAGACTGATACAGCCTTAGCTCACGAGAATAAACACCAGCACCTGCTCGACCTTCGAGAAGGGAGCCATCAGTGTAACATACGATGCCGTCTGAAATACTTCTCTCCAGATAACCAGATGTCCACTCTTCCCGGGAAGGGAATTTCGTGGAAAATGTCCTATATGGAAAATTACAAGCAATTGTAAGATCACTTGGAGCAAGGACAATTTTGTCCCAATTCACCAAAAGTGGAAACAACGAGGTGTGTGTTGAACTGCGGTTCACAGGAGTTTCCTCTAGTAGACCGAGTACCCGTAACCGGTAAGTGCAAGAAAGGGCTTCTTGTTTGAGATGAATGTGTAGTGGGGCAACGTCAAAGAGAACTTCTAGCGCTGCCGTAGGAGTTGAGGAGAACGCTCCAGACATCGCCATTAAGCACATCCTTTGGAGATGGCCTAACTTTGATTGGACCGTTCTCACTTCGCCCTTTTGCCACCACACAAGACATCCATAGGCCAATATTGGCCGAACAACAGTTGTGTAGATCCATTTGATATACTTGGGTTTTAGACCCCAAGTTGTACCAAAGGCTCGCCGGCATTGCCCGAAGGCCATACAAGCTTTCTTGATTCTGAACTCAACATGAGTTGTCCAGGAAAGCTTGGAATCAAGAATGACTCCAACGTACTTTACCTGTTCAGTCACATTGATTTCAGAATGAAAGAGACGTAAAGGTCGAACACCATTACGGTTTCGCTTTTCCGTGAAAAGAACAATAGATGTTTTACTCGGATTTACCGAAAGGCCATATTGGCGACACCAACCCTCAACTACCTGAAGAGCGTTTTGCATCAGGTCGAAAAGGGTGCTGATGCACATACCGACTAACAATGTTAGATAGTCGTCGGCAAAACCATAAGTAGGAAAACCGCTATTATTGAGTTGCCTCGATAGCGTATCTGCTACGAGATTCCATAAAAGTGGTGATAAGACTCCCCCTTGGGGGCATCCACAAACACTCAATTTCCTAATCGCCGCTTGACGCAATGTCGCGAAGAGATGTCGGTTTTTGAGCATTTGGTGAATCCAATTGGAATTCATTGGAGATATACCATGACCCCGTGCGGCTTCCAATATGGCATCGAAAGGCACGTTGTCAAAGGCACCCTCGATATCTAAGAAAACACCCAAGCAGGATTGCTTTTGAGCGAATGCCTTCTCGATACCGTAAACAACTTTGTGTAAAAGAGTCACAGTGGACTTTCCAGATTGGTAAGCATGTTGGTTCACATGAAGAGGCACATTGGCCAGATGAACATCACGGATGTGATGATCGACTATGCGTTCTAAGCATTTCAGAAGAAAAGAGGTCAAACTGATAGGTCTGAAGCTCTTTGCTTCTTCATACGACGCGCGACCCACTTTCGGAATAAATTTCACAGTAATATCCCGCCAGGATTTGGGAATATACCCTGTAGCAAAACTGCAAAGAAGTAGTTGTTTCAAAGCATGTTTGAAATGATCAAATCCCTTCTGAAGCAAAATAGGATAAATCCCATCTGCCCCAGGAGATTTGAAAGGAGCAAAGCTATTGAGTGCCCATTCAATCGATTCTAAAGTTATGATACTCCGAGCCGAAGCTAAAGAATCATAACTACAAGAAAAGACATCAGGTTCATCCGAAGATGTAATATCCACACATCCGGGGAAGTGTGTACTGAATAAACATTCCAAAACTTCCTCATCAGAGGAAGTGAAATCACCATTTGGCAAACGAAGTTCGTTCACTTGAAAATCCTTAGATTTTGCAAGGATTTTGTTCAATCGACTGGCTTCACTCAGACTGGAAACATTTGTACAAAGGTTTTTCCAGCCGGATCGTTCAGCAGACCGAAGAGCTTTCTGATAGGCCTTGCGAGCCGACCTGAAAGCCTCCGATCCAGCCGAACGTCGTCTGTTCCAACTCTTTCTACATTGTTTCCTGAGCTTCGCCAGATCGGAGTTCCACCAAGGGGTTCCTCTTGTGGTCTTCACAGACCGCAGAGGGCAGGCTTCTGCAAAAGCTTCCATGATGAAGGCCGTTATAGTATCAACGGCATCATCTAAATCACTTGGAGTGTCAATGGATGGTGAGTATCCATGAAATTTGGCTGCAACCAAATCGGTAAAGAGATCCCAGTTGGTTGACCGGGGATTCCTGAAACGCAAAGTTTGCGAAGTAACATTCACATGTTCAAACAAGATGTAACGATGGTCAGATAAAGATTCTTCATCTGACACATGCCAATTGGTCAGCTCATGCTAGAGCAAAGCGTTATGTCTAACACTTCCTCTCTACCAGATACCATGAAGGTTGGGCGGTTGCCTATGTTAAGTAATCCAAGATCTGTACTACTTAAGTATTCCATCAAACTGGAGCCTCTCGAATTGATGTCTGAGCTGCCCCAGATTATATGGTGAGCATTAGCATCACTACCAACAATTAGCGGAAGGCCTTTTGAAGTGCAGTATGCAATGACTTGCTTGAAAGCATCCGTAGGGGATGGTTCATCATGCGGTAAATAAACCGAACAATAAACGTATTTTCTGTTGAGGTTTCCAACAGATACATCGATTGTGATAGCACATACATCTCTGGTAGTTAGTTCAGAGATGAGTGTAGCAACGATTGCGTTATTGACAAGCACACATGCTCGAGGCATGACACGTGAGTTTGCCATTTCATTTTTACTGAAAGTAGCAAAGACCAGATTCACAAGGTGTCCTAAATAGAAATTCCCCTTACGAAAGTAAGGTTCTTGGACTAACGCCACTTGGGCTGTACCATTTTGCATAAGTCTACAAAGATTGATCGTTGCTGTTCTTTTGTGCTGAAGATTGATCTGAGCTATCCTAACCGTAGCCACTACCCAAACTAGGCAAGTTTAAACTCTTAACAATCAGAGCACAAAAAAGAACAGCAACAATAAAGCCAGATCGGTATCGATTTGAGTGCGCCAAAGGCGAGGATGCACAGAATACACTGTGTAAAACGCATAATGCGAAACCATATAGGTGAAAATCTAAACTAATTAACAACATCTTCATAATCCCGCCCTTATTCAGCCTCAAGTATGAGATTGAAGAAGGGCAGCTGATTGTCTCGGAGAAACACAAGGTCCACCGCGCTATTGCTCCGGTTAGCACAGTAAGGGCAACATACTGTGAAGGGTGCCCTGGTACTCTACAGGCTCCGTTTGCGATTAGGTTTTTATAAGACCCCCCTAACCATTCATTCCTAGGCACGGTAAGCGTAAAGCCGCATCACACCATGAATTAGGGGTCACCTGATTAGTGGATTCCTACCACTGGAACAGGCGGTCCGTAGTGCTATTCTTAGCCAGTTGAACTAACCGCTACCGACACTACACAGCTATCTAGGCTGATCGTTAAAAGAAGTTAATATTGGTGATCAACTTCATACGGGCCCGAAAAGCCGGCAAAACTATATACAAAAGCCGGCAAAACTGTATACTGACACCATGCAGCTTTTTCAAGTTCCATGCACCATCTGAACATCTCATATATCATCTAAGCATTAAATTCACATTTGAATTTTTCAGGTTCCATTTTGGCATATCGTACACCAAATTATATTCCATGTACCTCATCCACGTTGGCTTCCGTACCACATTAAATTCTATGCACCATTTTTGCTATTCTTGCACCTTGCATCTACCCATCCAATGTTGAGAATCACTGAACCATGGTTGCAACTATTGCACCACATGAAATTTCTTAGTATTCCATGTACACCCATAAGGTTCACAGTATCATATAGGCATCGATGCTGATCTCACGCACCATCTTTTAACTAATTAGTGATGTCAGCATCACATTTGAATAACATGCACCATTTTGGCATTTTGTATACCAAAACTGTATTCCATGCATGTGAACCATGGTGACTTCGGCACCACATTGAATTCAAAGCACCTTTTTTGCCATTTGTGCACCTAGCCATACAAAATATCGAGTATCACTTAATAACGGTGACGACTAAAACAGTACACTAACACCATGCACCTTCTTCAAAGCTTTCAATGCACCATCATGATGACCACAATCACCTAGGTATCCACGCATATCAGGATATCACGCTGATCCCATGCAATGTCTTTTAATCAATTAATTGTAATTGTATTTTTTTTTTTATTGAAAACGATAACCGGTAAGTTTACACGTTTTTAATTAGGTATCTAATGCATCATACTGATATGCACCATCTTGAAATTCAATGCACCATCAAAGCTTTTCAAGCACCATTTCGGCGTTTATCATATCATCTAGGCATCTAATCCATCATTATGGTGTGAGCATCTCTTAAAATACTTTTTTCTGTATTCTATGCACCATTTTTGCATTTCGTGCACCTTACCATGCAACATGTTGATAACTACTGAATAACGGTGACGACTAATGCAGAACACTAGCATCGTGCACCTTCTTCAAACCTTTCATCTTATGCACCATTATGATGTGGTGCACATATGAATCCCATGCACCATTTTAAGTGTAGAATTAGCATAAGTTAAAATACACAAAAATAAAAATAAAAAAATGCACCATTTTGGCATTTTGAATACAAAATATCATTCCATGTTCCTGGACCATGTTGATTTCTGTGCCGCATTGAGTTTCCTGCACCATTTTTGCAATTTGTGCACCTACATATGGAACATGTTGAGTATAATAGAATCATGGTGATACTAATGCACCATACAGACATCATGCAGCTTGTGCACCCACATGATGTTCACAAAAACATCTAAGCACCATCTCACTATATACCTGAGTCATGTTGACTTCCGCACCACATTAAATTCTATGCACCATTTTTGCAATTCTTGCACCTTGGATCTAACCACGCATTGTTGAGAATCACTGAATTATGGTGGCTACTAATGTATTACTGACACATACTATTTCTTAGTATCCCATGCACAACCATGATGTTCTTAGAATCATCTAGGCATCCATGCACCATCCTTTAACTAATCAGTAATGCCAGCATCATATTTGGATAACGTGCACCATTTAGGCATTTCGTATTTCAAAACTGTATGCCATGTACGTGAACCATGGCGACTTCGGCGTCATATTGAAATCCAAGCATCATTTTTTTTTTAATTCGTGCACCCAGCCATAAATAGTCGAGTAGGTATCTCTGACCACCAGTGAAGAGAATTGTCAGACAAAAGAGGCACAAAACAAGCAACAAAGAAGGTGCGACGATTACACTTTATCCCTACTTGTAACAGATAATGACATGATCTCTATTTTTTTTTTGTTGCAGACAAAACGTAGGCTGAATTTGTTGCGTACTGTTCAACTCGTGAATAATCAATTATTACTAACCCAAAGTCGAAACTGTTAGATTATAGAGCTTCACCAGAGCTGCAGTGTTTACCGACTCGAAGTTACCGTACCGCATGGGTTGGCTTGTCGCAACAAATACAGGTTGCGACATTGTCATTATTGTTGCGCGATGGTTGAATTTTGATTCACTGGTGACCACTAATACAGCACACTAACATCATGCACCTTCTTCAAAGCGTCCATAGAATCATCTAGGTATCTACGCATTATGCTGATCAAATGCACTGTCTTTTAATCAACTAGGAATCTAATGCATCATACTGATATGCACCATCATGAAGTTTCATGCACCATTTCAGCGTTTATTTTATTATCTAGGCGTCGGATGCACTATTATGGTGAGAGAATCACATAAAATATCTTTTTTTTGCATTATATGCACCATTTTTGTAATTTGTGCACCTAACCATGCAACATGATGATAATATTTGAATAACGGTGACAACTAATGCAGTACACTAGCATCATGCGCCTTCTTCAAAGCTTTCCATACTCCATTTTGGTATTCACTATATCATCTAGGCACCATTATGATGTGGTTTACATTTGAATTCGATGCACCATTTTGGCACTTCGCATACAAAATAGCATTCCATGTACCTGGACCATGTTGATTTCTGTGCCACATTGAGTTTCCTGCACCATTGCACGAATTGCAAGTGCACCTAAATATGAAACATGTTGAGTATAACAAAATCATGGTGAAACTAATGCACCATACCTGACATTATGCAGCTTCTTTGCATTTTATGCACCACCATGATGTTCACAGAATCATTCAGGCACCAGCTTTGAATCAAATATGTGTCTAATTGCGAACTCATGTACCATCGTTAAATTTCATGCACTACTAAAGCATTTCAAGCGTAATCGTGACGTTCACTATATCATCTAGGCATCTATTGCACCATTGTTATTATATGAAAAATCTTACATCAAAATAGCATTTCATGTACCATGATCCATGTCAACTCAACTGAAGTCATGCACCATCTTTGAATATCATGCTCCATATCAGCATTCCGTGTACCATCCCAATCATATCAGTGTTATCTTGGGTGACAACATGTACCTTTATTTCCGCACGCAATTTGATTTTTATGCAGCAACAATTTTATCACCATCTCCTGCTTCAACTAAGCATTCTATATATCAAATTGCAATTACTTTCCACGCATGCACTATCTTGACGTTCCTTTGATCATCAGGTATATAATCCCGGATAAAAACTAACCATAGGGTGTTTGGTGAAAACCATTCCTGCACCATACAGTGTACCAGCTACAATAATGTATATTGTAATGAAATGGTTCACTAAAAGCTTCGCACATTGTAGCTACTATACATTTACATTCGATTTTTATGTAACAATATATTATACTGTTTTTCTTACGTTTGAACCATTCACTTTTCCGAAACATTATTTTTCCGTGCTTTTTAATTATTTATTCAGTTTTAGATTTTTTCCGGGCTTTGTTTTGTTGATGTTTGTGACTTTTTTTATGCAAAGGAAAGGAAAGAAAAAAAGTGAATAAGTTGAAACACCAATTTAAAGTCAATGAAATGTTTAAATAAGTAGTAAACCAGATGTCTTAAGAACTGCAGATCCAAGAGATATGGCGGGCTAGGTATGTAGAGTGCGATGAGAGGAATACGATTGACGAACTTTATCTTTGACGTAAAGCCATCTTTATCATATGGACTGGACTGAATACTGAAAGAAATTCTAATATAGGTTCGTCTGTGGGTTTGCTTTTTAACCTAACTTATACTTGAATCGAACTTGACAGTTTCTCATGAGTTGTTATGTATTTCCCCGTGTATTTCAAACTTTAGTCAAACTAGAGCCTCAATATTGCAATAACGGTTAAGCACGCTGTAATGATACTTATGTACCTCGTCACCCACTTCATGCAACTACATTAGTGGTCTAATAATACTTAGCGCGCTCGGCATAGTTCCATCATGCCGCTCAAAGTGTTGTCACAAATAATGCTTAGTTTGTGAAACCCGGTTATCTGGCTGGTGGGTCATGTCATGGGAGCCTAAGCTTCAACTGTTAATGCAATCAGAGACTACTCGGACCTCGACTCAGACTTAGGGGCTGTCCATAAACCACGTGGTCATTTTTTTGGGACTTTTCAAACCCCCCCCCCCCCCGCGTGGTCATTAGTCCATACAAAAATTTTTATTTGTCCATACAAAATGGTCATTGGCCGAACCCCCCCCCCTCATGACCACGTGGTTTATGGACAGCCCCTTAGACGTGGGTGATCCAATATATGAAGGGTTATCCAAAACGCTCTGGAGAATTCCCAAAGCGCATTCTCATAATGCTAGTAAGCCTAAGTGCCATTAACAGGAGGAAAATGACAAGATAATACACATTATACGGTTTATGTAATGTAAACCAATACAACATAACAAAAGAGAACCATTCCAAAACCATTTAAATAAATGTATAACCAGTAGTGAAACTACAATTAAAAACAATATATTTACGGTACATTTTATTGTTTGAAACCATATGTGTACCATACAATGTACGGTTTATTAAAACCCACGTATCAGTATTTAGAACAATTCATTTACAATATAATGTATGGTTTTGCAAAAAAATATATATGGAGAAAAATATTTTTTTGTATTGTTACGATACTTAACCACCCGTATAGTATATTGTAAAAATCTTATTTACAATTTACTGTATGGTGTTTACATTACATTTTATTGTTTTTGTATTTTTATTTTTACAGTGGTGTCTATTGTAAAAGCATGGTTTTAAATAGTACTGTTACAATATAACGTTCGGTTTTTCTACTGTATTTTTTATTCGGGATGTACCATACTCACATCACATACCTTTTTAATATTCCATGCACCTTCTTGGTGTTCATTAATCTGTTCATTGTATCATCCAGGCATCTTATACGCCACAATTGAATTTTATACCATTTTTTAATTCGCGTATCAAAATAGCATTCCGTGGATTATTTTGAGAATCACTTTACCACCTCGAGGAATTCCAGGAGAAATCCCTGGAGGAATTTCAGGAGGAACCCCTGAAGGACCTTCTGGAGGATTCCCTGGAGGCATGACTAAAGAAGTGCTTGAAAGAATTCCTGAAGGGAACTCTCAAAGACTGCTGGAGGAGTCTAAAGAAAATCATGTAGAATTTCCAGGAGGAACTATTATAGAAATTGCTGGAGAAATTTTCAAAGGAATTCCCTGGAGCAATTTCATGAGGAAACCCTGGAGGCATTCCTAAAGGAATCGTTGAAGAGTTTCCTGGAGGAATCCGTAGAGGAATTCCTGCAGTAATCTGTAGAGACCTGGAAGAATTCATGGAGGAATTTCTGGAATAATATTTCGATAAATGATAGGGGAATCGACTGTATTCTGTGTGAATCGGGTTTAACGGCTATGCAGTATTAATGCATCAAAACGAGTTGTTATCTAACCCGACGGAGGAATCATTCTTGAAAGAATCATTGGAAGAATATCTGGAAGAGTCCGTGGAGAAATTCCTTGACGAATTTCTGGAAAATTCCTGGACGAATTTCTGGAAAAAAATCGACGAATTTCCAAAGGAAGGAGGAATTTCTGGAACAACTCATGGAGGCATTCCAGAATGAATTTCTAGAGGATTTTCAAGAGGAATACTTGGAGGAATCCCTGGAGACATTTCTCAAGGAATCCTTGAAAATCCTGCAGAAAGCTTTGGTAAATTCCTGAAGAAATCCCTGCTGTAATCCTAGGAGGAATTCCTGAAGGAATCCGTGAAGGAATTTCAGAATATATCCTTTTCGAGGAAATTTCGAGAGAAATCTCTGAAGAAATCCTAGAGAAATTTCTGGAAGTATTCCTGAAGGAATCCTTGGAGGAACACTCTCCTTATCGACTCACCGTTTTGCAGCCCTGGATTATTCCCTGGAGGAATTTCTGGAGGATTTATAGAGAAATTCCCGGAAGAATTCTTTGAGGAATATCAGTAATTTTTTTCTGCTTCCTGGAGGAATGATTGAAGGAACTCCTGGAGGAATTTCTGGAGGGATTTTTGAGGAATAACTGAAGAAATTCACTGATGAATCCTGAATTCCTGGAGAATTTCCTGGATAAAATCCTGGAAAAATCCATAGTGGAATCCCTGGAGAAATTTCTCGAGGAATTCCTAGAGGAATTCCTGAAAAAGTTCCAGGAGATTTTTTTAAATTTTCTGTAGAAATCCGGGGAGAAATTCTGGGAATTCTGGACACATATTTATGGCTTCCTGGAGGAATTCCTGATGGAACTTCTCGAGGAATTTCTGAAGGATTTTTTTTTGGATTTCCCAGGAGGGATTCCCTAAAAAATCCTGGATAATCCTTCCAGGGGAACCCATGGAGAAATTCCTCGAGGAATTCCCGGAAAAATTCCAGGAAAAATTCCTCAAAAATCCGTGAAAGAATTTCTGGAAGAATGCCTAATGAAAATATTGGAGGAACTGGCAAAATTTTTTAGACAATTTTCTGGAGGAATTCTTGGAGGTATTTCTGGAGGATTTCCATGGAGGTATCCCTGGAAGAATTCCTAGAAGAGTTCCGAGAGAAATTGATTAGGAAGTATCTGGAGGAATCTGTGGAGAAATTCTCGGAGGAATCCTTAGAGAAATTGCTTGAGAAATTCCTGGAAGAATCCATGAAGGAATTTCTAAAGAAATTCCTGGAAGAATACGTGGAGGTATCTCTGGAGGAATTCTTTGAAGTGTTCCGGGAGACATTCCTTTAGGATTCTCTGAAGGAATTCTGGCAGAAATTCCTAGAGGTTTTTTGGAGGATTCCCTGGAAGAATTCCTGGAGGGATTTTTGAGGAATTTCTGAAAAAAATCCTGGATAAAGTATTGAAGAAGTTCCTTGAGAATTTCCTGGAGGAATTCATGGAGGAATCCCTGGAAGAATTTCTCGAGGGATTCCAGGAGAAATTCCTGGAAGAGTTCCGGGAGAAATTCCTTTAGGATTTTCTGGAGGAATCCTTGGAGGAAGTCCTGAAGTATTAATTTGAGGAATTATTAGAGGAATTTATGGAAAAATATATGGAGCTTCCTTGAGAAATTTCTGGAGGAATGTTTGCAGAAACTCCTCGAGGAATTTCGAAAAGAATTACTGGAGGAATTTCTGGATAATTTTTTAAGCAATTTCTGAAGAAAATCATCATTAAAATCTTGAAAAAAATCTTTGAGAACTTCCTGTAGGAATCCGTGGAGGATTCCCAGGAGAAATACCTCACGGAATTCTTCGAGGAATTCCTGGAGGAATTTTTGAAAGAGTTCTGGGAGACATTCCTTTAAGAGTCTCTGCAGGAATTCTGGCAGAAAATCCTAGACGATTTTGTGGAGGAATCTCTGGAGAAATTCCTGAAGGAAGTTTTGTGCTTCTTCTCCGAGAAATTTCTGAAAAAAAGTACTAAAGGAATTTTTGAAGGAATTTTTGAGGAATTTTTGAAGAAATTTATGAATGAATCCCTGGAGGAATTCCTGAAGAAATTCCTTGAGATTTTCTTGGAGAATTCCCCGGAGGAATCCTTGGAGGAATTTCTTGAGGAATTCCTGAAAGAGTTCCACGAGAAATTCCTTCAGGATTTTCTGGAGGAATCCGTGGAGGAATTATTTTTATTATATTATATATTATACATATATTAGGCTTCCTTGACAAATTTTGTGGGGAATTTCTAAAAATATTCCTGGAGAAATTTTTTGAAGAATTTCTGAATAAATTCATAAATGGATCCCTGCAGTTATTTCTGAAGAAATTCCTGGAAAAATCCTGGAGAAATTCCTGGAGGACTCCGTGGAGGAATTTCTCGCGAAATTTCCCGAGGAATTCCTGGAAGAGTTCCGGGAGAAATTCCTTTAGGATTTTCTGTAGCAATCCGTGGAGGAATTCCTGGAAGAAATCCCTGGAGGTATCTTGGAGGAATTTCTGGAGGAATATCTTAAGGAACTCCTCGAGAAATTTATAAAGGAATACCTGAAGGAATTTTTTGAGGAATTTCTGAAGAAATTCATAAATGAATCTCTGGAGGGATTCCTGAAGAAATTCCTTGAGAAATTCCTGGAAGAATTTCTGGAGGAATTCTTTAAAGAGTTTCGATAGACATTTTTTTAGGATTCTCTGGAGGAATTCTGACAAAAATCCTAGATGGCTTTCTACAGGAATTCCTGGAGGAATTGTTGGGGGAATTCCTGGAGGATTTTTTGGATTTCTTCCTTGGGAAATTTCTGGAAAAAATCCTGGAGGAATTTTTAAAGAAATTATGTAGAAATTTGTGAAAGAATCCCTGAAAGAATTACTGAAGAATTTCCTTGAAAGTTTCCTGGAGGAATCCGTGGAGAAAATATTGAAGGAATTCTGGCAGACATTCCTAAAATATTTTTCCTAGACAAAATTTCAGGAGGAATCTCTGGAGGAATTCTTGGAGTATTCGCTGGATGAATTATTTGAGGAATTTCTGTCTGAAGGAAATCCTCAAGAAATTTCTAAAGGAACACCTCGAAGAATTTCTGAAGGAATATTTTGATGAATTTCTGAAGAAATTCATTAATGAATCCCTGGAGGAATTCCTAAAGAAATTCCTAGAGGATTCCGTGGAGGATTCCCTGGAGAAATTCCTCGAGGAATTCCTGGAAGTGTTCCGAGAGAAACTCCTTCACGATTTTCTGGAGGAATCCGTGGAGGAATTCCAATTTATGAAGTTTTCATTAAATTTATTGGAAATAACTTCAATTTTTATGCTTTCTGGAGAAATCTGTATCACATTTAAAAAATCTGTATTTTTCTGTACTCTGTATTTTGTCTGTATAGAAGGTCAAAAATCTGTATAATACAGAAAAATCTATATATCTGGCATCTCTGCCTTGGAGGAATGTTTTGAGGAAAATCTGAAGAAATTCAGTAGAATCCCTAGAGGAATTCCTGAAAAAAATCTTGGAAAAAATGTTGGAAAAATCCTTGAAGGAATCCGTGGAGGATTTCCTGGAGTAATTCCTCGTAGAATTCCTCGAGGAATTCGTGGATGAATACTTGGAAGAATTCTGAGAGACATTGCTTTAGGATTCTCTGGAAGAATTCTGGCAGAATTATTTGCTGGAGTATTTCCTGGAAGAATTTCTAGAGGAAGTTTAGAAGGATTTTCTGAAGAAATCCATGGATGAATCTTTGGAGGAATTCCTAAAGAAATTCCTTGAGAATTTCTTGGATAATTTTCTGGAATCCTTGGAGAAATTTCTCCTGGAATTGCTGGAAGACATCGGTGAGAAATTCCTTTAGGATTTTCTGGAGGAATCCGTGGAGCAATTGCTGGAGGAATCCTTGAAGGAAATATTGGGGGAATTCTGGCAGACGTTTCTAGAGGATTTCTTTTAGAAAAAAAATCAGGAGGAATCTCTGGAAGAATTCCTGGTGTATTTGCTGGAGGAATTTCTGGATGAATTATTTGAGGCTTTTCTGGAGAAATATATGAGGCTTCCTGAAAAAAGTTCTGGAGAAATTACTGGAGGATTCCCTGGAGAAATTCCTCGCGGAATTCCTGAAAGAGTTCAGGGAGAAATTCCTTTAGCATTTTCTGAAGGAGTCCGTGCAGGAATTCCTGGAAAAAATCCCTGGCGGCATCTTGGAAGAATTTCTTGAAGAATTTTGCTGGCATTCTTGGAAGAGTTCATGCACGTATCCGTCGAGGAATCTCTGTAGATTGCAACAAGGATTCGGATCGAAATTTTATATCTAGGATTTCTGACTCAATCTGTGCAGTTTTCTCTGATTCTAACATCACTAATTGTCCAAGATTGAAATTCTTTCACAACGACATTTTTTTGTAGAATTGATAATTTTCTCGATTTTTCCCATTGTATGTGATACGTTTATAAAATTTTATAATAGTCGACATCATATTAAAGTTTTGCATTGCCTTGAAATCATCACCATCCGAAGCCTTCTCTAGTACTTCGCGATGTAAGCACCACTGCATGTTGAAACTCCTTCTTGGGAATTATTGTCGTCGCGGTTGAAACCCGAAGTTTCCCCACACCCGACAATCGAATTTTCTCAAAATCCATACGTGAAACCTAACGTCGGACGTAGTGCGCTGGACAGCGGACCTGGCCCTCTATCCAGCGCACTGTGCCCGACGTACGTGCGACACACGGTTTAGGAGAAAAACCGATTTTTGCGTGTCAAAAATTCCGATTTTCAATTGCACGAACAATATTCATATTGCGTGTAATACCATGATTCTATTTTGCACCATGATCATATATTGCACCATCATTGTAGTGCCCCCCCTAAGCAAAAACCCTGCGCACGCTAGTGGTTTGTCCAGAGTTACGACGGAACAGAATACGGAACAGTGGGGGTGATGGGACACGAAGATCAGATCACCGGAGGGCTTGCTAAATTGTTATGACTGCTGCCGCCGTTTTTACATCCCGAGGAGTGATCTGGGTTGTTAGATAAAGAAAATCCTGATGCAGATAAGAAACAGCAATCAATTTGCATGTTTTTCTTTTGACGCCATTTTCGTACCGGCTGTCAAAACACAACAAACCGGTAACACCGACGCTAGTCATCACAGCAAGCGTGTTGAGGAATGTTGGACTCGAACACAAAAAAGTAACCTTTATCATGAATTTAGCGTTTATATCCATCTGAATGTTTCCGACAAATCTAGAGACTGGAATCTGGCTTCCACCCACAACAATTGCAACAATTCCGACCCTCATCTCCAGTCAGGCACCACCAACCAAAGGAGTTCACGTCTTCGCAATTCTAGATGCGCTCTTCTTCCAAGTATCAATCAACAATTTAAGTAGATCTTCTTGACACTCGTTCTGCGTGTGGGTGAGACGGAGCAATTTCCACAGCACCTAAATTCTTAATTGCTCTTTTGGCAAAAAATAAACTTTCCAACCGAAAAAGGAAGCTTTTGACGTATACTCCAGAGCGCGTCTACCGTTCGTTCTTTGGATTGGTGGAAATTGGATTCTATTTCAAGCGGGGAGAATGACGACGAGATTGCTCCCTTTTCCGTTTCCTCATGTATACAATAACATTGTACAAAGTCTAACGAGCGATGATAGATTCGCAGAATTTGTAGACTACTACACGCTGACATGTTGCTTTGACTAGGGAATCATTTCGATGCAACGACCTCGGTTCTGCCAGGTCATGGCAAACTAGATTCAGTATATATGACCAGTAGCGACACTGATAGTCTCGAACGCCTACTGTGACTACACACTTCGAAAGCGGATCTTCGCTCGAGCACTTAGCAGCGGAAAATGGCTTGCTACGATGTTGAAAATGTTTACCCCCTAGGTGCGTGGAACCGTCCTCGTTCTTTGTGGCAGATGTCTGTCTGCGTACCGAACGAAACCGACCCGCGTGCACTTCCTTCCGCCTTCGGTGGAATTTCAAATAGAAGATTACCCAGAACCGCTCTCTCCGCGAAAGGATCTCAACAACCTTGCCCAAAAAGCGAGCCGCTGACACATGAAAACCAATTGAAAGTGCGGCATTGAAAGCGAAAATCTCACGCGATTCCGAGTACTTTCCGTGATTGCCAAATCCCTTTCCACTTCCGAGAAAAACAATTAACCCATCGAATGAATTCCGCTACAACTCCTCGGGTTCGATGAACTCCTCGTTGAACCCCTCTTTGTGTGTCCCGGGTGTTGTCTGTGGTCAATGCCCGAACGCGAACAGAAATCTGAACCATTGCCCTCTGGAGAAGTGCTTCCTGGTTTTGCTGCTGTCAGTGACGCTGGCTGTTTCCGGAACAAATAAACAAACAAACACACCTTTTATCGTAGCGGGTTGTCCATTTCCCTCCGTTCGTTCATCACTCGAGAGCCCAAGGAACGAAGACAAAGGACCCACGTGATAAACCAGCCAAGGAATGAATGGGTGGGATTGCCTGCCAGCAGAGGGAGAAGGAGTCGACACGGAAATCTGTCAATCCTAGGAATCGAATCCGTTTGTTTGGATGAGCAATCAAGCGGCCCTTAATGCCGGTGGACGGAAGAAACACGGGCGGCAAATCGAAGCCGACTTGTTATTGTTGGATGGGAGTGGATGAGCTACCCCATTAGTTTGTGCCCTCGAGCCAGGAGGTTCCATTGAGGGCTGCTGAATGATGTGCGTTGTCGAGTGGAGAAGAGACAAGCGACAATCGTTCAAACGATGTTGATGTTTGCTAGTAAGTTGTTCTAGTAGGCGTTGCTAATAGCGGTTATTTACTTGCGGAGTATAGGGCACTGCATGAAATTCTCTCCTTCTCTTTCACACCTACAGAAATTTTGTAAACAACAAGGCCACGAAACGTCAAGATCCCATACAAAATCATAACAATGCGGTGCCCTATTCTGTAAATGATTGAGTGATGCTTGCTTTTCCGTTTCTGAAAGCACGAGTTGCTGTGATTTGAAGATTCACTTGAACTGATACAAAGCCCGTCTTTCGGAGAAAATGCTCGAAGGATGTCAGCATACCCACAATGAGTTAGTAACGCTGTGTTCGCAGAATTATGCTGATTTTAATTGTATCATAGAACAATAAGGTAAGAAGAAAATTTTTGGATTTTATTTTTGACATTATATAAAATCTTGGTGTTTGTAAACACAGTAAAATAAAGCTGCATTCATATAAATAGCTGAAGCCTAACCCAATGAGCAAAAGTGAGGAACGGCGGGAAGATATTTAAATTTCTTTTTTTTTTGCGAATTTTAACTTAAGTTCAGAAATTCCTGGACGAATTCCTGGAGGCATTCCTGGAGGAATCCCGGAAGAAACTCCTGGGAGAATCCCGAGAGGAATTCCTGGAAGAATCCCGGGGGAATTCTTGGAGGAATTCCTGGAGGAATCCCGGGACGTTTTCCTGGAGGAATCCTGGGAGGAATTTCCGGAGGAATCCCGGGAGGAATTCCTGGAGGAATCCTGGGAGGAACTCCTGAAGGAGTCCCGGGAGAAATCACTAGAAGAATTCCTGGAGGAATCCTTGGAGGAATTCCTGGAAGAATCCCGGGAGGAATTCCTGCAGGAGTCCCGGGACGAATTCCTGATGGAGTCCTGGGACGAATTCTTGAAGGGATCCTGGGACGATTCCATGGAGGAACTCCTGGAGGAGTCCCGGAAGGATTTTCTGGAAGAATCCCAGTAGGAATTCCTGGAAGAATCTCGGGAGGAATTCCTAAAGGGAATCCCGGGAGGAACTCTTGAAGGAATCCCGGGGGAATTCCTGGAGGAATCGCTATAGGAATTCCTAGAGGAATCGTGGGAGGAATTCCTGGAGAAATCCCTAGAGGAATTATCGAAGGAATCCCAGAAGAAACTTCTGGAGGAATCCCGGGAAGAATTCCTGGAGTAATGCCGGAAGGAATTCCTGGAGAAATCCCGGTAGGAATTCCTGGAGGAAACCCGGGAGGAATTCCTGGAGGAGTCCTGATAGGAAGTCCTGCAGGAATCCCGGTAGCAATTCCAGGAAGAATCCCGGTAGGAATTCCTGGAAGAATCCCGGGAGGAATTCCAAGAGGAATCCCGGGAGCAACTTCTGAAAGAGTCCCGGGAGAAATCACGGGAGGAATTCCTGGAAAAATCCTGGGAGGAATTCCTGGAAGAATCCCGAGAGGAATTCCTGCAGGAGTCCCGGGACGAATTCCTGAAGGAATCCCGGGACGATTTCATGAAGGAATTCCTGGAGGAATCCCGGCAGGAATTCCTGTAGGAATCCCGGCAGGAATTCCTGGAGGAATCCCGGAGGAATTCCTGGAGGAATCCCGGGGGACTTCCTGGAGGAATCCCGGGGGACTTCCTGGAGGAATCCCGGGGGACTTCCTGGAGGAATCCCGGGGGACTTCCTGGAGGAATCCCGGGGGACTTCCTGGAGGAATCCCGGGGGACTTCCTGGAGGAATCCCGGGGGACTTCCTGGAGGAATCCCGGGGGACTTCCTGGAGGAATCCCGGGGGACTTCCTGGAGGAATCCCGGGGGACTTCCTGGAGGAATCCCGGGGGACTTCCTGGAGGAATCCCGGGGGACTTCCTGGAGGAATCCCGGGGGACTTCCTGGAGGAATCCCGGGGGACTTCCTGGAGGAATCCCGGGGGACTTCCTGGAGGAATCCCGGGGGACTTCCTGGAGGAATCCCGGGGGACTTCCTGGAGGAATCCCGGGGGACTTCCTGGAGGAATCCCGGGGGACTTCCTGGAGGAATCCCGGGGGACTTCCTGGAGGAATCCCGGGGGACTTCCTGGAGGAATCCCGGGGGACTTCCTGGAGGAATCCCGGGGGACTTCCTGGAGGAATCCCGGGGGACTTCCTGGAGGAATCCCGGGGGACTTCCTGGAGGAATCCCGGGGGACTTCCTGGAGGAATCCCGGGGGACTTCCTGGAGGAATCCCGGGGGACTTCCTGGAGGAATCCCGGGGGACTTCCTGGAGGAATCCCGGGGGACTTCCTGGAGGAATCCCGGGGGACTTCCTGGAGGAATCCCGGGGGACTTCCTGGAGGAATCCCGGGGGACTTCCTGGAGGAATCCCGGGGGACTTCCTGGAGGAATCCCGGGGGACTTCCTGGAGGAATCCCGGGGGACTTCCTGGAGGAATCCCGGGGGACTTCCTGGAGGAATCCCGGGGGACTTCCTGGAGGAATCCCGGGGGACTTCCTGGAGGAATCCCGGGGGACTTCCTGGAGGAATCCCGGGGGACTTCCTGGAGGAATCCCGGGGGACTTCCTGGAGGAATCCCGGGGGACTTCCTGGAGGAATCCCGGGGGACTTCCTGGAGGAATCCCGGGGGACTTCCTGGAGGAATCCCGGGGGACTTCCTGGAGGAATCCCGGGGGACTTCCTCGAGGAATCCCGGCAGGAAATCCTGGAAGAATCCCGGCAGGAATTCCTGGAGGAATCCCTGGAAAAATCCCGGGAAGAATTCCTGCAGGAATCCTGAGAAGAATTTCTCGAGGAATCCTGGGAGAAATTCCTGGAGGAATCCCTATAGGAATTCCTAGAGGAATCGTGGGAGAAATTCCTGGAGTAATCCCTAGAGGAATTATCGAAGGAATCCCAGAAGAAACTTCTGGAGGAATCCCGGGAAAAATTCCTGGAGTAATGCCGGAAGGAATTCCTGGAGAAATCCCGGTAGGAATTCCTGGAGGAAACCCGGGAGGAATTCCTGGAGGAGTCCTGGTAGGAAATCCTGTAGGAATCCCGGTAGTAATTCTAGGAAGAATCCCGGTAGGAATTCCTGGAAGAATCCCGGGAGGAATTCCAAGAGGAATCCCGGCAGCAACTTCTGAAAGAGTCCCGGGAGAAATTACGGGAGGAATTCCTGGAGAAATCCTGGGAGGAATTCCTGGAAGAATCCCGAGAAGAATTCCTGCAGCAGTCCCGGGACGAATTCCTGAAGGAATCCCGGGACGATTTCATGGAGGAATTCCTGGAGGAATCCCGCGAGGAGTTCCTATAAGCATCCCGGGAGGAATTCCTGGAGGAATCCCGGCAGGAATTCCTGGAGGAATCCCGGAGGAATTCCTGGAGGAATCCCCGGGGGATTCCTGGAGGAATCCCAGGGGAATTCCTGGAGGAATCCCGGGGGAATTCCTGGAGGAATCCCGGGGGACTTCCTGGAGGAATCCCAGGGGAATTCCTGGAGGAATCCCGTGGGAATTCCTGGAGGAATCCCGGGGGACTTCCTGGAGGAATCCCGGGGGACTTCCTGGAGGAATCCCGGGGGACTTCCTGGAGGAATCCCGGGGGACTTCCTGGAGGAATCCCGGGGGACTTCCTGGAGGAATCCCGGGGGACTTCCTGGAGGAATCCCGGGGGACTTCCTGGAGGAATCCCGGGGGACTTCCTGGAGGAATCCCGGGGGACTTCCTGGAGGACAGACAGACAGACAGACAGACAGACAGACAGGAAGCCCAATTTAAACGACCCTACAATGCCCCTGAAATGCCTTGTACCATCCCGGAAACAATCGCAATCCCTTCAAAAAGCTTGTTAAAGGCTGAAGAAATGCCACTGAAGTCCCACGGAACCCCTTATATTATGCACTCTTCGAACTTCTTGGAAATCATCTTGGCCTCATAACATAACAGAACAAACAGAAAATCATCACCATTTTCTGATTAACCCTTTATAAGGCCGAGAAAACTAGAAGAATTGTCAACGCATACTATTATGGAAATGATTATATACATGATTACATGTACAAAACAATTTTTGTTTGAAAGAAACTCTCAAAAATCTAGGTGGCAATATAGTTGCCACTGCCCGTTTACCCCAAAAACGAGCTTTTGAGGTGACAATATAGTTGCCACTGCCCGTTTAGGGTACTTTTCTTCTTTTGACTTCGACAAAAACCCGGAAAAGAGATTTTAGAGTGGATTGGGGTTTAACCCATAATATAAACGTTGTAGTTCAGCTCATTTCAACCTATAATTTTATTATTTCTTAAAATATTTACCAAATCTATAATTTTACAATAAGTTTGAGCTAATTTTCTTCACGCGGTCAAATTTAGCCATTTTTAAAGCTACAAATGGCTCCCAAATTGTTGTTAAAGCTTTGTTTAGTACCAAAAAAATACCAGGCGTTGTTAGTAATCCCAATTTTGCGTTAACCAAAAAGAAAGTTCGAAATAAATTGTTATAAGACAGAAAAAAATACAAACAGTAGGTGGCAATATAGTTGCCACTGCCTTATAAAGGGTTAAATGAATGAAAGCATTGCTGGCAGCTAGCTTTGCGCATGGATCAGATGACAATCTTCGTATCTGTACTCTTTGCTAAAACTGAACAAGTCAGGCCAGTTCAAAGGTCCAATCTGCAGAAGAGAGGCTCTCTTTGGATTCCTTATCTTTCGTTAATATCTCAGCTGTTTATTTGAATTATGATTATCTCCTTGCATAGAACGATGGTCAGAACAATCGTCTTTTGATTTGTACTGCAAAAGTAGTTGAAAAGTGTATCATTACATTGTAATAATTGAAAGAGAAAGTGAACAAAGAGAGCCTCTCAAATGCAGATAGGACCTGTTGAAATGTTTGACCTGAAGTGTTTGTATCAAGTGTTTTTTTTTTCCAATATCAATGACAGCTTGATACTACAGATACCAGTTTCGCGTGCTCTGATGGATAAATGATACAACTTTTCCTTCGCTCTGACTATGAAGTTCCACTTATGTTATGTCCCATGTCAAACCCCCGGCAGCAAAACATATTGTCGTGAACAAAGTTTGCTCATTAAAAGTATTGATGCACAACATCCCTTTTTATGCCTGTGTTAATTTATACACTTTTTTAATTGATGCATCCTCTGCCCATGGCATGATCAAAGTTCCAGTGTATCAGCCTTATAACAACTGAAATGCCGTGTCCTTTTAATTGGCACCTATACCAATCAACTCAGCTCGACGAATTGAGGTGATGTCTGTGTGTGTATGTAGGTGTGTATATATGTGTGTATGTATGTATGTGTGTGTATGTGTGTGTGTGAACAAAACAACTCACATCACTTTTTGGCAGTAAACTTCAACTGATTTTAATGATCGACGTTTCATTCGATGCAGAATCTGGTCCCATTGTTTCCTATTGAAAATGGTTCGGATTGGTCCAGCCGTTCCGGAGTTACGGCCATTTAGGTGTTCCGGCTCGGTACCCCTGGAAGGGGTCACATATAAAAATGCTACAAACCCATGCATGCAACGTTTCCAAACCGCAGCATTCTCGATTTTCAATAACCTGATGAACAAATAGTAGGAAAATAGCCTCAAATCCGAACCGGATCCGGAACCGGTTCCGGGTGTTCCACCGGAAGTGGCCCAATATAAAAGAGAATCAAACCCATACATGCGACACACCAAATAGCGGCTATTTCAATAACCTAATGAACGGTAAGCAGGACAATAGCTTCAGACCATGTTTGGGACAACCGGTAGCGTTCCGGAGCCGGTTCCGTGTACCCCACTGGAAGTGGTCAAATATAAAAGCGAACCAAGCTCATGCATGCGGCATATCTAGTCGCGGCTCTTTAGGTGACCTGATGATCGGTGAGCAAGACCGTATTTGGGAGAAACGGTATTGTTCTGAAACCGGTTCCGGGTGTCCCGCCTGAAGTGGTCAAATGTAGAAGAGAACCAAACCCATGCACGCGGCACATCAAATAGCGGCTTTTGCGATACCCTGAAGAACGGTAAGTTTCAGACCACATATCATATTACTACCGGTAGTGTCTCAGAACCAGTTCCGGGTTTTCCGCCTGAATTGGTCCAATGTGAAAAATGAACCGAACCCGTGAATGCAACTCATCAATTCGCGGCTTTCTGATAAACAGTTCGGAAGAAACTAGTCTTTGACCATATTTGAGACAATTGGTGCTGTCCCGGAACCAGTTCCGGGTATCCCGCCGCAGGTGGTAACATGTTAATTTGGAGCAAACCCATACATGCGAGACATGAGGTCGCGGCTTTTTCGATAACCTGATGAATGGTTAGTAAGAAAATAGGCACAGACCACATACCGGCAGTGTTACCGGCTTCGGGTGCCCCGCCGGAAGGACTGTACTGGAACCGGGGCATCAAACTGCTGTGACACATCTAATTGCTGCATTTTCTACAACTTGATGACGGAACCTGTTCCGTGTGTCCCGCCGGAAGTGGCCAAATATAAAAGTGAACCAAACCCATTCATGCGACACACCAAATTGCGGCATTTTCGATAAACTGATGGACGATCAGCATGAAAATAGGCTCAGGCCATATCTGAGACTACTGGCAATTGGGACCATCCTGGTGGGATGGTTAGAACACTTGACTCTCACGTCGAGGACCAGGGATCAAACCCCACTCCCGTCAAACTCACAAAATGTGAGCTCTTCCTTCGGAAGGGAAGTAAAGCGTGGGTCCCGAGATTAACTAGCCTAGGGCTAAAAATCTCGTTAATACAGATAAAAAAAACTACTGGCAATGTTTTGGATCCAGTTCCAAGTATACCGCAGAAAGCGTATACGCGTTTTTGTGACGATGTTTCTTAATGAAATTTGTTCTAAGTGTTACGTCTGTTTCTCTGTGCTTGCACTATGATCTTTGCCATGATGTGCATTCGAGTCATATCAATTGACATTAAATGACGTTTATCCAACCATGGTAAATATAAGGGAGGTAATCCATATGTCAGATTGTACAATCCGCCATATTTAAAACCCCAATGACAGCTGGCAAGGTGCCGTTCTACTTTGCTTTTTTTTCTACTAGTGACACTAGTCTAAATAACCATCACTGAATTTTGCAATACCATACCATAGATTTAACTTCAAGATGTTAGTCAGGAATAAATCCGTTATGGGTAGTACGCAGATCGCAAGAAATTTCTTGGCCTATCCCGATGCGTGGGAAATTCAGGCAAGGAATCGCTCAAGAAATGAGAAAGCGTTGCTTTATTCGGGATCCTAGTACGGAGCTGAAACGAAACGTCAAACCAAATGGGGCTTGCTGTGTTAAATTTCTTGACCATTCCGGTCACGGAAAAATAATGCACTGAACGAAAATTACTTGAGTGATTCCGTTTGAAGTGCATACCTCGCATTACCAATATCAATGACAGCTTGATACTACATATAGCAGTCTCGCGTGCTCTGATGGATAAACGATACAACTTTTCCTTCGCTCTGACTATGAAGTTACACTTATGTTATGTGCCTTGTTCCCATCTCAAACCCACCGGCAGCAGAACATATTGTCGTGAACTAAAGTTTGCTCATTAAAAGTATTGATGCACAACATTCCTTTTTATGCCTGTGTTCATTTATGCACTTTTTTAATTCATGCATCCCCTGCCCATGGCATGAACAAAGTTCCAGTGTATCAACCTCATTACAACTGAAATGCCGTGTCTTTTTAATTGGCTCGATAGTTTTATTGATAAAATCGTGAGTTCAATACCTTCGATGGAGTTGGACAACGAGAGTAGAAAATCTCAGAATCTCTAGTGAGAGGTCTGGAATTAAAAGTATTTTTTTATTATTCACTATAAATCTTTTTCCGAAATAATACTTAATATCGAAGCAATATAATAAGCATATGAATAACAACATTGAAATGTTAGATACCCATACCTTACTGAATCTCCTATTTGTTTGTTTTCATCCACGTGTCCAACAGGTAATCATATTCAGACATCTGAAATAAGCCACCAACTCCCATCTGATAAGAGAAAAAAAAATCCCCATCAAACTTTCCTCAAGGACACCGAACAAATTTCCGTTCGCTAGAATTGTTTATTCTTTGCCATTTCTTTCCCAATTGTTACACATATAAATACATACAGTTTGATGAACATCTTTTTTCCTGCTGTTCGGCAAAACTTTGCCGACCGACCGACCAGTGATCGAAGCAATCGTGTCTGATGCGGAAGGAAAAAAAAAAGTGACGACAAATGTTCGCCAATGAACAAACTCACACACACTGAACAAAAAGCAAACTTCACTCTCGATGCACAAAACACTCAACCCGGAAATACGCTACTTTGGAGTTTTTAAAACAGTTTTCGGTCCTAGTTGATAGTCGACTTTCCATTCCATGGGGCTCCTGTTGCTGAGTGTGGGCGCATTCGATACCTACCTATATTTTTTGCGTTTTCGTTCATCGAGAAAATGTGAATGCGAAGGAAAAACTTTTCCTTCGATGAAAATGGGAATCGTTTCGGGAAGGTGGGAATGAGGAATC
The DNA here is from genome assembly GCF_035046485.1 of Aedes albopictus. Classification (NCBI taxonomy): domain Eukaryota; kingdom Metazoa; phylum Arthropoda; class Insecta; order Diptera; family Culicidae; genus Aedes; species Aedes albopictus. Next base: position 15,728,210 of record NC_085136.1, read on the forward strand.
AGCACTGAATCAGCAAAAGTCTCGAGTCGGTTCAAGGCGTTCAAGGCTAAGGAGGCGGGACGGGGGTGAATCGAGAGAAGATGAGATAAATGGCAAAGAAAAGAAAACTGACGAAAGCCAAACAAGTTGACTGAGCAGGCAGTCAAGTACGAACGGAGAGATAAGTTTTCTTATTTTAATTTTGTGCTAGCTGTTATGGTCTAGCGTGCGTTCGGTCGGTATATTGAACAGGGATCAGAAATTGTGTCTACATAAAAAAAAATAGCATAGCCTCACATAGAACAAAGTACGTGTGAACGTGCTCCGAGGCATAGCCTCGGATTTTTCGCACTGTGTCAGGCAGGCGGATGGCGTCGGTCGTCGCCTGGGAAACTGCGCTAACATGTTGAAAGTTTTGCCTTCGCAAGGCCGGCCTTCTTGGATGGTGGTAGAGGCCAGCTTATCAGTTGCTTACATCGACATGTTTGGCTATGGCACACCGGAGACGTGATAACGTTTTGTAAACATAACCCGACTAAATGAAAAGTGGAAATTTTCTGCGAAGGTTGCACAACATATGAAGGAGGAAAAGCGAACGGCGCGTGCGATTCTCAGAGGGCTACTTTGCACAAGAAATTCCGGTGAAAATCAATTCCGTATAGTTTTCGTAATAATGTAGTCGTCTTCATTTCCACCCAGGGATGCCAGGTGAAATTTTCAAATATCTTCACAAGGCACGTTAAAATGTCTTCACATGTCTTCACACCCCATATTGTGGCTTTAGAATAAAATACTGTTAGAAGTCAAAATTTATGCCATGTTCTCACTTAGGTTTATATGAAGGAATATACCGTGAGGTCATCCAGCGATAATGCATGCTTCTCTCCAGAAATTCCATGGCAATTTTTATAAGGATTTCCCGAAATTTCCCCAACAAGTTCCCCGGATTTATTTTCACGAGTTCCACAAAAAAAATCCAGGAATTTCTCAAGGAATTCCTTCGGAAATTCCCCCAGGAAGTCCTCACGAATACCTTCAGAAGAACCCTGGGAATTCATCGTGGAGATTCTCGGGAATTCCCCCAGATCATCCTCGGAAATCCCCCCCTAGTGGTCCTCGAGAATTCTCCCAGGAGTTCCTCGTGAATTCCTGCAGAAGATCCTCAGCAAATCCTCATGCTTGTCCTCATGCTTGACCTCATGCAGATCCTCGGCAGTTCCTCCAAAAGATCCTCAAAAATTGTGCCAGAAATTCCTCGAAACATCCTCAAGAAGTTCCACCGGAATTCTTTCATAAGTTTCCTGAGAATTTCTTCAGGAGTTGAGTTTCCCGAGAATTCTCCCTGGAATCCTTCTACAAGTTCCTCCAGGAGTTCCTCGGAAAATTTTACAGGAATTCCTCGGCAATTCTTCCAGGACTTCCTCGGGAATTCCTTCAGGAGTTCTTTGGGAATTTCTCAAGGAGCTCTTAGGCAAGCTCTTAGGAAATTCCTCAACGAGATCTTCGGGAACTTCTTTAGGAATTCATTGGGGATTCCTCTACGAGCTCTTAGGAATTCCATCAGGAGATGTTCGGGAACTCCTTCAGATCATCCTCAAAAAATCCTTCAGGAATTTCTCGAGAATTCATCCAGGAGATCCTAGGAGATCCTTCAGGAAGTGCTCAGCAGTTATTACAGAAGTTCCTTGGAAATTTCTGATGGAGTTCCTCGGGATTTTTCCAGAAGTTTATCGGGAATTCATTAACAATTCTTCCAGGAGTTCCTCGGAAATTTCTACAGGAGTCTCTCGGGAATTCCTCTAGGACTTCATCGGGAATTCCTCTAGGAATCAAAATTGAATCGAATCAAGAATTCTTCCAGGAGTATCGAGAATTCCTGAAGGAGAACCTCGGGAGTTCCTCCAGGAGATTCTCGTAAATTCCTCCAGGAGTTGCTCGGAAATTACTCCAGGAGTTCCTCGTTTATTCTTCCAGGAGTTCCATGAGAATTCCTCCAGGAGATCCTCGAAAACTCCTTCAGACGATCATCGAAAAATCCTTCATCAGTTTCTCGGAAATTCCCTCAGGAGATCCATGGAGGAAATCGACGAAATTTTCTCCAAAAGATCCTCAACAATTCTTCCAGGAGTACTTTTAGAATTCATCCAAGGATCCTCAGAAATTCCTTCAAGAGATCCTTCGTAATTTCTAAGGAAAATCTTCGGTAAATTCCTTCCAGGAGTTCTTCGAGAATTCTTGCAGGAGTTCCTCGGGAATTTCTCCAGAAGTTCATCGACAATTCCTTTAGGAATTCCTCAAAAAGTTTCTCGGAAAAACCTCCAGGAGTTCCTTGGGAATTCCTCATGGGATTCCTCGGGAATATTCTGAGGAGTTCATGTTTCTCGGGAATCCCTTCGTTTTTCGAGGTTCTTTTCCGGCAGTTCCTCGAGATTTACTCTTGGTCCCTAGAAAACCTACTCCAGGAGTTTCCTGGAAAATTCCGACGATTTCCTGGAGGTATTCATAGGTATATCCAGATAAATTTCTGATAAACTCCTGAAACATTTCCCGAGAATCTTCTGGAAGAATTCCCGAGACAATGCTAGAGGGATTCTCAATGAACTTCTGGAGGAAATTCCCGAAAAAAATCGACAAAATCCTGGAGCAATTTCCGAAATTCCTAGAGGTATTATCCTAGAGGCATACCCGAGAATCTCTTGAAGAGTTTCCGAGCAACTGTAGGACAAATTCCCGAGCAAGTCTGGAAGAATTCCCGAGTAACTCCTAGAGAAATCCCCAAAAAACTCCTGGAAAAAAAATCAACGAACTCCAGGAGGAATGCCTGAGGAATTCCTAGAAGAATTCAGAGGAATACATGGAGAAACTTTCCAAGAAATTTTCTAGTAATTCCTATGGGAGTTCTAGAGGATCACATAGAGGAATTCTAAAGGAATTCCTGAGGAACTCCCGAAAAAGTTGTTGGCAAACTCCTGGAAAAAATCCCGAGGAATTCATGTAGAACTTCGCGAGGAACTACCGGAAAATTTTTCGAGGAACTCTTGAAAAATTTCTCAATAAACACCTATAGGAATTTTCGAGGAACTTTTGAAGTAATTTTTGAGGAACTCCTGGAGAAATTCCCTTGGAACTCCGGAGGAATTCCCGAGAAACTCCTAAAATAATTCTCGTGGAACTTCTGAAGAAATTCCCGAGGAACTCCCGGAAAAATTACCTTGGAACTCCAGAATGCATTCCTGAGAAACTCCTGGTGGAATTCCTGAGAAACATCTAGGAGAATTTGCGAGGATTAACTGAGGAACCCTGAAAGGAATTCCCGAGAAACTTGCAGAGGAATTCTCAAGGAGCTCCAGATGAATTCCCAAGGAACTCATTGAATAAATTCTCAAGGAATTCTTGAAGGTATTCTCTAGGAACTTTTGGAGGCATGCACGAAGAACTCCTGGAAGAATTTCCGAGGAACTTCGAAAATAATTCTCGAGGAACACCTAAAGGAATTCTCGAGGAACTTCGGAAGGAATTCCCGAGAAACTCCCGGAGAAATTCCCTTGGAACTCCAGGATGAATTCCCGAGGAAGTCCTGGAGGAATTTCCGAGAAAGGATTTCTCGAGGAACTCATGGAAGAATTCCCGAGTAACTCCTGGAGGAATTCCCGAGGAACTGCTGAAAAAAAAGATTCGGCAAACTCCTGGAGGAATTCCCATGGAACTGAAAGAATTGCTGAGGTACTCCAGGTGGAATATCCGAGGAGCACCTAGAAGAATTCCTGCGAAATTTTTGAAGGTATTTCTGATAAAATCCTGAAGAAATTCTCATGGAACTTCTAGAGAGATTCCCGACGGACTACTGGAGAAATCTTAAAAGGCTTGGACAAATCTTCGGACTAGTCTGCGGAAAATTCTGGATTAAGCTCTGTTTAAAATTCAAACGAAGTTCTGGGGAGAATTTCCAAAAAAAAACCTTGGTAATATTCTAGAAGCAACCTCTGTTTTTGGAGATTTTTGTAAAATTAGAATACTCAGTTGAATTTCCAGAGGAATTTTGTTGATGAAAATTTTATTTTCTATGAACAATTGCTGATAAGAAATTAATTCAATAGTTCAGCATGCTTCCTAAAATTTCCATGAAATGGTGGTCATCTAATTTGATTTGTATTTTAACTAAAAACTGCTTCAAAATTTCCGCTAATATGAAGACCGAAAAAATATAAATTTGTAAGTTTAAAGTTTAAAAAGTTTAAAATTTCATCTACAAAAATTGAAACGCATTTCATCTGAAATTGTTCCAAGATTTGAAATATTGGTTTAGAATAACAACATAAATAAATATTATTTTTGAGCTTTCAAAAGTCTTCACAAAATTTAAAATGTCTTCTATATGTCTTCGCAAAAATAAATGTCTTCACAGAACTTCAAATGTCTTCAATTTGAAGACATGTCTTCACATCTGGCATCCCTGTTTCCACCGGCGATGGCGTCGTACCTTGGCTTCGGAAATTTAACCACGAATTAGCTGGGACGGGACCCATCAGGTGCTAGTGCAAATACGAAACCATTTTCCTGTCAAAAAAGACCACTTCTGATTGGTCGATTTGGCAAAAGCAGCGTTGTGCCGCGTTACGTTCATTTACAAGAGGGCACTCTGTCGTTGAGTTAGCCGTGTTGCTAGAAGTCTCGGGTTTTTTGAACCTCGTATGATTGATAATTCTGGAGCTCGATTTGAATTGGTCGTATGTGCTTTTGTCGATATAAAATTCGATCAGTTTATTTTAGTCATTGTAGCAATATGGTAGATATTTTGCAAACTTTTAATGATGGAACAGAAAGCCTGTTTTGTGAGGTTTCTGCTGTATGTATAAACTTTGCTCAATTTCAACGGTTTTCGCTATAATAAGCGAATCCAACTGATCGAATTTTTAATCGACAAAAGCACATACGACCTATTCAAATCGAGCTCCAGAATTAATAACTAACAACATTAATCGTTTTTCTCACTTTGTGCTGTTTTTATCCGGAACTTGACATGGTAAAATGAAGTGCTAAACGATACATTATGGGCGCAGTGATGTGTATCATTCTGGGCTTCATATTTACTAATTTTCGAAGAATCCGAAGGTTTGCCGGCAAGGGATGGAAGTCTGTGTGTGAGATCCAAACGAGGAAGATCAGATTGTTTTCAAACTCATTCTTTGAAGTAGAATGCTAAATAAAACTAGTCAACAAGTTTTGATTGATTTGCATATGAAAAGTGTTGGCTACACTAGAGCAACCCCCGTATGAACAGTAACAAAAAGACTAAGAGGGCTTGTACCAATGAGCTGTCACGTCCCATCCCAGCGAATTAGAAATAAGATCCTTTGATGGAATTGGAAGTGTAAAACCGACAGGGAAAGATACTTTTGAGTTCATGACCAGAGATGCCAGATATACAGATTTTTCTGTATTATACAGATTTTTAGAGATTGATACAGACAGGATACAGAGTACAGAAAAAATACAGATTTCATGATTATGATACAGATTTTTTCTCCACACATTTTTTCCTCATACATTCACGCAAGATGGAAAACAAACTGATAAAAAATATTGAGAGTACAAATCCATATTTTTCAGATTTAAACACAATTTTCAATCATTCTGTATGTACTTCGTTCTTATATATAGAATGTTAAAACGAAAAAAACTTACGAATAATGTTTTTGTTGAAAATTGAAAAATAATGCCATTTTTTTTTTTTTTTATTTACGAATAATATCCAATCGGACCTGGGAAGAAATAGCTAGCACACACCTGTGCAAACTACTGAGTTACTATCTATAAAATTGTGTTGAAGATCAAAAATCGATAGACCTTTTGGAAACTACAGAGCACGAAAACAACCTGCTAGAATATGATGCATCGAGTTTACCAAAAGTAACCCGACAGGAATTTTTGAACAATTTCAACGTAACCTTGCAGATTTCTGTCAGAAAAAAGAAAAGAATTGCGAACGCTAATTGAACTCAGGTCCTTTGAGTGTGAATATCACGCTCTAGCACTTTTGGCTATCTTAGCTTGTTGACGCACAGAGAAGATGTTTTGCCGAAATTAGGTAAAAGGCAGAGAGGTGCCTAGTGTATGGACATCGGTAATGGAAAGGGTATTTTTAAAAGAAATTCTTGCAGAAATTCCTAGAGAAATTTTTAGAGGGCAATCTTCAGATATTCATCGATTAATTTCTCCAGGAATTTTATTGAATAGATTTCTATGGGTTCCATCTAAAACTCCAGCAGGATAAACCTAACACACTCTTTTAGAAATTTGTTTAATAATTCATCGAAAATTTCTCCAGGGATCCTCATTTCCCAGGAAATATTTCTTCAGTCTACCAGGTAGTTGCTCGCTAAGTAATTGCTCTAGAGATTCCATTGAAAATTCCCAAATAAATGAAGGAAATCAGGAATTCATCCAAAATTCCTCCAGCGATTGTTGCATATCTGCTTTTAGTGATTCAGGCATTTATTCCTCCAGAAATTCCTGCAGGAGTTTAAACAGATCCGGAATTTTCTGTACTGATACTATTTCTCCACGTATTATTTGAGAAATTCATTCAAAAATATTTCCAAACAATTTCTACGGAAATTCCTTTAGAAATATCAGTAGATTTTATTTCTGGGATCTTTGCAAATGTTTTGTAATGCGTTCACCAAGGATTTCCCGAAAAGTTTCTCCTGGTATTTTTACAGGAAGTTCTTAACAAACTTCTTCTAGGATTCTTTCAAGAATTTACTTGGGATTTCTTCTGATATCCTTCCAGATATTCAGTCAAAAGTGCTTCCTAAGATATTTACAAGGATTGTTTTGAAGTTTTTTTCTTTTCTGAAATTTCTTTTTTTTTTTAATTTTTTGCTTAGAGATCTTCAGAAATTCCTATGTGAAGATATTTTTATCTCTACAGATTTATTCAAAATTTCAAAATTCAGAAGTTCCTGCATAGAGTGTACCTGAAAAAATAAAGATTCTGAAATTCTTCAAGTAAATTATTTGCAAATCCTACAGGGATTTGTTCGGAAACTCTTCCTAGGGTTTCTCCAAGAATTGTTTGACAAATTTCTTCAGTGATTCCTGCTGAAACTCCTACATGACTTAAGGGTAAAGTCTTCGATATACCAATCCGTGTGGTCAATTTATGATTTTTTAATGAACTCAACATATACATGAAAAAATGGATAAATTATTAGTGAAATTCCGAAAAAAAAACTAAAGCTCAGGTGAGATTTGAACTCACGACCCTTATGCGCTAGACAAGTGCTATTCCAACTAAGCTACCGAGTCAATTAATGACACGGTATTTTAGTTGTCTTGAGGTAATTCAAATCTTACGATCATGCTTCATCCTTCCCTTAACTTGCACCTACAACTCCTACATGATATTTTTGTTTTAGAACAAATGAGAAGATGCATCTATATAGTTTCGCCCTAAGTTGCCTTCTTACTTCTCTGAAAAACATCTTGATTGACTTCTGGAGTAACTCTGCAAGTATATCAATGAAATAAATCTTGCGAAATTTCTGCAGGGATTTCTGAACAATCTGTAGAGGAATTTCTGTAGGAATCTATTTAAAAATGCACAAAAGTACTTGTGGATTTTTTAAAGGAATCCCTCACTAATTTTCTAAAGTTTCCCTGGAGGATTCTCTGAAAGAATCCTTGGAAGAAATGTTGGAGGTACTACTGAAGGAATAACCAAAAAAAAACTGTAATTTATGAAGAGATTTCTTGGAAGAATTCTTTAGCGAACCACCAAAGAAATTTAAAAAAAATCAAGGAATCTTTGAAATACCTAGAATAACTGGAGCACTCTCTACAAATATTCACAGAATCATTTCTTGATAACATCTTTGAAAAATGCTTATTCATAGATTCTTGAGTTAGTTCTACGGCAGTTGTTAGGAAAAAAAAATGAATAAAATCCCAGAAGAAAAATCTTAACAAATCCAAAGCAATGCTTGGAGGAATACCTCAAGGAACTATTGGATAAACTCCTGGAGGCACTTATCAGAAGAATCTCTTGAGAATTTCTACAGGAATTTCCAAAAAAGAATCCGAGAAAATCCCTGAAAAAATGGATTAATACTTTTGGTAGAAATTTTAGCAATATTTTCTGGAAAGGTTCTTGAAGTATTTTTTATAACCTTTTTATATTTTTAATTTTTAGGAATTTCTCCAAAAATATTGAAGAAAAAATACATTGGGAAATACAAACATGAACTTATGAAGCAATCCCTGAAGGAATTTTCCATTTAGTCCTTTAAGGAATCCCAAAATGTTCGAAAGGATTTGATTGATTGATTGATTTGTCTTTATTAAAGAGACTTTCAGCCCTTGGCTGGTTCGTCTCTATTTCGAAAGGAATTTCTGCGGAAACCCATGAACCAGTTCCAAGATATTTTTTGAGAAATTCCATGAGAAACTTTTAGGAAAGTCCAGGAAAAATCCTGGCAGAAACCTTGGAGAACTTTCAAAGAAACCCGGCGACGTAAAAGTTCAGAATTATTAAGAATTTACATATTTATTTTACTATGCAAAATCATATCGATCTGCTTTTTACACCATTTAATGAAAACTTACTGCAAATAGAAATGTTCGTGCAAAATTCGGGGCACAAAAATATACATGTTCAAAATACAGATTTCTTATAGGGACTGCTGGATTAACGGAAACTTGGTGTATTTTTGCTTTGGGGCTGTCCATTAATTACATAAGGGAATTTTTGCGATTTTACGACACCCCCTCACCCCCTTGTAAGATTTTTTGTATGAAAGCCCAAAAATTTTTGTATGGCGCGTAAGATTTGTGAAACCCCCCTCCCCCCATAAACCCTTACGTAATTAATGGACGGCCCCTTTCAGTAACAGTTTTTCAAAATACAAACAAATACAGATTTTCTAAAATCTTGATACAGATTTTTGAAAAAATCATCTGGCATCCCTGTTCATGACCTTCGTGAATTTTCGCACATTTTCCTCCGTTTGTGTTTGGCAACTCGAGCTGAACCCAGCTTTTCGGTCTGCTGCTGACAAATCCAGCTTCCAGTGAAAAGGATGCGGATTTGTTGCAAACAGATCTAGTTACCAAAACAAAATGACGTTGCGTTTTGGAGCTGTTTTGATGTGGAAAATCGAAGGAATTGCATGTCCTGAATTCTATTTCTTTCAAAATGAAATTGATATCTTAAAAACAAACGTCATGAATGATGGAGGTACAAGTCGTCAGAAACAACACTCGTCGAATGATGGAAAAACGATTCCAGAATCGGCTAGACAATGTCAAAAACGCACCACCACCTCCATCATTCAGATTCCGTCTCACGTAACCAGAGTTCAGAAGCGTGTGTCCAGCGTAAAAGCATAATCGATTTCGCTACGTGACGCACCGTTTCACGCCAAAACATCATTCAGGAGACCTTTCCGACCAGCCAGCCAGCCAGCCGGCCGGCATGCAGTAAAAAATTCCGCCATAATCGAACATGATTGATACCGAACGGACCATAACGAACATTGCTTCCGTCGCTCGTTTTTTGACAGACGACCGGACGAGATGGGTGGCGGTGGCGGATCACATTTTTTTTTATGCTACTTTTACGATCCATCTGGATGAAAAGTCATGGTCGCAATCGCTCGGCTGCAATCGCGTTTTTCGTTCCAGTGTGGGAGGTCTATCCATAGGGCACCGCACTGTTTTGATTTTGTATGGGATTTTGACGTTTCTTGGCCTTGTTGTTTACAAAATTTCTGTAGGAGTGAAAAAGAAGGCGAGAATTTCATGCAGTGCCCTATTGGCCAGACGAGAAACGCAGCCTACTGCGATTTTTTTCGAGGAAAAATTAATCAAGCTGTAATCGTGATTGCGCTTTCATCGTTCTGAAATTGGAACGAGTTCATTTAGATTAACTCTTTCGGGCCTTTCGATTAGGACAGTAAACATTTATTCGCAATTTGATGAACTGCTGGCGTAGTACATCGCTCAAAATGCTTTGCCAGTTGCGCAAAATCTGTAAATGTTCGGTTCTAATAGAATTGATTGAACCCTTAACGAATCAACATCATTATCATTACGGACTCACATGCCTTTCGTTTAGTGTTGTCCTTAAATTTCTGAATGTGTTTCGATTGGCGAATTATTGCAGACTACATCTCAAATTGGACTATCACACTTTTTTTGGTACGCCTAAAAAGTGTGATAAAAGTGCACATTTGCCTCGGATCGTCTCGACGTCTTCGGTGCACTTATTCCTTCATTTACAAGGAATAAGTGCACCGAAGACCTCAATTCGATCCGACGTATCCCTGCGCTGTAATCACACTTTGAAGGTGTGTGCACACTATTGTGTCAGTCCAATTTGGGGTGCAGTCAGCAATAACTATTTTGATCGAATTACTGTTTATTGGAGTTAAACTGAAACGGAGTTTGATTTGCACTAATGGTTAAAAATGCACTAATAATGAAAAAGTAGATACATATTCTAGCATGAATGGCAACATATTGCTGTGTGCATTCAAAACGCAAATATCAAATGCGGGAGCACCAAATGCGGTAAGATCTTTTAACAAGTACCTAACCCGATGTCAGTGGGAGCTTTTGAGTCCTAGGTTGGCGGTGATATTGACTATGGTTGCTAAGTTGCCTTTGGTAGCATTGTGTTATCGCGTTTGAAGCGTATTTGGGCATCGTTTGCATCTTGAACGCGCATAGCAATATATTTACAAACGATCAATTTGAATCAACTTCAAGAACTACGTTCATTGTCTCCCTGACGAAATATTGCAAGACAAACCTTCAGGTTACACGGGGAGGATTGTAAAGCAGGCTGTGCGCGCGAGCGGTCGCGTTTTGAAAACTGTCACGCACTTTCTTTGCTCCGCGTTGTTTTGGTGTTGCTATGGTTTTCGGAATTCTTACCTCGAAAAGTGCTTGCAAAGTGCTTGGTCTTCGGTGTCAAACATATTTTTCTTACCTGATGATTTAGCGGATCATGTCGTGTTGAGCAGTATGTTTCGCGATTGTTGTTAGAGTTTGTCATATACCCATCGGGGTACCGGAATGCGAGTTTGTTTTCGTGTGATTTCTGTGTAATTTTTGGTGATTTGCAATTGGATATCCGGAAGACATAAATGGAAGACAACAATAACGACACGAGAGTGCTGGAATTCGTTTAATTTGGTGAGTTTGTTCCTGTACATCGTTTTGGTGCCTAAACGTTGGCCTAACGTACCCTTTGGACTTAACCAGGGTTGACAATCGTCCTTCTCGTCACCACTGCGTGAAGATAACAATAAAACAATCTTCGTCCGAAAGAACAACGGTGACGATTAGCCTTTTCGTCGCCTACTGCGGGCGTCACGACGAAGCTCAATCATAAATAGTCACCCACCAACTTTTTCGTCGTCCTCTTTGTTCCCTGGAAACGAGCGAAGACGGGCCAAGCGAACGCCAACTGGGAATAGCTTTTATTGGCGTTTCGGCACTTACGGTGGTGTGAAACCTCACTAGCTCAGATGGTAAGAGTGCTGGATTGGCAAGCTGGAGGTTCGTTGTTTGATTCCAGGTACAATTATTTTTTTAATAAAATCTTTTTTTTTTTGTGTGTTGCTGGTGGCAACATTGACTCCGTCGGCTAGACGCACTTGGACGAAGAGCGAAACAAAACGAATGGAGATTTTGTTTTCGTCACGACGCAAGCCCTTCACGACGATTCGCTGGCTTGAATGAGTCATCCGATGTGGAACGAGCAACGATGACGATCTAGTTTTCGTTCTCGTCGTCGTTTTTTTTTTTGGTCGTACGGCGACGATTTTCAGCCCTGGACTTAACCCTTTTGTCGTGACCGCTGCGGCTATTCTTGCAGCCACAACACCGACCGCAGAGAGGAAACTCTTTAAAACCTCTCTGTGGTGGACTGCTGTGTACTGCAAATGCCATTGCTGTTGCCTTTTGGTGCGTCCGTTCGTATCCACTATCGTCTATCAACTGACTTGAATCCACGATGCGCAGCTCTTTTTGTATGTTCGCTTTTGTTGTTCATTCTAGCTTTCCAATGAGTCGGCCAATCAGAAGGCGCATATTTTTGCTTCAATCATTATCTTCTCTGCCTCTATTACTACACCTTTCACTACAGTAGACTTTCTACATCTCGATATCGGATCGATAGGGAGAGATCGAATTTAAGAACCAATTTCTAATGCACACTAGATTGAATAATCGTTCGTTACTAGGAAAAACCGTCAACAAACAGATGTCACTTCGCCTTCCCAGAATGTTTTGCACATAAGAAACGCAACCTGTAAATATGGGCATATCGACATATGGAGAGATAAACTAGAACAAAATCGAACGAGATCGCATCGAGATAAAGAGAAATCGACATAAGGAGATATCGGCATGTAGAAAGGTGAAAAGTATGCATGATTGAAGGGACCGACCAAACCATCGAGATAGGGAGAGATATCGAGATGTAGAATATCGACATGTGAAGAGTCGTCTATAACAATACTTAAATTCCCTATCACCTAGCCAGAGAACGTAAAGGTCTCTGTTGGATCGAAGAGAGACGATTCGGATCCACTTCGTAGAAGCTCGTTTTTCTATCCAAGGAGGGAATCCGGCGAAGACATCTATATATATAAAAATGAGTTAGAAGTCCCTTTGAGGCAACAAAACTCACGAACGGGTCAACCGATCAGGATGACTCTTGGAGGGTCTGAATCGTATTCATGGTGGCTGTGTTTATATATACAAAAAGTTACAAAAAACAACTGAAAAAGTAAGAAAATTGATAAAGTGCTGATTTCTCATGAGCTGGGGAGAAAATCAACCCAATCGAAATGAAACCAATCTAGAGTGCGGTGCTATTTTGAGCTCAACAGTTGTCAAACCACCACAAAACGGCAGGACGAAGTTTGCCGGGACAGCTAGTATAAGATAAATGTCGTTACGAATCCGAGTAGAAATTCCTCATCATGGGAGAATTTTTTTTTTGGAATACAGGGAAGAATTATTGATAGAATCTCGGAAGGGTTTTCTGAATGAATTATCGGGCAAATCCAGCGTGAAATATATGGACGGAAACTTGAAAGAAGTCACAAATTGAACCCCGGGAGAACTCCCAGAAGGATTCCAGAGAGGAATCCTTGAAGAATCCCGAGAGAGGGCGAGAAAGCACTCAATAAATCCCCAAAAGGAACCCGTCAGGATCCCCGAAAAGCACCCAAGAGCAATCATTTAAGCAATCCCGGGAGTTATCTGAGGAGGAAGATTTTCTGTGGAAATCTGCGGAAGAATCCTGGAAAATCACAGAAGAAATCCCGTTCAGAAACCTTGACGAGATCGTTGAAGAAATCACGGGAAAAATTTCGGCAGGAAGCTCGACCGGAATCTCTGAAAGAATAATTGAACTAATCCTATGAGGAATGCCAAAAACGGGAAGAATTTTTGAAGGGATATCTGCAGGGGTCTTGACACGAATACCTAAAAGAATCTCGCCAAGATTTTCTGTAGAAATCATTGAAAGAATATCAGGAGGATAAAATCCTGGCAGAAGCCTTTGAAGGAATCTCTTACGAAATTCCAGAAGAAAATGTTTATGGAATTCCAACATTAATCCCAAAAGGTGTGCTGAGTAGAATACCTTACAATCTTTTTAAGATTTTCAGAAGCAACCCTGGCATAAATCCCGGGAGGATTCTTGAGAGGAATCTCTGAAAAAAAAAAAACGGGAAAAATCTTTCAAGGAATACCAGCAGAATATTCTGAATATTTCTCGGCAGAAAGAATACCAGGAGGAATCCGTAACAGAATGCCTACTAGAATACCTGAAAGTATTTTTTTAGGATTTTCTAAAGCAATTCCGGCAGAAATCTCTGAAGGAATTCCATAGAGAATACCTGATAGAATTTTTAGAATTCAAGGCAGGAATTGTGGCTGGAAGCTGAACAGGAATCTCTGAAAGAATTGTAGAAGAAATTCCGGAAAGAATTAGAAATCGAAGAAATTCCTGAAAAAACTCGGGAAGTATTTCTGAAGCACGACTACCTAAAGGAACCACCAATTCCCCCCTCCCCCCTTCAAGATTGCCTGAAGAAATCTCGCAGACATCAATATTCTTTTATATACCATTTCGGGAGAAATACTCGAAGGAATCCCAGCAGGAGTCTCTAAATGGATCCAATAAGAAATCCCGGTAGCAATTGAAGAATTACTGCAAGACTCCCTAACTAGAACACCTTGAAGAATCCTTACAGGATTTTCTCAAGCAATCCCTGCAGAAATTCATGAAGAGATCCCAGAAGGAATCCCGGCTGGAATTACGGAAGGAACATCTGGGGGAATCCCTGAAGAAATCCCGGAAATAATTCCTGAAGGTATCTCGAGTAAATCTCATATCATCTCATTTCATCTGATCTGATCTGTTCTCATCCAATATCATCTCATCTCATCTCATCTCATCTGATCCCACCCTCTACCCTCTACCCTACCGTCTGCCTTAACCCACAACCCTACCCTTCACCCAAATTCTCTACCCTGTCCACCAATCTAACCCTCGGAAATTCCTACAAGAGTTCCTCGGGAGTACCTTCAGAAGGTGCACGGATATTGCTCCAGGAGTGCCTCGAGATTTCCTCCAGAAGTTCCTCGGTAATTTCTTCAGGAGTTCCACGGTGTTTATTCCCTGGGAAACCGTCCAGAAGATCCCATGAAATGCTTCCAGGAAATGCTCGGGAATTTCTGCTGAAGCTCCTTGGGAATTTATCCAGGACTTCTTCTATAGATTTCGTCCAGGTTTATTTTCAGAAGATTCTCCAAGAGCTCCTTGGAATTCCTCAAGGAGTTTCTTCAGGAGTTCTTCGGGATTTTTTCCAGGGGTTCTTTGGCAATTTTTTTTGGGAATTCCTCCAGGATTTGCTCGAAAATTTCTCCACGAGTTCCCAGGAAATTTCTCCAGGAGTTCCCCACGAATTTCTGTAGAGGTACTTTGGGAATTTTTTCAGGAGGTCTTCGAGAATTCTTCCAGCAGTTCTACCAGAAGTTCCAGGGAAATTCTTTCACGAAATTCCTCCACATCTTCGTGAATTTCTAGGAGATACGGGAAATTCATTCAGGATTTCCGGGAATTCATCAAGGAGTTTTTCAGGAGTTCCCCCAAGGGTGCCATGTGAATTATTCAAGGTTCTTCTTCTTCTTTGTGGCTCTACGTCCCCACTGGGACTTGAACTGCATCGCTTCAACTTAGTGTTCTTTGAGCACTTCCACAGTTATTTATTGAAGGGCTTTCTTTGCCTGCCATTGCATGAATTTGTATATTGTGAGGCAAGGACAATGATAAACTATGCCCAGGGAGTCGAGAAAATTTTCCCGACCGGAACGGGAATCGAACCCGCCGTCTCCGGATTGGCGATCCAAAGCCTTAACCACTAGGATTATTCAAGATGTTCCTCAGAAATTTCTCTTCGTGTGCCTCGGGAATACCTTCACAATTTCCTCCGGAATTCCTCTTCAAGATTTCCCCAAGGATTTCCCTGGGAATTTCACAAGGAGTTCCTCGGGCGTTCCTTCAAGATTTCCCTTGGATTTCTTCTAGAAAATGCTTGGGCAACTGCTCCACGATTTACTTGGGAAATTCTGCTGAAGATCTACATGAATTCATTCAAAAGTTCCTCGGGAATATCTCCAGAGGTTCCTAAAAAAATCTTCCAGGAGAACGTTTGGAAGAATTCTTAAGGAATCTCCGAGAAACATCTAGAAGAAATCCTGAGGAATTCCCGAGAAATTCCCAAGGAACTTCTGGAGGAACTCCCAAGGAATTCCCGATGATTTGCTGGAGAAATTCTCGGAAAATTTCTGGGGGTTTTCCCTGGGAACTCCTGGAGGATTTGCCGGGGACCTCCTGGAGATATTGTCAGAGAATTTTTTGAGGAATTTCTGGGGAACTCATGAAGCAATTTCCGGGAATTTCTGGAGGAATTCCCGAGGAACTCCTGCAGAAATTTCCGGTGACTTCCTGGAGGAATTCTTGGAGAATTTCTGGGGGAATTCCCTGGGAACTCCTGGAGAAATTTTCGGTGAACTACTACAGGAACTCCCGGGTAACTGTTGTATGAATTCCTGGAGGAATTCGCGGGGAGCTCCTGTAAGAATTTCCTAGGAACTCCAAGAGGAATTTATGGGGAACTCCTGGAGGAATTCCTTGGGAATTGTAGGAGAAAATGCTGGAAAACTTTTTCAGAACTCCTAGAGGTATTCTCGGAGAATTGATGGAGGAATTTCTGGGCAACTCATGAAGCGATTTCCGGGGAACTTCTGGAGGAATTCCTGAAGAAATCCCGGAGGAATTCGCATGAAACTCCTAGAAGAATTTCCTGGAAACTCTAAGAGGAATTTCTGGTGGAAACTCATGAAGCTATTTCCGTGGAACTCCTGGAGAAATTCCCGGCGAACTACTTCAGGAATTAAGGGGAACTCTTGGAGGAATTCCTGAAGAAATCCTGGAGAAGTACCCGGGGAATTCCTGGAGGAATTTCCGTGAAACTCCTGAAAAAAAAAATCCCAGGGAGCTCCTGGCAGACTTCTCGGAGAATTTCTGGGGGAATTCCCCGGGAACTCCTGGAGAAATTTCCGTGGAACCACTACAGGAATTCCTGTAACTGTTGTAAGAATTCCTGGAGGAATTCGCGGGGAGCTCCTAGAAGAATTTCCTGGGAACTCTAAGAGGAATTCCTGTGGAACTCCTGGAGGAATTCCTTGAGAATTGCAGGAGGAAATTCTGGGAAACTTTTCCGGAAATTCCTGGAGAACTCTTGGAGGTGTTTTTGGAGAATTGATGGAGGAATTTCTGGGGAACTCATGAAGTTACTTCCGGAGAACTCCTGGAGAAATTCCCGAGGAACTACTTCAGGAATTCGCAGAGAACGCTTGAAGGAATTCCTGAAGAAATCCTGGAGAAATGCCCAGGAAATTCCTGGAGGAATTTACGGGAAACTCCTGAAAATATAATCCCTGGGATCTCCTGGAGGTATTCTCGGAGAGTTCTTGAAGAAATTACCGGGGAGCTCCTGGAGAAATCCCTGGAGAACTTCTGAAGGAATTCTCAGGACATAACTGCAGGAGTTCTTGGGAAACTCCTGCAGGAAATCCCGGGGTACTCTGGAGGATTTTCTGTAAGGAGGGGTTTGGTAAAAAATGATGGAGGAATTCTTGGGTAATTTCTACAAATATCCCGTTTTATTCTTGGAAGTATTCCTGGAGAAGTCATGGCGGTATTCCCGGGGGCTCCTGTAAGAACCTAGGAACCTTCTTAGGAGCTCCTAGAGGAATTCTCGTGGAACTCCTGAAGGAATTCCCGGGGTACTTCTGGACGAAGTTCTGTGTAGATTCTGAGGAAATTCTTAGGGTTATTGTGCAGGAATTTCCGGAAGACTCTTATGAATTCTTGGGAAGCTGCTTGAGACGATTCTTCTCAGAAGTATCACAGAAGGAATTCTGAGAGAACTCTAAGACGAAACCCAGAAAGTCCTTCGGGAAGAATTTCAAATGAAATTGTTGTAGAAATCCCTAAAGAAACGACTTCGAAGCACAATAAAAAAAACTGGGACACAGACAAACACAGACAAACGTCGTAATACTGTTGAAATTTCCGTCGATCACGCTTTTAGCGATTATTCCTTGGTCGTTGTGGCTTTCACAACCAGAGGTGCGCATACGTTTTTCTTTGCGTTTACGTTTCACATTAGCGCCCTCTGTTGACGATATTTTACAACGCAGTTTTTCGTGAATCATTTCCACCAGGTGATGATAGTGTGAACTGAGCGATGGATTTTCCCGAAAATTGTTTTAGCTGTAACGTCTGTTTATCTATGACTGGGGCATTCCCAGAAGGAATTATTTAAGGAAATCCACAAGGATGAATCCCACAAGGAACTACTGTAGGAATTGTTAACATTATTATTCTTCACATCCACAACGATGCTGTACGTTTCGTTAAAATGCTGTCAGTTAAACAAATGTCAAAATTATTTACGAGAAAAGGAGGAATTTTACTTGAGCGCTTTGCTTGGGAACTGGAAACTTACCATTAGCAAAATAGAAAACCCGATTTAATCCACCTATGGTGAACAGAACCCTTCTTACACTTATTAAAAATATTGTTGTATCATTCGTATTTAACAAATTTATTTTGTGTGACTGACCAAAAGTTCTAGAAAATATTGTGGATTTGGCATCTAGTGGATTGGTTTTCAAATTAGCACCATGGACCATGGACTAAACCACCAGAAATGCCAGACACCTTCTAGAATCTTGTATGAAATTAAAAAAAAATAGCTTACATATTCTGGAATATTGTATCTTTTGTTAACTGCCAAAAGATCTTGAATAGATTAACAAATGGATAAGAAAATCAGCGAGATACACTTTGTCTAATATCTCTTAATCAGTCGAATAAATTAGCTCCGAAGTACTTGGTATTCATGCTTATGGTGTAAAAAGGATAAAAATGATATATCTACTATGTAAATCAGTTTTGGCATTAGCTAGTTCTTGTATTTTTTCCACAATATATAAATTCAAAGATTTCATTTAACATATTGTTAGTTTTCATAGAATTCCTGTTTATGTGTAATTTGTTATTTATAATTTTATTGAAAATAATAACCTGCTAGTATACACTTTATATGAGGCCAGCATTATTTTTTTGAAAAATAATTTTCCTTAGACTGGTCAAAAGCTCATGCAAGATAACAAGCGAATATAATAATAAAAAAAGGAATTTATTGAAATACTCTTCGAAAGATATCTCAGTAACCACATGTCCAATCGAAATAAAATCAGGGAAGTAAGCTGGCTGTCAACTGGGAACAAATTGCGCCTACCCTCTATTCAATTTTAGTACCATTAAAGGACGTAATGGCCAACCAAGAAAATATCTATTTTCGTTCGCAAAATTGATTTTAACATCGTTTTATCATGCTAAAAGCAAGTCAGCATGTGATTCAAGCATAATCCCACACATTTTATTTAGATTATATTGAAAAAAAATATTCCGAAAAAAATCAGTGTTTTGTTTTCGCCATTATGAAATATTTGCCTCTACTCTCGCTTGTTTTTGTTTTCGTTTTGTTTGGAGTGCGGAAATCGGTTGAAGATTAAAAACTCTCAGAGCGGTTCTGGTGCTTTAATATGAGGACAATTTAACACTACAACTCAAGAAATTTCGATAATTACCTAAAAAACTGAGCATCAGCACCGAAAGGAAGAGAAAAAGGCTAATGTTTTTACTATTGTTGATGTTTATAAACAACTAAACAAAAGATGTTTACAAATTAGAACTAACAGCAGATGGCGCGCAGGTGGGCATGTTTGGGTGGGCGTAGAGGGTAGGATCTACCACCCCTGAATAAAATTTCAGGGCCTTTTACAAGGATATTGTATCTTTCATTTGATGCTCAGAGAACCCAAATAGGTTGACAGACGGCTGAGATATTTATTATGATGTACTTGGTCAAAAAGTTTAGTTATATATATCCCAAGTACTCTTGGAAAGATATCTCTGTAACCAAATGTCCAATCGAAATAAAATTTCTGGGCGATCTACTAGGATGTTGTAGCTTTCATGTGCTGTCAAGAGAACTCAAATCGGTTGACAGACGGCTGAGATATTCATGAATATGCTAAATGTCAAAAATCTCTCAAAAAGCTAACCTATATTACTTTAAAATACTCTTCGAAAGATATCTCGGTAACCAAATGTCCGATTGTAATGATATTCAATAGGGTTCTACTAGGATGTTGTAGCTTTCATTTGCAACTAAGAGAATCCAAATCGGATGTCAGACGGCTGAGAAACGTGCGTAACTTTTTTTTGTAACATACGCACACACACACACACACACACACACACACACACACACACACACACGCACACGCACACACACACACACACACACACACACACACACACACACACACACACACACACACACACACACACACACACACACACACACACACACACACACACACACACACACACACACACACACACTGAGTTCATTGGTATATGCGACTCGGCCCTGCGGGCCTCGGATCGAAAGTCGGTTTTTCGAGCGGTATTTATACCCTTCTTATGGGTGTAAGAAGGGTAAAAAAGGAATTTATTGAAATACACTTCGAAAGATATCTCAGTAACCACATGTTCAATCGAAATAAAATTTCAGGGCCTTTTACAAGGATATTGTATCTTTCATTTGATGCTCAGAGAACCCAAATAGGTTGACAGACGGCTTAGATATTTATTATGATACACTTGGTCAAAAATCTCTCAAAGAGTTAACCTGTATTACTCCCAAGTACTCTTTGAAAGATATCTCGGTAACCAAATGTGCAATCTTAGTAAAATTGTATAGGGTTCTACTAGGATGTTGTAGCTTTCATTTGGTGGCAGGAGAACCGAAATCGGCTGACAGACGGCTAAGATATTTATTATCATGCACTTGGTCAAAAATCTCTAAAAGTTTAGTTGTATAAATCCTAAGTACTCTTTGAAAGATATCCCTGTAACAAAATGTCCAATCGAAATAAAATTTCTGGGCGATCTACTAGGATGTTGTAGCTTTCATTTGCTGCCAAGAGAACTCAAATTGGTTGACAGACGGCTGAGATATTCATCAATATGCTAAATGTCAAAAATCTCTCAAAAAGCTAACCTATATTACTTTAAAATACTCTTCGAAAGATATCTTGGTAACCAAATGTCCAATCGTAATAATATTCAATAGGGTTCTACTAGGATGATGTAGCTTTCATTTGCAACTAAGAGAATCCAAATCGGATTTCAGACGGCTGAGAAACGTGCGTGACTTTTTTGTAACATACGCACACACACACATACACACACACACACACACACACACACACACACACACACACACACACACACACACACACACACACACACACACACACACACACATACATACACACACACACAGACATTTGCTCAGTTCGTCACACACAGACATTTGCTCAGTTCGTCGAGCTGAGTTGATTGGTATATGCGATTCGGCCCTGCGGGCCTCGGATCGAAAGTCGGTTTTTCGAGCGGTATTTATACGCTTCTTATGGGTGTAAGAAGGGTAAAAGACTAGAACTGTCATGGCGCTGTAATCACTTTTTCCTTTTGTTTTTGTAAACAAAATTTATTTGACACTTCTAGTACCGCTACTGACGCTGTAAGGGCGCGGTAAAATAGATGTCACACGAACAGTCGCGACATTGCACTGCTGTGACTAGTTATTCTAATTTTAGCAAGAATCATCAGATAAAGTTTTTGGCACTCAATACATAAATAACCATTGAAAATGCAAAGATCTGTCTTAATAGGTGTTCTGAATTTAAGGTGACTTTATTGTATGATGTTTGTGAAAATTGCGTAGCTCACTGGATCCATCCGTTCCTCGCCATCTTGGCAAACTACAGTAGAATCACTTGGCATAATACGGAAGCACACGATGAAGGCGACTTACTCCGCCAGAGCTCCTCTCCTCAATGAGGCTGGCTGTCATTCATGCTTGCTAGGGGAAGGACACGTAAGGGGAATAACACTTATATTCACACCCCACAATGTGGGTAACAGCAATTTCTTCAAACTTATTTTAAGATTTGTGTATTTTTTGTGTTATTAACGAGACCACTTTCAATTGAACTCATCAGTGGTTCATCAAAACTAATATTTTTAAAGAATGACAATTTTATTACAATCAAATTGTGCCATCCTGTAAAATCAAACCATAAAACTTGAGCAAACTGTATCCATTCTAGTCCTCGATTTCGATCCCAAATTCCCAGAGACTTTTCGCCCAGAGACAGATATCAAGATATATTACCAACGATATAAGAAGAAAAGAAAACCGCAGATCCTCTCAAAACAACAGAAGCCACCCACTTCGGCTCAGACACATTACATCGCATCGCATCGCATTGGGTGAGAAAAATTGTCCCGTCATTGCATTCGAGATAACGTTGTTGTTGGTTGTTGGCGCACGTCAGCCAGCCGAACCCCGTTTCGTTTTTCGTGAACACATTTTCGAGTTTTTCTAGACACCACCGTGCTTGCTGCTGATGTCTGCTCATATATTCTCCAACACTTTCCATATGCTATTCTCTGTCAAAGTCCTCCATGGCTTTACTTTATTCACATGTGAGCTTTCGGCTTATATTTTGTGGAATGAGGGTAAATACATTGGTTTTTGTCCTATTTCGGTCGTTCTTGAAAATAAGAATTCATTTAATCTACTTAATTTTGATGAGTGAATCAGATCTTGGAAGATTAGCTCTAAAAGCTGAAAAACAAAAACACGAGCAATGTACAAAACAAGCACACTCACCCTACATCACTCAAGTGATGGGTAATTTCTCGATTCACTGGAAACAGCGAGGGACGATTTGGTCGATAATGACACCCCTACCCTCGACCGTTCGTAGCCTACTGTGTAAAGAAGCTGTTCTACAAAGACTGAGCCTTCTATGCTGCTGCTAAAGTATCTGTTGCCTAGGTCGCGCGCCATACTGGGAAAGCTGAACCTGGGGTCATCGCAGCAGGCCACGACTCGCACGGTCGATCCAACGCACAGCCTTCTTCACCAATGCGGCGCGGCGATGATACCCAATTCCACCAGTAAATCATTTATGGGCAAATTTTCCTTGAAACGGAAGGATCCGAAGGAGACGGACGGTGGCGCATCAACCAGCAGACTTGAGACCGAACCTAACCTTCCTTAAACTCAGACTGAATTTAATCAGAAAAGGAAATAACGTGGAATGACTTCGCTTTTGCGGAAAATTTTTGAGCGCTCCACTATCGGCAGCTTTGGAGTAACGGTTTTACTGTTCCGATGCGAGATTCAATCAACGTTGGTATTTGTCGGCGAAATTGGGTCACATTGAAGAACGAGCTCAAACGTCAAAATGGAGATTCGTTAAACTTTGTTCTGTTAGGGTGAATCAAAAATCTTTGCCCTTTAAGCTTAAATCGAAATACCAACGACTGGAGCAATGTTTCATCAAAATCATTTCTATGAATTATTAACATTTCGTTTTTTGTCTTTTACTTAATTTAGAAAGTCATTTAAAATCAATTTCAAACCCAGAATTTCTTCAAATATTTATTCATAGAAGACTAAACCTCTGTGTATACCGTGTGGTTTTGCATCTTAAATATTTTCCCTCTAGATCAGTAGCTACATCGCATTCCTCTGTGAGTCTCAAAACAATTTATGCGAAGTGAACAACAAAGTTTAAGTTATTATTAATCCCCTTTCGACTTATTTTGAACTCTTGGACACCTCAACACCCACCTTAATAGAAGGTGAACGGTGAGCAGTGCCAAATTAGCATTGCGACGACAAATTTATCACACCCACCACCAACCCACCTAGCTAATATTTTGAGATTTTGAGTTCGCGAAAAGTTAATCCCCTTCGTCTCATTCTAGAACCGGCATGATTCATTTTCCAAACGAGCTCCCACCAAAGTTTTTTTTTTGGGTGAAACCGTTTTCATTACCTCCAAGCAAAATATCGATGGAAGAGTTTCGTTTTCGAAAACTCGTTCAGTTCGACAAAAGCAGTTCGCCTTTTAAGCCAGCGCCGCCAGCGGTTAAAAGCGCACCATGAAAAAGTTTGAGAGCTCTCGAGTGGTTATGGCTTTGAAAATGCTTTTCCACAGGTGGTTGCTAATTTTCTTACCTCGGACGACTGGCGATGATTCTTAAAGTGTAAGAAATTAAAGCACCATCAATTAGTATGCTAATTTTTGGTACAAACTTGTTGGACCGGCTGAACATAGCAGGCCTTGACGTCGATACTGTGCGGCTCTTGGTAGAACCTGCTTGTACCGAAATTTGTTTTTTGTTTTTTTTTTTTTTTTTATTTCTGGTATTGTGAACTTTTTTTTCTGAAATGTTTAAACTAATCACATGGACTCAACGTTATCAGAATATGTGGGAAAACTGGGGATTTTCCTTGAACACAAGAGGCTCATACAAGTAGATTCAGTAGTCACTAAACTTCAGGCTAATACAAAAGTCTGGTTGGAATTAACGAAAACTTTCATTTCTAAGAACAATTCTGCCGATTCTTCAAGACAGTATATGTGATAATTTCGAAAAGGCCTGATAATAACATCTGACATAAGTTGAGAATGATTTCTATTGCAATGTCGTTTAAGTTTTTGCGACCCTTAAGGATGCATCAAGACCATCACTGGGCTTTCAAACGAATCATTGACTTTTTGCTTTTCAATGATTCGTTTGCCTCGCGTTTTTGAAGTGATAAAAAACTGATAATTATGCAGTAACGCAGCTAAAAAAGTATCATCGCAATCACTGCGAGTGAGCATATGGGATGATACTTTTTCATACGAATATTCGCTTTCGTGGCTGAGAATTATCACTTTGAAATTTCGAGCCACATATCCAACATTGCTGTTGATGCTGATGATGCCGTAAAAAGCCTTAAACGATCCATAGTTTAAGAAACGTTACTGTAGGCTGTTTAAAAACATTTCTTCACTAGCAGCTAGCTACACACAAAATCCTGAATTGCCTGTTCAGCACTTTTTTGACGAAAATAGAACAGCAGAATTATTTCGGTAGCTTCGGTAATTGATTTTACTGAGGCTCAGTACACCAACTGTCAAAACCTGGTGCAAAAGGTAAACAAAGCAGTAAACCTGTATACAGCTGTTCTATTTTCGTCAAAAATTTATTTACCGAACACGGTATACCAAATTAAGTGTGTAGGATCATAGAAGCCTTTAAAGGGCGTTATAAAGGATTTCAGGGGCGTTTCAATGTATTTCAGAATGCTTCATGGGGTTTCAGGAACGTTTTAAGGGCGTTCCTAAAGATTTTAGGGCTTTTAATACCACTTCAGGGGCGGTTCAAAAGTGTTAGAGAGCATTTCAGGGCATTTCTGGAGTAATTTAAAGACTTTCCAAGTGGTTTCATGGGCATTTCAAATGAATTACGAAGATTTAGAAGACGTTTCAATGGTATTATGAAGACTTCAATTTATTGAAACCCCATTAAATGCCCTAATGCCTAAAATGCCCCTAAGACACCCTGAATCATCCTTGAGATCTCTTGAGACGCTTGGAACTGCCGCAAGACGCCCTGGAATGCCCTGAAATGCCTCTGAGCCTGAAAACCTCCGATATGCTTAAAATAACCCCTTATACTTCAATAAGAACCCCTGCAATGGCATTGAGAACTCCTGCAGCTGCCCCCCTAAAACTCTACCGAGACACTTTAAAACACTCCTGAGAACTCTGAGATCGCATGATATTCCATGAATCCCTGTGATACACCCCAGAGACCTTCAGATACTTCTCTGCGATTCCCTTGGAATCCATGAAGCGCCCCAGAGACCCCTTGAAATGCCTGCAGCCTAGAAAACACCTGAGACCAACTGGAACTCTTTGAGACTTCCTGGTAACACATTAACTTTCCTGGAACGCCCCTGAGACCCCCACGAACTTCCCTAAAGTCCCCTTGGGACCCCTGAAACTCTCTTGAGGCCCCTGAAAAGCCCCTGAGACGCCCCGGAACCTTCCTTAAACCCACCTGGGACCTCCTGGAGTGTTCCTGAGGCCCATGAAGCGCCCTTAAATCTTATGGAACCCCCTGAAGCCCCTGGGATCCTCTGAATTACCCCTGAGCACTCCAGAACCGACCATAGGACTGCTAAAATAATCTTGAGACACCTTGAAGCGCTCAGAGTTCCCCTGAAATCTCCCTGAGACTCCTTGAAGCGCTTCTGATGCACCAGTGAGACCTCTTGGAGCCCCCGGGGGTTCCAAGACCCTTTGAGCACGGATGGCATGCTCCTCAGTGTGTGTGCAAGTGTGCGCGGTTTTAATATGAAAATGAGCTGCACTGTGTACATTTTCAGTGTGCAATGCCATCCCTGCCTCTGAGACGCCCCTCATATTCTTCTAAACGTTCCTGATACCTCTTGAAATCCCCTGGAACCCCTTTAGGACCCCCATGAATCGCCCCTAATTGTAAGATCACCTAGTACCCCTAAAATCCTCTAGACGCAACTAAAACACCCCTGAGACATATTGGAACGCCCCTAGAATCCGCTGAGATCCCTCGATGTGGCCCTGAGACACCCCTGGTGACCCACAGAAGTATACCCGAGAGACCCCCTTAAATTCCCTGAGACGAAACCGATACCCCTTCAAACGCCCCTGAGACCTTCTGGATCTCCGAGAAACTCCCACAGATTCCCTGGAAACGCCTCTCAGATCTCCTGGTACCTTGACGAAACCCAGAGTTTAAAATCGTTTTTCTCGTAATAAGGAAAAAGACACATCTTCCTGTCTGACTTACCGCCGACCAACTGATATTGAAATAGTCTCAGAAAGGTTAGGAAAAAGGGGGTGCAAAAAGGGGTCTCAGAAAGGATTCAGGAAAATTTAAGCGAGAAAGGTTTCAAATGTTTTAAAGGGATGTCAGGGGATTCCAGGAGTTTCAGGAAAGCTATCGGTAGTCTACTGTGACTTTCAGAGGGATTGTAAGGTTTGCAGATTTTTCACATGAACTTCAATGAGTTCCACGTTTATTTACATTCGGTTACATAGGGATTTCGGAAGGTCTCTGGATGTTTCAGATGATTCCAGGGGATTTAAGGAGGTTTGCGTGGGGTTTCAAGAACTTAAAGGAAGTTTCAGTGGGGTTTTAACTGCTTGCAAAGGTTTTAACGAAGCACATAAAGGCTTAAGGGTGCTCTAGGACGTTTTGGAAGATATCAAAGATATAAGGGCGTTTTGTGGATATCAACGGGTTCCATAAGTGTTTCAATGGGTGCCTAAGGCCGTTCGCAATGCTGTTTTATTTTGTATAGCGAGTTTTAAAAATTTTAAAACTCGCCATACAAAATAAAACAGCATTGCGAACGGTCTAAGAGAGGTTTCTGGGGGTTCCTGGAAGTATAGAGAAACTTGAGAGTTTGAGAAGTACCATATGGTTTTGAAACTTCGGGAGCTCCGGGGGCTTCAGAGTTTGAAGGGCTCCCGGAAGTGTCTTACAGGAGCTTCAATCAGTTTCACGAGAATTTCGTGCGATTTTCAGAAAGGGAGATTTAGGAAATCTTTAGGACCTTCAGACGATTTTACGGGATTTCAGGGGTTCCAGTGAGATTTCAGATTTATTTAAAGAGGTTTTAAATGAATTCAAAGGAATTTAAAAGGAATTTCCAGAAGTTTTCAGTGGGGCTTTAGTTGGTTCGGGTGGGTTTAGAGAGTTCAATAGACTTCTTCTTCTTCTTTTTCTTCTTCTTCTTCTTCTTTTTCTTCTTCTTCTTCTTCTTCTTCTTCTTCTTCTTCTTCTTCTTTATGGCTCGACGTCCCCACAGAGACTTGGCCTGCTTCGCTTCACTTGGTGTTCTTGGAGCACTTCCACAGATATTAATTGAAGGGCTTTCTTCGCCAACCATTGCATGAATTTGTATATTGTGACTCAAGTAACATTTCGATGACCAATTAATCTTGCAGGGGTTTTGAAAGCAGTGATAAATCCTAATACCAATTATTTTGGTTTTATGGTGGTTTTAAAAAGTTCTTCTAGTCTTTCTGACTAAAAAATGTTACTTGGCGAGGCAAGTACAATGATACACTATGCCCAGGGAGTCAAGAAAATTTTCCCGACCGGAACGGGAATCGAACCCGCCGTCTCCGGATGGGCTAACTGGAGACCGAGAGTTCAATAGACGTTGAAGAGTATTACAGGAAGTTTGTGAGGGCTTTTGGGGAGTCTTGAGTGGTTTTAGAGGAGTCTGAGGAGTTCTTGAAGTTTCAGATGTGTTTCAAGACGATTTCTCGGGCTTAAGGAGGGTTTAGGCCGTTTATGTGGATTTCAAGACGAATTTCAGTGACGGCTTCAGCTAGGTTTCTGCGAGTTTCCGGGGAGTTTTAAGGGACTTCGTTGGTACTTAATTGCATTTCGGGTAGCTTCACGACGTCTTGGTTTCAAGGGTTGTGGGCTTTAGAGGCTTCAGGGGGTCCTGAGAGTTATGAGAGGTTTTAGGAGATTTCTGAGAGTTTTATGGGACTTTCATATACGATCAAAAAGCGATATTTGGGTACCAGAAGCTTTTATGTTATTGACCGTAATCAGAGGCAAAATACTAAAGTATTGTATCCCGAATAGAAAATTAAATCAAGCTTGTATCATATTGTGTTATGATGTTATACTGTTTTTCTATAATTTATTATGTTACTTATAAACTAGATGCAGGATGATGTTAAAATAACTAAAGTTGTAACAAAAAGTACACTGGTCTAATCAAGATAATTACATATTTCATAATATCACAATGAGTTTTAAATTTCATGGTTTGGTTTAATTATGGTATATTTTTGGTTTTAGGCATGGTTTTAGGATTAGGTATACATAACATACTTGGTATGACGGTAGTTTATGGCGTTTTCAGGTAGCTTTAAAGGAGTTTTGGGGGTTCATTTCGGGATTTCGGAAGTGTTTCAGGTGAAATACATGAGCATTACTGCGGATCACAGTGGGGTTCCAATGGGGTTTCAGGAAAGCTTTAAGGAATTTAAAATTGTACACCTTAACCCTTTGGAGTCAGAGGGGTCATATATGACCCCAACATAGAAACGGCTGTATAAATTCTCCCATTTGATAAAACAGAATCAAATAAATTGACCCCTCTTTTAGGGAAAAATGGAAATATTTGTGTTTGGGACTTCATTGATTACCTAGAACATCCTGAACACCATGAAATTTGGAAAAACGAAATATGTAATTGGCATACCAGTTGTTCTAAAAGCTGAACTTGGATGTGAATTACGTGTTCTTACGGTGTTCTAAACTGTCCTATAGTGAAGTCCTTCAAATCTACAATAATACTTTTATGTATTTTCGCAACAAATAATAGCATTGCATAACCTACTAAGATCCGTGAAGCTCTTGATATCTACAACGTTATTTATAGACACTACAAGGATATTCCTAGTCAGCCAAACTACCTTGAAGTTCAGGACTTCGGGTCTACACTCGTAACAGTAGCTATATCTGTTATACTGAGTAACGTTGCATAATCAACCGCAGTTACTGGGGCAATCTGAACCGTACTAGTTTATTATTAACCTTTGGGACATCTAGGGTTGTCGAAACTGTTCTATGAAATGAAATGAAATGAAATGAAATCCTTGAAATCTACAAGAATAACTTCATGTGTTTTCACCATAAATAATAGTATTGTATAATCTGTTGAGGTCCGCGAAGCTCTTAAAATCTCAAATGTCATCTATAGACACTACAGGGATATTCCAGATCAGCCAAACTACATTGGAGTTCAGGACTTCAGGTCTATACTCGTAATAACAGCCATATCTGTTATACTGAGTACCGTTGCATATTTATTCGTGTTAAGTGGATCAATCTGAAGTCTACTTTTTTATTATAAACCTTTGGGACATTCAGGTTCGTCCAAACTGTTCTATAATGAAGTCCTTCAAATCTACAACTTTGTGTTTTCACCATAAATAATAGTATTGCAAAATCTCCTGGAATTCGCGAAGCTCTTGAAATCTACAATGTCATTTAGAGACACTACATGGATATTCCAGGTCAACCAAACTACCTTAGAGCTCAGGACCTCAGGTCTACACTCGTATCAATGGCCACACCTGCAATACTGAGTAGCATTATCTATTTATCCGTGGTTACTGGAGCAATCTTAAGTGTCCTTTTTTAATATTGAAGTCCTTCAAATCTGCAAGAAAAACTTTATGTATTTTCACCATAACTAATAGCATAGCATAATCTGCTGAGACCCGTGAAGCTCTTGAAATCTCAAATGCCATTTAGAGACACTTTGGGGATGTTCCAGGTCAGCCAAACTATCTATGAGTTCAGAACTTCAGGTCTACACTCGTAACATCAGCTATATCTGACATACTGAGTAACGTTTCATAATCAAGCGTGGTGACTGGACCAACCTGAAGTCTATTATATATTATTATGAATCTTTAGGACATCGAGGGTTGTCCAAACTATCCTGAAGTTTAGCTCTTGATAGTAACAGTAGTTAGTCTCACAATGAACTTTAGACTGTAATCTGTAATCCCCTTGGCATAGCATGAGTCATTTCAAGAGAGTTTTGAGATATTCCAGATCAACAACACTACTCCGGAGACCATAGTTTCAGGTCTACACTTGTGATAATAGCTTTTGCCACTACGTTAAGTAGTGTTACATGATCCACTGTACTAACCAAAGCAGTTAGAGGAACAATACGCGTTGTTATGTTTTTTGGGATATTATGGGCTCCTTACTGTTATGAAGTTTAATTGATAAAAATAACCACTGTAACTTTCAGAAGTATTGCTGGACATGGTAGATTACAAATCGTAGCTTTTAATGAAAGAGTTACCGTTACACCCGTAGACTTTAAGATCTAAACTCAAGAATAGTTTGGATGACCTAGGATATCCCGGCTGATCCGATACTGTCTATTGAACGTTCAGAAGACCTACGGACATAATAGATTACAAATCATAGCTTTGTATAATGAAAGAAATTACCGTAACACCCATGACTTAAGGATCTAAACTCAAGAATAATTTGGATGACCTAGGATATCCAGAAAAAAAATTCCGCATAATATTCTACCGTTTTTATACTAATGACCACCAAAACTCCAGAATAACGCTTGGAAAATTTCCAGCTTCAAAGGGTTAATATCATCTGAAATCCTCCTTCCTGTACGAAGAACCCCTTGACCTCTTCCCTTATAAAGAAGCTTGATCACCCTCTTAGTGTTCCCTTGAACCGTGCAACTCCAAAGTGGAATGAAAATTCCACTGGATATCCGCAGCCATTTTCAACAACATTGCACAGTAGGCCTTGCCACTATGATGCTTGTAATTCATCGTCGTTGTGCTGCAAGCATTAAAAATATATGCGCTTAAAGGCTCCACACAGATTTAGTATGGATTATTTCGAAAGAGCTCGTTCTGAAACTTGATACATCGGCTTACATTAACCTCAATATACCCGAATGTAGTGTGCAATAGTGTTTTTTTCGATACTCGTTCATTGAAGAGCCATAACGTAAAAAGGCACCACTTTGGTGATAATTCAATGTTTGAGAACTCCCGAGTGTTGGTGGGCTTACAATAGCTTCAACAGGTGTTAAAATTAAGATTAATAAAGTATAGCTAATGGAAGGTTTGTTTTTCTAAAGGAGTATGCTTAAGATTCCATCATAGCAATCCAGTATCAAAGCACGGTTGCTTGGATCTCTAGTTGGCCATTAGACCGGTCAAAGAGCTTTTCAATTAACCCACATCAAGCCGACACTGCACTGAATCAAGAATTTCCATCACGAATTCAATCGGATCCTTATCACGGAAGGATGGACCAGCGAGACGGTTGTTTTGCAACACCTACGTTGTTGATAGAGCTTCGAGTCGCGATCGCAATCAGCTTCCAATTTTGAAATTCATTAGAATCGTTTATGTTACGCCGGCGGCGACGGTCCCGCTTACTGTGATCCCAGACTAAACAGTACCCGACGACCGCCTACTTGGTTTCCATTATTAATGGATTCGAACAAAGCAAGCGAGAGCACTTTTTCTCTCGGTCACAGTGAGTAATTCCATAAGTAAACCTCAGATGCGAAAATCCTTGATTCTTCTCCGCTGACCAATGAACTGCGTAAAATGTCCCCAGTCGGGCATCCAATTCCGAAGCCAACCAACTGACCGTGAACTTGGCGCGCTGGTGGGGAATGAGAATGGGATTACGCCGAAAAAGATTTATGAAATGTTCTCGTTTCCACCACGGCACGTACCGGAGCACCGAAACCAGAGATGCGATGGATGGATTAATCAACTGGGATTGCTCCGTCGTTCCGATTCTGCTGGTGCCGGTCCTGTGGTGGTGCTTAGTAGCTTCTCTCGTTCAGCAGGGTTTGTGATTATTCGCTCAATTCTAGAGTCTAGCCCGTCGCCGCCGTCGTCATCGCAGTCGTTGTCGTTCCGAGACTACTAGATTGAAAAATGGGTCCTTGAAAGTGCGATGGCGGCGGGCGTCGGTACCGCACGGCGTCGGTTGACTGGATGCGGCGGAAGTACGGTGGAGTTGTTTTTCTTCGGAACATTGTTTTCCTCTTTTGACGAAGGTTGAAGGACAATTTCTTCTGCACACACAGCCGAGCTGAGCGCAGTAGCAGCTAGACGATAACAATTTGCTTCATCGGTGAGCACATACCTCAGTCTAGCAGGGTCCGGTCCGGGCTTCCGAGAACTACACTAGAGATGGGTAACTTTCCGGTTGGATCGCAATTAATGAAGCGAATTTGGATCAACGCCGGATCGGATTGGAATTCAGCTGGGAACAATGGGTTGGGAAATTTGCTAAATGTCGATCATTTGTCATATAGAAGGGGCCGTTGCTGTAGGGAAATTGGTTGGGATTCTGTTCGTCAGGAAACACCCATTCAGGCGTTTAGTGGAAAGAATTCTGGTCGGAATCACAAATAAAGAAAGGTCCATGTATACATACAAAAGTATGCGGTAGCCTAGCAGCTGGAAAGAATGACAAATCTCAGCGTCGCGCGAGTATTTGGTGATTTTTTTCTTTTTTGTGCTTCGTTCGATAATGGGAAACTAAGACAATCTCGAAAGGAAAGATAGATGGATGTAGATTAATGGGTGAGCTCGTTTCATGCTATTGTTTTATTGTTATAATTTAAAGAATGTCATTACAAATGTTCACGTATTCTTTAATCACATTTCCGTCAGAATTGAGCAATATTTTAAAACGGACTATATCGATCGCATCGCATTACATAACAAGGTAATCATTCCATCCCACTAACAAACCCTTCTTCCTGCGACAGCTGTGGAACCGCAGAAGAAAATCGATCTCTAGTAGCAATGCATATTAAGTTTAAAATATGCACATCAAAAATGGTATGGTCAGCCAATCGCAGGCTCCACTTTTTGGTTTTGGGCGCAAGTTCGATTGTTCTAGTCAATCAGCATCAAATACTAATTGTACGTTCATCTATGCTCTGCTCACGCTGATCAAAGCTTTCATATCCGTATTCGTATGTCGTTAGACACGCTACCTTTTGCTACACTCTATTGCATTTGTCGTTATTTCAAGGGTGAAGAAACCAAACCGCCACCTGTTGGTAAACTATTATAACTCATAACCGATTGGAACCTTTCAGGTTTTAAATTAATACAAAGGTAGCTTTACCCATTTATTTTTCGTCAGAGGAAAATGAAAAAGGTTGCCCAAAATTTCGGTGGAGTCTCTTTGGAAATGAATCATATCGGATTCCGAAGGGGATAAAGTTTTTTTTTTTTTCATGAACTCCGCCCCAACACAAACTGACTGTTGGGTGTGAAAAATTTGCCGACGCAGTGCTAATTTGCCTGCTTGCTAACCGATTGACTTTTTTACTTTTTTCTGTGTGGGTTTTGAGAGTGACGAAGAGTTCAGAATAGATCGAACGTGGGATGGTAATAATTCAAGCTTGTTGTTAAAGATGCATAAATTATTGTGAGACTTTTGAGAAAAAGAAAAGATATTCTCCTGAACCGACTTTTCGAACCCTCTAAGCAGAATACCCTCTTTAAATGAGTGTAACCATTGAATTGTACCATGTCAGTTAGAGTGGAATACTGACACTAAGGAAGATTACAAGGGGTAGTCAAATACGCGTATCTGTCAAAGGATAAGCAAAAGAGGGCGGTACAAAACTAATAACAACTATTCGAAGATTATTTTACTATTAAAACTTATTTTTAAAATGGCTCAAAAACAGTTGGCTGTGGAATTTTAATGTCTAGAAAAGAGTTGTTTATTTGTAAATGAACAACTTTGCCGAAGACGCAAAGTCTCTATGACGTGAAACTAAAAATTAGATAGTGGCACCACCTATGGAGTCTACAGTTAACCTAGTGGTTAAGGCTATGATGCCTTCGAAAACCCATTTCAACAAAACTTCAGTGAAATGTTGATGGATAACGCACGTTCAAACGTTTAACAAATATTCATTTCATAGCACCAGAAATCATATCGTTCATTTAGCTTTTGATGTTTGGGCCTTAAACTCTTAAAAACCGTGATCCTGAATTCTGAGCCGCCATTTTGGAGTTAGATCCGCCTTTAGGAAACTTTGGATGCTATTTCAAGACTCCAGACTTCTTCCCCATTCCAGATATAGTCATTTTGAATGATGTCAGATTCTAAAACTCCATTTAACAGTCTTGGATATTGGAATACCATCTTGGATTTCTGGTCGTCATATTTGGATTCCCATATACCCATATTGAATGGGTTTGAAGCCTAAAACTTCATTAAACAGCTGTCATCTTGGATTTTAGACCGCCATCTTTGATATTCTTGTCGCTATTTTGGGAAATCCAGACATCTTCACTATAACAAATATTGCATGGTTTTAAAGCTTAAAACACCATTAAATAGCCGCCATATTGAATTTGAAGCCACCATCTTGGATATTCTGGTCACCATTTCTGAACTCCGGACATCTTCCCCATACCAAGTATACCCATATTGCGTGGTTTTAGGGATTGAACCTCCATTAAACAGTCGCCATAATGAACCATGTTGGATGTTAGACTGCCATCTTGGATTTCTGGTCGTCATTTTTGGACTCCGGACTGCATGATTTTAAGGCCTAAAACTCCATTAAACAGCCACCATCTTGAATTTAGAGCCGCCATCATGGATTTTAGACCGCCATTTTGGGTATACTGGTCGTCATTTTTCGACTCCGGGCATCTTCCCCATACCAAATACACCCATATAGCATGGTTTTAGAAACTAAAACTCAATCAGACGCCATCTTGATTTGAGACCGCCATATTTGATATTATGTTCGCCATTTTTGGACTCCAGACCACTTCCCCTTACCAAATATACTCCACATTGCATGGTTCTGGAGCCTAAAACAGCCACCATCTTGAATTTAGAGCCGCCATCTTGAATATTAGGCTGCCATCTTGAATTTTGGGCTGACATCGTGGAACTTCTGGTCTCCAGTGTGATTTCCACACAAAATTGATCAACCATGCTAATGGTTACAATAATCGCCGCAGTTTGATAGGTCGCATGATGAGGTTTGGTTCAGGTTTATACAAGGCCAGTTCTAGCGGTGCTGGTCCGGATCACTCAAATGGCCATAACTCCGGAACGCCTTGACGGACCAGGACCATTTTTAATAGCAAACAATCCGGTAAAATTCCTCATGTAATCCGGTATAATCCGAAAAATCTACAATGGGAAGTGTCTGCAAAATGAGTGACCTTATACACACACATACAGACATCACCTCAATTCGTCGAAAGGCAAAAACACTGAATACATTGAATATATTGAATACACGATGTACCGGAAATGCTTCGTTTCGGAGTAATTGATTTTGTCCCGCTAGATTGCGATCCAGGCCCTTAGTGCACTGAAGATTCCCCATAATTTTCCTGGAACAACCCTGAACCCTGTTAAAGCCATTGAATCCTTTTATGCTTAAATTTCCCTGAATCCCTCCTGAGACGCCTTTTTGAAAACCTCTCTGAGACTATTTCAATATCAGTTGTTGATACGGGTTTCGGATAACACGATAGTTGTACCGAAGCAGTCAAAATCATTACCGTAAATAGTGTAGTGTGCACTTGATCATCAGGGTGAAGTTGATGCCTATTAGACCTACATTCATTAACCGCTACAGTTGATACACAGACAAACAGACGTACTTGGAACAAAGTGCGATTAAAATCATCCTCATAAAAGAATAATCACCCAATGCTAATTACGCTGTTTTTCGCAAACTCACTTAGTAGATGGCGAACGTCAAACAGGAGTAAAAACGGTCCGAGTACCATGAGCGAGAGGTTTGTTAACTACATGGGAAGTAGGTAGAGTGAGACGTCTGTTTGTCTGTGGTTGATACATTACGACATAGGTTCCCAAACTTTCAGGTCGCACGACCCCCTTTTGCCAGCAGACGTAGTTTTCGCGACCCCCCATAGAAATTCCCTCATTTGTTGTCTGTTACAGTAAAATATTTTACTGTCCCTCGCGACCCTCTGGATAAAGGCCGGCGACCCCCCTGGGGAGTCGCGACCCACAGTTTGGGAAACCATGCATTACGATATTTTTTGGAAGTGCCTCTCAAACAAAGCCATGTATACTCGATTACCGTCAAATGGAATTACTTCCAACAGCCACAGAGAACATACATTCAGGATAGGCCGATGAAATATTCCTTACACAAAATACAGATTGGACTCAGATGTCTGTTCTCTGTGCAACAGCGGTGCAACTTGCAGCGCCTTCGTGATATGGTGTCAGAACTCTTTTCTCTTAATAATGAAAGCTTGCATGCTCCACTGTTTTGGTTATCAATATTATGTACAGCAAAGTTCGTTTTAGTGGAAAAATCAATTTTGATACTTTGTTTATTGTTTTGCAACACAGTTGAAACGGTTTGCCCATTTTATGCCGTGACAACAACTATGAAAATCGTGCTTTACCTCTCTCCTATGCACTATGAGGCGGCTCCACACAAACCTGAACGGTTACAAATTTTAGGTTTTATGAACTGAGTTTAACCCTAGAGTGATGGCGCCGTTGTATTTTGTACAAAATATTGAAAAAAATCTCGCTTTTTGTACTCAGCATTAGCGTGACGGAGGTGGCCAACTGCGCGAGCTACGGAGGGTTAAAGTTAGATCACTACCGTGGGCGCGGGTAGCTGCTGTTTTCATCGCTGTCACGGTTTCGTTACAGATTCGGGAGGTACCAGGAGATCTAAGAGCCGTTTAAAGGGGTACCGGATTCTTCTCAATGAATTTCAGGGGGTTTCTGGTACACTTCTGAGCGTGGGCCTCATAAAGGGGTCTCAGAGGATTGTAGGAAAACGTTTCAGGTGGTTTCAGAGGTGTCCAGGCGGTTTCAAGGGGTACTAAGATGTCTCAGCGATGTTTAAGAGGGTCTCAGGAGCATCTAAGGGGGTTTCATGGGGTTCCTGGGGCTCCAAGGGGTCTCAAGGGCGCATCAAGGCTGTTTCAGAGAGTCTCAGGAAACTTCCTGCAGAAACTTAAAGCGCTTTGAGGGGTCTCATGAAAATTCCAGGGGTCTCAGGGGAATTCCAGGTGTCTAAGGATCATTTCAGGGGGGGGGGGGGGGGGTCAGGGGTATTTCAGGGGATCCCAGGGGTATCAGGGGGTTCTAGGGAATGTCAGGGGCGCTTCAGGGGCCTCAAAGTCATTACAGCGGGTCTCAGGGGCTTTTAGGGAGTTTCAGGGGAGTACTCAATGGCGTCCCAGGGAGTTTCAAGGGGTACCAGAAGGTCTCGAAGAGCTCCGGGCGATCTCAAGGGTGTTCCAGGGAGTCCCCGAAACATTTCAAGGGATTTTAAAGGGGTTCCCATGGGTCTCAGAGGTGCTTCAGGAAGTCTCAAGGGCGTTCCGTGAACCCAAGTAAGTTACGAAAATTTTCGTCTATCAGTAACCTTGCAAGTAACACACTTGTCACGGGAAGAATCACGGCGATGCAGGTTTCTGTTGCGCAGAAGTAACTATGACTTTTTTTTTTATTCTTCAATCACTTAACCTAATTTACAGCTCTATTGTCCACTAGGGCACAGCGTGAGCGATTCCAATGGAAGCTGTACATACACTTTGTACAGCGCCTAAACGTTCTAATTGTACTACATCGAACTGGTTACCGTTGCGCTGCTTTCACTTTCTACCCTATCATAGTAGAATGATGAGCACGAGGATGTTGATGTGTGGATGTTGGTTGTTCCTCTTTCCAGTCCGATTGGGGGTCCATTATGAGTTGCCGGTTCGCCGATGTCCAAGTATTCGGGTTCGTTTGAGCCATGGGGTTCAGAAGACGGTCAGTGTCAGCTGTTCTCAGGGGGAAAGAGCAACTGACGAAAGTACCTAGGCTGGGATCTAACCCATGACCATCTGCTTATGAAGCAAACGTGCAGCCACTACGCCACGGGCCCCGGCATTTTTTTTTTTGTCAGGATTACCCTGGAATTCCTGCCAAGATTTCCCTTGAACCCCTGCCAGGAATCATCTGGAATTCCTACCAGTTGTCTACTAGAATTTCTGCCAAGATTCTGCTGGTATTATTTCCAAGATTCCCGTGAAATTCCTGCCAGAGATTTCACTAGAACAACCCCCAGAGTTACACCGGATTTCCTGTTGGGAAGTTTTATTGAAATTCCTCCGGAATTCCTATTAGGATTCCTCTGGAGTTCTTGCTAGATTTCCTTCGGGAATCCTGTTAGAATTCCTACTGCATTCCTTTCAGGATTCCTCCAGAATCCCTGTCAAGATTTCTCCGCAATTCCTGTCAGGATTCCTCTGAAATTCCTGTCGGGATCCTTCCGGAACTCATGTCAGGGTTCCACCGGGATTCATGTCAGGATTTCTCTGGAATACCTGTCAGGATTCTCATGAAATCCCTGTCTCGGTTCTTCTTGAATCCCTCTGGAAGCACCGCATACTATCACCACCTTCCCATTCTGTAAAGTTTATAACGTCAAATTTGAACATTAATATACAAAAATATCTATATCGGATTTAGAGCGATATTATCACTAAAGTTATAAATATAGGGTGGAATAGGTTAAATGGGCTACTTCTTGAACTCAGCACCGCATACCATCACTACCTTCCAGTTCTGTAAAGATAAAACGTCAAGTTTGTACATTCACTATACAAAAAAAAATAATCATCAGCATGGAATTTAGGGGGTTATTTTCATTAAAATTATTAATATAGGGTAAAATGGGGTAAAATGGTTCATTTCTTGAACTCCGCACCCCATCTCATCACTGCTACCCAATTCAGAAAACATGAAAATGTGACATGTGACAACAAGACCCCATCATCATTTAGTGCTGTAGAGCTGAAAACATATTACTTGTCCAATCACGAGCTTAAATTATAGCAGCATTTGAAGCTATAGGCGTTATATTCACCAATACTACTAATATAGAGGGAAATGGGGTAAAACACGTCACTTCTTGGACTAAGGATATCATGATTAAATTTAGGGTGAAATAAGGCAAAATGGGTCACTTATTAGGCTCAGCACTGCATGAACGCTTCATCACACATTCTGTGAACATAATAGTATCATATTCATCATTTTATATACAAAAATATTAGCGGCATGTAGAGTTATGAAAGTATAACCATTGAAAACGGCTGATTTAGGGTAAAATGGGGCAAAATGAACCGCTTCCCGAGGTCTGCACAGGATGAAACCCTCACCATTCGATTTATCGGCCCATTTTCCATGGCAAATCCATCAGTTTCAAAACCAGCGGCTTATAAATAAGTCCGATTACAAGCATTTTCGCGGTGTGGACGATGATGGTTCTGCTGATGCAGCTCGTAATTTATTCGCCTTCTTCAAGTCCCGTCTTCCATCTGCACTCCGCAGTAGATGGAGTGCATCACCTTCCGTTCGGAAACTCCAAGAGCGCATTGATCCTCTGCATGTAGAGTAGGGCAGTTCAGGCTTCAAACATGTTAAAAATTCAAAGCCCCCATATGTTCATTACAATCCTTGGTAAAAAACTAGAGTCCTGTGAAATTTTCAGCCATTTCGGTGGTGATTTAATGGTGGCCCAAAAGCAAAATAGATTTATATGGGAATTACTATGGAGAATTTTCAAAAAAGGTTCGCCACGCTGTAGAGCATTCACACATTGGTTAAGTCATAGGGTCAAAGTCAAATTGAATTCTTCAGATCTCAATGACGAATGTTGCCGATACTTCCCGCTGTTCTGGAAGGCGATCCAAAGGCTGTGCTCAAGGCCCTTCAGCTTCTCCAGGGATTGATGAGACGCGCTGCTTAACGGAACTCGCTGGTAGAACAATCTTACTTCCTGGTTTACTCCGGAGCCACTTCCCTTCGGCCGCCGGTACCTATAGCTTGAGCCCTCGATCGTAGATCCATCTTTAGCTGCTGTTGGTGGAAGGTAACCTTCTCCAGATCTTCTTACAGACATGGTTCAGATAAAATTGGCTAGCAGACTAATTGAGGACAACTTGTTTCCCTTTTCGGCTTGATGTTTGACCGCTTGCTAGGCTACACCAGTCGGTAAGATCTATCCTGGGCTCATAACCTAATATATTGAAAAGCGGCAGACCAGGTGCAGTGATTAAAGAGAAATTATTTATTGAGGGGATACAAAATCAATGCTTACTATGTTAACATCATAAACTTCAACTCGGTTGATACTAAACGGTGAAGAACGCAGTAGCCTGGAAGCCCGGTAATTGACTGCTAAAAATGTACAGTGTAAACAATACACTCTAAACTAATCCTACCCAAATTTGCAAAGGTTGAAACCTGGAAGCAGCGTTTTTCCATGATACAGTTTGACATTCCAGGTACTCCGTGATTGAAACAGTGAAACACACTCTGTGCCAGACGAGCCCAACAGACAGCAATATCACTATACCGCCTCAACAGTCCTAATCGTCATCATCGTCGCCGTCGCCTACTAGGTAATAGCCGTGACGAGAGGGTGGCAATGATTATGATGTTCATGACGTACCAACCCGTCGTCACGCGTAGGTAATATCAATGGAATGGGTTACCCCTAGACCTATTCGGGTCGGGTCGAATCATCGGATCGCGGGTCGAGTCCACAGGTGAAAAGGGTGACGCGGTGCTGGGATTCAATTAAAATGCGTACACCAGCGTTACCTTTTGAACGTACGTGTCATATCTACTCGTTCGTTCGTGGTCGTTGTCGACGTTGCCATATGCGTGTGACCTTGGGTGATAAAGCTCACTGACGGCTCAGGAAGGCAGTGGAGTAGGTTAGGTTCAACGAGCACGCTGTTTTTCCGAGATAGAGTCGTCGGAAAATATGTTCTTATCACATCAAGTCCGGATGGAACGATATCGTAGCATGGAGGGGCATCCGGTTAATACGTAACTCTGTAATCTAGTAGGCTCAAGATAGTTTGGTTGACAATTGTTAAACCAAAATAGAGTCAGGTTTTATAACGGCTCGCAAAACCTCCCAGAAATCACCTGGACTGGCCTGGAGCGCTCCAACGTAATACATGGACGTCACCCAGTAGGCTGCCAGTACCGCCAGGATAATTCAACGCTGTGATGTGTTATGTGTGCGAGGTATGCTACACGTAAAGGTACGGCGCGACGCGCAATGAATCGAAACATTGTAAATAGCAAGCACGTTGATTAACGCACCGTTTCCGACGCGACGGGTGGTTGCTTCGTCTGTGTAGCGCTGTGGCTTTGAGCTGTTGATTGATATGACAGGTGCTAATTTTGGTACACACACACAATCTACGGCACCGCCGACTGAGATCGAGCCGAGCAGAGGAAAATTCGCTACCTAGTGGTGGATTTTCGGCTGACAGGCGGAAATTTCGGGGGTTGGATTGGCTGATATGTGGGTAATGGGGACTCTGTTTTTTTTTTCTGTGAACCAAGGTCACGTACGCAACAACGTTTTGCGTGTTTACTTCCTCGATTGATAACGGTCTGCTGGACTAAATATTGGACGCCTACTACGCTGTTTAGACGGTTGCTGCATTTCAATTGGTCCTACAAGTAGGCGTTGACGTACCGAAATATATTTAACTTGACGAGGGACAGACTGCCTGAGACCGTGCCATAGAGATTTGTCAAAATAAATGATTCTCGTATGGTTGAGTAATCCTGGCATGTTTCTCGAATGGAACGGTTTACTTTGTTAGAATTGCGATATCTTTCGATCTTCTATTTTCTACGTTTTATCTTCAACCTGTTAGGGTTCATTCAAATATCGTGTATCGCAAAATTTGCCAAGTTTTAAGCCCCACCCTCCCCCAACTATTTTTGTACGAAAAATTAAAAAAAAAAAGTTATATGAAGTGTAACACAGCGCTAGACCTCCTCTCTCCTCTCTAAGCGTTACGTAATATTTGAATGAACCCTTATCTACTGCCTTTCTATTCTCTTACTTTCCTATCTTATTATCTTCCTACATTCCTAACTTTCCATCTCTCTACCTTTCTGTCTTCCTATCTTCTTATCTTTCTATCTTTCCGTCTTCCTATCTCCCTATCATCCTAACCTCATATCTTCCTTTTATCCTACCCGCCTCTGTTCCTATCTTCCTATCATCTCATCATCCTATCT
This sequence comes from Aedes albopictus, assembly GCF_035046485.1. Taxonomy (NCBI): domain Eukaryota; kingdom Metazoa; phylum Arthropoda; class Insecta; order Diptera; family Culicidae; genus Aedes; species Aedes albopictus. The sequence continues at coordinate 15,770,472 of NC_085136.1, forward strand.
TCCTGTTTTCCTATTTTTCTATCTTCCCATCTTCCTATCTTTCTATCCTCTTATCAACCTATTTATTATTTTCTGTCTTTTTTCCTCCTACTATTCAAGAGCAGAGAAAACAACTCTCCTCTGATCTGGTCTGATAGCCTAGAGAAGCAAACGAGTGTATTCATGGAACGGTGAGTTAAAAAAAATAAACTCGCCAGGAAATTAAATTATCACCCGACATTAACCACCTCATTTGCGGTTGCTGATTTTCGTTCCTTCGAACAACTTCAGGCGGTCAAGCCATCAGACAGTAGTGGAAGAGAATGAGGCAGGTCTCGTCCCAGTACAGCAAAAGAGGAATGTGCATAATGAAGAGCAAACGAGAGCTCTCAATCCTGATAGTGTTCCTGACAGACGACAGGAAGTCTGATTTGCTCCGAGCTCACACCCCAATCAGTTGATGATTGAGTCGTACCGTAAAAAAGAAAGTTCAGCTGTAGAAAAACTTGCAAAAGTTACTGTTTTCTCTTCTTTGTAAGCAATTTGCACCACGGTGTAATCAATGAAGGTGATCTATTCCGAAAAATGACATGAAATGTTGAAAGAGAAATCATAGCATGCTAGTGCGTTACGTCGCGGCGATAGTAACATTTGGCGATAAATGTTTACATTGGAATTTTCTTTTTACACGCGCGAATAGCCTACCTAGATCTACACACCGTAGGATTTGCACAAGAGTTTAATATGAAACGGGGACCTTTTCACCATTTCGGATAAAAACTGTTGGAAATCCCTTGGTAGAGCCATCGAGATACCTTCTTTAAGCAAAACATCAATATTCGCTAACGTCTTGCAACACAAATTATTCTGATGTGTTTGTAATTGCTGGAAATGGCTGCTCTCGCAAGCGAGCACAGCACTAATCATCAATAACGCTTTAAACGCTACTATTAGGAATTTCAATATCAATTATTCGTCCGCTTCGCGGAAGCCACGGCAGAGTCCTTCTGACAAGCAGCCAGCGGTTAGGCGCAAGTTCTTTCGAAAAAGGAACACGTGGCGAAACGAACGAACTCCAAAATGCGAAAACAATTAGGTTTCGCCCTCATCATCGTCGCTCGCTCAACAACTGTCTCACGTAGCAAATCTCTGGTAACGGCAATATCCTTCTGAACTACCCAGATGTGACAAAAGTGCGTGAGACGTGAATCCACTTCAGTGTGGCTTGATAACGCACGTTCGCTCGGAGGCATTTAGTCACTTCCAACCAAATGAAAGGCACGGAAAGTGCTACCAATTTCATCTAGCTGTTGTCAGGTCAGGTCAGTAATTGATGACACGTTTGGTGGAACGACCTCACGCATCATCGCAGGAAGTAGGCTTGGCTTTGGTTCGTTTGCCATAGGCGACTGGGATCCGTCAGTTGCTTCAACGATGGTTGCTATGTTCAGTGTGTGTTCGTGCCTTAGTCATAGTGATGTTGATGATTTGACTTTTATTTAATTATGCGTGGCGGAGGTTCAATCGAGATTTACTAATGATCCTGTAGCTTTATGGTCCACTGCACGAATTTATGCTGGCCTGCTTACTCTCACTCAAAATTTGACGTTTGAGCGCTGCTGACACCGCTCAAACGTTAAATTTCGTGTAAGAGTAAGCAGGCCAGTCGTGCAGTAATCCATTGTGAGTCCCTTCTGAGATTCCTTGTTAAATTTCTTTAAGAATTATGAGATTCACTTATGAAATCCATCCAGGAATCCTCCAAAAATTTCTTTCAGTATTTCTCTAAGAATTTCTTCCGTGATTCCTTCAGAAACTACTTCCGGAATTCCACTGGGTATTCCTTCTGGAATTCCTCCGTAAAACTCTTTTGGGATTCCTTCACGAACTTTTTTTCCAGGATTCTTTCGGCAACTGCTTTCAGAACTCCTTTCAGAACTCCTCCAGGAACTCTTGCCGAGTTCCCTCCGGAAAATTCTTCAGGATCTGCTTCCTGGATTCCTTCATATTCATGAACTCTTTCCTGGATCCTTCTGAGGATTTCTTTTTGGATTCCTCAAGGGACTCATTCCGTGATTCCCTTGTGGACTCCTTCCAGTACTGCTTAGGAAACTTCTTCCAGGAAACCTCCAACAACTTCTTCCGGTATTTTTCCAAGAACTTCTTCCGTGATTCCTCCAAGAATTTCTTCCGGAATTCTTTCAGCAACTATTTCCGGGATTGCTTCAAGAATTCCTTACGGGATTCCTCCGGGAATTCCCTCTGGGATACTTCCGGGAACTTCTTCTGAAAATCTTTCAAGAACTTGTCTCGGGATTCTTCCATGAACCTTTTTTCGGGATTTCATCTGGAACTTTTTCTAGGATTTTTTCGGGAATAACTTTCCGATCTCCTTCCGGGATCTCACCGGAAAAAAACCGTCAGGATTTGTTTCCTGGATTCCTTTACATTCATGAACTCCTTCCAGGAATCCGCTAGGAAGACCTTCCGGGATTCCATTGGAAACTCGTTCCAGGAACCTGGCTTCTCCTGGTATTTTCACACGAACCACTTCTGTGATTTCTATAGGGACTACCTCCGAGATTCTCTTAGGAATTACTTCTGGGTAAGCTTCAAGAATGCCTTACAGGATTCCTCGAGAAACTTCTTCAGTGATTTCTCCGGGAATTAATTCCGGGATACTTTTAGCAAATGCTTTGGATTTTTTTTTAGAAACTGCATGTAGGATTCCTCTAACAGCTCTTTTCTTGGTCCCTCCAAGAGTTCCTTCTGGAACTCCTGCAGATCCGTCTTGAAGTTCATTCTAGGATATTCCCAGATGATCCTGAAATGGGAATCATCCAAGAGTTTATCAAGGAATTCTAGGAGTTTTTTGTGACATAATTTATGGGATTAATCAAGCAGTTCCTAATGAAATTCCTACAGCAGTTCCTTGAGAAATCTCTATAACAATTTCTTAAAGTATTCCTTCATCTGCTTTGTAAGGGATTCCCTCTGGAATTCCTTTCGTAATACCATTCTTCTAGGAATTCCTTTTGGGAATCCCAGGACAAAAATATGAAGACTTTCCAAAAAAAAATATTGGTAGAATCTCTGAAACAATTCCTTGAGGAGCCCCGAAACTCCTGGAGAAATCCTGGAAGGAATCCTTTGAAGGCTCAGAAGAAATCTCAGATTTCTGGAAGAATCTCCGAGAGAACTTCTGAAAGAATCTCAACAAGAATCTCAGATGGAGATCCCTGAGGAATCACAGAAGGAACTCCTGGAGAAATCAATGCTGGGGTAATCTCAGAGGTTATTTCTGGACCGGCAGAGGGGGAACCTCTTGGAAGTCTTCAAACGTTTGCAAACACGATTATTGCAATATATCCCAACGGTTTCGGTTATTTATTTAACCTTTCTCATTAACCGAAACTGTCGGGGTAAAATGCAATTACCCGTTTTTGCAAACGTTTGAAGACTGTCATGGCCGAAAACACCCCCTCTGCTGAAAGAGAACTTTTTAAGAGTTTCCAGGAGTCTTTTTGAACCTTGATGATGCCTCTTAGGTGTTTTCCTCAAAAATTCTCACAAAAAACCTTCAAAAATTCATTCTGAAATTCCTGTTAAGATTCTTCCTGGACTTCCTTTTGGGGTTTCCCAGAACTTCCTGGGTTTTCTTCAAAAGTTTGTGTACTTCATCAGGTGTTCAAAAGAGTTGCTATCTTCAGCATTATTCAAGGAAATTCTTCTGCCATCCGTCTAAGAACTCTAAGAATTCCTCAATGAGTTCCGTCTGAGATCCTTACAGGTGTTTCTTCTGTAAATAATCAATGGCTTTGTTCTATGATTTCAACATAAAGGTCCTGCTGGATTCCATTCACTACTTTGTTTGGAATTTCTCCAGAATTTCCAACTGAATTTCTTCCTAAAGTTCTTTCTGGGAGTCCTCCAAGAGTCCCTCCTGATAATCTTCAGAAGTTTCTTCTGGACATTTTCTCGGAGTTCATTATTGAGATCTTCCTGCAGTTTTTTTTTCTGGGAATCCTCCGAAAATTCTTTCTGAAAATCCTCCAGAAGTACCTTGCAGGAATCATCCAGGAGGTTCTATTTTAAACCCTTCATGAGAATCTTCAGCAAATCCTGTGAAGTTCTGTAACACATGCTCAAGTTCCTTTTGGGGTCCCTCATGGAAACTCTTCTTGTTTGTTGTTCTTGACGTCTTTCGGAAATCCTTCAGAATTCTCTTCGAAAATTCTTCAAGAGTTCCTTTTAAAGAACTTCCCGAAGTTTCTTGTGGATGTCATGCAGGACTTAATTTTGGAATTCCCTCTATATAATGTTGCATCAGAGTTGCTTCTCTCAATATTATTTCAGGAAATTCTTCTGGGATTCGAACAGGAACTTCTCCATTAGTTCCGTCTGTGATTCCTTCAGCAGCTCTTTCTGGAAATAATCGATGATTTCTGTTGTGCTTGACTTCTATTCTTTATCGTTCGAGTGGTTCTAATATGGCTTGAGTGAATAAGTAGGTACTTGTGTATAGGGCACTGCACGAAATTATCTCCTTCTCTTTCACTCTTTCAGAAATGTTGTAAACAACATATGTTATGTTAAATTTCTGTAGGGCACTGCATGAAAGTCTCTCCTTCTCTTTCACTCTTACAGAAATTTTGAAAACAACAAGGCCAAGAAACGTCAAAATCCCATACAAAATCATAACAGTGCAGTGCCCTATACTAGCTTGTATAGGGCACTGCATTGTTTTGATTTTGTATGGGATTTTGATGTTTCTTGGCCTTGTTGTTTACAAAATTTCTGTAAGAGTGAAAGAGAAGGAGGGAGTTTCATGCAGTGCCCTATAGTGCCAGGTTTTAAAGTTGCTACCAGAGAAGAGAAGGTCATCTCCTGAGTCAGAAATTGATAAATATTGCATGCTGTTGGTCGCGACACCTAGCGGTTGAAGCCACACTTTTTACACGGAAAATTTCAACCGTGTTGACACGAAAAAGCAAAGTACTTCGGAGGCAGGTACACCAACTCAAAAACTGATTCGCAAAAAAAGGTTTAATTAGAATGTATTTCGGGGACACAGTCAAAGTTGCTTATCTCCTAAAACCGTAAATAGTGTACGCGATACAATAGTGATGGGAATATGCATAAAAACGTTAAGATAATTAAGAAAAAATGCCAAAACATTATTATTATGCTTTATAACAGCATGCAATTGCAAAAAAAACATCTTTGGTACGTGTACCATATCATTGCAATAGTGGTCGAAACAACAACTGATATGCTCTCAATGAAACAAAATTTCGAAGAATAAGATAATTAATCATCGATATGACGTCATCTGTTCATTAATTTTGATTATACCTGAAATAATCAATATACTTTGAGCCATGCACTTGTCTTGACGTTTATACACGATGGAAACTATAGATAGTAGAGTAAACATAGATCCGTGATGATGAATCCGTTGTATCCAAACGAACTGTCAAAATCTGTATCCAAACGAGCATGACGTCATGATTCCAACAACACCAATGGGGCGCATGACGTCATATTCAACCGTCGCACTCTTGAAAAACACTATTCACACGCTTGAAACATTTCACTCAGCGATGTCCGCGGATCTATGTTTACTCTGCTATCTATAATGGAAACGAAATGGGCCGAAACAAAATAAATCGAGTCGATTTTTCACGCCTAAAATTTATCACTTTTCGTGTGTTCGGTTTGTTCTGAGATGCCCTTCTCTTCTCTGTTGCTACGGTTGCTAAGGTATTCACGGTGGTTGCTTGAACAACAACTGATTGTTGGTTGGCTACTATGTTAGTATTCGGAGATATTTTCTCCCTCGTTAATCTTGAGTAATGCAGTCTTGAAGGTTTCTACAAAGCATACCACCTGGCCGTTCGACTGTGGATGATACGGAGAGAATCTCAGAGAGCGGATGATGCTCCGTTTGTAGCATCCAAGTAACATCGGCTGGAACTTCGTTACAGCGAATACCAGGGTTTACTTACTTCTTCACCAGTCCATAACGTTTTTCAGCATCGGTGAGAGAACGGGATACATGTACCACCGCGGTAAGAGCGCCCTTGAGAAAATTGTGAATGATGCAGGCTCCAATTGTTAACTGGGATGAGTCTGCTGCCACGATAATGTCCAGAGTCGGGTCGTAATGCGTTAGGAGAAGATCTGACTGGAGCACCTCTTTGAACTTCTCGTTAGAATTCTGGCAGTCGTAGTTCCAAACGAACTTGGCATCCTTTTGAGAAGAGCGTCGAGTGGGTTTCGACGCTGGCGCATTTCTGATACGAACTTGCCATAGAAATTCACGGCACCGAGGAACGATCGTAGGCTGGAAATGTCTTCGATTTTGGCAGGATTCGATCGTAGTTCAGATTCGTCAACGATGTTTGCAAGATACTTGATTTGAAGCTGTAGCAGGTTGCACTTTTCTTCACAGAGAATGAAGCCATACTCTTGCAGTCGTTGAAAAAGAGCGGTGACGATTTCATGAAGCTCCTTCTCGGTTTTGCTGAATACCATCAGGTCATCCAGGAACGATACGACACCTCTGAGATCTGTGATCATCGTGTTCATCAGCTGTTGGAATGCTACTGGAGCCGACATCACTCCATACGAAACGAATTAGTCCGCGATGTGTGTTGGTGGTCAGCAAGTTTTATGAATCGCCATCAGCTTCTACTTGTAGGTATGCATCACTAAGGTCGGTTATGCTGAAATACTTGTATTCGTTAAGCTTGCTGAAGATGTAGTCGGAAACTGGCAGTGGGTAGTTGTTGGACTCCAGGGTAACGTTCAATCCGGTTGATTAATCGGCACTGATCCGAATCTTTCATCCTGGCTTCTTGACCACTACGATTGGTGCATCCCACTAGGAAAAGTCAAACGGGGCTATAATACTCAGTTATTGAAGACGGTACAGTTTTGCATCGGCCTTCTCCACGGATATGAATGGTACAGGTCGTTTCGGTTTGTAGACTGGCATAGCTTCGGGTTCGAGGAACAGGCCCAGACCTTATTGTTCCCATCTCACTAAACACTACATATTTAAACAGTACAAACTTCTGTACTACAACTATAACTTCACCAATCTTCAATATCTTACAATCATCTGAGTTGAATAATATTGAATACCCTTGACTAGTTATTACTTTTACTGAAACTAAATGTGTGGAGAGTCCGGTTACAACCACGACGTTATTCAGCTTGACATCAACTGATCCTTCACCAGGACCAACAGCGGATAGAATTACACCTCCTACAGCAGTAGAATGTATCTCGTTCTTCCGAACTACTTTCACTACCATCGCTTTGGAATCTTCGAATTTACCCCTCTGAGTAGGCCGATCATATTCTTCCAGTAACTTTGTCTAGACAAAATTCATTGTGAAAACTTCCATTCTTCCCTGTATCGCAGCAACCGTGTTTTCGTATGATTCCGGAAGACTAGCAAGTTTGAAAGCAGCCTTCATATCCTCATCCATGCGACACCCCGCGTTCTCTATCTTCTCGAAAAGCTGTTCCAAATCCATCAGATGTTGACGCAAATCACCTACCTCGGAAAGTTCTGTTTTCGATAATTTCTTGATCAGAGCAACTTTGCCCATCGATGAGTCCTTGATGTAATAGGACCGCAGCCTTGGCAGTTACCGCGTCCTGAATCAACCGCAACTGAGCGTCTTCAACTAGAAAACCGATACTCTGCAGAGTCAGTTCATTCTTCGTTTTCCATTCGGATGACCTAACCTCCATGTCAGGCAAGTCGCCTTCCACGTACTTCCATAGCCCTTCACGCGTCAAAACTCGCCGTGCACGCAACTTCCACGTTTCGTAGTTGTCGTAGCCGAGCCTTTGGGAACCCATTTTCGTGAACTCCATGCTTCTGGATGGTGTATCAAATCCCAGATACTACTACTCAAAACATACACCAACAAGATTCAAGACTAGCACTATTTTCGATTCCTTGCTACTCTGGGCCCATAACCTGTTGAGCAGATACGTGATAACACAGGAAATCAAACTGTCTTGTACGGAGATTCGAAACGGAATAAGTATATTTTTCTCCCTACCTGTCAAACAGTATAATCCATGGCTAACTTGATCTGGTACAACATAGGCTGTGAACCAGTAGGGGGGAGTAGGGTTATTTTCAACCGGGCGTAAAATAACTATCGAAGTGTCAAATTTTAACTAAAAGTTAAACGAACAAGTGAAACGGTTCACAGCCATAATGTTTCGTCCAACTGTGGTCCAACAAGGTTGAGATTGAATATTTCCATTTTTTCCTTACCTTCATGTTCACGGAGTTTTCGGGATTCTCCAGTGCGCTTTGGTGCGCATTCCTAAGCCATGGTCACCAAATACCTTGCGAATATCAGACTTGCAGAGTTGTTGTCCAACATTCTCACAACATGTCCCGCCCATTATATCCTTCCAGCTTTTGCCTCCTACCGGATGCTAGGTCTTGTCTGCCGTTAATAAGGACCCGAGGTAGACGAAATCCTTAACCACCTCGAAAGTGTCCACGTCTATCGTAACACTGCTACCTAGGTCATTGCCCTGTCGTTCGTGGTTCCACCTGCCAGCATGTACTTCGTTTTCGACGCGTTCACCATGAGTCCGACCTTTGCTGCTTCACGTTTATGGCGGGTGTACAGTACAGTTCCGCCACCGTTCCAAATGTTCTAGCAATAATATCCATGTCATCCGCAAATCAGACAAATTGATCTCGGCTGTTGAACCCGAAAATCGTATCTCAGCTGTTGAGCCCAGCTCGTCACATAACACTTTTCAGGTCCATGTTGAACAGCAGGTATGAGCGTCTATCACCCCCCTCACTCAGTACAGCACTCACAGATCTGGTAGACGTCACATATCTCGATGGTCACGTCATTCGCCAAACCTTCACGGACGACTCGCTGCATCGATTCCGGATGTCTTAGTTTACGATGCCACGAATATAGGCTCTCTTTACGCTTATGCGTTTTACAATGTCCTTTTCAGAGCACTGATTAACCCTCTAATACCCAAATTTTTGATTTTGATCTAAATATCATTTTTCGTCATCTAAAATCGATTTGAACATGTTTTGGAAGATGATTCTTTTTAATTTTCGATTTCGTGAAATTTAGTTTTCGATTTTTCTAATTTTTATTTTGAACATCCCCACACTTTTATATTTTTCCTGGAAGCCTATTTGGAGTACGGATTTTTTGAGATGAAAACATTTTGAGATTTTATAATATATATAATTTTATTTTCCGTGTAATTTCAAGGATAATATTTTTAGAGTGTATTCGATTCCCTTAAACTATTAAACTAGGGTAGAATGATTTGGGAAAAATTTAAAATATGTTAATTGTAGCGATTCAACACAAAATAAACAATGAATTCTAAAAGGTAACCAAAACATCAATTTTTCAATGATTTTTAAAAAATGTAAATACACTTCAAAATACACCAAAAACCATTTTGAGATATACAAAACATTCCTAAATATCAGCCAATAATATAAAAATTTTGATTTTCCACGAAACAAAAATTACAAAAATGCTCAAACTATACCCCGTCTAAAGGCGGGGTTGGGTATTAGAGGGTTAACAAAAATCACTGGATATCCTGAAGAAAATCTTCGACTAAATTCTAGAGGAATTCAAAAACTCCATAAATTGCAGTTAGCCAGGGGGTCTCCAGTTAGCCTAGTGGTTAAGGCTATGGATCGCCAATCCGGAGACGGCGGGTTCGACTCCCGTTCCAGTCGGGAAAATTTTCTCGACTCCTTAGGCATAGAGTGTCATTGTGCTTGCCTCACAATATACAAATTCATGCAATGGCAGGCAAAGAAAGCCCCTCAATTAATAACTGTGGAAATGCTCAAAGAACACTAAGTGGAAGTGAGGCAGGCTAAGTCCCAGTGCGGACGTAGAGCCATAAAGAAGAAGAAGAAGAAGAAGATAAATTGCAGTGTCAAAAAGTTCCTGCGAAACTAGTTTGTTTTTTTTCTGTCCAAAGTTTTTTTTAAATATTTTGAAGAATTTTTCATAGATTTCTGGAAAGAATATTTTTTTTAGAAATTAAGAAGTTTTTATGAAACTTTTAGTTTGATTTTACTTAGACAGCTTATGGCTTATCCAAACCCAAAACTGTTGGAACATGTTTTTTTTTGTTGAAATCTAGTATGACTTTAAAAGATTATTTTGTAGAGTTTCAGTCCGATTTTTTTTTTCGATTTGAGAGACTTGTTTACTGAAATAAGGATGATTCCATGACGAAATCCCGACAAAATAAATTGAGAAAATTTCACTAGAAATTGATTAAAAAGTTTGGAGATGAACCAGCCTCGGGCTGAAAATCTCCCTAATAAAGCTAATAATAATAATTAAAAAGTTGTCCGAGTTTTCAGCAAAAGATTTTTAAGAAATTGAATGGGAAATTCTATTGGATATTAGATGAGAAATTTCTTCAGGAACTTATCATGGATTTCCTCTAGAATTTCTTCAGCACTTTTTATTAGAATTTCCTCTTAGATATCAGAGTTTTGTGGAAAATTCGTTTCGGAGATCGCCAGAACCCAGCAGTCGCGTTAAGACAAGTTTTTGTTAAATGTTCATTCTTCATGGTGATCGACCAGCAACTTCTCCGGAAATTGCAGCAGGGATCCACTATAAATTCTCTTTTGATTTCGCAAAATCGACACCATCGATTGCGTTACAAATTTTACTAGAAACTAGCTGTCCCCGACAAACTTTGTCTTGCCTACTGCGTTTTTGACGTTTCAAGTGTCTAGCCAACTAGGCTGGCCAGATTTGTCCCGTTTAAATACGGGACACAGTTCGGAAACTAAACAAAAAGGAAATAAATCTGGAGCTCGATTTGAATAGGTCGTATGTGCTCTTGTCGATTAAAAATTCGATCAGTTGGATTCGCTTATTATAGCGAAAACCGTTCAAATTGAGCAAAGTTGATACATACGGCAGAATCCTCACAAAACAGGTTTTCTGTTCCATCATTAAAAGTTTGCAAAATATCTGCCATATTGCTACAATGACTAAAATATACTGATTGAATTTTATATCGACAAAAGCACATACGACCTATTCAAATCGAGCTCCAGAAATGTTCAAAAACAGAACTGAATGTTGATATCAATGCCTTTTAAGGCGTAATGTACGAATAATTCGGTCAAAAACATAAGCAATGTTTCAGTGATGAGTATTTAAAAATGTATGTGTCCCGTTAAATACGGGACGGATGGTCAGCCTATAGCCAACCCAAGTCCCCATTTCAAATTTATTAAAAATTGATTTTCAAAAACTCACAATTTTTCCATGTTTTTTGCCTCATAAACCTCACTAACAGAACAAAATTTAGATGACCCAAATCGGACCTTCCGTTCGCCAGTTATGTGTGGTCCCACGTATGCCACTGCAGATTTCTTGAAAATTTCAGGTTTAAATTCTTTTTGAAGTTTCTCTATAGATTCTAGCATGAACTTCTACTAAATTTGGGATAACGGCTCCGTAGAGTTTTATATTAAAAAAATTGAGCCAATATAAATAAATTTGGGATAAAATTCCACGAATACACTCGTGAAAAGCTCACAGCTGTTTTCACGCTAGAATTTCAAATCAGTTATGATTAAGTTTAGTGGATATCAACATTTTTCCTAGCTCTGCTTTTTTGATCTAGATTTAAATTATTTCACGACATTAGTATCTTCACTAAGATATACATTAAGATATTTGTAAGAATGGTTAATATGTATTTTTAGATTTTTTCCATGTTAAAAATATATCCTCTATATAAAGGGCCCCCACAACACTATGGCCCCGGGCCCCCACATTTCGCGGCTGTTCGAGTCCGTATGAAGTTGATCATCAATATTAACTTCTTTTTCTCGATCAGCCTAGATAGCTGTGTAGTGTCGGTAGCGATTGTCTCAATTGGCTAAGAATAACACTACGGACCGCCTGTTCCGGTGGTAAGAATCCACCAACAGGTGACCCCTAATTCATGGTGTGATGCGGCTTTATGCTTACCGTGCCTAGGAATGAATGGCTAGGGGGGTCTAATAAAAACCTAACCGCTAACGGAGCCTGTGGAGTACCAGGGCGCCCTCCACAGTATGTAGCCCTTACTGCGCTAACCGGAGCAATGGTGCAGTGGACCTTGTGTTTCTCCGAGACAATCAGCTGCCCTTCTTTAGTCTCACTTGAGGCTAAATAAGGGCGGGATTATGAAGATGTTGTTAATTAGTTTAAATTTTCACCTATATGGTTTCGCATTATGCGATTTACACAGTGTATTCTGTGTATCCTCGCCTTTGGCGTTTTCCAATCGATACCGATTTGGTTTTATTGTTGCTGTTTTTTGTTGTGCTGTTGTTGCGAAGAGTTTAATCTTACCTAGTTTGGGTAGTGGCTACGGTTAAGATAGCTCAGATCAATCTTCAGCATAAAAGAACAGCAACGATCAATCTTTGCAGACTTATGCAAAATGGTACAGCCCAAGTGGCCTTGGTACAAGAACCTTACTTTCGTAAGGGAAATTTCTATCTAGGAAACCTTGTGAACCCGGTGTTTGCCACTTTCAGTAAACATGAAATGGTAAACTCGCGTGTCATGCCTCGAGCCTGTGTGCTTGTCAACAACGCAATAGTTGCTACACTCATCTCTGAACTAACCACCAGAGATGTATGTGCTATCACAATTGATGTATCTGTTGGAAACCTCAACAGGAAATACGTCTATTGTTCTGTGTATTTACCGCATGATGAACCATCCCCTACGGATGCTTTCAAACAAGTCATCGCATACTGCACTTCAAAAGGCCTTCCGCTAATTGTTGGCAGTGACGCTAATGCTCACCATATCATCTGGGGCAGCTCAGACATTAACTTGAGAGGCTCCAGTTTGATGGAGTACTTAAGTAGTACAGATCTTGCATTACTTAACATAGGCAACCGCCCAACCTTCATGGTATCTGCTAGAGAGGAAGTGTTAGATATAACGCTTTGCTCTAGCAGAATTAGTCACGAGCTGACCAACTGGCATGTGTCAGATGAAGAATCTTTATCTGACCATCGCTACATCTTTTTTGAACATTTAAATGTTACTTCGCAAACATTGCGTTTCAGGAATCCTCGGTCAACAAACTGGGATCTTTATACTGATTTGGTTGCAGCCAAATTTCATGGATATTCACCATCCATTGACACTCCAAGTGATTTAGATGATGCCGTTGATACTACAACGACCTTCATCATGGAAGCTTTTGAAGAAGCATGCCCTCTACGGTCTGTGAAGATCACAAGAGGAACCCCTTGGTGGAACTCTGATCTGGCGAAACTCAGGAAACAATGTAGAAAGAGTTGGAACAGACGACGTTCGGCTGGTTCGGAGGCTTTCAGGTCGGCTCGCATGGCCTACAGGAAAGCTCTCCGGTCTGCTGAACGATCCGGCTGGAAAAACCTTTGTACAAATGTTTCCAGCTTGAGTGAAGTCAGTCGGTTAAACAAAATCCTTGCGAAATCTAAGGATTTCCGGGTGAACGAACTTCGTTTGCCAAATGGCGATCTGACTTCCTCTGATGAGGAAGTTTTGGAATGCTTATTCAGCACACACTTCCCTGGATGTGTGGATATTACATCTTCGGATGATCCTGATGTCTTTTCTTGTAGTTATGATTCTTTAGCTTCGGCTCGGAGTATTGTAACTATAGAATCGATTGAGTGGGCTCTTAATAGCTTTGCTCCTTTCAAATCTCCTGGGGCAGATGGGATTTATCCTATTTTGCTTCAGAAGGGATTTGATTATTTCAAACATGTTTTGAAAAAACTACTTGTTTGCAGTTTTGCTACAGGGTATATTCCCAAATCCTGGAGGGATATTACTGTAAAGTTTATTCCGAAAGTGGGTCGTGCGTCGTATGAAGAAGCAAAGAGTTTCAGACCTATCAGTTTGACCTCTTTTCTTCTGAAATGCTTAGAACGCATTGTGGATCATCACATCCGTGATGTTCATCTGGCCAACGTGCCTCTTCATGTGAACCAACATGCCTACCAATCTGGTAAGTCCACTGTGACTCTTTTACACAAGGTTGTTTACGATATCGAGAAAGCATTCGCTCAAAAGCAATCTTGTTTGGGTGTTTTCTTAGATATCGAGGGTGCCTTTGACAACGTGCCTTTCGATGCCATATTGGAAGCCGCACGGAGTCATGGTATATCTCCAATGATTTCCAATTGGATTCACCAAATGCTCAAAAACCGATATCTCTTCTCGACATTGCGTCTAGCAGGGATTAGGAAATTGAGTGTTTGTGGATGCCCCCAAGGGGGAGTCTTATCACCGCTTTTGTGGAATCTCGTAGCAGATACGCTATTGAGGCAACTCAATAATAGCGGTTTTCCTACTTATGGTTTTGCCGACGACTACCTAACATTGTTAGTTGGTATGTGCATCAGCACCCTTTTCGACCTGATGCAAAACGCCCTTCAGGTAGTTGAGGGTTGGTGTCGCCAATATGGCCTTTCGGTTAATCCGAGTAAAACATCTATTGTTCTTTTCACGGAAAGGCGAAACCGTAATGGCGTTCGACCTTTGCGTCTCTTTGATTCTGAAATCGATGTGACTGAACAGGTAAAGTACGTTGGAGTCATTCTTGATTCCAAGCTTTCCTGGACACCTCACATTGAGTTCAGAATCAAGAAAGCTTGTATGGCCTTTGGGCAATGCCGGCGTACTTTTGGTACAACTTGGGGTCTAAAACCCAAGTATATCAAATGGATCTTCACAACTGTGGTTCGGCCAATATTGGCTTATGGATGTCTTGTGTGGTAGCAAAAGGGTGAAGTGAGAACGGTCCAATCAAAATTAGGCCATCTCCAAAGGATGTGCTTAATGGCGATGTCTGGGGCGTTCTCTTCAACTCCCACTGCAGCGCTCGAAGTTCTCTTTGACGTTGCCCCACTACACATTCATCTCAAACAAGAAGCCCTTTCTTGCACTTACCGGTTACGGGTACTCGGTCTACTAGAGGAAACTCCTGTGAACCGCACATCAACACACACCTCGTTGTTTCCACTTTTAGTGAATTGGGACAAAATTGTCCTTGCTCCAAGTGATCTTACAATTGCTTGTAATTTTCCATATAGGACATTTTCCACGAAATTCCCTTCCCGGGAAGAGTGGACATCTGGTTATCTGGAAAGAAGTATTTCAGACGGCATCGTATGTTACACTGATGGCTCCCTTCTCGAAGGTCGAGCAGGTGCTGGTGTTTATTCTCGTGAGCTAAGGCTGTATCAGTCTTATTCACTTGGTAGACACTGCACCGTTTTTCAGGCCGAAATCTTTGCTCTTATGTGTGGAGTGCAATCAGCACTTCAGCAGCACGTAATGGGCAAAGTAATATACTTCTGTTCAGATAGCCAGGCTGCTATTAAAGCACTTGCTTCGGCCAACTCCAGGTCGAAGATAGTTATCGCTTGTCGAACTCAAATCGAGGAGCTGAATTCAGCAAACGCTGTTCACCTTGTATGGGTACCTGGCCATTCTTCCATCGCTGGAAATGAATTGGCTGATGAGTTTGCTCGCACTGGAGCATCACATGACTTCATTGGCCCTGAGCCAGCTATTCCGGTATCCAAGTGTTGGGTAAAGCTTCAGATTGACATCTGGGCTGCCACTCAGCACAAACAATACTGGAATAGTTTGGAGTCATGTCGTCAAACCAAATTGTATAGTGCTGAGCCATCTCTACGGGTGGCGAAGTATCTAACTAATCTGTCTAAGCAGAATTGCAGCATGCTGGTCAAAGCATTGACTGGCCACTGCCGACTCAGCTATCACATGGCGAATATTCAGCAAGCTGATTCATTTGCCTGTGATAGCTGTGAATCCGATTATGGAACTTCGTATCATTTGATATGTAACTGTCCAGTTTTCGCGCAACTGCGTTTCCGAGTATTCGGTAAACACTTATTAAGTGAAACTGACTTCAGAAACCTGAATCTTCAGGATATTCTGTTGTTCTTAACCCGCTGTGGTAAAGAGCTATAGGCTCTCTTTCGCTTTATGCGTTATTACAGTGCCCTTTTCAGGGCGCTGTTTGAACCCATTGTGGTACGCTTGTGCGTTAGTACCCTCTTCCAGGGTATTTTTCCTATTTCCCTACCTGTCCCTATCCCCATCCAAATCCTTTTTCCTTCCTTTTCCCTCAGGTAGATGATGAAATAGGCTGTTATTTTGGCGATGGCACAAATGTCCCAAATGGAGGATAACGTGCCTCTGGAGCCGGCCTTCTGATACCTGATACCTGATAACAGTCGTTATCCGGTTCGGTGCTAGCGGCATAATATAATATGCGTGAGTTAATTAAGAAAAAATGATAAATATCTTCCTAGCAACATCTACCTACAACATTACAAATTGATAAGCAATAATGTCACAAAAGTTCAGTTCATTGAACGCAGAAGCTCAATTCCCCCCAAAAGCGGGGATGACAAAAAAAGCTAGTAATAATGCTTCACCTAGAGAAATGCTTGGAAAAAACCATTTGAAATGCTTGGTGCAGTTTAATTTTTTTCCGGAGATAAGCTTTGGGTGAAACTCCACATTAATTTCCAGGATCAAATTATTCAGAAATCTGGAGTGATCATTAGAGACTACATTGACTATGCAATTTGACACAACAATTGTATGCTTGTATGTACTCCCAAAGTATAATTCAATGGTGAACAATAGGCCTGTCCAGCTTTTCAAAAATGTTCTCTGATTCTGAAGTCCACTACCCTATTTTGATTGGCATCCTAAAAGAAGTAACTGGTCAAAATTTCATCCAAATCCACTGAAATTAGGAGGTGCATCTAATCAATTTTGTGTTTTTCGACTATTTTTGAACTTAAAAAAAAATCATAACTACACAAAAACTTGTCAATACTTAATTCTTTGTCGAAAAACACAAAATTGATTTGATGCACCTCTTAATTTCAACGGATTTAGCAGAAATTTTGACCAGTAAGGGGCTCGACTTGAGAATCGGAGAACATTTTTGAAAAAGTGGACAGGCCTAATGGACAAGCAAGCTGTAATGTTACTTTCGTACCGTATCACCCACTTCATGCAACTACATTAGTGGTACTTAGCGCGCTCAGCACAGTTCCATCATGCCGCTCATAGTATTGCCACATACAATGCTAAGTCTGCTAAACCCAGTTATCTGGCTGAAGGGCATGAGAGCCTAAGCTTCAACCATCAATGCAACTAAACATTATCCGATTTACAATATGAGTGATCCAAATATTTGATAATTAAAATGTAGCTTAAAATATGCAAGCTTCTAGTCCAAATGCATAATGATAGTTCAGTTTCGCTTTATTCAGGACTATCTGTCCCGGCAAATGTCGTACTGCCTGTCTAATGTGTTTTTTGAAATGCATCTCTATAGGGACGTCTCCCACAAAGTCATCTGTATAAGAGCCCCCCGTTCCAGAGACCGGAGAGGTCTCACACCAAGCTAAGCACCTTCTCCGGCCCCAAAAATACCCACATACAAAATTTCACACCGGTTGGTCCAGTAGTTTCTGAATCCGTAAGGGTCAGACAGACAGACATACAGACAGACGATGCAGGGTCATTAGGCCGAAGGTCATTAGACCGAATGGTCACTAGACCGATTGATCATTCGGCTGAATTGTCACCTGGCCGAATGGCCTGACACCCAGGCAGACAGACAGAAATGTAGAAAAGTAGTAGAGGAAAAAAACTCAATAAAAGCAAATTTTGACATGAACATCAAAAAGTGATATTGGTTTGTTTAACAAAGTACTGAAAATAATAGCTAAAATTTACTCCGCGATCAACATCATCATATCATATTAAGCTCTTTTGAGAGCTAACCAATAGCAGCGAGCTTGAGCCGAAGTTGATCTTCAAATATCAAATTTTACTATTGGTCAGAAGTTCCAGGAACATTTTTTCGCTATTACTTTCAGTACTTTTATAGTTATTTATGCAACAAGTTGCAAAATGATTTTTTCAGCACGAGTCATACCTCGGCAAGCCTCGTTGGATAAATATGACGAGTGCTGAAAAAAAACGAGTTTTGCAACGAGTTACATACAACATTTTTTGCAATCATAAAAATTCTCATTGAATTGCATCATTTCTAGCTGTAGAGCCATGTTACAAGAGATACCATGTGTGAGCATCAATGCCGCGCTGGAGCACGTTTTTCAATCAGGTAGGCTGTGCCACAGTTGGTTGCGAGAAATTTTCGGGCAGCCGTGTGAAATAAGTGTTACAAACTTTCCTGAAACGATTAGGATTTTCCGGGAGTAGGTCAACGAGAAAAGTTTCTTCTGATGCTCAATGGACGCAGAAGTAGCAGAGGAATCTTGTTGTCCCGGAGAAATGTTCCCTTAGAAAACCCGAGCATTTCACAGAAGCTTGGAAAAAGTGTATACGAACAAAAGTGCCGAAAAATGGTACTTTTCGGCACTCTTAAGCAGGGATGCCATATATACAGATTTATCTGTATTATACAGATTTTTGAGCATCTGTACAGATTGCGTTTATATGAAATACAGATTTTTCATTTGTATAGAATACAGATTTTTCACCTAAATTTTGTATGGGATACAGATTTTTGAACGAGTGATACAGAAAACCATCTGGCATCGCTGCTCTTAAGTGTGCCGAAAAGTAGTACTTTTCGGCATACTTATTTGTGTATCGAAAAATAGCACATTATAGAGTTGTTCTCGTGTGTGAAAGGTTAGTTATTTTGCAACTTAATTGCAAAAATTACTTTTATTTATTACTTTATTTTTTTATATAACTCATTTTGGTATCATAATGGCCAATTTTTCCGAACTGGTTCATTATGTAACTGAAATGAGTTGCATAATGAAAAATAGTTGCATAATGTTCATAATGCAACTCATTTGGGTTGCATTATGAATATTATGCAACACAAATGAGTTGTATAATGACAAATTCAATGCATAAAATTATGTATTGAACTCGTTGCAAAACTCGATTTTTTCAGCACTCTTCGTATTTATCTAACTCGGCAAGCCTCGTTGGATAAATGTACGACTCATGCTGCAAAAATCAACTTTTTGCTACTCGTTACATAAATAACTATTTTCGGTGTTGATGCGATCAAATTATAATTTTTCCATAAAACGTTGATCCATCCTACTATATATTTACACCAAAGGAATCTGAAATGGTGTGATTTGATGAGATGGCTTTGATCACGATTTTGTGCTTTTTTATATATGAAGACTTTGACAATTTCTTCACTTATAATCTTACCCAACGTTTATAGGCTATCAAAAAAGCCACGATTTGATTTAATTATTTTGTTCACTTTTATAATTCTGCTATTTAATGTGCAGCTGGCATGGGTTTTGTTCAATTTTACGTTCGACCACTTCGGGCGGAACACCTGGAAACGATTCCGGTTGTCTCACATATGGGCTGAGACTATGTTCTTGTCAACTGTTCATTGGTTTCACTTCCGGCCCGGAACCGGTTGCGGAACACTACAGGTAGTCTCTGAAATTGTCTGAGCCTATTTGCTTGCTAAAGTTTATTTGATTATCAAAAAAGCCGCGCTTTGCTGTGTCGCATGCTTGGGTTTGGTTCAATTTTATACTTAGCCGCTTTTGGAGGGAAACCCGGAACTAGTTTCGGCACTACTGGCAGTCACTAATGTGGTCTTAGGTTACTTCCTTGGTAAGTGGTCATCAAGTTGTCAGAAAAGTCGTGATTTGATGTGCCACATGCATAAGTTTTGTTCACATTTATATACGGCCCGGTTCCGAAACACTACCGGTTCAAATATTGCCTGAGACTTTTTAGGCCAACTTTTCATTATCAAAAAAAGCCGTGCTTTGATATGTCGCATGCATGGATTTGGTTTACTTTTAAGTTTGGCCACTTCCGGCGGGACACCAGGAACTGGTTCCGGAGCACTACCGGTTCAGATATGGTCTGAGACTGTTTTCTTGCTAACTGTTCTTCAGGTTATCAGAATTGCCGCGATTTTATGTGTCGCATGCATAGTTTTGGATCACTTTTATATTTGGCCACTTCCAGCGGGACATCCGGAACTGGTTGCGGAACACTACTGGTTCAAATATGGTCTGAGACTGTTTTCTTGCCAGCTTTCATTAGGTTATCAAAAAAGCCCCGCTTTGGTACATATGTTACATGCATAGATTTGGTTCACTTTTATATTTGGCCGCTTCCGGCGGGACACCAGGAACCGGTTCCGGAACACTACCGGTTCAGATATGGTCTGAGACTGTTTTCTTGCTAACTGTTTATCAAGTTATCGAAAATGCCGTTTGATGTGTCGCATGCATGGGTTTGAATCAATTGTATATTTGACCACTTCCAGCAGGACATCCGGAAGTGGTTCCGGAACACTACCGATTAGGATATGGTTTGAGACTGTTTTCTTGCTAACTGTTCATCAGGTTATCGAAATTGTCGCGATTTGATGTGTCGCATGCATAGTTCTGGATCACTTTTACATTTGGCCACGTTTAGCGGGACATCCGGAACCGGTTACGGAACACTACCGGTTCAGATATGGTCTGAGACTGTTTTCTTGCTAATTGTTTATCAGGTAATCGAAAATACCGCAGTTTGATGTGTCGCATGTATGTGTTTGTTACATTTTTATGTATGGCCCCTTCCAAAGGTACACCTAAATGGCCATAACTTCGGTACGGCTGGACCGATCCGAACCATTTTCAATAGGAAACAATGGGATCAGATTCCGCGTCGAATGAACCGTCGGTCATTAACATCGGTTGAGGTTTACTGCCAAAAAGTGATGTGAGTTTATTTTGTACACACACATACTCACACACATACATACACACACACACACATACATACACACACACAGACATCACCTCAATTCGTCGAGCTGAGTTGATTGGTATATGTGACTCAACCCTCCGGACCTTCTATCCAAAAAGTCATTTTTGGAATGAAAATATAGCCTTTCCACTACTTTTACTGTACAAGAAAGGCAAAAATAGGTACCTTTAACCAAAAATCTTTTGTTTCAAAAAATTTAAAGCATCCAAGACATAAAATGAAACCTTATCCTATTTATCTCACAAAGAAGTCATAATTATGCTGCAACATCAGCAACGTCGTCCACCGCCTACTACTAACAACCACCAGTCTGTCTCCTTCATTCGACTGACGACGTAAACTGTTAATACCACGTCACTTCGACGGCTACAAACACCCGCATCTCGCAACACTATCAGACGCTTGCTTGCTTATTGGGACCGGAGACAGTCTTAATGCGGGCGGCGCGGCGGCCCGGCGGATTCACACCTGGTGAGGAAATTACTTTTTAAACTAGGTCATAATCGTAATAATTTCTTCCCTCAATCTCTCGACCCCCACGGGCGGGCGGGCGCTTGCAAGGATCACCACATCGCGCGGGTGAGTGGGCGTGCAATGGGCGCGCAGTGGAAATGCGACTCCTTTCCGCCACCCGATCTAGTGTAGGTAGGTAGTTGCCAGCAGGAGGATTCTGCGTAACTGCTGCAAGTTTTATTCGACCCTTAGGGTAGCTTCCAAAGCTGCTTGCTTAACGGGCGCGCGTCACCACCTTCTTCACCTGTCGGTTTCACCGGGTGCAGTGTAAAATCCCATTTTATGCAGCGCATTTCTTGGTACGTTCTCCCCCGCGTCCCACCGGATCGTAGTCGTAATCATCCTTTTATTCGAAGGTTTACCAACATAAAGTGGGTTTTGTGCTGGTGGTGCATGAGGGGCGCCATGGTCTTCCCGGCCAACTCGATGGGATTTTCTCAATTTCCAATCGAAGGGTTTAAACTTTCGCCACCGGTCATTCTGTTGATCAAAGCAGGCGGACGGCAACGAGCGAGGGGAAGATTATTGCGTAATCTTCCCCATCGATGATGCTACACGTTAGTCCGAGGCGCTAGCGCCGCGCCAGTGGTCAATAAATGGAACCGTTAAAAAGGATCCAAGATGGCCCAGCACAGACCACCACCACCGCCGGCCATCGAATCGAAAGAGGGCCACTGCGGGCAATGATCTTAGTAGGCACCGACCGACCAACCGTTCGTTACCGCACTCACTCGGTCGGCTGTAATCAAGTTGCCTTTGGTTGTGCCAGAGGGGAGGAGGAAAGGAAATTGCTTTGCTGTCATGTTTTGCAAGGTGGCTTTGCGGATGTAATTTATTGCTGTCGGCAATGCAACTTTTACTGCCGCTGTAAATTTAGCAGAACAACCAAGTCGGTAATAGGTCTGTATGTGTTGTGTATGTTTCTCTTTGTACGGCGCTTTTCGGGTGGTTAAACAAGAGTTGACGTACGTCTCCAAAGGTTAATATTTCAAGTGGGTGGGATGAATTCAATGGAGACGCATCATACTTTACGATGTTTTGATAAATGATTTCAGACCCAACCAGCTGCGACTGAGCAATATTTTAAAAAATCTTTTCAAGAGATTAGAAATTGACTGAACGACTTTATAACCACAATGTGTTCCAGGAGGAATTCCCGAACGAATTCACGAAGGAATTCCCGAAGAAACTCCAGGACGAATTCCCGAAAAAATTGTAGGAGGAATTTCCGAAGGAAATCCAGGACGAATTCCCGAATGAATTCCAGGACGAATTTTCGAAGGAATTCCAGGAGCAATTCCCGAAGGAATTCTAGGAGGAATTCCCGAAGGAATTCTAGGACGAATTCCCGAAGGAATTCTAGGACGAATTCCCGTAGAAATTCCAGGAGGAATTCCCGAAGGAATTCCAGGAGGAATTCCCGAAGGAATTCCAGGAGGAATTCCCGAAGGAATGCCAGGAGGAATTCCCGAAGGAATTCCAGGACGAATTCCCGAAGGAATTCCAGGACGAATTCCCGAAGGAATTCCAGGACAAATTCCCGAAGGAATTCCAGGAGGAATTCCCGAAGGAATTCCAGGACGAATTCCCGAAGGAATTCCAGGACGAATTCCCGAAGGAATTCCAGGACAAATTCCCGAAGGAATTCCAGAACGAATTCCCGAAGGAATTCCAGGACGAATTGCCGAAGGAATTCCAGGACGAATTTCCGAAGGAATTCCAGGACGAATTCCCGAATGAATTCCAGGACAAATTCCCGAAGGAATTCCATTACGAATTCCCGAAGGAATTCCAGGACGAATTCCCGAAGGAATTCCAGGACGAATTCCCGAAGGAATTCCTGGACGAATTCCCGAAGGAATTCCAGGACAAATTTCCGGAGGAATTCCAGGACCAATTCCCAAAGGAATTCCAGGACGAATTCCCGAAGGAATTCCAGGACGAATTCCCGAAGGACTTTTTGTAGGAATCGCATGAGATGTCCTTTAAGGAAATCTTAGAGATATGTCTGATTATAGTCCTAAAGAAATTCTGGAAGGAACTTCTAGTAGAATCCCTAATGAAAGTCCTGTAGGAGCTTCTGAAGAAATCTCTTATGTAACTTCTAATGGCATCCGTGAATCCTTCTAGAAAAATCTGCGAAAGAACTCCTTGGATCGTTCTGTAAGAATCTCCGAAGAAAATCCTGGAGTAATCCTTGAAGGAACTCCTGGAGAGATCGCTGCAGGTACTTCTGGAGGAATCCCTGAAGGAATTCAGGTAGAATCTATGAAGAAACATCTGCATGAATCAAGTGTAGAATTAGCTCCCTGTTAATAAAAACAAAACAAAAAAAATCTGCATGAATCCCTGAAACTCCTGAAATCTCTAAAGGAAGTCCTGGACTAATCCCTGTAAGAACTCTTGTAGGAATTTATGTAGGAACTTCAGAAGGAATCCCTGGAGGAACTCCTGGACTAATCCCTGTAAGAACTTCTGATGGATCTTCAGGAGGCATCTCTGAGTCCTTCTGAAAGAATCGCTGTAGGAACTTCTGGAAGAATACCTGAGGCAACTCCTGTTGGAATAGCTGAGGGAACTTCTGAAGAAATCCCTATTGAAACATCTGGAGGCAACCCTGAATCCTCCTGGAACTACGGGAGAGATCCCGGAAGGAATTCCTGGAGAGATCACTGGAGGAACTTCTGAAGCAATCTCTGAAAAAAAAAACTACTATACTGCAGGATTCCACGTGGGAACTCCTGGATTGATACCTGAAAGAAATTCTGTAGAAATTCCTGAAGGAAATCCTAGAGAAATCAATGAAAATCTATCAATGCTTCCATGAGGCATCCCGAAGGAATTTTATGAGGGATCTTTGAAGACATTCCAGGAGGAATTCTTGAAAGAACTCCTGCGAAAACAACCGAAGGAATTTCTTCACATTTCGAAGAAGCAGTGTGTGTTTAATTTGCAAATAGAGAGAAAAAAATAATAAAAAAAATACCACTTGCTTTGATGGGACTCAAACCCCCAACTCCGTAGCGGTAGTCCGGCGCTTTGACCAACTAAGCCACAGAACAAGTTACGATTACGTGGAATAGAAAGTCAAACTAGATTCCAAGCACCACCCTAACCGGGTCCGTTGGAATCCAGTTTTACTTTCTATTCCGCAGAATTGTAACTTGCTCTGTGGCTTAGTTGGTTAAAGCGCCGGACTAGCGATACGTTGTCGTGGGTTCGAATTCCACCAAAACAAGTGGTAGTTTTTTCAAAAAATTATCACTCAATTTGCCAATTAAACGTTCTTTGCCTAAAAATACTTGAAGTTTTTACGTCTACTACAGGAATACCTCTAGGAATTGTTCCGGAAAATACTCCATGAATTCCTACAAGAAATATTCCTGGAATTCCTTCAGGAAATACTCCAAAAACTCCTCCAGGATTTGCTGCAAGAATTGTTCCAGGAAGTACTCCAGGAATTGCTCCAGAAAATAAAAATTTACAAAATAACTTCGAAAATTCTTCCAGGAGTTCTTCCAGGAATTTCTCAAGGAAATCCTTCAGGAATTCTTTTAACTGTTATGTTGCCGGCAAACTTTTTGCTTTTTTCTACACCGTGTACTTTAAATGGGTACTGGGTACCCGGGAACCCTGCCGGCCACATAAGGGTTAAGAATTCCCCAGGATAGTCTTTGAAAATACCTTCACAAATTACTACATGAATTCTTCCAGAAAGTTCTCCAGGATTTCCTCAAGGATTTTCTCCCGAAATTTCTTCAAGAAATTATTGAAGAAATTCCTGGAGGAATTCTTGTAGGATTTTTTGAGGAGTTCCTGAAAGAAATTTTCAAGGAATTCTTGGAGAAATTCCTAGAGAGATTCTTGGTGGAATTCTTGAAAAAAGTCTTGAAGGTATTCATGAGGTAATTCATTGAAGGAATTCCGGATTGTTGGAGCAATTCTTGTGAGAAGTCTTGGCGGAATTCCTGGTGGAAATCTTGGATTACTTCCTGAAGGAGTTCTTGAAAGAATTCCTGGGGGATTCCTGTGGGCATTTCTGGAGGGATTTCTGAAGAATTTCCTGGAAGAATTTCTGAAGGTATTTTTTGAAAAAAAAACCCTGGTATTCTTAGAGTAATTTATATACGAATCCCTGGTCATATTCCTGGAGGGGTTCTCGGAGGAATGTTTAATAGAAGAATTGGAATAGGTCTTGGAGAATTTCTTATCGGGATTCCGGTCGGAGCTCTGGAAAGAATTTCTTGGAAGAAATTCTTGGCAGAAGTTTTGGAGGAATAAGCACTGTTTGCAGTTCAGAAGGAATTTCTCGCCAGAATCGCTCAAGAAACCGTTTTTTCTTCGATCCCAGTACGCAGTAGTGAAAAAATGACAGTTCAAATGGCAGTCACCGAAGAAATTTTCTGCCAGGAATCACTCAAGAAGTTTCTTGAGCGATTCCTTTCGATCTCGAAACTGCGCTATAACTGGAGAAATTCTTGGAAAATATCCCGAAGGGAATTTTGGAGGAATTCTTGGAGTAATTCCTGATGAAATCTCTTTGAGAAATACTGGGAAGAAGTCTCGGAGCAGTTCCAGGAGAATTGCCTGAAGGAATTCTTGGAGAAATTCTTGTAGTTGTCCCCCAGAAGTATTTTTTGAGGATTTTTTTGGAGGTTTCCTGAAGGATCTTGGAGGTTTCATGAAGGAATTTCTGGAAGATTTTTTGGATGAATTCTTGAAGGAAATTCTTTAAAAAATCCTTCGAGGTATTTGTGGAGAAATTCCTGAAGGAAATGTTGGCAGAAGTTATAGAGGGAGCCGTGGTGAAATTCTTGTGGAATTTCCTGTAGGATTTTTTGGAGGAATTCCTGGACGGATTCTTGGAAGAATTCTAGGCAGTTGTCGCGGAGGAATCCTGGTTGAATTCTTGGATAAATTGCTTGAGGAATTCCTGGAGGAATTCTCGGAGGAATTTCTTACGATATTATAAGAGAAATTGCTGGAGGACTTTCTGGTGGAATTCCAAGAAGAATTTATCAAGGAACTCCTGGGGGAATTCCTGGAACAATTCTTAAAGGAGTTCCTGGAGTTATTTTGCCAGGAATTTTTGCCGTAATTACTTTAGAATTTTTGGAGATATTTCTGAAGAAATTCTAGTACGAATCTTTAGAGAAATCCCAGGAGTATTTTTGGAGCAATTACTAAAGGTTTCCTGGAGGGATTTCTGAAGGAATGCCTGAAAGTAATCTCGGATGAATCTCTGGAGTAATTGCTGCAAGAATTTCTGGACGATTTCCTGCGGGTTTCTGGAGAAATTCTTTGCGGAATTCCTGGAGAAACTCTTGGAGGAATTCCTGGAGGAATGCTTGGCGAATTTCTTGGCTGAAATCTGTGGGGAATTTCTGGAAAAATTCTTGGAGAAATACCTAGAGGGATTATTTGAGAAATTTTTGGCAAAATTTTTAGAGTTATATCTGGAGCTATTCTTGGTGAAATTTCTGGTGGGGTTCTTGAAGGAATTCTTGGAGAAATTTCTGGAGGAGTTCTTGTCGGAATTTCTGGTAGAACTCTTGGAGGAACTCTTGGATGAATTGGCGAGGAGTTTCTTGAAAAATTCCTGGATGAATTAACAGAAATTCTTAAAGAAATACCTAGAAATATTCTTCGAGGAATTATTGGCGAAAGTCTTGGAGGCATTCCTGAGGGAAGCTACACCGAAAAAGGAAATTCAAGAGTAGAGCTGGTGGAGCTTGTAGGTCTGAATTCCAGAATAGTTAGGATGACCTAGATCACCAAGTAAATATTGCTAAGTTATCAGAATTGCATTCTGAGGCTCTAAGAGTGGCGTACAATATATTCCGCGAGCATTCGCTACAATAAAATATCCTAAGATTTACAGATATTGCATCCCATACTTCAAATGCCAGTGGGCACCCTAATAGCGACACATAGAGATACTCGTAATATTATGAAGTGCCACAGATACAATCGTGAAATAATTATGCCTATAGAGTGAACAGAAACAAGAGTAGAGCCTATAGACCTTGAAGGTCCTAATTCCAGAATAGTTTGGAAAGCCTGGAATATGCCATGAATGAACCAAAAGCATTATAGTTGTGCACTGAGGCTCATCAGCAGTATAGACTACATCCCACGAATATTTTTTTTTATTTAACCCTAAAAGGGATACCTTCATGGCCTCAGTTTCGTCACCTCGCTGAGTGTGTTCCATCAAAGACGAGCTCTGAAAGGCGCCTGGTGTCCAATGGACCCCAGGTATCCCTTTTAGGGTTAAGCATGATACAGGATGTATATGAGGAATTCCACGGAGTCATGTCAGTCGATCCTGAGCGACCATTTCAAAAATATCTGAAACTTTGCACAGTTTTTTAATTTCATATAAATCGCCATTTTTTGATATTAAACCTTCATATTCACTCACGACTAACTTTTCAAAAGGGTGTATGCGAAAATAGTTCTAAAATATTCTAAAAGCTGTACAGCAAAAACGGATTGTTCGATTGTTATAAATTTTTCAGCAAAGTTAGATAACTAAATGATGATTCCTTAGAAAATATACACTGTAAAAAATTTCTTTTTCTACTTTGAAAAAATATGATCTTTGTCACAAAAACTCAAATATCTCAAAACCCTATCTTTTTACCAACTTAAATTTTTTAGGGGAAATGGCCCATTATATCAGCTATCTACCATAAAATTTTGGTGATGGTAAACTGATAAACAAAAAAGTTATGACATTTCAAACATTTCACAATTTTTACATTTAGTAACAAAAAAAAATTTTTTTCTGTGTAAATTATTTCGAGAATTATATTTTGATGCTGATTTTATTGTAAAGGCTACCGCCTGAATTAAACAAGTTGTTTTCATGATACTTTAGTTTGATTATTCGTAATTACTATAGTATCTATTTGAAACTTAGACGCGATCCAGTGTTGTGATCAAAAATATTGAGATTGTCATACTTTTTATTGTACGTGACTGGTGAAAAAATTCCTTGATAGTGTTGAAAAGCTGTTGATTATAAGAAAAATGGAATTGAATTTATTTTTAAGACAAAAGCTGTATAATAAAAGTTTTATATACGCGTATACGTCTAGTTTATCCGCAAAATAAATCCCTCTTACACACTTATTTCTGAATTGCCTGTTCGGTACTTTTTTGACGAGATTATAACAGCAGTACGATCTCGGTAGTTTCGATAATCGATTTTACTGAGGCTCAGTAAAACAACTGTCAAAATCGTATGGAAAAGGTAAACAATGCATTTTTGCTGAACGAGTTCGGTGCTCAGCAGTTTTAATCTCGTCAAAAAATTACCGAACTCGGTAATCAAAATTAAGTGTGTAGAGAACAGACTTTATGATCGGAAGAATGCGAGTAACTTCAACAACAACAAATGCATAAGAGGTACATACCACAGACAAACAGACGAAACGCCTAGAACAATTTTAGTGAAAATTCATCGCACAGTTCACACTATCACCACCTGGTGGAAATGTTTCACGAAACACTGCGTTGTGCAATATCGTCATCAGAAGGCGCTAGTGTGAAACGTCAAACGCAAAGAAAAACGATGGGCGCTCTTCTTGTTATGAAAGCCACAACCAAGATTCAAAATGATCGTTGAAGGCGTGGTCAATGAAAATTTCGCCAGTGTTACGTTTGTTTGTCTGTATACATACCTGACAATGCTCACGAAAAAAAACAAAAAAATACTACCGCTATGAATATTAAAAATTGTATAGTATTTTTTTTCTTCAGCCACCAACACCAAACAAGTAAGTTAAAATTAATAAGTGATTTTGTTTATTATAATCTAACGAACAAGATGAACAGTCGCTTTCTCAAAGGTCTTCAACTCAACGCTCTCTTGTAGACCGTTTGATGAAAAAAAATGTTCAAAAGAGTTACGAAATCTCACCGAAAGCACCATAGATAAACTGAAAGAGACTGGTTATGCCCAAATGTCCACATTGTGTACAAAATTACGCATTTGCACGTCCTGCCGTCTAGAATTTGACAAACGAGCCATCTGTATATCATCGGTAAAGCAGGGCGCAGGAAGTTCGAAAACGACAACAACTGAGAAATTGCCATCAGCGACATCTGTTTAAACAATTTAATTACGCCCCTTTTCAAAAATGCCCTGTAATATTCTTCAACATCTATACCCATTTCAATATTTTTAACGTTGCAAAACACGCTTTCAACATTCATCTTGAAGAAGAGGGAAAACACTTGTCCTCAAATGTAACAGCAAATTAATGAATAAACGACTAATGCGCGGAGGGCGTGATAAAATCGGAACATTACTGTACATAGTATATTATATGTATATATAATATATAATAAAAACAACTTGTTTTACTCACGCAAGGCCATTAACAATAAAATCAGCATCAAACTTCAATTTCCGGCCGAAATAATTTACACTAAAAAAAATTATTACTAAATGTGAAAATTGTGAAATGTTTGAATTGTCATAACTTTTTTGTTTATTTTCATGGTAGATTGCTAATACAATGGACCGTTTTCTCTAAAAAATTACGTTGGTAAAAAGATAGGGTTTTGAGATATTTGAGTTTTCGTGACAAAAATGATATTTTTTAATGTTAAAAAAGATTTTTTTCACAGTGTATATTTTCTTAGGAATCGCCATTTAGTTATCTAACTTTGCTGAACAATAAAATCAGCATCAAATCGCGATTCCCGGCCGAAATAATTTACACAGAAAATTTTTTTTTACTAAATGTAAAAATTGTGAAATTTTTGAAATGTTATAACTTTTTTGTTTATTAGTTTACCATCACCAAATTTTTATGGTAGATTGCTAATACAATGGACCGTTTTCCCTAAAAAATTCAAGTTGGTAAAAAGATAGGGTTTTGAGATATTTGAGTTTTTGTGACAAAAATGATGTTTTTCAATGATAAAATAGATTTTTTTTCACAGTGTATATTTTCTTAGAAATCACCATTTAGCTATCTAACTTTGCTGAAAAATTCATAACAATCGAACAATCCGTTTTTGCTGTGCATATTTTTGAATGTTTTTGAACCATTTTCACATACACCCTTTTGAAAAGTTAGTCGTGGCTCTAAATAAAAATTTGATATCGAAAAATGGCGATTTAGATGGAACTGAAAAACTGTGCAAAGTTTCAGTTCAATAGAAAATCATGAATTAAAAATTTTCCTTAATTTTGATGCTGTTGCTTGGAATCGCTCATATATCGTAACCAAAACTTCAAACTGTTTTGGAGGCCAATACACAGAATGTCCAACTACCACAATATCGAGTTGCTCGTAACATTGCTAGGTCTAATGAACATCAACGACTAAATTTCTTGAACAGAGTGGATACAAATGATGGTTGATGTTGTAGATCTTAAGAAAATGAATTCCAGAGTAGTGTGGATGACCTAGATCACCCAATTCATGTACCATATATTTTCATTGCGAAGCAAATGCTCATTATTATCAGAGAAGAGAAAGTCATCTCCGGAGTCAGAAATCGATTGAATTTTCATGCTGTTGGTCGCGACACCTAGCGGTTGAAATCACACTTTTTACACGAAAATGTTTGACCGTAATGACACGATCGAGCAAAGTATTCTGGAGGCAGGTATACCAACTCAAAAACTGGATCACAAACGATTGTGTCATTTAGGATGTATTTTGGGGACACAGTCAAAGTTGCTTATTCATTGAAACCGTGAATAGGGTACGCGATACAGAAATGGTAAAAATATGCGTATGTTAATTAAGAAAAACTAGTAAATACCATTATTATGCTGTATAACACATTGCAATTGCAAAAACATCATTGGTACGTCTACCATATTATCGCAATAGTGGTCGAAACAGCAACTGCAACAGCAAACAAAAAATAAAAATAAGAGAAAAGATCATCGATATGACGTCATCTATTCATTAATTTTGTTTATACCTGACAGTATTCAATATACTTTGAGACATGCAGTTGTTTTGACGTTTAGACACGATGGAAACAAAATAGGCAGAAACAAAATAAATCAAATCGATTTTTCACGCCTAAAATTTATCACTTTTCGTGTGGTCGATTTGTTCTAAGATGCCCTTCTCCTCCTCTCTCCTCTTCTTGGCGTAACGTCCTCACTGGGACAAAGCCTGCTTCTCAGCTTAGTGTTCTATGAGCACTTCCACAGTTATTAACTGAGAGCTTCCTCTGCCAATGACCATTTTGCATGTGTATATCGTGTGGCAGGCACGAAGATACTCTATGCCCAAGGAAGTCAAGGAAATTTCCTTTACGAAAAGATCCTGGACCGACCGGGAATCGAACCCGTCACCCTCAGCATGGTCATGCTGAATACCCGTGCGTTTACCGCCTCGGCTATATGGGCCCTTCTCTTCTCTGTTATTATGTAAGTCTATGTCATACTGATTAACTTTGCCGAAGACACCAACTTTCTAAGTTCTCGGGATTCTGAGCGGGAATTTTCAAAACTTCAAATTTACATGCTCACTAGCGCCGCCCAGTGGAGGAATTTCGAACTTCGCAACTCATCATCTGTAAGTTATTGGCGTACCCAACAACTTATCAGGGTAATGAGCTATCGGATATCGTAACGTTTTCTTGACAACCTGATATGGTTCCTGTGGTGCAATTTAGCATCAAACTGTTGATGATGCCCCTAGCGGCCAAGTTGCCAACTAACCATATGAATCAAAATTCTAAATGGTAGCCCTAAAACTTTGCCGAAGAAAGTATTGCTCTATCTCTTAACATACCCGAGATAACAGGCCACACCCCCAAAAAAAAGTGAAATCCCATTAGCTTTTTTTTTTGAGATTTTACCCTAGAGGGCATTCATCTCAATCCCATTAGCTCTTAGTCTCCTATTAGGCGGATTACTATTGCGCCCCCCGACCATTGATCTTTAGGCTTATTCTGCGCGGCGTGTGAGGTGAGACGGACGGTTTCGTCTCACGTGACGTGAGACGACTAATGTAAATCAAATGGGGCGAGTCGACTTTTGTCACCTCATTCGACTCGTCTCACCTCACACGCCGCGCAGAATAAGCCTGCTTATAAGAGTCTCGACTGTATTATTGTAACCTCTTTATTATGGGGAATTTCAGCCCAACGCTAGTTCATCGCCGTGGCAAAAGATAACAATTGTCAAGAAAACCTCATGTGTCTCTGCAGAGAAATCCAATCTCTATTAAAATGTTGTTTTAGATAGCACTGACTTGTGCAAGATAATCAAAATGTTATGAGAATGACTGAAATGATCATGATTCTCCAAATGACTCAACTCATTCTAATCCCATTTTCTAGATAAGCTAATTATGTTGATCGCATTTTTATTAAATGGCCAGCTGTACTTCAAAAGCCCAAATCTCGACCCCAGATGATTACGGTCCCAATCATTAAAATACTAAATTAAAAGTTTTACTTACCAGATATTGGTCCTCCATGGATTCTTTCTCCGTCCGGATACTGCTACAACAGGCAAACGTCATAAAATCCCTTTTTGCTTTCACCCAGAACCGGTCATTACCATCCCTACACACAAAAAATTGCCACCAAATTGCACGCCTCTTCCGAACACGCCTTATCTCGGTAATTCAATCCTTTTTTCCACTCGTAACTACCTCTTCCGATCTCCGTCCACCAGTTTCCTGCACTCAAGAGTAAAATCCACAAAGATTGATTCACCGCGTCCGAGGGACTCTTCTTGCATCGACACTCGACGCCTCGACTTCCGTTATCGTACACTCTGTATAGTACACGTATCAGTCCTTCGTCGTAGTAGGCTAGCCGACAGAAACCTTCGTCGTAACGTTGCCGAAAACCTTTATTAAACACTTAACCACTCGGTTATTGGACCTTACACACCTTCGCATTATTTCTCTTCATTGTCTTACCCTCAGAGCAGCCGATAAATTTTCATTAGGATCTCTGACCGAGGTACACGATAAAAATTCATTAGTCTTCCCAATTCCTAGCCCTGGGCAGGCTGCAACCTTCAGAGTACCTACCTACTACTTGTTTGCAACCGAGAAGACGAGGGCTGCTCACCTTTCACCGTGTCAGGTTAACTACAGGTGCTATTCTCCCCAGATCCCAGACCGTTATTGCACCTCCACCTCATTAAAGTAGTGTAATTTAAGCTGCTAAACTGTTGCTGTTTTTCACCTCCTCCCGCTGTCTCAGACTTTCTCTGGGACGGGGCGTAATTAAGCACACCTCACCTGAAATAATCGCGTGTTGTGTTTTACGCCCATTTTAAAGGCCATCCCGCGATCTATTTGCGCCACCACACCGCACGCTATCGTTCGAATTGGTGCCGTTTACCGTGAGAGAGAGCACACATCAACCCATATCGCGCCAAGACGAGACGACGTGTCACAGTTTTCTCGCAAGAAAAACTCCGTCAAAATTAGTTCACCGCGTGTCACCTTGCACCTAGCAGTTGCATTCACACCACACGGCCAAATCCCAAACACCTGCTGCGGTTGGTAATCCTTGAATGGAAAGAAGCTTTTCCCCCAGTCAGAGACTCTGTGTGTATAATTGCCAATAGGTGGCGGTGGAGAGCAGCTCCCGAATGTATACAACCGTCGCGTTCGAGGCACCGTTGCAGACTGATGACGGTTGCACAGTAGGCGCGTAACTTTGTACCCCAACGTCATCAACCGAAAGAACGGAACGAACGTTTTCCCAACGGATGGATCCTCTTTGATGGGCTCCATCGTCGTTCGCATCCCTCCGTCTCCAGATCCATCGAGTTGGCCATGGGGGTAAGCAGAAGTAAACACAACAGCACGACCACCGTGGAAAACATGCTGGAACTGATAAGGCAGAGCCGAACCCCCCATTTCCAGGGGAGAGTGAAAATTTCGTATACTCCGAAGGGAACTCAGAGAGTTGTTGATGGTGAGTTGAGAGAGCAGACGGTGCCACGAGGTCGGGCGATTATCGCTGGCTGGTATCAATGGACCCAACGGTTGGGATGCATGGTTTCTGTTATCGATAGTAGCGACAGCAGTGGAGCCAAATTTTTTATTTTTTAATGAACTGTATCGGTATCACTCCTCAAGGAAACTCAAGGAGAAACAAATATGAGTTATCAATTTACCAACAAGTGACCTATCAATGAATAGGGTGGTGCAGGTAATTTGGCCCACCTATAGAGTTTTTTACATTTATCATATAATCTCTAAATCTTTGTAATGTTTTATTGAAACAAGAAAAGAATGCTGATTAGAATCAATAAATAGTGAAAATGGGTTGTATCAATGCTTGCAGGGAATCCGTGATGTATTACAAGAGTATTGAAGCAGCCAGGCCTACTGTGCAGCGTCATTGAGTATTGAATTAAAAACATAGAGGGCGGACATCTCGTACCAACCGCTCCGTATTGATATAGAAAATAAGAAAAAATGTTGAGAGTGACGTTGCTAAAAAAGTCAATGTCACTCTATTTTGGCTCCTCTTCCTGAGATGGGACATAGGATTGTCCCCTCCCAAGTTGTTGTTGTTGTTTATTTATTTTCGTGAGTTTTTAACTTATAGTCATTCGACTCACCCCCTCCCAAGTAACAATCATGAATCTCTTTGGTTTTTTTTATGACAGTTTTATCACAGCATGGGGGCATACCTGAAGAAACCTCTTAAGATACCTACTAAATTCCCAAAAAAAAATCATGAGACACTTTTGGAGGAACTCTGAAAGTTAATTCAAAAAAAAATGCTTGAATAATTTATGGAGGTAATCCTGTAGCAATCTGTTTCTGAATGATCCTCTTGAAAATATTTGCCGCAATCCCCGCAGAAATTGCAGGCAAATGTACTGGTAGAATTCTTGAAATGATCATTCAATAAATTTCTCAGGGAACTTTGAAGGAAACATTGGAAGTGCTTCTGAAGATATCTCTGGATATAAACATTTCTTGTACAATTTCTCAAGAAATTTCTTCATTAAAATCCATGAAAAAAATCCTGAAAGAGAAATTTCCGAGAATAATATTTTTAAAGAATCTTTGAACAAAAAAAACAAAAGCAGGCATTCATACAAGGATTTCTTGAAAAAATCATAAAAAAAAATCCCAGGAAAAGATTCTGGAGTAATTTGTGCAGGAATTGTTGAGATCATCTTCGGTGAAAGATCAGAAGTTTCACCAGATAATTATATAAAAGAATCCCTGGAGGAATTTCTAAATAAATGCCTGGAAACATCCCAGAACAATTACTGGAAAAAGTCTGAATTTCTGAAAGAAACTCATACAAAAATTCCTGAAAAGATCTTCGAATTTCTGTAAAAAAAACTCCTGAAATTGCAATTTTTGAAGATTTTTTTGGTAGAACTCATTGAGAAAACCTTGGAGAAATTCTGAGAAGAATTTCTTGTGTTCCATAAAAAAAATCCCACGAATAATTTCTATACGAACTTTCCGACGAAACCCGTGGAGTAGTTTTAGGATGAATATTTTGAGAAATGCTAGACCACGTGCTGGTCGACGGGCGACATGTCTCGGACGTCATAGATGTGAGGTCCTACAGAGGCCCGAACATCGACTCGGATCATTATCTTGTAGCCGCTAAAATTCGGGCGCGATTATCCAGCGTCACGAGTTCAAGAAACAACAGGACGATGCGTTTCAATATCCAGCGCTTGTCAGCCGAAGGGGTTGCTGCACAGTACCATCAGAAGCTAGACGAGAGGATAGGAGAGACCAACGGATCTGGAGATGTCAACAGCTTGTGGGGAAGTATCCACGAAGCAGTGACAACAACAGCGCAAGAGGTGATTGGTACCGCTCAGCGACGCCAACGTAATGGTTGGTTTGACGAGGACTGCCAACGAGCGACGAACGAAAAGAATGCCGCCAGAAGTCGAATGCTAGTGGCCGGTACCCGGCAGAACAGAGAGCGGTACAGGGTTGCAAGAGCAGAGGAGAATCGAATCCACCGCAGGAAAAAACGGCAACACGAAGAGAGTGTTATTGCTGAAGCGCAGGAAAGTATGGACAGGAACGATATGCGGAGATTTTATGCAACTGTCAATGGCGCGCGGCACAAGACTGCGCCAGTGCCCGCCATGTGCAATGACCGGGAAGGAAATTTGCTGACAGACAAAACAATGGTGGCAGCCAGGTGGAAGGAGCACTTCGAAGATTTGTTGAATGGTAGCAGCGAAGGAGCACCCAGGAACAGGATTAACATAACGGATGACAGTCAAGCAGTGGAACCACCAACACTGGATGAGGTTAAAAAGGCCCTTAAGGAGCTGAAAAACAGCAAGGCTGCTGGGAAGGACGAGATCCCGGTCGAACTTCTTAAGAACGGAGGCGAGCAGCTACATCAATCAATCCATCAGATTATTATAAAGATTTGGGAGGATGAAGAATTGCCCACTAGTTGGTTGGATGGCCTCATATGCCCAATCTACAAGAAAGGGCACAGACTGGAGTGTGCCAATTACAGAGGGATTACCCTTTTAAATTCAGCGTATAAGATATTGTCGCGTGTCCTGTTCAACAGACTGCGACCTCTTGAGGAGTCCTTCGTCGGCGAATACCAGGCTGGTTTTCGTGAGGGCCGATCAACGACGGATCAAATGTTTACCCTGCGGATGATCCTAGATAAATTTCGGGAATATAACTTGCAGACTCACCATCTGTTCATTGATTTTAAAGCAGCGTACGATTCAGTGAAAAGAAATGAGCTTTGGCAGATAATGTCAGAACATGGTTTTCCGGCGAAACTAATTAGGCTGATACGCGCAACGCTGGATGGATCAAAATCAAGTATTCGGATCGCGGACGAAGTGTCTACGTCGTTTGTGACCTTGGATGGATTGAAGCAGGGGGATGCTCTTTCAAATTTATTGTTCAACATTGCACTCGAAGGAGCGATTAGGAGGTCAGGCGTGCAGAGGAATGGCTCTATCATCACACGGTCGCACATGCTCCTCGGTTTTGCGGACGATATTGATCTCATCGGCATCGATCATAGGGCAGTGGAGGAAGCTTATGCTCCTCTGAAGAGAGAGACAGCGAGGATAGGCTTGACGATTAACTCTACCAAGACGAAGTACATGATAGCGGGTAGAGACAGAAGCAGGCCTAGTGGTGTTAGTGCTGAGGTAGTGATTGATGGGGAAGTGTTTGAAGTTGTTGAAGAATTTGTTTATCTTGGAACACTTGTGACATGTGACAATGACGTTTCCCGTGAAGTGAAAAGGCGTATTGCAGCTGCGAATAGGGCCTTTTACGGATTGCGTAGCCAGCTTAGGTCCCGTAACTTGCAAACGCAAACAAAATTCGCTCTATATAAGACGCTGATTCTTCCGGTTGCCCTCTACGGTCACGAAGCGTGGACGTTAAAGGAGGTAGACCGAAAAGCTTTTGGAGTTTTTGAGCGCAAAGTGCTGCGGACAATTCTCGATGGGAAACAAGAAAATGGAGTGTGGCGCAGACGCATGAATCACGAGTTGTACCAAGTGCACGAAGATGCGAATATTGTCAAACGTATTAAATACGGCAGACTTCAGTGGGCTGGACACGTAGTGCGAATGTCGGAAGAAAGAATAGCGAAAACAATATTCAGCAGAGAACCCGGTAGAGGTAGGCGACTTCGTGGGCGGCCGCGAACTCGCTGGCTGCACGCGGTTGAAGAAGATCTACGATCCCTACACGTTCGGGGAAACTGGAGGAACATCGCCCAAGACCGACGAAGATGGTGCTCTACTATACGCTCGGCATTGGAGTAAAGTTACTTTGTAGCCAACAAGGTATCAAGGTAGGTATTTTGAGAAATGTCTTGAGAATCTCCTGAAGCAGACCGAAGGAAATCTTTTGGAGAAATTTCGAACACTTTTAAAGAACCCCTGGTGAAACGAATGGACAGGAATGCATTCAAAACCTTGAATCCTTGGAGCAATCATCGAGGGAATTCTTGTTGTAATAATTCTGAGAAGTATTGAATTTAGAAGTACTGGTGGTGTTCCTGGAGGAAATCAGGGAGAAAGTTCTTTAAAAGTACATGGGAAGGACTTCATTATAGAAGAGCACTCGGAGGTCTTCTTAGAAAAACTCTTGCTTAACTCATAAAACGAATTCCTAAAGAATGCCACTTCCTAATTATCGCGGGAACTTCGTGTAAACGCAAATTATGGAGTGGTTTCCCTGGAAAATTCTTTATAAGGCGAAATGTTGACGTTATTCCAAAGGTGGATTGCCAGTATCGAGATTTGGAAACCTTGAGCTCTGGTTTTACCATGACACTGAAGAAATCCAATTTTTAAGACGTTTTTATGATTCGCTTTTTTTCGTCAGTGATTTAGAGTATGTTTAGCACGCCTTACATCTCTACTACGTAGCTGAACGAAGCATTGTTTGTTCTCAAATATTATTCATGTGACGACTTTGTTTATTTTGTTACTTTGTATTGTTGTTACGTGGTTTGTTCCTTTAGTCTATTCTTGCTTAAACATTTACTCGGCTTATCTTTACCAACCCAAAAGATCGCGTAGTCCACTCTGACTGAACGCCGACCATTTTATCCAATCGACCCTTGTTCATTGGACCTTGACTAAAATACAAGATGACAGCTGTGTTGTGGAGTCTTTGACATCAAATCCATGCAATATTGGTGCAAATTTCATTCAATTTAAGGCATAAGACATACTTTCCAAGCCATACATTGGCAATAAAAAAATCAACTTCGGTAACTTCTTTCACCCGCTAGCAATCCACCAGTTTTTTTTCCAAGATCCCTTCTTGTG
This sequence comes from Aedes albopictus, assembly GCF_035046485.1. Classification (NCBI taxonomy): domain Eukaryota; kingdom Metazoa; phylum Arthropoda; class Insecta; order Diptera; family Culicidae; genus Aedes; species Aedes albopictus. The sequence continues at coordinate 15,809,664 of NC_085136.1, forward strand.
AAAGAAGGGGTGTGAACGAGCTCTTATATTATAAGGTACACCGGGGCAAGTTGAAACGGGTGGGGTAAGTTGAAACAAGAAATTTTGAACTAGATTTCAATACAATTTGGAAATTTTGCCTTCGCTAAAAGATTGTTTGAATCAAAAACTATGTGTTATGGCAATCAAACTGTTTATCATCATCAGAAAACATCATGTTAACCCGCTGTTTCATCTTGCCCCGGTGTACCTTAGTGAAGACGGCTGAACTCTGGCGATCGATAGGTCCTCGGAAGCAATTTTCTTGTATGTATTTCTACACGAATCCCTGACGGATTTTTAAGGGAATTCATAGAGGGATAAATCCATGAAAGAACTACCAAAGAAATCCCTTACAGAATTAAGTTTTTAAATTGAGAAAAAATCAATGATTTTTTTATTTTTATTTTAAAGGTGATTTCAAAAAATTTAGATTTTTTGAAATCACCTTTTGACAGCTGGGCGACTGCTTGACAGCTCCACTCAGTACAAAATGCGACGAGGGGTGATTCGACAAATCGCTCCCATACAAATTTCAAAATGATTTTTAAATAGGTTCCCGGGCTCCAAAACTGATGAAAATTTTGATTTCGGCTCAGTTTTGCATGCAGATTCATAATTATCTCAACACCAGTAAAGAAGCCAATTAGTCTCTTTTCCATTTCTGAAGGAATCTGCGCAGAAATATTCGAAAGACTTCCTGAAGCAATTTCTGAAAAAATCTCTAGTTGAATTCTTCTAGAAATCCCTGGAGGCATACTTCGAAGAAATCCTGGAGCAACGTCAGAAAAAACTCCTGAAGGAAAACCTGAAGAAACTCCTTGGGAATCCCTTGGTATTAAATAAGGCTGACACAAATTTCGGGTTTTCCCTCATGTCACCCCCCCCCCCTCGGAAATTTTTTGTCTGAATTCGACATTTTGAGGGGGGACGCAAATAAATTATTTAGGAAATTTAAAAATTTTAAAGTGAAATTAGAGTCATCGAGAAAATTTCTTAACAAATCCGATGAGTTTGACGATTTTGCCTAATTGTTTGAGTAATTTTTCATGAAATACATTTATTATTTATCATCCCCCCCCCCCCTTGACGAGTCAACAAGCAAAGTGACAAAAGAAGAAAATGAGATTTGTTCCGGCCTAATTCATTGAGAAATAAAAACAAGCTTGAGAGAAGTTCTCTGATAAAGTAACTGGAGATTTTTTTAAAGTACTCGTGAAGTGAACGAATTTTCAAAGTTATCTTCATTGAAATATCTTGAAAAACACCCAGAAAAGACTTTTAGACAAAATCTTCTTTCTTTCTCTCACAAAACAGTTCAACATGCTGTAACTTTACATAGAGTGAATCGAAAATTCTCAAATTTTGACTGTGACAAACTTGTGACAAGCTGCCCGAGTTCTGACGAGATGGAAAGCTCAACGCTGAAACTCAGAGATCTAGATTCCCAGGATGAAATTTTCTGATTGAGATCGGAATCCCGAAGAAAAATCTATTCTTGTGCAAGATCGGCAGCAGAAGATCTCTCCAAGTCATAAGAAAATATTCAAATTTCAATATCTTAATATATTTGTAAATATTCCAAATATCTGCTTTTTCGCCAAGGAAAGCACCCCATTAAACCCTATCCAATTTCCAACTCCAGATATCTATGAAGTGGGCCAAGTTCTTGGACATATTCTGAGTAGATATCTAATCAACATTCCCATCTCCTCGCTGATCGTAAGGACCTGGCCAGGTGTCGAGAGTTCGTTAAATGAAAGGTTTGTCAAGTCCCAGGCAACATTTCTGGTGCATTAAACGTCTCTATCGACAGCCACCCCAGGATGTGTACGGTCGGCTATGCTATGCTATGTTATGCTATGCTATGCTATAGGAAGGATATTTGAGGATCCATTAATAGATCAAAGTTATTCGGCTGATCAATAACTTTTGAATTATGAGCTGTATAATTTGAAATTCCACCGCTAGGCGATGCTGGAGAGCAAACAAATTTTTAATTTTACATATCTCATTATTATATTATTATATTATTTAGATCATTATTATCATTATTATTATATTATTTAGAAATATGGTCTCTTCAGCAAAGTTGTTAAACAGATCAGAGACTTTCACTTGAATTACTGTTTGGTTCGAGTTTCTGTCACTAGGTACCGCTACTCGATAAAATAGCTGTGCAATACTAAATTCTGGTGCTTCTCCACTACTACACTACCCAGGTAACCAATAAGCTGTTAAAATAGCATTATTTCGGCACTATATGCACCTTTACAGCAAGTCATTAAATGCTAATCTGCCGTCAGATTTTAAGTAGCATTCGAATTGTTAATGTAGGGCAGTTTAGCAGTCGAACTGCTATGATATGGCAGTAAGCAGGCCGAATGCAGATATAGCATGAGCATGAGCATAGATGACCGCACAATTCGTAGTTGCTACTCCGTGATTGACCAGAGCAATCGAAATTGCACAAGGAACCAATGAATAGGGCTTGGGACTAGCTTACTATTCTCAATGTACACAGGTCGAGAGCTCTCAACTTTAATAAGGTCAATAACGGCGCCGGCCACGTCCTTACGGTCATCGAGGATGGAAGGGAATGTTAGTAAGACAAACGTTGTTAAAAAGACCGCGAATCGCTGCATCTCCACGTTTGTCTCAGGAAGGAATTTTTTGTTAGTAGGGTAAGGTACATTATCAGTCCGGGAGTCACCTATGGTTGGTGATATGATTTGACAATGGATCAATATACACAAACCGCCGTTAACAACCGACCACTTTTCGACGCAAGAACTAGCCAAAAAGAAAATTCTATCGCGCGTCTCCACTCCACTAGGGAGCAGAAACCTTTAGTCTATTCCACACAGAAATACACTGAACGCGACTCACTTGTCGGCGCCCGGATTTTTTCTCGACCGGCGAACCCGAACTAACATTTTTCACTCTTTTGTGTAAATGCAAAAAATGAAAGAAAATATTTATTATCAACTAAAAGTGTATTGGAAAATAGCGCCGAAGGGAAGCGAAAAATTCGGAACCGACTCAACCACGGTGCGCGCACACTCGTCCCGTCGTTGGAGCCCCGCAGAGAAGAGAAAAAAAAAACAAATCGCAAAAATCTAGCAAAGCGAGCGCGCGAAGCTTTGCTGCTGCCGAACTACCGCACACTGACACTACTGACTGCTTGGCGTCCCGTCGTCGGTGCCCCGCAGAGAAGAACAGGCCGAATGCAGATATAAAGCAGAAATACGGCTTATTCAAATACTTATTGGTTACCTAGGTAATGTATGCATGTCGAAACTAATTTCATTAGATCCATCCTTGTTAAATGGGGTATGCGAGATTGATTTATAACTAGTGGACGATCCGTGCCCAGTACTGGTGAGACCCCCCTCCTTCAACTGCCTCAGGGTCGGCGTACGCGCTGGACTATCGCGGCCAAGGAAACACTTAAACACTTTACGATACACAAACCCACTTTATTTTAACTTTCACACTACAGGTACCTTTATTGATTTGCTTCCCACTTTCTTACTGTCTATCTCCTACCTCTTTCTTGCTACTTCTTCACTCTAAGCGGGGCCCCTTTCTTCTTGCTCCGCTACTACACCTTCTCCTTCGTCCTTCCTTCGGTGTCCTCCTTTGCTGTCGCCTTTCGTTGGGTTGGACGGCCGTTCGATGCAGTCCGAGTCGCGACTTTTGGCGTGACGCGTGAACTCTAGGACACTTTCAAAATGGCTGCGCCTCTATCGTCGAACTAGAAGGCGGCTAACTGGCCAACGGCGGTCTATCCGGTCGACGGAGTGGCGTACTTGACGGTTGGCCCAAACTCCGGACCTTGGTTGGTTCGCACAGCGTTAAGGCGTACTCTCGGCAATTCTCCGGCCAGGTAGGTACTAGGCTATTTTAACTATAGCAAAGGCAAGTACCGTAAAACGGGGTATCATTGATCAGCGGGGTAACATTGATCGGCTTGACCGACCTCATGAAATGTAGAAACAAGCATTTGTCATTGAATCAGTTTCTGCTATCGAAAGGAATTTCGTAATTTGCTATTATTCAGCTATTAAATGGCATGTAATTCATGAAAATTGAATTTCATAAACATTGAAATAATTAGATTTTTCCATAACTGTGTTTTGTAATGCAATGAGTACCTTGACAAACATTCATGCTTAGCATGAATACTAAATACGATATGAGGTTAGAAATCACTGTATACCTTGACTCTAATATCCTAGATTTGGATTTAATAAACGAAACTTGTATAAAAATGCCCCTTTTCAATAATATATACGATTTATTCAAAAAAGACTATCAATTCCTTAAGCCACTGCCTACATTTAGGCGTTATTCGCGGTTTGGAGGATTTTAATCTTAAAATATCTCAAAAAGTGCATAACTTGTAAGAATTTGGACAACATATTTGAAATCAGATACCCCAATTTTAGTACACTAACGAACATTGTTCACTTAGGTGATCAATGTTACCCCAAATCAACAAAATCAAAAATTAGATTAAAAAGTTTATTTAAACATGTTTTAAAGTGTCACACAACTTTTTCGAGTAGCTTAACACATGCTCAGAGGGCCAGTACTTGTTTTAGAAATATAAAACATGTAACGTTTGCTTTAACAAGAGAATTCTTCAAGAAAGATCGAGAATTCTGATCAATGTTACCCCGGATTACGGTACTAGCATTTAGCTTAAGCCCAGGGGTCCTATAGGGGCGGAATTTGGCGGTTAATGATGGGCTTGGTCGGAATTAATGTCTGGTTTTTGGGTTACCTGGATGCTTTTTCCTAATCGCTTCTTCCACTTGACTTATGTGACAAAATCACTTTCACGAACTTATTTTAAGAACCGTTTTAATTTTTGGCTTTTGCCGTCATCTTGAATTTTGAGCTGCTATCTTGGATATACTGGTCGTAGTTTTTGGAGTCCAGACATCTTCCCCATACCAAATATACCCATATTGCACGGTTTTAGGGCCTAAAACTCCATTAAAATGCCATCATCTTGAATTTTGAGCCGCTATCTTGGATTTTAGACCGCCATCTTGGATATTCTGGCCGCCATTTTAGGACTCCAGACATCTTCTCTATACAAAATATACGCTTATTGCATAGTTTTAGGGCCTAAAACTCCATTTAACAGCCGCCATCTTGAATTTGGAGCCGCCATCTTGGATTTTAAACCGCCATATTGGATATTCTGGGGGCCATTTTTGAGTTCCGGGCATCATCCTCATACCAAATATATCCATATTGCATGGTTTTAGGACCAACATTTTCAACCGCTATCTTGGATTTTAGACTGCCATCTTGTAAATTGGGCCGATATTGGGGATTTTCTGGTCTCCAGTATTAATTTCCGCACAAAATTCGTCAACCATGCTAAAAGTTACAAAAATCGGCGCAGCTTGATGTGTCGCATGATGGGGCTTGGTTCAGTTTTATATATGACCAGTTCCACCGGTGACGGTAGATTATTTGGGATAGCATTTTGTAGGTGATGAAGTTTTGACGAATTTTCAAACTGTTTTTGTGGCTCACACTGAATTTGATTAGAAATAAATTTGTTGCATTGGGTTTCGTGAGACTGTTTTGGAGAACTTGAACAACCAGATGGTTCCGTTCGAAATTTTACTTGAACATTGATCTTTGTGGAGCTTGAATGTATGTTTGTCATAGGAATTGGAACTTTTAGTTACTTGGTTTTTTTTTTCCTTCTAAACCATAGGGGGATAATCTGCTCAACAGACACCCTAACAGAAGGTTAGGGTAGTGTAGGTCTGACAGGCCGTCTTCTACAACAAAAGTAAAATCCAGGACTACTCTCTCCTCGTACCCACTAAACCATTCCTATGGTCGCCAAACCCTACGTCTCTCCGGAACCACCAAGAAGGTATTGCTTCAGAGAGGGGCTAGTGCACATCGCACCCACAAGGTTAGCTGCGTAGCCTGCAGCAACGAACATCGATGACTCGCTTTAGAGAGTCCATCACGGTAGCATGCTGGCGCTTAGCCAGTTTCCCGAGTGGTCCTCGCCACTCCCTTTGTCCTCGGAAGGCGGGCAGAGTCAACCCCGCCCGCGCCCTACTGCTGAGCGGACATCAAGAACTGATGCCCACGTGCAACCCGATCTGACCTGCCCGCAAAGGAAGGGTATCACTACCCTTCAGGCCCTATCAGATGCACCCGTAGGTTGCAGACAGCAGGATCTCACCTACCCCGACCCTTGCCGGGGACCCCTTTCCAACCGCGGGCTCGGATCCAACCCAGTAGACCGACGCCACGACAGCACCGCTACCGGGACTTCCTCTCCGCGGCCACTTAATCGTTGTAAGGGTCGATTTCGACCGCAGGGCACCGGTATGACCTACGAAGCCGACTCCGAACCCCTGGACCACCTCTTGTACTACATCTGGACTAGCCATTCTCCGAGTCCACGCGCCACCTCCTCTGTAGCTCCCAGACGATGTGGGTAATAGCCGTTGAAACGGCGTTCCAGCCAAACTCATCCCTACACATCCTCTGGACCAAGTTGTCCGGAGTTGTGTCCTCCCCGCATGTGGCAAGCATGCGGTCACGCATTGTGCGAAAACGCGGGCACACGAACAAAACGTGTTCCGCCGTTTCCTCTAAACCATTGCACACTGGGCATTCGGGAGAATCCGCATGCCCGAAACGGTGTAGATACTGTCGGAAGCAACCATGACCTGTAAGGACCTGTGTCAGGTGGAATGTGACTTCCCCATGGCGCCTATTAATCCAACTATCTACCCTCGGTATCAACCTATAGGTCCACCTTCCTTTGGTGGAACTGTCCCACGCGCGCTGCCATTTGACCATAGAGGCCATCCTGACAGTCCTGCGTATGCCTCTTGTGCCGCGCATTTCGAAGCACTCCATGTCCTCACTGATAAGAATGCTGATAGGCACCATACCAGTAATGACGCAGAGAGCGTCGTGTGACACGGTACGGTACGCGCTCGCAACCCTCAGACACATAAGCCTGTAAGTACTTTCCAGCTTCCGTCGGTAGCATTTAGTACTTAGCGCGGTGCCCCACGCCGGGCCGCCATACCTAAGTATGGATGTAGCAACACTAGCCAGAAGCTTGCGCTTACTGGCGTACACCGCAGAGCTATTGGACATCATCCGGGACAGTGCCGCAATAGCTGTGGAGGCTCTTTTACAGGCATAATCGACGTGGCTACCGAAGGTAAGCTTATCGTCGATCATCACGCCCAAGTGTTTGACGGAGCGCTTTGACAGGATAGTACAGTCTCCTACACTGATCTCCGTCTGCTGCTCCGACTTCAGGTTGTTAACAACCGTCACCTCTGTCTTGTGGTGAGCCAGCTCCAGTTTCCTGGACCGCATCCACGCCTCCACAACCTTGATCGAGTGGTTGGTAGTCAACTTTACCTCCTCGATCGTTTCACCGTAGACTTCGAGCGTAATGTCGTCGGCAAATCCGACAATCACCACTCCCACTGGATACTCCAACCTCAACACCTCGTCGTACATGACATTCCATAACACCGGACCCAGGATGGAACCTTGCGGGACTCCTGAGGTTATGTGAAAGCACTTCCGACCCACCTCCGTGTCGTAGACTAGTACACGATTCTGAAAGTAACTTCCGAGAATCTTGTACAGGTACTCCGGTATCCCCAGACGCAAGAGCGCATCGGCAATAGCAGACCAGCTGGCGCTATTAAACGCATTCCTTACATCCAGAGTCACTACCGCGCAAAAGCGAATTCCCCTCCTCTTAGGCTCGAGTGCTTTCTCGGCGGTTTTTGTAACCGACAAGATAGCGTCTACGGTGGACCTCCCCTTCCGGAAGCCGTACTGGTTACTCGAAAGACCATTTTCGCCCTCGGTGAACCGCAACATTCTATTGAGGATGATCTTTTCGAGCACCTTCCCCGCCGTGTCAATCAAGCATATTGGTCTATATGCCGACGGGTCTCCGGGTGGTTTCCCCGCCTTTGGCAATAGTACCAGGCTCTGCCTCTTCCAAGCTTTTGGGAAAACTCCCTCGTCCAGGCATTTCTGCATAGCAGACCTGAACATCTCGGGAGCCTCTGCAATAGCTACTTTTAAGGCCAGGTTCGGAACTCCGTCCGGACCTGGGGCCTTACCTACGCTAAGGGACTTAGCTATCCCCGCAAGTTCCACATCGGTGACCCTCTCCTCATCGCCAGCCCCAGTCCCCGGCTGTCCTACGAAAGGAGGCCAAGGACTAGGATCATGACGCGGAAAAAGTCCTCCAATGATCCCCTCCAACATCTCTGGAGATTGCTCTGTAGGAGCCATCACACCTCTCGTCTTGGCCATAACGATCCTGTAGGCGTCACCCCACGGGTTCGTATTGGCACTCTGACAGAGACCCTCAAAGCAGGCCTTTTTGCTTGCTCTTATCTCGGTCTTAAGCGCGGCTTTTGCAGCGGCGAACACCACCCGCCGTTCGTTTCGCTCTTCCTCTGATCGTGCTCGCTGCATCCGCCGCCTAGCCCGTAGGCAGGCGCGGCGCAGGTCCGCAATCGCGTCGGTCCACCAGTAAGCCGGTGGCCTCCCATTTCTAGGGTGGACTCGCCTAGGCATGGTCGCATCACACGCACGTGAGAGCACCGCTACCAGCTCGTCGCCGTCTAAACCGATTAAGTTTCGCTCACGGCGGAGCGCCTCCCTAAATACCCCTTCGTCGAAGTATGATGTCTTCCACCTGCGAGGGCTTGGCCTTGGCCTAGCCGCCTCTTCTTCTATCCGCTGTCTGCTGTTATTGTAGTCGATACTGTAGCGAACCGCCAGGTGGTCGCTGTGAGTGTAGCCATCATCTACTCTCCAGTTCGAACTACTTGTTAGGCCAGGACTACAAAAGGTCACGTCAATAATTGACTCCGCTCCGTTTCGACTAAAGGTACTCTTGGTACCGACATTAGCCAAGTCGACATCTAAGATGGCCAGTGTTTCTAGCAGGATCTGACCCCGCTGGTTCGTGAAACGGCTTCCCCATTCCACAGCCCAGGCATTAAAGTCACCCGCTATTACCACCGGCCTTCGCCCTGTTAGCACGGTCGTTAAGCGGTCCAGCATTTGCGTGAACCGCTCGATCGGCCATCGCGGAGGCGCATAACAGCTACAGAAGAAGACCCCGTTTACTTTGGCGACCACGAAGCCCTCATAGGTAGTAGACACCAACTCCTGAACGGGGTATTTACCCGTCGTCCATATCGCCGCCATTTTTCTGGTCCCATCCGCGACCCAGTTGCCGTTGCCGGCGGGTACTCGGTATGGGTCCGATATGATGGCGATATCCGTCTTCCACTCAGAAACCGCCTGACAAAGCAGTTGCTGAGCCGCATCACAGTGGTTCAGGTTCAGCTGCGTTACCTGCACTGTGATTTGTTGTTCACTGCGGCTTTCTTGAAGGCCGGGCACCTTGGACCACCCATCGGATGTCTGTTGTTCGAGGATTTCCCGGTACAGATCATGCAGATGGGCGGACTCGTGCAGCTTTGGGCCTTATGACCTTCAGCGCCGCATCGCCTGCACAGTTTGCGCCTGTCAGGGCCTTTGCAGTCCCACGACTTGTGTCCTGGTTCCAGACACCTGAAGCAAACCTCTGGTGGCTCGTGGAATGTCAGGTGACATACACACCAACCCACCTTTATGCTCCCTACTTTAACGGACTTTTTGACGTCCGCCACAGGTAGCTGAACCAGAGCTATCTGTGTCCCTGCTGGCCCTTTCCGTAGCTTAACGGCTGCGGCGGCCACCTGCACATCGCACTGTTGCCGCAGTGCCGTGACGAGCTCTTCCACTTCGGTGATCTCATCGATGTCCTTGACCTTCAGAGTCGCCTCATGTGTCAGAGCCCTCACCTGCACACCCTCACCAAGGACCTCTTCTGCCAGCCTCTTATAGGCGGCGCCCTTGTGCTCCTTCTGGCGCTTCAGCTCCAGGATCATCTCGCCCGTACGAGTACGTCTAATACTGCGTACGTCGGCTCCAAGACCCTCAAGCTTGGCGTCGCTTCGCATCATCTTCAAGACGTCCGAGTACTTGGACTGTTCCGTCTTGATGACGATAGCGTCGCCTTTCTCGCGCTTGGCACCTGCCCTCCTACGCCTTGGCTTGGCGTCCTGCGCTACTACCTGCGGATTTGCCTTCTTCTTCCTCTTCCGCTCTACCTTCGTCCAAGGGGGGTCCTCCCCTTGGATCGCCCTACTCTGTGGCTGTTGAGGGCCCACTAGCGGTCGCAACCCTTTGTTCCCATCGTTCCGGGACGGGCCAGCCTTTTCAGGCCCACCCTTCCCAGCTTTCCGGGAACCCTGGCTGGGGTCCGACCTTCCGGCATTATTACCGACTTTCGGGGTAATGATTCGCCTGGCCTTGCGGGCACCGCCAGACAGCTCCTCGCCTGACGGTTGCCTCGCCCGCTTCTGCGATTGCTTGCCCCGTTTGTCGCGAGCAGTCGCTTCCGCCTTATTCGGACTTCCTGCGAAGGAGAAGGCCTCCGTTTGGGTAAACTTCGGCACTTTCTCATTTGCAGGCTCCGCTGCTGCAGCAGTCAGCAACGCGAGTGCCGTGTGCTCCTGCTTGGCATCGTCGATCGACGCCCTAAGTCGAAGCAAGGCCGTTTTCAGGTCCTTGCTTATGTTCGACTTAATGGACGCAAAGTCGATGATTTTGCCAAGCTGCTGCTCAGCCACCTCTATTGCGGACCGTCCTTTGGATCCTCGGTTGACGGCCCTCAACAACCACGCTCCGTCCATAACCTCCACCGGCTGGCTTGCCGGGAAGTGGACTGGAGCACCCACGCTTGAGCTGCGTACGCAACTCCCAGCGCCTATCTCCTCACTTCTCCTTGTCGGAGATCTCATCAACCCGCTTCTTGCGAAGGGGTTGATCCCACCACTATTTCCACCTAGATTCTGATTTCTATTTGACTTCATGATTAAATCCCACGAGTAGCACGGGAAAGAATGTCCACCACGCCAGAGCCCTGCATTAACGCGGTAAGGGACATCTTACTGTGGGGGGTGCCCAGGTACCCCACAGGCTCCGTTAAAGATCGAGCATCTTTTTCACCCCCTCGATCACTCATTCCTCAGCACGGGTCGCTTGACACCTTGAATTCGGGTTAGTAGTCCTATTCTTAGCCGGCGACTACGCGGCTGACTCGCAAGCGGGGGGGTGCGTCAGGCCCCACACTGGGGCAGGATGGAAAATACACGGAAAAAACCTCTAGTTCGTCGAGATGTCGAGATACGCACTTGGTGGCTTCAGAGAAAATATTTCTATGAACAAGGTCGATATTCTGAACGGTAGCATATTTTTCTTACGTTATTCGCATAAAAGTCCTATAAGCCATTTTGGCCATCTTTCATTTTAGCGGTATGGTGTCTTCGGCAAAGTTGTTCGGCTATTTATTCTAAAAAAGTTTGCCGAAGACGTCAAATTTCCAAAGCCTACTGTTCTTGAGATATTAGTCGTTTTATAAAATACCTACCTAAAATCGAGTTTTTTCATTAAATTACGTTTGTAAACAAATTTAATGTCCGTTTTCGAGTTATAATCATGAAAAATACTACACTCAAACCTCCATTTAGGTAGGATCCATTTAGGTAAAATCTATTTAGGTCCCTCCATTTAGGTAACGTTACCTAAATAGAATTTGGTTGTGTTCAGAACAGTTGGAGTACTTAAGATTGATGACGTCATACCCGACATTACCCTATCATTCACCTGTTTTTATTTTGGCCTCCAAACCCAACATAGACCCAACAGTTGTTCGATGTTGGTCCAACAGTGGCCCAACATACGATAAAAATTTACCCGACATTGACCCGACATTCAACAATTTTTCAGTCTGGTGGAATTTTTCAGGGTTTTTTGTGTTCCGTGCCCAGCTAGTCATTTGCATGGCAATTCTCACCTGAGACCCTCCAAAACCTCCGAAAACGCCCCTGAAGCCCCTCCCCTACAGAAACTCCCTTGAAAGTTCTTTGAAACTCCGCATGACCATCTTTAAATCTCCTATTCGAGTCACTCTCCCTAGTTAAACTTCTTTGCAACCTTGTACTCCATTTAGGTAATGAACTGAATCCATTTAGGTAATGAATCCATTTAGGTAAAAATTCTATTTAGGCAGTCCCGACCCATTACCTAAATGGAGGTTTTGGTGTAAAATAAAACATATGTAAAAAAAATAGTTGGAAAAAACAAAATATGCATTGATTTTTCATAGAAAGTTCCTGAAAATCACGCAAAATGTATATAGGACGTTCTTGCAGTCGGGCAAGTTCGGGCAAGTTTTTTCATCGGCGATCACCTAAAAAATACATAAGCTTTCATGTAATTTTTTTTCACCGACATGATATTTGATGATTTTTTTTTTAATAGCGTTCAAAGTTTACCGTTTTGTGTGAGTTAGTACAACATTTTTGCACATATTTTACCATGTTGTATGTTGCCAAGTGAACCATGAGAAGTATAAATGCAATCTAGTTACAGGTTTAGTCATATTTAAGTTCCAAACAAATTGTAAAACACAAAAATGTCCGAAACGCCAATAAAAGTGAGTTTTTAGATCATTGAACACACAAAACATAATTCTATTAAATAAAATTATATAAGATAATGATAAAACCAAGGCTAAATGGCGTGTTTAGGACATTTCTGTGTTTTACAATTTGTTTGGAGCTTGAAAATGACTAAACCTGTAACTAGATTGCATTTATACTTCTCATGGTTCACTTGGCAACATACAACATGGTAAAATAAGTGCAAAAATGTTGTACTAATTCACACAAAACAGTAAACTTTGAACGCTATTTAAAAAAAATCATCAAATATCATGTCGGTGAAAAAAATTTACATGAAAGCTTATGTATTTTTTAGGTGATCGCCGATGAAAAAACTTGCCCGAACTTGCCCGACTGCAAGAACGTCCTATATACATTTTGCGTGATTTTTAGGAACTTTCTATGAAAAATCAATGCATATTTTGTTTTTTTCAACTAATTTATTTTACATATCTTTTATTTTAGTATTTTTCATGATTATAACTCGAAAACGGACATTAAATTTGTTTACAAACGTAATTTAATGAAAAAACTCGATTTTAGGTAGGTATTTTATAAAACGACTAATATCTCAAGAACAGTAGGCTTTGGAAATTTGACGTCTTCGGCAAACTTTTTTAAAATAAATAGCCGAACAACTTTGCCGAAGATACCATACCGCTAAAATGAAAGATGGCCAAAATGACTTATAGGACTTTTATGCGAATAACGTAAGAAAAATATGCTACCGTTCAGAAAATCGACCTTGTTCATAGAAATATTTTCTCTGAAGACACCAAGTGCGTATCTCGACATCTCGACGAGCTAGAGGTTTTTTCCGTGTATTTTCAATCCTGCCCCAGTGTGGGCCCCAGGACTTTCGTCCCTGCTTGGTTTGAAGCACTATGTTTGGTCATCTGACCATTGATTTATTTACCCTCTTGCCTCGCTACCAGACAAGCCTCCTTTTGAGTCGATCCCTTCGTATCGCAAATATTTAGAAAGAAGGCAAACGATACTCAAAGCATTGATAAACAACTGTCAATAAAAAATGGCCGAAACCATGAAGCTAATGGAGAGCATAGCGGCGGAAGCATAATTTGTCCCTTCTTTTCTTTACTGGCTCAGCTGTATATGTGAATGTGTTCCCTTCATGGTCCCTTTTTGGTGAAGTAAACAAAACCCGGGATTTTCTCCCAGAAACTTCTGTGCGGACGAATGGTACGCAGTAAGTTGATACGGTCGCTTCACTCTTCTCTGTGACTCAGAGGACGAGTGGAACAACAGGAACCATCGAATTAATAGTAATGATGATGATGGCCATCGTCGCCAGCCATCCGTCCGTCCACCCGAAGACGTTGTCGTGAATTCGTGAAGGAATGCATAAATAAATATATGTACACAAGAGTGGAAGAGTGGAGAAATTTCAACTTTTCTGGAACTGCCAGCTTCCGTCTGTTCCGGTCTATACAGCATACTATATCCTCCTATAACATTGCTTGATTGGCATATCGGATCTGTTTGCGGAACCCTTCGGACCCAACCAACAATGGGGCAACAGCCGAAAAGAACGACAATGGGGATAACTTTTACATTTCGCTTTTCCGGCCAAAAGATTGCTGACGAAAAGGGAAAACACTCGGGATAACTAGGTCAGAGGCCCGATGCTGGGCCTTTCGGAAAAAGTTGGCACGGCCCGCCGTCAAACAAACAATTTTCGCATAGATCTTACCCGCCATGTTTTGCGGGCACGTGTGATTTGTTGTAGTACCTAGCACACCCTAAATTCGTCGTATGTCACGGCGTGCATATGGTGAAGGTTTATGACAAAAAATTAGGCATCGCCAAATCCGCCGTTTTTCGAAAATATGGACTTCTAGCTTTCATTTAACGTGTTCCCCAAAAAAATCCACCGAGGGATCCCGAACAACTTTTTCAGAATACTGTTTTTCCCCATACAAAATGCACGGTTCCAAATTAATCCCTATTTCTACTTAACAAACATAGCCAATTTTTGTATGAAAAAGTTCCCCCGATGGAATATTTCGATGTTGGGCTTGAATGAAAGCTGGTAGCGTCAACTTTCACGTAGCGTAAAAATTAGCGATGCCCATTTTTTTGTAATAAATTTGTTCTACCAGACACACCGTGATGTACGTTAGTAGGCTGTGCAACGACCGGGTAGGCCTTGCGCGTTGATAGAGATTTCCTTTCTGGCCGTGCTTCCTTTGACCGAATTGATTTATACGGCCACACCATCACGGCCTACTGCATTCGGTTTGACTAGTTTGACTATTCCAGTTGGTGGCCAGTTGTCCAATAGGGAGCCAGCAGCGTCCAGATTCGATATCTTCCGATTATGCAAATTGGGTTGGCGGAGATTGTGATACAAGGAGACGTCCGGCCAACATGGATAACTCGCTTACTTTTACGGAAGTTCGATTGGAACGGAAGGGTGTTGTTAAGATTCTTCTTCGTTTGGGATAAGGGCTGCCTGCTTCCACCGACGAACGGGAGCCACTCGAAGGGGTTCCCTATGGAGACTTTACGATAATGATAGGATGGATGAGGCGGCTCGGGAACAGGGCGGGAGTTTATGATTATTCATGGGGACGGACGGGATGGTATTGCGTTGTTCGGTGGTCGAGTACGATGTCTATATTTAGCTGTTGAGATTTTGTGCTGATACAATCAATTTTGGTTTTCCGATCTCCCTTTCCCCAGACTTGATTGAAATCTGCCCGCAGTAATGCTGGAGGGGCTGTTTCAAGTTATTATCAAGTTACTTGAGTGGAGAATAATAGGAGAAGGTTTACATTCCAACAATGTGTAACATGAGATAATTCTGCTTTTACACTTTGTTAACGATACCGATTTGGCGTGACTTGCTTCTCTGTTCCTAACAGTAAGTTATCTGAGTTATCAGTTTATAACATGGGCATTGATAGATCGGCAGGGGAGTATATCTTCAGGTAACTTCCCCAGGGGTTCCTTCAAGAATTCTTAACGGGACTTCTCCAAGAATTTCTCCTTCGTGAATTCCTCCATGGACGTCTTGTGGGGTTCCGTTAGGGATTTTTTCAGGGCTTGTTCCAAAAAATGCTTCAAGAATTCCTCCCACGATTCCTTCAAAAAAAATTACAGATGCTTCTGCAAGGACGTATCGGAAAAAAATCCTCCTGGAATATTCCCACAACTTCCTTCGGTGATTACATCTTGGATTACTCTAGAGATTTCTAAAGAATTTCTTTAGAGATTTCATCAGACATTTCTTTGGGAATTCCTCCCAGAATACCTCCTGGGATATCTTTAGAGGTTCCTCCAGTGAATTTTCAAGTGCATTTTTTAGGATTCCCACGGGAATTTCTTCAGGGATTCCCAAAGGAAATTCACCCAAGATCCTTATTGGGTATTTCCGTAAGATTTCCTTCAGATATTTCTTCAGGGATTTCTCCATGTATTCCATCGAGAATTCCATTTCAATAATTCAATCTAGACTTATTCGAAGTATTTCTGCAGGCATTTCTTACGGAATCTTACATCCCTTAGGAAACTAAGGATTCCTACAATAATTCGTCCAGGAATTGATATGGGATTCCCTTGAGAAAACCTGTAGGGAATCTTTGAAGAACTGCTACTGGGATTCCTCCCAAGAGTTCCTCCACAAACTCTCTTAGGATTCCTTTAATTTTTTTTCCAACCATTCCTTCTGCGATTTTCTCAGTACTTTCTCCTGGGATATGTTCAGGAACTTCTCCTGGGATTTCTTCAGGAATTCTTGTTGAGCTATTACCAAGGGTCCCTTCAGGAATTCCTTCACGGATTCCTCCGGAAATATCTGCAGAGAATTCCTGCAGGGGTACCACCAAGAAATCCTTAGCGGATTGTTCCGGGTATTTATGCAGGAATTCCTTCAGGAATTTCTCTAGAGGTTATCCAAGAATTCCCCTAGATCCAGGAGATCCTGTAGAGATTCCTACAGGAATTTCTGTAGGAATGCCTCCAGGAATTCCTCCAGTAAATCCTTCTGTCATTTCTCTAAGAATAATTCCTCCAGGAAATCATTCATAAATTCCCCCAGGAAATTCTTAGGGGTTTCTTTAGAAATTCCTACAGCAGGTCCTACAGGAATTTCTACAGGGAATCCTCCAGGAATTCCTCCAGAAATTCCACCAGTAATGCCTCCAGGAGTTTATTCGGTAATGTGATCAAGTTTTCCTCCAGCTATTATTTCAGAGATTCCTTTTGGAGATGCTTTAAGGACTCCTCCAGGAATTCTATTACGAAAAAAAATATGATTAAGCACTACAAATGCACATTAAATATAACATATTTGAGTGGAACACTACAAATGCGTAATAAAATAGGACATCACAAATGGACAAACACAACACATAACATATATTTTGCCCTGTTACTCTAATGGATAACAATTCCAATGACAGGATGACGAGGTTTCATAACTGTTCTTGGTCCATCAGTCAATCCTGTAATCGTATTTTGTCTATGGCTGGCTGCCTTTTGTTCGGAGCGTTATTTCTCCAGGGACTCCTCCCGGAATCCCTCCAAGAACCTCGCCAATAATAACTCCAAAAATCCCTTCAGAAATTTTCAAGGTATTTCCTCAGGGGTTCCTTTTAAAATTCATCCTGAAATTTTTCCTTCAGGAAATCCTCCTGGAATAACTCCAGGGATTTCTCTTATGGGATTCCTTCGAACATTCCTTCAAGCACTCCTCCAAGAACTCCTCTTGGGATTCATTCAGGGTTTCCTCCCGGAATTCTTACAGGGATTTCTTTAGGATTTCATCCAGGTATTTCTCTAAGGACTCTTCCAGGAATCCCTCCAAGAATTCCTTCTGGAATTATCTCAAGAATATCTCGAAGAATTCCTCCTGGAATTCCTCCACCAATTGCTTTAGAAATTTTTCCAGGCATTCATCCAGTTGGCCTAGTGTTTAAGGCTATAGATCGCCAATCCTGAGACGGCGGATTCAATTTCCATTCTGGTCGGGAAAGTTTAACATTGTACTTGCCTATTGTGAATTCATACAAATTCGCAAGAAAGCCCTTCAATTAATGACTGTGGTCCTCCCTCCAGAAACTCCGCCAGAAATTTATCCAGGAATTCCTTCAAGGATTTCTTCATGATTTCCCTACGAAATTTTTCCAGGAGTTCCTATGAGCATCCCAACAAACATTTTTGCTGTCTAAAAGTGGAATAAACAACTCTTAAGCAAACTTTAGCTTAAGAAACTCTTATTCAACTAGTTCTGTTACTTGGGATCCCTCCAGAATGTCATCCTGGTATTTCTCCAGGACTCCTTCAGGAATCCCTCCAAAAAATCCTCCAGGAAAATCTCTACAAATTCTTTGTGAAAATCCTTCAGGACTTCTTCAGGGATTCGTGCAGAAATTCATCCAGGAATTTCTCCTGCAGGGACTCCTCCAGGAATTTCTTCAGGGAATCCTCCAGGGATATCTCCAGGAATTCTTCCAGTACCTCCTTCAAGAATTCCTCTAGGGAACCAGCACCTCGTCCATAAATTCTTCCAGGTATTCCTTCAGAAATTCCTCCAAGGAGTGAATGACATAGGCCGTTCATTTCAAGTCGGTTTGTTTGCATCGGGCATCATACGGAGGGCAATTCTTGATCGATTTGGTTAGACCATGCCAATGGATTCCTACTTCAAAAGAAATCCGAGTAATGGTGCTTAAGCCTAGGCCCAAAGGACCAGGACACAGAGTACCTGTGTTCCATCCCTCCCGAGCAGAAGGGCATACCTTACAAATACTATGCGAAGAGCAACATGTGCTCTAATACCTAAAATTGTTATTGCTGCGTTATTCTACGAAATGTTATGAGAACATCACAATAACAGTTGGAGGTATTTGAGCAGAGTTTGGTATTGATTTAGTATTTGTTGGTTGAGCAGTGAAAATAACCGAAGATCAAGATTTGTTATTTCATCATGAAGTCTTTAAACAAATGAAACATTTAATAACAAGAAATGTTATTGGTTTGTTATTCAATAACTTTGGGATAACAAATACAGCACTTGAAATTTTAGGTATGCATTCATTATTGAAATAACAAGACTTGTTATTCTCTAGGTGTTATTTATACAAAATTTTGGTATTCGTTTTTGTTATTTTGCCTCTTATTACCACTTAATGAAAAGCATATCAAGGTATGGTAGTATTTAAGATAAATACCTTCATATGTTATTCTCTTGTTATTTTCTTTTGCTCGGGCTACACAGATCGAAAAAAGAGTTCTGTGATATATGATGCACATGATTGGAGAATCACAGAAGTTTACATGACATATCATGTAAAAGTCATAGTTACAAATACGGAGTGATTGGTACGAGCCCCACTCAATATAATTGTTTTATACAATCAACAACGCTGCACAGTAGACCTGGCCGCTTTAATACTTGTAATGCATTTTCGATATTCTGCAAGCATTAATAATGACATGAAAAATGATAGAAATAGTCGATTCTATCATTTCCAAGTATTCTTTTATCTTCCCAGTTACTTTCTACTATTTTCCCTATTCTATCTTTTCAAAATATGTTTCCTTCTGCCCCAGAACCCTAGATGAGTTCCCGAAGGAATAATCATAAAAATAAAATAAAAATCTTCTACTTCTTTCTTCGGTATTTCTGCATGAAATCCTGAAGCGATTTCTCCAGGGATTTCTCCATATATTTCTTCGAGAATTCCTCAAAATATTGCTTCAATAATTCAATCTGAAATTATTTGTTGCATTCCTACAGAAATTACTTTCGGGAATTATTTCAGAAAGTTTCACCAAAGATTATTCAAAAAATAATCGAGAAACTCATTCATAATTTTGTATCAATTTTCCTTTAGGAATCCAATGGTTCCTTCAATAATTTGTCAGGAATCGTTAAGGTATTCCCTCGAGAAATCCTTTTCGGATTGTTTCCGGAATTCTTCTTGGGGTTTCTTCTGGTATTTCTCCATAGACTCCTTCAGGAACTGCTACAGGGATTCCTCGAAGAGTTCCTCCACGTACTTTTCTTAGTATTCCTCCGGGAATATCTACAGGGAGTTTTTCCAGAAGTTGCTCCAGGGAATCCTCTAGGAATTCCTGGGATTCCACCTAGATTTTCTTCAATGATTCTGTAAAGAATTCATCCAGAGATTCTTCCAGGAGTTTTTCCAGAAATTTCTCTAGCGAATCCACCAGGGATTCCTCCGGGAAATTATCCAGAGGTTTTGGTTTAGAATTATTTAGGAGTTTCTTTCGCGAATGTATGCAGAATTTCCTTCAAGAATTTCTCTAGAGATTACACAGGAATTCCTCTTCAGATTCCATCAGTAATTTCTGTAGGAATGTCTCCAGGAATTCTTCAAGCAATTCCTCTTGTTATTCCTCCAGGAGTAATTCTTCCAGGAATTCATCCATTGACTGCTCCCGGAATTCCTGAAGCAATTTCGTAGCAGTTCCTTTAGAAATTCTCCCAAGAAATTCCTCCAAAAAATCATTCTGAAATTTCTCCTCCAGGGATTCCTTAAGGGATTTCTCTAGGGATTCCTCCAAGCATTCCTCCAGAAATTCCCCCAGGAATTTATCCAGTAATGCTTCCAGGATACCCTCCATGTATTCTTTCAGAGATTCCTCTAGGAGTTGCTTAAGGGATTCCTCAAAGAATTCCTACGGGAATTTCTTTTGGAATTTATCCAAACAATCTTCCAGGGATTCCTCTAGGATTTCCCAACGAGTTTTCTCCAGGAATTCCCTGGAGTTTCTTAAGGACATTAACCAAGCATGTCTCCAGGTATTCCTCCAAGAATTACCTAAGGAATAATTCTTCCATGAGTTCATCCAAAAAATCCTCTAGGGATTCATCTAGGAATGCCTGCAGGGATTTCTCCCGCAATTCCTCTAGGCATTCCTTCAACAATTTATCCAGGAATTCCTCCAGGGTTTCCCAACGAATTTTTTCCAGGTGTTCCTCCAGGCATTGCTCCAGAGACTGCTCCTGGAAACCCTCCAAGAATTCCTCCAGTAATTACCTCAGGATTATCTCCATAAATTCCTCCGGGAATTCCTACCAGGGATTCAATTAGAAATTCATTCAGGATTTTCTCCACCATGACATCCTCCAGGAATTTCTCCTTGAATTTCTTAAGGGATTCCACCAGGCATTGCTTCAAGAATTCCTGTAGGCATTCTTACAGAAATTCCTCCAGAGATTCCTCCTTGATTTCCCTACTAAATGTTTCCAGGAGTTCATCTAGGCACTCCTCCAGGTTTTCATACAGGTATTTCTCCAGAGACTCCTCCAGGAATCCCTCCAAGAATTCTTCCAGGAATATCTCCACAAATTTCTTTAGAAAATCTTCCAGGAATTCATCCAAACATTCTTTCAGAAATTTTTCAAGGTATTCTCCCAGAAAACTTTTTCGGCCTTCATTTTTTGGAGCGGTAAGAACTAGAGCATGTTTTCTACGCCCGACGTTTCGATTGTTTATTTTCCCAGGGATTCCTCTAGAAATCCATCCAGGAATTTCTCCAGGTATTTGCACTGAGATCCCTTAAGACATTCTTCCATGCATTCCTCCAGGAATTCATCCAGGAATTTCTCCTCCAGGGAATCCTCCTGGAATTTCTCCAGGAATTCTTCAAGAGATTCCTCCAGAAGTTGCTTCAGGGATTCCTCCACGCATTCCTCCGCAGTTTACTCTCTGGAAGAGTTCCCGAAGGAAGAACCATAAAGATGAAATAATTCTTGTGAATTTCTAGAGCAATCTCTCGAAAAAAAATGGAAGTCTACCTATATCAATCTCCGGAAGAGCATTTGAAAGAACTCTTTAAAAAATCCAACGAGCGATTTCTAAAGAAGCTCATGGAGCGATTCACGCAAGCATATCTGAAGATATTTTCGCAGCAATGCCTTGGTAGAACCCTTAGAAGGATTTCTACGACAATGCCTTCGGGAATCAATGAAATAATCCCGGAAAAAGGTGGCCCAGGGGCCTTCAAGGAATATCAGGTGGTCTCAGTGGTGCTTTCATAGAGTTTCAGGGGGTTCCACGGGGTTCCAGTAGATCTCAGGAGCGTCTTAGGAGCGTTTCAAGGGATGCCTGGAAGTCAAATAGGTGTCGTGGGGGCTTGAGGGATTCGCAGGAGGTGTCAGGGGGCTTCATAGGGTCTCTGGACCGCTTCATGGGGTCTCAGGGGTTCGCAAGATGTCTCAGGGGCGTTTGAGAAGGTCCTAAAGACGTTTCAGGGAGTCTCCGGGGCTTTTTGGTTGGTCCAAGTGAGTTTCAAGAGTTTCCAGGGACCCAGGGTGCTTGAGATGGCACCGGAAGGTCTATGGAGCGTTACTAGGGGTCTATGGGGGTACGTAGAGGTCACAGGGGCGTTTCAGAGGGTGTCAGGAGGTCTCATGGGGCCTCAAAGCGTTTCATAGAGGTCCCAGGTGGTCTCTGGGGCGCTTCAGGGGATTTCAGGGACGTTTCAGATGTTTTCAGAAACGGAGGTTTAAGGTGTTTTCAGAAGCGTTTCAGTGAGCCCCAGGGGGATTTCAGGGGATCTCAGGGGCTCTTCATTGGGGCAATAAGAGAACTCGCTAAGGCATGCTTCATTGCAGATCTGGTGCAGAACCATATCGATTGTCCTGCTCTGCTCAGTATGATCGATTTTAACATTCGCAGACGTAGTCTACGCTCGCACTCTTTTCTTCAGTTAAGGTTCAGTTCTAGCAATTATGGCCAAAATGAACCACTGCAAAGCATGTGCCGCGTTTTTAATATATGTTTTAATGTATTTGACTTTCAGTTTTCACGTTTAGTAAATAATAATAGGTTTCGAAAAAATATTTGTTAGTTTTAATGTATTATTTTATGTTAGTTAAGTATCATTGGGGTGTATTATTTTAACCTTTTGGCATCACAAAATAAAAACATATAAAAAAACTCTGGGACACTTCTGGGGGTCTCAGGGGTGTTACAGGTGGTCCTAGGAGTTTCTGGATGGTACCTGCAGGTTTCAAGAGGTTTTAGGGGGTCTCTGGGGGTACTTTGAGTTTGCATTGGTGGTTCAGAGGGTGTTAGGGCTCCTCAGGGGGTTTCAAGGGCATTCCAGAAGGACTTAGTAGTATTTCATGGGCGTTTCATGGGATCTCAAAGTGTACCTAGAAGTGTCAATGGCGTATTAGGGGGTTTCAGTGTGTTTTCAGAGGTGTTTAAGGCAGTCTCAGGGGAAATTAAGGGTGTTTTTAGAAACATATCAGGAGATCCCAGGGGTTTCAACTGGGTTTCAGAGGTGTTCCAGGGGATCTGACAAAGGGGTCAGGCGTTCAAGGAGGTGTTAAGGATATTTTATACGGCTTCAAGGAGTGTTCAATTTAACCTTCCTTCTGCATCACGTTGGCAGCAGCTCGCGAACGTAGTGTACGGTTTGGGTCAAAAATTACCCTAATGCCAAAGGAGGGTTAAAGGGGTCTTGGGAAGGCACTCGGCGGAGCCATTTGAAATGCCCATGAAACCTCTTGGGCGCCTTAAAGATTCATGAACCCTTTGAAACGACAGTATAAACCTCTTAAAGTGCCCCTAAAACGCCTCGAAACACTGTTGAAACTTTTATATTCCCATTGAAAAACCCTTGAAATATTATCCCCGGGGATACGGGGATAGCCCCGTACAAATTTGAAACGCCCCTGAAACTTCTTAGAACGCCTTTAAAAGACTCTAAAACCCCCTAAAACCCCCTTGAAGTGCCCCAGAAATGCTATCAAAAGTTCCTGAAAGCTCTCAGAACTCCCTCGAAATGATCCTGCATCCCCCCCTAAAACTATCTGAAACGGCTGCAAAATCCCTTGTAACGCCCTTTAAAGGCTCATGAGATTCTCCAAAATCGCCCTTATAGCCCCTTGAAACATCCCAGAACCCCCGAAATCACATTGAAACGCCAATGAAACCTGTCGGAGCATCCTTATGAGGCTCCTGAAATCCCCTGAAACGACTGCATGAAATACCTCACTTTTTTGACTCTCTGTGAACTTCCCTCTTTGCCTCATCTCAAATACCCAGGAGCAAGAACTCCTCTCGCGAATTAAGTTTCCTCATTAAAGCCCTCCCTTACTTTATGCACATAATTCACTCTTTTTCGCCTAGTTCTCGTACACCGAAGTGTAAGTGAACACGAATTTTATGATAGAAGGCTCGGAGGGTCAAGTCACATATACCAATCAGCTCAGCTCGACGAATTGAGATACTGTTTGTGTGTATGTGTGTGTATGTATGTCTGTGTATAAAAAAGATCACTCATTCCTATGGCATTTCCAGTTGGCTAATTTTTCGGATTTTACCACAAATCGAACCGTAATTTTACCGCATTTTTAATTATTGAAAATGGTCCGAATCGGTCGAGGCGTTCCGGAGTTTTGGCCATTTCAGTGATCCGGACCGGCATCGATAGAACGGACCGTATATAAAACTAAGTCAAGACCCATCAAACTGCGGCAGTTTTTGTAACCTTTAACATGTTTGACGAATTTCGTGGGGAAATCAACACTGGAGACCAGAAATTCCACGATGTCGGCCCAAAATTCACGATGGCAGCCTAATATAATAAGATGGCGGCTCGAAATTCAAGATGGCAGCTGTTTAATAAAGTTTTAGGCTCTGAAACCATGCAATATGGATATATTGCAATAATGGTGACCAGAATATCCAAGATGACGGTTTAAAATCCAAAATGGCGGCTCCAAATTCAAGATGGCGTCTGTTTATTGCAGGCCTGCCCAACCTTTTTCGACCGCGGGGCACTGGTGAAACTGCATACCAGTCGACGGGTCAGAAATAAAAATTCGTTAATAATACATTTTTTTAAAAATCTTTTCTGAGCATGGCTAGATAATAGAAAAGAACTTTTTTGCAGTTTAATGTTTCTAATGAAATTTGAAAGGTTTTTTTGATTTCTTGCAGAATATTGGAGCATGACAAAGTATTTAAGAAGTTTCAATATCATGTTTCAATGTAGTACCAGACAGAGCTATTGAATGGCACAAAAAAAATCTCTGAAAGCTTCAAAAATTGTGATTAAATTTTTCATGTTTTTCCTAAATTAAGTTTATGACGTAATCTTTCTATTTTGTTTTACAATGTTATCAAGCGAATCTTCACATTACACATTATTTTATTGTTAAGAATCTTTTACTTCAATTCTGTAGGACACTCTGTTGCGACGGCAATTTTGTTGTTTGGTGAAACTGGCAACGCTATTATCTAATAAGAATCAATTCAATGTGCATACTAGGATTGTTATAAGATTTAGTGTTAAGTTGAAGTTGAAGAGATCGTTAGTGATTAAGAAACTATCATGTAAGTTATTTATAGGAAAAACTGTGTAAAATTACTAAATTGAATTATTTTAATATAGCATTGAAGCTGCCGTGAAATACGCTGCTATCAGTATGTGTTTCATTAATCCAAAAGAAACTCGCGCCAACACACTCAAAAAAGTGTAGAATTAGCATTTAAGTTAAAATACACGTTAATACGAACAAAAAAAGGACACTCGAACCAAATACTTGCATATTTTTTAATCTTTTTTTTTTTTATTTTTTTTTTTTTTTAAATACTCTAAAAAGTCATTTTATTTTTTAAAATTATTAAAATACATTTCCATTGAAAAAGGAAAATTTTCAGAATAATATCTCGGGCTAAATTCTATCATTTTTGTCCAATCGTGCCACGGGTCGCACGAAATGTCCTCGCGGGCCGGATCCGGCCCGCGGGCCGTACGTTGGGCAGCCCTGGTTTAATGGAGTTTAAGGCACTAAAACCACGCAGTATGGGTATATTTGGTCTGAGCAATGCCCGGAGTCCAAAAATGGCGACAAGAATCCAAGATGGCGGTCTAAAATCCAAAATGGCGGCTCTAAATTCAAGATGGCGGCTATACAACGAGGCTTAAGGCTCTAAAACTATGCAATAAGGGTATATTTGGTATGAAGAAGATGTCTGAAGTCCAAAAATGATGACAAAAATACAAGATGGCGGCTCCAAATTCAAGATGGCGGCTGTTCAGACTTGATGAGAATGCGAATGAAAAAAAGAATTGTTTTCTGTGGAAATGAACATCTATGCTCATGCTTTATTGCAGGACCGTTTCAAAATAGTTTTATTTTGTATCACCTACAACTCAAAATTCATTGAAAAGGAAAGAATAACATATCCCAAATGGTAAGACTATACGCTTTGTGCCCTTCGGTACTCTAATAATTCAAATTATGCAACTGCAGATAATCGTCCACCGGAATGAATTCGGTAAATTTTGCACTTTTAACCGCACCGACCACCGTAAAGTGGTAAACCCCCGGTGGTCATGTTCGTATAATTCACCTAAACTTATCGCAATGAGCAGTAAAGTTGCACATAGTTCGTGTTCTTTATTCTGCGGTTTCGGAAAGTTCTTTTACGTAAGCACTCTTTCGGTTTTTGGATCGCATTTCCTGCTCATTGCGCTGGGCTGGGGATCCAACCGACCGAACATCCTACCGAATTTATCTGAAAACTGTAACTCAGTAGGCTACGCTTTCCGCAAATTATAACTTTCTGTACCCGTGTTGTCGTAGTTCGCCTACTGCGATGGCCCGGTAGTCCGGTCCGGGAAAAAGTTGCATCTAATTCCAGATCGCAATAAAGTTGGCATGTAGTCATCTCCCTGCCAACCGCCGTGCCACCACCATGGCCATCTTTTCTTCCGGTACGGCGGCGGCGGTGTGGATCGCCCGTTTTGTTGTGGTAGGGCAGGGTCCAGACAAGTTACCAAACCTACTTTATTAAAGTGCCATCCATTCCTGACTGGTAAATGGAATCCCGGAATCGAGAAATCGTTTTCCCGAAAATGGGACTTAGCATTATTGTTGTACGTACCCATTTTAATTAGTGGCCGTTGTCGGGACAAGGGACGACGGTGGGATTTTTCGGAGTCGGAGTAGGTAGAGATAGAATGTACAGTGCACTCCTTGTAGCTCGAAATTCTTAAATGTATGTACATATTGCATAATTCACAAAATATTATACTTTGTTTATTTTTTCCTAAAAAAATGTTGGTCATAGATACCCTTGAAATAATTAAGTTTTAATAAATCATTCTAGTGCTGCACGTGTTTTCCTTTAGGTTATGGGCCTGTGGCACCATAGCAACGGACAAACAATCAAAGAAAAGAATTTCGCCGATGTGAAGAACTGAAAATTTCAAGACTTTTCATACAAGAATAAGAATGTCCACCCACGTGTCCACCAAGCACAAACTGGCGCAGATTGGCTTCGAGGTGAACGATTGGTGGATGTCCAGGATTCTTCTGTTAACTATTCACTCCCCACCCCACCCTTCATAATCATCATCATCACCATAATCATCATCCTTCATTCTTTTTTTTTCATTCTTCATCCTTATCCATAATAAATGACATCATAATCATCACTACCATCATCATCGTCATCCTCTTTCTTCCATCCTTCATCGTACATCGTACACCCTTCAACCTTCATTATCGTCATTATCGTCATCCTACATCCTTCATCTTTCATACTTGCTTTCATCATCATCATCCTTAATCTTTCATCCTTTATCCTTCATCATAAATACATCCTTAATCGTTCATCATCACCATCATCATCATCATTCTTCGTTCTTCATCCTTCATCCTTCACCCATCATCCTTCATCATACTAGTCTTCATCATCCTTCATCCTACATACTTTAGTCTTCACTTCATCCTTCATCCCTCATCATCATCCTGCATCTGTCACCCTACATCCATCTTCATCTTCCATTCTTCATCTAACATCATTATCATCCTTCACTTTTGAACATACCATCCTCGTCTCCATCATAATCAACATTTCCATCATCCTTCATTCAACATCCTACATTTTTCATCCTTCATCTTTCACACTGCATCGTTACCATTATAATCACCATCATCTCTATCATGCTTCATTCTTCATACTTCATCCTCCTACCTTCATCCTCCAACCTTTATTTGTATATCCTTCACCCAGCTTCACCATGTATCATCTTAATAATCATCATCACTATCATCGTCATCATCACCACCATCATCATCATAATTCTTCATTCTTCATTCTTCAACCTTCATCGTTTATCATGATCATCATGATCATCCTTCTTCATTCATCTTCCATCATACATCATTCATCATTATCATAATAATCATTATTAAGATCATCATCGTCATCATTATCATCCTTCATCCTACATGCTACCTCCTTCATCTTTTATCTTTGACTCTTTATCCTCTGTTAGCACCATCATAATCATCCTTTATTTTCCATCTTTCATCCTTCATCCCTTATGCCTCATTTTTTTTAACATTATCTTTTCAATTTTAAACGTATGTACACTTTATCCTTCATCCGTCATCCTCATCATAGTCATCATCATCATCATTCATTTAAGGTGTCATGATGCATCACTCAGCTTTCAAACGAATCAACGACTTTTTGCTTTTCAATGATTGTTTACCTCGCGTTTTTGAAGTAATAAAAAAACTGTCAATTCTGCAGCAACGCAGCAGAAAAAGTATCATCGCAATCACTGCGAGTGAGCAAATAGGATGATACTTTTTCATACGAATATTCGCTTTGGTGGCGGAGAATTATAACTTTGAAATTTCGAGCCAGATATACAACATGGCTGCCAATACCGATGACGCCGTAAAAAGCCTTAACGTCCTACATCAGTGATTCCCAAAGTGGGCGAAATCGCCCCCTTGGGGGCGAAAATCAGGCCCAGGGGGGCGAAAATTTGAAAAATAAAAATTGGGGGGCGAAAATACTAAAAAGGGGGGCGATTTTTTCAATGATTGGAAAATGTTTACAGTATTGAATTACAAGTTAAGAATGTCAACTGAATCATAAAAACTCCCTGTTATTCAAGCTCACAGTTCAAGTTTTGTCTAGGACTACAGAAAAAATGCTGTCACTATTAAACTTAAACTTCGAATTTATTTCACATAATTATTCGTGTTAATGTGAACTTTTTGGCAAAATAGCTAGAACAAAAAGACTGGTACACGTATTTCTGAATAGTTATTCCAAAAATCTAAACAAGTGTAGTTGGAAACTCCTATAACGAATATTTGTGAATCGTGATTAAAAAGAAAATCGCGTTAAGTACTGTTCCTTTGAATTCCACTAAGAATTTGCATCCTTTGACAGATACGTATTTCGACCTCAACTGTAAGGTCGTCTTCAGTGTCTTGTACTTGACTCGACTGACACTGAAGACGACCTTACAGTTGAGGTCGAAATACGTATCTGTCAAAGGATGCAAATTCTTAGTGGAATTCAAAGGAACAGTACTTAACGCGATTTTCTTTTTATTTACAGATATTCCCCTAACAAGCCCAGGTTAACCATCATCATAATCGTGATTAGTTTTGTCAAAATTATAAAAAGAACATGTTTCTTTTTCGCAAATTGATGAGCAAAATTGGGTATCAACTCGTAGGCGGATTTCTTCATGGAATTTCAATCAAAAACATGAGGTTCAGACAAATTTCAGGACACTTTTCTGATGAAATTTGTAACACAGTGCTTACAAACAACTTTACACATAGTGTTTGAAAAACAGAGAAACTTCTCAGAGGTATTATACGAAGATCAATGCTCAATCAACAACGATTTGAAATGTATGCACACACACGATATCAACAATTATGTAAGCACGATTAAAGTTCAGTCTATTTTATTAAAATGCAAAAAAAAATCAACGCATTTACAATACAGTTTGATGCAAATGAGGGTGACACAGGTTTAGATACATTAAGTGGCACTACTAGCTTTGTCACAGTAGCGCTTTTAAAGAATTTAGCTAAGCACAGTTTCAGCCTTCTACTATAGAAAAATGAAATCTCCCCTAGGGGGGCGAAAATATTTTTTTGCGGCTCTAAGGGGGCGATACCTCCTAAAAGTTTGGGAAACATTGTCCTACATTATTAACTCTTCACTTTTCATCCTTCATTCTTCATTTTTCATTTTTCATCCTCTATTCTTCTTTCTTCATCCTTCATCCTACATTCTTCATCTTTCATCATCATCATTCTAAACATTATCACCACAGACAAACAGACGTAACACCTTGAACGAGTTTCATGGAAATCCATCGCCCAGTTTATACTACCATCACCTGGTGGAAAAGTTGCACGAATCACTGTGTTGTGCAATATTGTCAACAGAAGGCGCTAGGTGAAACGTCAAACGCATAGAAAAACGATGCGCGCGCCTCTGGTTGTGAAAGCCACAACTATGAACATTTAAAATGATCGTTAAGAGCGTGGTCGATGGAAATTTCGCAAGTATTACGTCTGTTTGTCTGTGTTATCATCATCGTCCTCCATCCTTTTTTTTATCCTCCATGCTTCATCATCATTATCATGAACATCCTTTATTATGCATCATAGATCCTACACTATACCGGCCCACATTTGTATGGCGAGAAAGAAAAGTTGGAAAAATTTACGGGGCACCCTCTAGAATCGTGCCTTTGGATGAGAAGAACAATCTGTGAAAGATTCAGCAATAGAAATACACTAGAACGCCAATGGCGCTGTACTCAGTTTTCCTATTTAATTATTTTAACAACTTTAGTTGTAATAATTGATTATGTTTAAGTGCCCATCTTGTAGAGGACCTTTTGTTTTGGTAAACAAAATTTATTTGACACTTATAGTACCGCTACTGACGCTGTAAGGGCGAGGCAAACTAGATGTTAGTCACACGAACAGTCGCGACATTGGATTTCTGTGGCTGGTTATTCTAATGATTCAGCTCAATCGGTTGAAAACTGTGCTGGCGCAAATGAGTTGAAGGTTTGTATGGGATGTTCAGTCCAAATATATGGGAAATTGGATGACCTCTAGTCTCTCATACAGCACGCCGGTTTGGCGAGTTCGATTTGGCTCAGAATTGAAAGAATAGCAGTTGATACCCTAATGAACAACTTTGTAGAAGACCATATCATGATAAAACTTAATTTAGTTGCGGTTTTAACCAAAGAAACCAGGATGAGGACATCATCCCCCGTTTACTCTCGGTTGTTATATGCAGCACGTGTTTGCCGTCCGAAACTTGCTCACTACATCATAGGCGGCTATGTTGTCCTTCGTTTTCATTGCTCACGCATGTGGGTGAGTATCGAGACAATGTTGAATTACATAGCTGCCTATGATGTAGCGCGCAAGCTACGGCCGACCAACACGTGCTGCATATAACAACCGAGAGTAAACGGGGGATGATGTCCTCATCCTGGTTTCTTTGGTTAAAACCGCAACTAAATTAAGTTTTATCGTGATATGGTCTTCTACAAAGTTGTTCATTAGGGTATGAACTGTTATTCTTTCAATCCTGAGCCAAATCGAACTCGCCAAACCGGCGTGCTGTATGAGAGACTAGAGGTCATCCAATGTCCCATATATTTGGACTGAACATCCCATACAAACCTTCAACTCATTTGCGCCAGCACAGTTTTCAACCGATTGAGCTGAATCTTTCACAGATTGTTCTTCTTATCCGAAGGCACGATTCTAGAGGGTGCCTCGTGGAATTTTTCGACATTTTTGTATTTGGGCCGGTCTAATCCTACACCCTTCATCTTTTATTAAACACATCAACATCTTCATCACCATCCTTCCTCCTTTATCTTCCATCCAAAATGCAATATCCATCATCATTATTATAATCATCATCATCATTAATCTTACATCCTTCAATCTTCACTCTTCATCCCTCAACAACCATCCTACATCCATCATTCTTCATCCTACATCCTGCATCCTTCAATTTCGATCCTATATTTTTAATCCAACATCATTCACCCTTCATCCTCCTCAATATAATTCTTCACTTTTGAACATTCATTATCATCATCGCCTTTGGCTTACCCTCTCGGGGGTATTCGCCATTTGTTTACCCTCTCGAGGGTATTATCCTTTGGCTTACCCTCTCGGGGGATTTCGCTATTTGATTACCCTCTCAGGGGAATTTGCCATTTGCTTACCCTCTCAGAGGAATTCGCTTTTTTCGTGGCTTACTCTCTCGGGGATATTCGACTTTTGCTTACCCTCTCGGGGGAATTCGCTTTTTTCGTGGCTTACCCTCTCGGGGGAATTCACCTTTGGCTTACCCTATCGGGGGAATTCGCCATTTGCTTACTCTCTCGGGGGAATTCGCTTTATTGTGGCTTGCCCTCTCGAGGGAATTCGCCATTTGCTTTCCCTCTCGGAGGAATTCGCTTTTTTCGTGGCTTACCCTCTCGGGGAAATTCGCCTTTGGCTTACCCTCTCGGGGGAATTCGCCATTTGCTTACCCTTTCGGGGGAATTCGCTTTTTTGTGGCTTACCTTCTCGGGGGAATTCGCCTTTGGCTTACCCTCTCGGGGGAATTCGCTTTTTTTTGTGGCTTACCCTCTCGGGGGAATTTGCCATTTGCTTACCCTCTCGGAGGAATTCGCTCCCGAACCAGAGATGCTACAGTTTCGGATGGCACATCGGCCCGGAATCCGAGCAAGGCGGATAAGCTACCGTAGCAGAACCATTACCAACGAATGAAACTGGCGGCGAAGTGCTGTCGGTCCCATCACAAATTGCGCTCCCTCCACAACCAGAGGACCCCCAATGTGTGGTAAGGCGCAGTGGCAGGGAGCACCGTATCCCAGGCAAGTACAATGATTGTCAGTTGACCTTCAGGGCCGTCCCTCAAAGCATTTCCCCATCTCAGGTACTTCTGGATGAACCGATGAAGTCGTTTAGAGAAGCGATGCAAAGCGATGATAGTAGCCGATGGTATGAAGCAATGGATGGACGGAGATGGAATCCCTCAGCGATAACGGAACGTGGGAGCTGTGCGATCTGCCGGCGGGGCGGAAGGCCCTGAAATCGAAATGGGTGTTCAAGCTGAAGACGAAAGCGGACGGCTCGATCGAGCGGTACAAAGCGCGATATGTGACGAAGGGCTGCTCGCAAATCGAAGAAGTCGACTACGGACCAGTGGTCCGATACTCCACGGTCCGTTATCTAATGGCAGTAGCAGCGAGGTTAGGATTGAAGATCCACCAACTCGACGCTGTGACGGCCTTTCTTCAAGGCGACTTGACGGATGAGGAGATCTACGTGGAGCAACTGGAAGGCTTCGCAATCCTCGGCCGCCAGGTATGCGGTTTGAAGAAGCGCTCTATGGACTCAAGCAAGCGAGTCGCGTATGGAACAAGAAGCTCAGCTGAATAGTCGACGCGTTGAAACAGCAACTAATGGTCAGGTTCCAGATGAAAGATCTTGGCTACGCGGAGCAGATCCTCGGAATGACTGCAATCCCGTTCCCACGCCGTTCGATGCAAGCCAGAAACTGAGCAAGAAAATGAGCCCGAAATCGCCCGATGAAGTCGAGAGGATGGCGAATGTACCTTTTCGCGAACTCGTCGGTGGTTTACAGTTCGTGGCTCAGTGCACCAGACTGGATATGGCACTCGCGGTCAATGCAGTCAGCAGTTACAACAGCAACCCGGGAGAAGCTCACTGGACGGCAGTCAAACGCATTCTGCGGTACCTGAAAGGACCGAAGGATATGAAGTTAGTTTACAGTAGCGAGAGTGAAGAATCGTTTCACGGATATTCGGATGCAGACTGGGGAAACGATCCAGAGACCAGACGGTCAGTGACAGCCTACGTTTTCAAGCACTCGGGCGCTGCAGTTGCATGGAGCTGCAGAATACAACTCACCGTTGCTCTCTCCACGACGGAAGCAGAGTACATGGCGATCGCAGCCGTGGGCCAGGAAGCCCTATGGTGGCGCTCATTCCGAGCAGAGCTCAGCGGCCTCACTACCACAGTTGAAATGCGATGCAACAACAAAAGTGCAATGTGTTTAGCCGAAAAATAAGTCGGTTACTCGGCGCGGACGAAACACATCGATCTGCGTCATTATTTTGTCAAGGAGCAGTTGGAGCAGAAAACTTTTACCCTTCAACACGTTCCATCCGAAGGTCAACTGGTGGATGTCCTGACGAAGCCGGTTCCGTATCCGAAACTCCCAGAAGCAAGAAAATCACTTGGGGTTTCTCAAATTCAGGGTTAAGGGGGGATGTTGGTCATAGTAACCCTTGAATTAATTAAGTTTTAATAATTCATTCTAGTTTGTCATTCCGTTGCAACTACACGTGTTTTCCTTAAAAAAAAAAAAGACGCTGCTAAATGTTAATGAATTCAAAATTGTTAAATTTTTGAATTGTTAGATAGTATGTTCGTTAGTTTTTACTTAACGTTTTATCCAATATCGAATTAGGTGGGATTTACTGTAGTAACCGCATTTCAGTGGGAAAATACAAACAACGGGGGTCACCACGGTCGAGAGGACCGTCGACGAGCAACGAAAACAATAGTAAATTAATTAATTTCAGTCGCTCCATTTAAAATTTACATGCTTTCACGTGCAAACACGTGCACACACTCACACACTTACACGCAAAAACCGAACGAGTTCGGAAAAGCTGAATGGATTGATGGTGGAAAGTGCATGCTTCTCCTTGATTTGGCTACGCTTGCTTTGTATGGCGAGCGAGGCGAAGTGAGGAGGGCGGCACGAACATCAGTGTGCGCCTCTCCATCATGCCTACTCTGATCGGCATTCGGCACCCAGTCAGTCAGAGCAGTGATGCTGATGACGACAACGGCTATGCCGACGAGTGTGATGCAATTTGTTTGGTTCGGATCGGTGGAGCGAACACGTTTTCATCCCCCCGAAAATATGCAACCCCCCTAACCATTGCTGTCAATCCTTCTGGTTGGGCGCTTGGATTTGTGATGGACCCGGGAGGGGCGGGAGGTGGAAAATATGCGAAAAGTGAAAGACCTCATGGGGAAAGCTCAAGGCTTCGCTCAGCTGTAGCTCTGCCTGCTTGCTTGCAAAGTTCCAATGAACTTCGGGTTAGAATGGAGGAACTCACGCTCGCTCGCTTGCTTGGATTGGATTTTGATGGGAGAGAGAGAACGATTCCGACCGAGAGCGCCTGGAATGATTATAATTTGTTCCGCGAGACTGTGAAGGCTGTTTACGAAAATCCGAAACAAAATACGGAACACATCAATTGCATTCGGACGGATGGTGGTGGTTATGCTGAATCGAGTAATCTTCTGCCCCCCCAACACCCCAAGGAGACTTGCGATATGGTACCGGGAGAGATTCTGCTATGACGAAGAAGGCACAAAACAGGAAGTGTTGCCAGTTCTGATTCAACAGGGAGAAAAATCAATTCAGTTTGAATCAACAAACACGTTTGTTGATTTACAAACTTACATATTAGTAGCATTGACATGCAATTTTGTTATTTGAACTAGAACTTGAAGAATATTGGTAGTTTCAAATTAATCTTTTGTTATTTTTACATAGAATGGGTTTTCATGTTTACTTATATTTGTTTGTTTCGCCGTGATAAACAAACCAAAACATTGGTTTGGTTTCACCAGTTTGGCAGTTGAATTAAACTGGTATTTTGTTTGGATTAAAACAACAACAATCTATTAAGTTAGAAACAACCAAAATCAATAGATTTTTTTTCCAGGAGCTTTCAGGAGCTCCAGGAGAAAATTTCAATAGAAGAACACGTGATGAAATTCATAAAAATAAAAACCTCCTGATGAATTTCCCTGGATTCTCTGAATGAAGTTCTCTAGAGTAATAGGGTCCTAAAATTAAAGGCGAAATCTCGCTTATATTGAATAATACGATCAAGCATGGTATTCTAATCGGAATTGTACTTTACTCGAACTTGAAAAACAAAGGAATAATAAGAAAATTCGAAATAAGTAAAATGGTAAATAGTTCTACTTTGACACTTGAGGTCAACCTTGTGTGACGGAGCTCGACATTTTTCGCACTGGGAATTCAAAAATGTTCCTATCTGACATACACGGTGAAAAAAAATCACTCAAAGTACAGTCTAGACTCCTACTACACGGTCACCTATTACACGGGTTCCTATTACACGGCAGTCCGTGTTGTGGGAATCACAGAGCTTATGGGATTTCGCCTAATTGGGGGTGTGAGCAAATATCTCAGGCGAATTACAAGATAGCACCATACTTTCTTCGGCAAAGTTGTAGTACTAGAATAGATCTACCACACAATGCCAACTATCATCCAATTAGTTAGCAATTTGGCCGATAGAGGCGCTATGTAGAAGTGGTTGCTATGTATATTCGCCAGTAGAAGCACTCATAAGTTATCACATGCGATATCTCAAAATCTACTTAATTTGGAACAATGTTGTCTTCGGCAAAGTTGTTCAGTAGGTCAAAAACAATCTGGTGAATCAACAATTAGTTGGTGATTTCGCCGCTAGGTGGCACTAGTCGTCAAGTAAAGTTTCAAACTTCTCTATCTGGAGATCCAGAGCAGATAGAAAAGTGTCGTCTTCGGCAAAGTTCTTCAGGAAGTCAAGAGCAATCTGGTGATTCAACAATTAGTTGGTGGTTTCGCCGCTAGGTGGCACTAGTCGTCAAGTAAAGTTTCAAACTTCTCTATCTGGAGATCCAGAGCAGATAGAAAAGTGTCGTCTTCGGCAAAGTTCTTCATGAAGTCAAGAGTAATCTGGTGATTCAACAATTAGCTGGTGATTTCACCGCTAGGTGGCGCTAGTTGTCGAGTAAAGTTTCAAACTCCGCTATCTCGAGATCCAGAGCAGATAGAACAGTGCCGTTTTCGGCAAAGTTCTTCAGGAAGTCAAGAGCAATCTGGTGATTCAACAATTAGCTGGTGATTTCGCCGCTAGGTGGCGCTAGTTGTCAAGTAAAGCTTCAAACTTCGCTATCTCTAGATCCATAGCAGATAGAAAAGTACCGTCTTCGGCAAAGTTCGTCAAAAAGTCAAGAGCTATCTGGTGAGTCTACATTAAGTTTGTGATTTCGCCGCTAGGTGGCGCTAGTCCTCAAGTAAAGTTTCAAACTTCTCTATCTGGAGATCCAGAGCAGATAGAAAAGTGTCGTCTTCGGCAAAGTTCTTCAGGAAGTCAAGAGCAATCTGGTGATTCAACAATCAGTTGGTGATTTCGCCGCTAGGTGGCGCTAGTTGTCGAGTAAAGTTTCAAACTTCGCTATCTCGAGATCCATAGCAGATAAAAAAGTGCCTTCTTCGGCAAAGTTTGTCAGGAAGTCAAGAGCAATCTGGTGATTCAACAATTAGTTGGTGGTTTCGCCGCTAGATGGCGCTAGTTGTCGAGTAAAGTTTCAAACTCCGCTATCTCGAGATCCAGAGCAGATAGAACAGTGCCGTTTTCGGCAAAGTTCGTCAAAAAGTCAAGAGCTATCTGGTGAGTCTACAATTTTGTTGTTTGAACTAGAACTTGAAGAATATTGGTAGTTTCAAATTAATCTTTTGTTATTTTTACAAAGAATGGGTTTTCATGTTTACTAATATTTGTTTGTTTCGCCGTGATAAACAAACCAAAACATTGGTTTGGTTTCACCAGTTTGGCAGTTGAATTAAACTGGTATTTTGTTTGGATTAAAACAACAACAATCTATTAAGTTAGAAACAACCAAAATCAATAGATTTTTTTTCCAGGAGCTTTCAGGAGCTCCAGGAGAAAATTTCAATAGAAGAACACGTGATGAAATTCATAAAAATAAAAACCTCCTGATGAATTTCCCTGGATTCTCTGAATGAAGTTCTCTAGAGTAATTTCGGAAAAAGGTTCAATACAAATTTCCGAAGAAATAAAAAAAATCCTGTAAAAACGCCAGAGAAATGGTTGAAGGAAGTACTAGAAAATAGCTGGTGAAACTACTAGCGAAATTTTCTGGAAAACGTCTAGAAAAGTCTCCAAGGTAGAGATTTCTCGAACAATTTCTGGATGAACTCCTACAGACACTTTTGGAGGAATTTCGAAAGAGATGAGACAAATATTCCTGGAGAGTTTCCTGAAGGAACATTTCCAGGAGTTTCTGAATAAACTTCCACAGAAATTTCTCAAGGGACTTCTAGAAAAAATTCAGAACTCCAACTCCAATCAACCCAAGTAACCAAATGTTCAGATAAGAGGGTACTTTATAAGCTAAGCAGCTTGTTGGAGGTTGCTCTTTAGCCTTCTAAGCAGCTGCATTTTTAAGTAATTTCGGAACTTGAGAGTTCCCATAAGGAAGTCGGATAGCCTTCTAAGCAGCTTCTGACGGAACTTCCTCAAAAAGAACGTGAAAACAAAAAAATGTACTTTTCAGATCCATCACAACTTGTTGTTGTTTGTATTATTGAGAAACATGGTCATACATACTTTAAATAATGGCACTCCTATGTAGATTTGAACCGGGGCCTGCCATCATACCGCTGCTCTGCAACAGAAACATAATATGGATAAGTAAACTTCGCTACGGTACAAGTGTGCAAACTTAGATGTCGACAGAGGAATGGTTCAAGTCAAATTTCATCCGCTTTGCACTTCATCGCAATTGTGGTGTCGGGGTAGAGTGTTGGGCTCTAACGCAGCGACTACCGGTTCGATTCTGATGGGCGTCATATATTTTTTTATTTGCACTTCATATTCATTGGTTTGGTGAATTTAATTTAGTTGTCTATGAAAATTTGCTAATAAATCCTTAGAACATCAATCTACTGAAATGAACTTCAAGGAACTAGAAAGTACCAACAAAGTTCCGAGTAGCATCTTAAGCAACTTTCAAGTTCCACGAAGTTCCGAATGGAACTTTCTGGCTGCTTAAGAGGCTAACAATGAGCCTTGCTGGAACTTATGTGCGAAGTTCCAGCAAGGTTCATTGTTAGCCTCTTAAGCAGCTAGAAAGTTCCGTTCGGAACTTTATCTGAACTTTGTGGAACTTGAAAGTGCATTTTTTCATGGGAAGCGGAACTTTTGGTTACTTGGGAACTCTAGCAAGAATTCCTAAAGGATTTCTTGCAACATCTCCTGAAGGAACTCCTGGAGGAATATCTGTACGTACTTCCCATGTACGATTTTGATGGCCAATTAGTCTTGTAGAGGTTTTTAAGCAAGCTTGCTATTTGGTGAAAACATTCGCGAAATGATGCGATTCGCTTTCGACAACAAATACGTTTTCACCCTACCTCAAATCAACCTCCTGTACGAATAGCACACGAACAGACTCGATGCTGATCAGCATTGTTGGCTGCTCCTTTTCGCCGTTGAGCTATTGCGTTCCAGCCAAGCCTGTCTTTTCATCGCTTTCGATGCTTTTCGATCACCTCTTCACGAAGCTTCGTAGGCTGTAAACGTTATTGGTGTCGGTAAATGCGAATGTTGCTTCTGTGTGTGTGTCGAGCGTTCGTGCCGTAGCTTCTAGAACCAACCCATTCGGTGTTGCTCGGATGTTCGGGTGTGCATGTGGCGTGACTGACAGATGCGTGCAAAATCGTGTGTCAGTTACATCATGTTGGTTTTGCCACCTCTTTGCCTCTGGTCATCGCTGAGCAGTGTACAGTTCAATCGCAAGCGATAAAAATACAATTGATAAGTTGATTGAGCATTCGTGAGGTGATATTTTGCATCATTGGTTTTAAGAACCTTCATAAAACCATATAACTTTCATTTTGGTTTTATGGTGGTTCTAAGAACCTCTTCTAGTCTATTGGACTAAAAAATGTTACTTAGGG
This sequence comes from Aedes albopictus, assembly GCF_035046485.1. Classification (NCBI taxonomy): domain Eukaryota; kingdom Metazoa; phylum Arthropoda; class Insecta; order Diptera; family Culicidae; genus Aedes; species Aedes albopictus. Next base: position 15,848,953 of record NC_085136.1, read on the forward strand.
TTTTGGAGCCATTCACGCAGTGGTTACTGGAGGAGTTTTTGAAATTATTTTCAAGAGAGTTTTTGAAAATACTCCTATAAAACCCTGCAGGTACTATAGGAGGAGCTCGTGGAAAAAAAACTTGACGAACTGTCAGAGAAATTTTTAAAACAACTTCTAGTGCAATTGCTAAAGAAACGTCTCCAAGAACATATCCCCAAAACGTCCAAAACAATTCCTGAAGCGAATCCTGCAGCAATTCCTAAAGAAACTCTTGGAAAAGTTTACGAGAAAACTCCTAGAGTCGTTTGCTGCAGGAACTTTTTGAAAGATTTCGGGAGGAACTTCTAGAAGATTGCCTGAGAGAATTCAGCGTTTCAGACGGTACCAACGGGTTTCAGAGAGGTCCCTGGAGATCTCAGGGATGTTTCATGGGATTTTCAGAGGCCTTCAAGGGGGTTCCATGGTTGTTTCAGGGCGTCTCAGATGGGTTCCATGTGGCCTCAGGTTGCTTCAAGGGGTCCCAGGGGGAGTTCCAGAGGATGTCAGGGGCATTTCAAGCGGCCACAGGGAGATTTAGGGGGTACCAGGAGGTCTCAGGGACGTTTAAGGGGATCCAGTGGATCAGGGGCGTTTGAGATAATCCAGAGGAGTTCCATGGGGCCTCAGGGGCACTTTAAGCGGTCTCAGGCAATTCCAGGGGGCCTCAGAAACTCTTCAAAGAGTCTCAGGGGCGTTTCACGGAGTCTCATGAGCGTTTATGGTGGTTTCAGAAGGTATCAGGAACTCTCAGCGGCGTTTCAGAGAGTCTCAGGATGTTTCAGGGGGGTCAAATAAAAACTCAGGGGCTTCATCGGTCTCAGGGACGTTTGAGATGGTCTCACAAGGTTCCATGGGGCCTCAGGAACGCTTTCCAACTAACATTAATGCTAAGCAATAGATGAACAAACCGCTGTTAAGCCTAATCAAGACCGACAATTGAAAAGGTCGCATCAACATTTTGTAAACAAACTTGTTTCTTTCGATTTAGGGCCTTCTGAACACCACTCACGCACCTCACTACCACTAACAGGAAGCGTAAACATCAAGCTGTTAGTGGTGGTGAGATGTGTGGGTGGTATTTGTTTACGCAATGTTGATGCAGCCTTGTTAATTGTTGGTCTTGAAATTTAAAAACAAATTAGCTTATTAAGCTGTTATTCAGCTATCATTGTTAGTTGGGTTCAATTAACCTCAGGGACGCTTCAAGCGGTGTCTGAGAATTCCAAGGATGTTCCAGAGATACTCAAAAGTGTTTTAGGGAGTTTCAGGTGCTACGAGGAAATCTCAGGGCCGCTTCAAGGGGATCCTAGGGGCTTTCAGGAGATACCATGATGCCCCAGGGGCGTTTCAAGGGGCCTTATGGAGGCTTCGAAAGATCTCATGGCATTCCAGGAATGTTCCAGAGGGTCTCAAGGGAGTTTCAGGGATTTTCAGGGAGTACCAGCCGATCTCAGGTGCGTTTCACAAAGGTCCCAGGAGCGTGTCAAGGGCGTTCCAAGGGGTTTCAAAGAACATCATGTACCAGTGTGTATATGTGTCTCAGGGACGCTTCAAGGCGTCTCAAGGTGTTCCAGAGATGTTTCAGAGGGACTCAGGGCGCAATTAACACAAGAATAGGATGCCAATGTGGAGGCCATATGCGTACATGCTTCCATTTAACCACTTGTTGGGTGCACGCATGTCGCCTCCACTTTAGCACCCTATTCAGTGTGTCAGGTGGTCTCAGGGGAGCTTTAGTGGGTTTCAGGGGCTACCAGGAGATCCCAGGGGACAAGGTGATCACAACCAGGTGGATGTCGTCACTGCGGTTCTGCAGGGGGATCTAGGCGATGAATAAATCTACATGCTGCAACCGCATGCAGTAGATCAACGAAACGGCAAGGTCTGCCGAATAAAGGAAGCGTTGTATGGCTTGAAGCAGTCTCTTGCCGAGTGTGTAATGCCAACATAGATAGCGTTTTTCAGAAATTTGGGCTCATCCGGTCAAGCGTCGATCCCTGTTTGTACTGGATGATGATCATTGGTACGATGATTTTCAAAACGCTTTACGTGGACGATTTTCTTAACTTAACCCAGGCATCTATGTTCTATCATGTGGTGGGTTCTATGATTGTATAGGAGGATCCGAGAACTCCCTGGAGTTTAGGCCATCTGATCTACAAGTGTAATCAGTGATCTATTGGAGCATTATGAATGTAATTTATGCTTACACAGCCTCATGTAGCTATGTGCTGTCAAGTGGTGAGTTCATTGCCAGTTTGAGGATCTCCAAGAACTTCCTTGAGTATAGGTCATCGGATCTACCAACGTAGTTGGTTGTTTCTACGAGATTTACACAATAGAGGAAGAGTTAAAGGTGTATTATATTCCCCTGAAACCGCTCTGAAGACCATTGAGCTGCCTTGAAACGCTTTCAAACGCCTCCAAAAACCCCATGGAACCCCATAAGCCTCTGAGGCCCCCTCAACCCTCTTGAAACGCTTTCAAATGCCTGCGAGAAATTCACCTGTGAGTCTCTAAAGCCCCCTAAAACTCTCCTAAACCTCCTGGGATGCCCTGCAACGCATTGAAAACCCTTGAAACGCTTTAAAACGTTTTGAAACGTGTCTAAAACCCCTTACAATACCCCCATGAAATTCACCTGAGAACCCCTGAAGCCCCCTAAAACTCCTGTGAAATCTCCTGAAACGCTCTGAAACGCATTGAAACATCTTGAAACGCTTTAAAACGCTCTGGAACACCTCTAAAATCTCTATGAAACCTCCGTAAAATTTACCTGAGAGCCTCTGAAGCCCTCAAAAACTCCTGTGAAACCTCCTGAAATACCCTGAAACGCATTGAAACATCTTGAAACGCTTTGTAACGCCCTAAAACCCCTGTGAAACCTCCTGAAATACCCTGAAACGTCCTGAAACGCATAGAAACGCCTTGAAGCATTTTGAAACGCCTCTGAAACTCTTATTAAACCTCCGTGAAATTCACCGGCAAGCCTCTAAATCCCCTCAAACTCACCGGAAATCTCATGAAATGCCCTGAAACACATTAACACGCCTTGAAACGCTTTGAAACGCCGCTGAAACCCCCATGGAACCTCCGTGAAATTCATCAGCGAGCCTCTGAAGCCCCTTAAGGCCCCCTAAACCTACGCATTAAAACGCCATGAAACGCTTTGAAACGCTTTGAAACGCTTCCAAAACCCCTTTAACACCTCCGTGACATACACCTGAGAGCCTCTGAAGGCCCCTAAAACCCCTGTGAAACCTCTTGAATCGCCATGAAACGCCTTGAAACGCTTTGAAACGCCTCTATAACTCCGTGAAATTTACCTGAGTTCCTCAGAAGCCCCCTAAAACCCCTGTGAAACCTCCTGAAACGCATTAAAACGCCTTGAAACGCTTTGAAACGTCTCTAAAACCCCCATGAAACCTCCGTGAAATTCACCTGCGACCCTCTGAAACCCCCTTAAGCCCCATATTGAATCTCCGTCAAATTCACCAACGACTCTCTGAAGGCACCCTTAAGGCGAAACTGGAAGCATTTCCTCATATTTTGGTTTTTGATTTTTTATTAAATAACAAAGCAATATTCTCAAAATCGGTTTTCGTGCACATGTAGAGCATGGATCAAGGTATCTTCTGATATTTTTTTGTGGTGGAAAAAGTTTTCCATTTTTGCAGAAACCATTTGTTTGTGAAATTTTATTCAAAAATGGTTTCTGCAAAAACGAAAAACATTTTCCACTACGAAAAAAAATCAGGAGATACCTTGATACCTCTACATGTGCACGAAAACCGATTTTGAGAATATTGCTTCGTTATTTAACAAAAAATCAAAAACCAAAAAGTGAGGAAATGCTTCCAGTTTCGCCTTAAGAAGACAATTCACAAAAAAAATCTGGATGCATGAGTTTTGCATAAGCTCTTAAGCAAATTCTTTGGATAACTCTTGAAGAAGTAGCTGTTATTGAAAGAAATCATGAAATAAATTTAAAAAAATTAAAGGATTTTGAGAAGAAGAAGACTCCCAGTTCTGAGAAATGTTTGCCCTAATGGGCAGTAGCCGCATGCGCCCCGCTTTAATGACTTTTTTTCGGAACTTGATGATGGCGCTCAAGAGCCGCCCTACCTATAGAGAAGTAAAATTGATAACAATGATGTTGTCTTCGTAAAATGCGGCCGGAAAGAGTGACATCAAGTAGCCATGAAAGTTGAAGTGATGTACTGCCTACCATTAAGTGGGTGGACGGACAAAGTAGCCACTGAAGATGGAGGACTTTTTCCGCGTGTGTGTCATTACTGCGCCGCAAAAGTAACTTTTTCGTTTCACGGTCGCCATGAAGATGAATTTTGGAGACATTTCGCTTAGGGCGAAACCGCAATTATGCCGTGTCTATTGCTTGGCCATTTGTGTTGCCCCTCGTTTAGTCTTTGGGATAATAAAAAGCCTCTATTGAAATGTTTCTTGCTGGAATCTGGTAAGTCTACACATTATTTAAGAATTACACCGAGAAATTTTTCTACACAGTGGCTGAGTTGGCCATAAATAACCAGACTATCCAACTTACTAGAAACCGGGTAACTCATATCGCTTTTAGAAGTATATTTCTAATTTGAAGCTCTATACATCTTGCTATACATCCATACCAAATCAACTGACGTAAAAGCAAACTCAGCCCTTCTAGCTGACCGTGTGATTTACGGACGCAGGTCACACCGAATGTGTGTTTAATGCAATAAACGCACACTCCGATTTGGCCCCATAAATCGCATCCAACTGTCACAAAAGTTTCAACTTTTTTTGTCTTGTTGCCTCTCAACTACGGAAACCAATTCACACCACAACCATCACAGTGCATGCAATAAATCCGACCCCGAAACACTTCCGCACAGACAAACAGACGTAACACTTGCGAAATTTCCCTCGACCACGCTTTTAACGATCATTTTAAATTTTCATAGTTGTGGCTTTCACAACCAGAGGCGCGCGCATCGTTTTTCTATGCGTTTGACGTTTTACACTAGCGCCTTCTGTTGACGATATTGCACAACACAGTGATTCGTGCAACTTTTCCACCTGGTGATGGTAGTGTGAACTGGGCGATGGATTTGCATGAAAATCGTTCAAGGTGTTACGTCTGTTTGTCTGTGACTTCCGGTTCCATCCAGAGCGCCCGACCGATCGACCATCCGATCCATATGGGGAGTGACAAGTTGTTGCTGTTTGAAAGCTTTCTCGTGCGCAAAATTGCATCTGTCATTCGCACTTCATTTGACTTTCGGTGGTACGGCGGTGCGATGCAAGTGATATAAAAAAAAAACAGGCATCGCAGAGTGCCATGCCCGGGTGGGTGGTTGGCATACTGGGCATGCCATGAATCTGCGATACAGGCGATGCGATACAGTTTCGAGGGGTGATGGAAAGCGTGGCACACCAGGATGAAAACAATTTCCAACGTTAGCACGTGGTGGGTGATGCTATGCACTGTGCACTGCGATGTTGATGATGACGAGGACGAAATGTGCGATGAATTTGCGAAAAATTTCATTGACCGTCATCAATTATCGCACAATTGCATGCACACTCACGCACATGTACATACATTGTACAGTACACGCAATGACAGTGCTTTTGTTTGAGGGATTTTGATGCGTTTGGTGGAACGACGCTGCCCATATAGCCGAGGCGGTAAACGCACGGGCATTCAGCATGACCATGCTGAGGGTGACGGGTTCGATTCCCGGTCGGTCCAGGATCTTTTCGTAAAGGAAAATTCCTTGACTTCCTTGGGCATAGAGTATCTTCGTGCCTGCCACACGACATACACATGCAAAATGGTCATTAACAGAGGAAGCTCTCAGTTAATAACTGTGGAAGTGCTCATAGAACACTCAGCTGAGAAGCAGGCTTTGTCCCAGTGAGGACGTTACGCCAAGAAGAGGAGAGGAGGAACGACGCTGCAAGCTGTTCGATGGCAGTCTCTTTGCAGAAAGACACTACTATGTAGTAGTTAGAAAGGTCAGCCGAAGGGATCATAAAGGGTAGAAATTTACTTCGTTGAATAAAAAATTGCCAATAATTAAAGATATTTCGTGGGAAACCCCCTGAATCCCACTGGAACGCCCTGGAAAACCTCTGAAACCTACTGGAACCCCTCTGATTTTTCCAAAACGTCCCTGAACGACCATGGAATCAAATATCTGGGAACGTTCCTGAACCCCTTTAGAACGCCCATGAAACTTCAAACAAAAAACTGATATGGAACGCCTCTGCAATCCCCTGAAGCTTCTGGAACGCCACTGAGACCCTGGAATATCCCTGATACCTGTTGAAACTCCCTGACACTTCCCGGAACACTCATAGAACAACGCTCCGGAAACCCCTTGGAATGCCCCTGAAATCTCCTGAAACCCCCGAAATTCCCGTTGAACACTTCTGTAATGGCACCCCAGGTAACAATTTGATGCTGTACAAACGTTTCTCCAACTGTTTTAAGTCACCCTTCGTTTGAACAAAAGCTGAGCACATGAGGTACAATCCTTTATTCAGCTCCTAAACATCTAGTTTTAGTGATTTTATTCAACTTTCAGCTTATTTGCGCTTATGCGCTTAATCAGTAATCAACTTTATTTATTAATTGTGTAAAAATAAAATAAAAACACTTTCGTGAGCCCATTTTTACCATTAGCTATTACTATTTTCAGAGATGTTTGGGAATGTATTGATTAATCTGTAGGAAAACTGGGAATTGAACTCGGACCTCCTGATTTATAGTTACTCACCTTAGCAATTGTATACATATCCTCGAAAAGAAGAGCATTACTTGTTGTGACTGAATAGTCAAGAACATAAGTTGCTCTAAGTCTGTATTGAGGCTGAAGAAGCGATGTGGACTTCACGAAAACCATGCTTGGGTCAGCAGTCAAAAATTATTTGATTAAAGGTTGAACAATAGATGATTAATTCTTCACGTTGGTTCATCCATCTATGTATTGCTGATTAAAGAGGTTGAACAAGCCACACTTCAGACCAATATTCAAATGTCATTGTGTTCAGCCATTGGCACCATTAACCAGCTGTTATTTAGCTAATACTCTCACTGTTCAGCATTCATTGTTACTTGGTCAAAGTCAAGAGATTAGGAAACCACCAACTTCCACCCTTGATAAGAGCAAAAAACGAAAAAGGTCAAATACAAAATACACTGTAACCTCTTTTTATGCCATTGGTTGGGACATAAGGGCATAAAAAGAGGGAATTTTGTTGCAAAAATCAGGCCAGAGATTTAATAAGGACAGTTAGTTCGTAAGAGCAGGTCTTGCTTCTGGGCTTTGAGATGGAGCCAGAGGCCACGGGAGTTTCCAGGAAGTTCCCAGAGATCCCAAAAAAAAGGGAGTTCCAAGGCGCCTCAGGGGCGTTTCAAGGGACTGTTCCAGGGGATTTCAGTAGCTTTTTTAAGGCGTTCCATAAGGTTTCGTTGTCATTGTATGGCATTACGGGGATTTCAGGGACGGTTTAATAGTATTAAGGGGGTTTCAGGGACGTTTCAAGGGGCTTTCGGGGTGATTCAGGGTTGTTTAAATCATTTAATTATGGGGATGTTAACCTTATGCTAGATCCACACGCGATTCAGTGTGTGGGAGAGATGTCAGGAGCTTTTGATGGAGGTTAAAGGGGATTTCAGAGGCGTTGCAACGAATTTCAGAGAAATTAAAGAGAGGAGAGTTCAGGAACGTACTTCGAGGTGTTCCTAGAGGTTTAAAAAGGGTTTGATAGCATTTCAGGGGTGTTTCAAGGTCTTTTCAGTTGCGTTTCAGGGGGTTTCTGGAGGTTTTTTATGTGCGTTCCAATGATATTACGAAGGTTTTAGGGACATTTCAGGTCAGAGTTGTATCAGGGGTTTCAATAACACCCATCAAAGGGGTTTCCGGGATATTTCAACGGATTCCGGGGAGTTCAAGGCCATTTCAATGACATTATGGAGGTGTAAAAGGCGTTTCAAGGCATTTCAGGAACGTTTGTAAAGGGGTCACTAATAATCCTCTAAAACCTCTGAAATGCCTCTGAAATTCCCCTATAACATTCACGGGCCCATGTAACGCTCCTGATACCCTCTGAAACCCCCGAAAATGCCGCGGTTCCTGTAAAACCTGCCAAAAATCCTCTGAAACTTCCTGAAATGCCTGCGAAATCCCCCTAAACCCCCTCGCACTCTATGTAACGCGTCTGAGATCCTCCAAAACCCCCCGAAAACGCCTACATAACGCCTCTGAAATCCATCGGAATTCTCTGAAATTCTAAAAACCTGAAATGCCACCGAAATTTCATTGAAACCTCCTCGGACGCTATGTAACGCACCTGAGACCCTTGAAACCACCGAAAACGCCTCCATAACGCCTTTGAAACCAACCGAAAATGCTCTGAAATTTCCAGAACTGCCACCGAAATTCCCCTAAACCCCCCTCGGACCCTATGTAACGCATTTGAGGTCTCTAAAACCCCCAAAAACGACCGTGTAACGCCTCTGAAACCCATCGAAAATCCCCTAAGACCCCCCTAAGACCCCTTAAAACCCCCATGAAGCGCCCCAGAGACCACCTGGAGCCTCCTGGTGCCCCTTGAGTCCTCCTGGTACTCAACAACACTTAAAACCCGTGAAACACCACTGCGACTTGCAGAAAATTCAATGGAACGCCCGGACACCCCTTGAAGCGCTCTTGAGACCCTCCTGGGACGCTTTTGAAACGCTCCTGGTACCCCACCGAAACTCCTTGGAAGTAGTTCTATCAGGGATTATTAGGGATTACTCCAGAAGTTCCATCAGGAATCTCTTCAGCAATCCGTTAGGGACTGGAACCAGTAGTTTCAGAAGAATTCAAACATGTCTCCAGTCCGGGAATGTTCTTGAACCCATTTAGAACGCTCATGAAACTTTAAACATAAAACTGATATGGAACGCCTTTGCAACCCCTTGAAGCTTCTGGGATCCCACTGAGACCCTTTGACACTTTCTGGAATGTCCCTGGTATCCCCTGAAGCACCCTTATACTTCCTACAACACCAATAGAACGCCCCCGGAAGGTCATTGAACCCATGGAAGCCTCTGAACGCCAACTCCAACGTTCCAGAAACCCCTTGGAATGCCCATGAAACCTCCTGCAATCCTCGAAATTCCCATTGAACACCTCTGGAACGCCACTAAAGTCCCCAGGGAATGCCTTTGAAACTCCCTAAAATTATAAAAAAAGAATGAAAGTCAGGAGCCTAGGAAATCAGCAACTTTCTCTTTTGAAAAAGGCCAAATTCAAAAAAACACTGGAACCTCTTTTTATGCCATTGGCATGAGAATGCACAAATTAAAAAATGATTTAATGGGCAGCTAGTTCGTGAGAATAGATCTTGCTCCTGGGATTCGAGATGGGCTAAGAGGTCAAGTAGGTTTCCAGGGAGATCCCAGAGCGCCCACAGGAGAGGGTTTCAAGGGAACTTAGGGGCGTTTTAGGGGATTGTCAGGATGTGATTTCAGAAGCCTTGACAGGAGACAAATCGCCAGCGTAATGCCTCTGAAACACGCCAAAAATCCTCTAAATGCCTCCAAAATTCCTCTATAACATTCACGGCCCCATGTAACGCTCCTTATACCCTCCGAAACCTCCGAAAACGCCCTTTGCCTCTAAAATCCGGCAAACTTCCTGAAATGCCTGCCATATCCCCCTAAACCTCCTCGCTCTCTATGTAACGCGTCTGAGATTCTCCAGAACCTCAGAACACCCCTGCGTAACGCCTCTGAAATCCACCGAAATGCTCTGAAACTCTAAAAACCTGAAATGCCACCGAAATTCCCCTAAAACCTCCACGGAACCTATATAATGTAATTAGAGGCCCTCGAGACCCTCGAAAATGCCTCCATAACCTTAGGCCTAAACCCCTTCTTACCCTATGTAACGTATCTGAGGCCCTCTGAAACCCCTAAAACCGACTATGTGGTGGGCTTCGTGGCCGAGTGGTTAGCGGCGACAGTCGTTTAGGTGTCTCGTAAGCCTCGGAGTGTGGGTTCGATTCCCGCTCCAGTCGGGGAAAACTTTTCGTCAAACGGAAAATTCTCCACTGGGCCACTGGGTGTTATATGTGTTGTCCGTTGTCGAATGTTTGTACTGTTCAGTCTGTAGAGGCTGCAAGGTCGAAGACGGTGTAATTGTCTTCTTTTAAAAACGACTATGTAACGCCTCAGAAACGCATTGAAAAACCCCAAAGATACCCTAAAATACCCCTAAAATCCCCATGAAGCGCCCTAGAAACCTCCTGGAACCACATGAAACCCCTTGAGATCCTCTTACCGCTTAGGACGGGTCTCATTAGCCCAGCCGTGAAAACCGACCTTTACAAACGTATTCTGGACCAGCGAGGTTGCATCCTGAAAGGCAAAAATGTCGTCTCCAAAGGGTTAAACACCCCTGAGACTTCCTAGTATCCCCAAAATGCCACTGAAACCCCCTAAAATACCCCTAAGACCCCATGAAGTGCCCCTGAAGCATACATAATCTCCCTAGGACCCTCTTGAAACGCCCCTGAGATCCCCTGGTACACCGCTAAAACCCTTTGGGAGTAGTTCTTTCAGGGTTTGCTCCAGAAGTGACATCAGGGATCTCCCCAGTAGTTCCACGAATATTGAGGAATGCCTTCAGGTGTTTCTTCAGGGATTCCTTCAGAAGTTCCCCCAGTTATTCCAACAGGAGTTTCCTAAGGTACTCTTCCAGAAGTTGCTTCAGAGATTCATTCAGTACAATTCAGGGATGTTTCCTTGAGATCTATCCGGAATTCCTCCAGAAGTCCCTCCAGGTATTCCTCCAGATTCCTCCAGGTACAGGAGGTCCTCGATTAGTCTAGAAGTTCCTCCTTCAGAAGTTCCTTCAGATATTCCTACAGGAGTTTTTTCAAGGATTTGTCCAGAAGTTTCAGGGATTCGAGTTGATGTTTCTTTGGAGATTCCTCCTGAAATTTCCTCAGGGATTTCTCCACAAGTTCCGTAAGAGATCTCTCTAGCAGATTCTTGCAGGAGGATCGAAGGGAATGGCTGACAAAACGTCGAATTGCAAAACGTCGAATGCCAAAACGTCGAATGTCAAAACGTCGAAGGGATAAAACGTAGGAAGAACGAAACGTGAAAAGTGAAAAAGTGGGTTTCCCATAAACGGATAAAGAACTCACTATTTGCGTTTTCGAAATTTTGTCCTGTCGACGTTTTGTCCCTTTCGATGTTTTGGTATTCGACCTTTTGGCATCCAACGTATTGACATTCGACGTTTTGTCCTTGAGCCGATCCGAGGATATCTGCAGGAGAAACCCATCGAAAAGCCCCTAAGGCCGCCTAAAACGCCTTTGAGACCCCATGGAACGCCCCAAAACTCCCATGAAGCACCCCAGAGACCCTCTGGAGGCTTCTGGAACCCCTTCAGATCCCCATGCTCCTGAGACCTCCTGGTACTCCCACAAATACATTTGAAGTCCCATAAGACTTGCTGGAACTCCCCTGGAACGCTCTGGGATCCCTTGAAGCACCCCTGACGCCCACTGAAATCGTCTGGGATCCTCTTGAAACGGCCCTGTGATCTCCTGAGGAACCCATTGGGAGTAGTTCTTTCAGTGATTACTCCAAAAGCTCCATCAATAATCTCTTCAGGAGTTCCGTCAGGGACTGGAACCAGTAGCTCCAGGAGGATTCAGGGATGCTGCCACGTTTTTCATCAAGGATTTCTACAGAATTTCTCTCAGTTATGCCAAATGGAGTTCCCTCAGGCATTCCTCCGGAAATTCCTTCAGAAATTCTTTCAGGAGAATTCATGGATGCTTCCAGGAGATTCATCACGAATTTCTCCAGGAGTTTCTTCAGAAATTCCTACAGGACGTCCTCGATTAGTTCAGGAATTCATCCAGAGATTCCTTCAGAAGTTCCTTAAGAAATTTCTCCCAGAATTCCTTCAGCGATTCTTGAACAAGGATCCAAGGGTACCTTCAGTTTCTTCAGAAATTCCTCCAGAAATTTCAGGGATTCGTGTAGATGTTTAATCAGAGATTCCTGCTGGAATTGCATCAGAGATTCCTACAGAAGTATCTTAAGATATCTATCCAGAGATCCTTCAGGGATTTATCCAGAGATCCTTCATGGATCTCTCCACGAGTTCCTTCAGAGATTCTGGCAGGAGGATCCAAGGATACCTCTAGGAGAATTAAGGGATACCTCTAAGTGTTTCATCAGGCATTCACATAGTTCATTCAGCGATTAGTCCAGGAATTCGATCTAAGATTCCTCCTGGAGTTCCTTTAGGGATTCCTTCGGAAGTTCTTTAAGAGATCTCTTCAGAAGTTTCTTCAGGAATCTGTCCAGGATCTTCATCAGAGATTCTTGCAGGAGGGTCCAAGAATACCTTCAGGAATTCCCTATAAGTTTCTTCAGGTATTCTTACTATTCATTCAGAGATTATTCCAGGAATTTCTTCTAAGATTCCTCCTAGAGTTTCTTTAACGATTCCTCCAGAAGTTCCTATAAGTTTTTTTCCGAAGTTCTTCCAGGGATCACTCCTGGAATTTTTTTCTGAGAAGGCTCCTTTGCCATTGCCTTTGCCTTTGCCTTTGCCTTTGCCTTTGCCTTTGCCTTTGCCTTTGCCTTTGCTTTTGCCTTTGGCTTTGCCTTTGGCTTTGCCTTTGGCTTTGCCTTTGGCTTTGCCTTTGGCTTTGCCTTTGGCTTTGCCTTTGGCTTTGCCTTTGGCTTTGCCTTTGGCTTTGCCTTAGGCTTTGCCTTTGGCTTTGCCTTTGGCTTTGCCTTTGGCATTGCCTTTGGCTTTGCCTTTGGCTTTGCCTTTGGCTTTGCTTTGGCTTTGCTTTGGCTTTGCTTTGGCTTTGCTTTGGCTTCGCTTTGGCTTTGCTTTGGCCTTGCTTTGGCTTTGCTTTGGCTTTGCTTTGGCTTTGCTTTGGCTTTGCCTTTGGCTTTGCCTTTGGCTTTGCCTTTGGCTTTGCCTTTGGCTTTGCCTTTGGCTTTGCCTTTGGCTTTGCCTTTGGCTTTGCCTTTGGCTTTGCCTTTGGCTTTGCCTTTGGCTTTGCCTTTGGCTTTGCCTTTGGCTTTGCCTTTGGCTTTGCCTTTGGCTTTGCCTTTGGCTTTGCCTTTGGCTTTGCCTTTGGCTTTGCCTTTGGCTTTGCCTTTGGCTTTGCCTTTGGCTTTGCCTTTGGCTTTGCCTTTGGCTTTGCCTTTGGCTTTGCCTTTGGCTTTGCCTTTGGCTTTGCCTTTGGCTTTGCCTTTGGCTTTGCCTTTGGCTTTGCCTTTGGCTTTGCCTTTGGCTTTGCCTTTGGCTTTGCCTTTGGCTTTGCCTTTGGCTTTGCCTTTGGCTTTGCCTTTGGCTTTGCCTTTGGCTTTGCCTTTGGCTTTGCCTTTGGCTTTGCCTTTGGCTTTGCCTTTGGCTTTGCCTTTGGCTTTGCCTTTGGCTTTGCCTTTGGCTTTGCCTTTGGCTCTGCCTTTGGCTTTGCCTTTGGCTTTGCCTTTGGCTTTGCCTTTGGCTTTGCCTTTGGCTTTGCCTTTGGCTTTGCCTTTGGCTTTGCCTTTGGCTTTGCCTTTGGCTTTGCCTTTGGCTTTGCCTTTGGCTTTGCCTTTGGCTTTGCCTTTGGCTTTGCCTTTGGCTTTGCCTTTGGCTTTGCCTTTGGCTTTGCCTTTGGCTTTGCCTTTGGCTTTGCCTTTGGCTTTGCCTTTGGCTTTGCCTTTGGCTTTGCCTTTGGCTTTGCCTTTGGCTTTGCCTTTGGCTTTGCCTTTGGCTTTGCCTTTGGCTTTGCCTTTGGCTTTGCCTTTGGCTTTGCCTTTGGCTTTGCCTTTGGCTTTGCCTTTGGCTTTGCCTTTGGCTTTGCCTTTGGCTTTGCCTTTGGCTTTGCCTTTGGCTTTGCCTTTGGCTTTGCCTTTGGCTTTGCCTTTGGCTTTGCCTTTGGCTTTGCCTTTGGCTTTGCTTTGGCCTTGCTTTGGCCTTGCTTTGGCTTTGCTTTGGCCTTGCTTTGGCCTTGCTTTGGCTTTGCATTGGCTTTGCTTTGGCCTTGCTTTGGCTTTGCTTTGGCTTTGCTTTGGCTTTGCTTTGGCTTTGCTTTGGCCTTGCTTTGGCTTTGCTTTGGCTTTGCTTTGGCTTTGCTTTGGCTTTGCTTTGGCTTTGCTTTGGCTTTGCTTTGGCTTTGCTTTGGCCTTGCTTTGGCCTTGCTTTGGCTTTGCTTTGGCCTTGCTTTGGCCTTGCTTTGGCTTTGCATTGGCTTTGCTTTGGCCTTGCTTTGGCTTTGCTTTGGCTTTGCTTTGGCTTTGCTTTGGCTTTGCTTTGGCCTTGCTTTGGCTTTGCTTTGGCTTTGCTTTGGCTTTGCTTTGGCTTTGCTTTGGCTTTGCTTTGGCTTTGCTTTGGCTTTGCTTTGGCTTTGCTTTGGCCTTGCTTTGGCCTTGCTTTGGCTTTGCTTTGGCTTTCCTTTGGCTTTGCTTTGGCTTTGCTTTGGCTTTGCTTTGGCTTTGCTTTGGCTTTGCTTTGGCTTTGCTTTGGCTTTGCTTTGGCTTTGCTTTGGCTTTGCTTTGGCTTTGCTTTAGCTTTGCTTTGGCTTTGCTTTGGCTTTGCTTTGGCTTTGCTTTGGTTTTGCTTTGGCTTTGCTTTGGCTTTGCTTTGGCTTTGCTTTGGCTTTGCTTTGGCTTTGCTTTGGCTTTGCTTTGGCTTTGCTTTGGCTTTGCTTTGGCTTTGCTTTGGCTTTGCTTTGGCTTTGCTTTGGCTTTGCTTTGGCTTTGCTTTGGCTTTGCTTTGGCTTTCCTTTGGCTTTGCTTTGGCTTTGCTTTGGCTTTGCTTTGGCTTTGCTTTGGCTTTGCTTTGGCTTTGCTTTGGCTTTGCTTTGGCTTCGCTCAATCTTAAAATAGATGTGACCCTAATATATGCTGGGTAATCTTAAAGTTGACGAAAACTCAACATCAGAAGATTTCGGTCAATTGTTCCACAGCACA
Source organism: Aedes albopictus (assembly GCF_035046485.1). Lineage (NCBI taxonomy): Eukaryota > Metazoa > Arthropoda > Insecta > Diptera > Culicidae > Aedes > Aedes albopictus. The sequence continues at coordinate 15,863,969 of NC_085136.1, forward strand.
TGAAACTCGAAATTAGCTCCCACTCAGAAATTCTCCGCCTACTATGCGAGTATATTAAGGTACGATACCAAGCGTCTCCATCGGGAGATTTATCGTTGCCAATATTGAACACACATGAATGCGAAGACAACGGCTTGATTCTTGAATCGCCCAGCTAAAGGTTGGTGCCATTTGCTGTTTCGCAATATGCTGTGTCGTTGTTATTGTACGAGACAGCACAATAAAAGAATGGACGTCACCCTTATCGAGAGATATGTACCCGCACGAAAGCATGGTGACACTTGACAGCCATATTACACATTCACGTTCAGCATGCACGTGCGTCTAGACACTTGTTTGACCATCCTTCTGGCAAATATTTTCACTGCCTTTCTCTCTTATCCACCGTTTTCCGAGTACGGTGCGGGAGGCAGACAACGCTCGCCATTATTGCGGGACAAATATGCAAGAACAAGCGAAAACACCTGCCGTGCGACCTGCTTTTTGTGTGTCTTCGCTGGTTCAGTTTCACCCCTTTCTTTCGGGGATGCATATGGGATTATATGTTGCTGCTGACAAACGTGTTACGCTACGATGTTGATCTAAGCAACCCTGGCGGAATCGGTGCCGTTGCCATGACTTCGATGATTGATGTTTGCGGCACGGCAGCATACTTGGATCCGCACCATAGTTCAATGCGCTGAGCCAAGCGAGGAGAGAAAAACCAGTTCATTGACACTGATGCTGCGTTACTCGGTCAATCCGGGGCCGTTGCGTATGCATTGCTGCGTACACACTGACTACAACGGCAAAGCCTCCAGGGCGACCGGGCGTTAAACTCGCATGTGTGTTCATGAGAAACTGGATCAACTAGGCGCCAGGATTATACTTTTTCACTCGACCATGCCGCCGCTTGCGCTTCGCCTGCTTCGATGCGCGCCTCACCGCCATCCCCGTCGCTTGCAGCCTACATGTATGCAAGCAACGTGCAATGCTTGCGTCAGGCGCATCCCGTCGACAAGAGTTGCAGCATCAGCAGCATCAAACGTCCTTCCCGTCCGTCGTTCCACCAGGATGACGCTTCCGAGTTCTCAAGTGGAACAGGAAGAGTTTTATCTTCCCCTATTATTTTCGTTTCGCTTTGCTATGCTCGCTTGATTCCGCTTTCGTCATGATCTTCAGTTCAGTACGCTACGCTATAGTAGTAGCAATTGCAGCCTCAGGAAGGACCTTCTGACTTTGGTTGTTTTACTACGCCGGGGGTTCCCAACCGTAACCTAGTAGCACGATTCTTTGCGACGGTTGCAAAGCCTACTGTGAGTCGTTCGGCAGACTCTGTCCTACGACAAAAGGCTTCCCGCTGCGGAGCGAAACGGTCGAGCGAGGATAATGACCGCCGACCGTCCGTATCCGTGTGGTGTCCAAGCGAAACCATGTGGCCCTCCTAGCAGAGACTTTGGACTTGGAGGGAGAATAGATGGCAGAAAAAAAACTGGAGCACACCGCGCGCATTTACGACCTGCAGTAATTTTTGTCCTTGGTGGGGAGATTTCTTTCTTCCGGCTCTGCCTCTTCTGTCGCCATTTGGTGGTGGATGCAAACTCGGAGATAATGAAGAACCGTGGGGCTATTAAAAAATGTACAACAGCCATGGCGGTAAGAGTCAAGCTTATTCGGTACCACATAGGAGGCTATGAAGCTGTCGGACCGATAATTTTTACGTCGAGCTTGGCTTGCTTTGATGGGCTTGTGAAATAAATAAGGAATAAAGAAAGCAGGTGTAGAATACCTATGTCAGGGGAAATGGGCTGTCTGCTTTTATTGGGACATGAGAAGTTATATTTTTCGGTTGAAATAATTGAATTTATCAATAAGCAAACATTTGAAGACTCCCAGTTTAATTGATTGTAAACTTTTTAGGAATTGGCTTGATTCAGATCTTATCGATGTTACAGTTCGCAATACACACATACATTTATTTGCAAAAACATCAAAATTGAGAAAATACATAGTCAACACAATTACGCCAAAATATTTGGTTTACGGCTGTCCAACCGAACTTGGTGCGAACTCCATTTGTGCAGGATTGTTGTCCGACATTCTTGCAACATGTCTTCACAGTTAAACCGCTCAGCACTAAAATGTGTAAGACCTACTCATAAATGCATAATTTCCATACCACTCATAGAATGTGTAAGAGTTATACATTCATAAAGTCTGCTCCTGTGTCAATTAAACCGTTAAAGTCGCAATTTATTTTTTGTATAGCAATCTAGCTAGGTTTACTAGTGACCTTGGGGAACCAAAAAATATAGCCATTTCGCATCTAGAATAGTGTACGAGCAGATTTTGTGATTGTGTAACTCTTACATATTTTATGAGTGGTATGGAAATTATGAATTTATGAGTAGGTCTTACACATTTCAGTGCTGAGCAATTTTAGCGTGTTGACATTAGCGTGGCCCACACTTATATGAAAAACAAAAAACTTGAAAAATGCCAAGTCTTACCTCCTGAATAGGTTGTTTTGGACTCCCAGAAGCTGCGTTAAAAATTTTAGCAAAATCAATTAACCCTAAAGAGGATACCTTGAATGAAGGTCCGTTTTGGGACCCTGGGGTCCATTGGACCCCAACATATATTCTCGCGTATCTGGTGATCCTTACTTTTTAAAATGGTGATGTTTTCAGCAAAGATGTTACGAAAATCGAGGCCTATCTAGGGATGAACAATTTAGTTCGGGGAGTTTCCGCTAGGTGGTGCTAGAGAGCATTCAAAAATGCCCCTAATCAATAGGATATAACGTACCTAAACAAGCGGACAAGACGCACCGAAACAATAAGGTAAACCGCATTTCTGTAGACGGGTAGACATATGTGTCCGTCAGGTCAAATGGGTTTGTTGAAGTATTACGTAACGCAAGGAGGGGGGTGGGTTGGCGCTGTGTTACGCTTCATTCAAAATTCCCGATACAAAAGTTGTTACTTGGGGGAGGGAGGAATTCTAAATTGTAATATTTTGCGTTACGTAATCTTTGAATAAACCCAAAAAGAAACCAAAGACAAACAGACGCAAAACTCTTAAAATTTTGTATCTCATATATCACAGGATCCTGATTTCTGTGAAAGATGGTGTCTTCGGTATAGTTGTTAGGAAGGTCAAAAATTTGCAAATTGATACGGATTCTCCTATTAGGTGACGCTAGTGAGCATGCACATTTTATATCTGATATACATCGGCGGGATGCTTATTATTTATAGAGATGGTGTCTACGGAAAAGTTATTTGGCAGGGCATGGGCCTACAGAATCTAGACACTATAGAACCTACAGACTTATTGCGGATACATGGTTGAGTAACGCAATGTTAGTGTGTTTAATGGTGAATTTAGAGTGTACGAATAAAATATGACGTCACACTACCCATTGTCGTTATCGAAATCGTTCCGTCATTCTATTTGGACAAACGAATTGATGAATATTGTCTATATTACAGATTATGGGATAGGGGAGACTTGATCCCTTTTTTTTTAAGTTGCCTGTATCTTTAAGGAAAACGTAAAACTAGATCCGATTTTCGCACAGAATGGCAGGTAAACATCTATTGCAAGGTTATACACAACAGACGGACTTTAAATTATTGTTAAAGTTTTCAAAACTGGGTTTTTTATGAATGTCTTATGATGTATTTAAAAACAATGGGTCACACTTGATCCCCTTTTGAGCACATGATTAAATTAAAAGGAAAATTACTTCAGAGGCTACCTATTTATATTCTTTCCAAGTTTTCTTGTATTTTTGATGAATATAGTGTGATTCGAATTGTTAGTTTTCCTAAAATTCTAAAGAATATGCCGTATTTTGAAAATGGGGAGACTTGATCCCCCTTTTCAAGGTGTGTACTGAAATAATAATTATCTGACATATTTTATCATTGGATATACCAGAATTCCAAGTAAATATAGGTTTCCGAATAGAATTTTATTTTTTGGTACATATTATGTGTGTGTAATCCTCGAGGGATCAAGTCTCCCCATGTCACTATTGTGCATACTAAGCTGCATTAATTGAAATATTTCTGTAACAATCTTATTTGAATAAATATGTTTGATAGTATTTTGTTTAAACCATGTGCTGTGAAATTTTGACACGATTTGGTTCAATTTCCACAAAGTTATTGAGATTTTTCGGAATCTCCTAAAAGATTTCTGAAGGACTGAAAACAAACCATCTGCCGCTAAAAATAATGCAATGTACAATCGAAATCACTTGCAGCTAAAACATATGCCGAATTCGTTTTTGAACCTGGGTTGGAACTGGATCGGTGAAAAATGTGAAAACAAACAAACGTCAAACCAATTTCAGTGCAAGCGAACCTGAGTTGGGTTGATGTTGCAACTGTGATCTGATCCAGTTCCAACCCAGGTTGGAACCAGAGCGTTCATGATTAACTAAAATTTTAATCATGATTAATCATTGATGATTAAAGTTCCAATTTTGGTGATTATTGATTATGATTAATGATTAATTTGATTTTTAGGATGATTGAAGATTATGATTAATGATTAAAATTGGTTTTATCTGTGATTATTGATTATGATTAATGATTAAAAATGGCTCATTGATTAAAAATCATGATTAATCATAAGTGTAGAATTAGCTTCATGTTAAAATACACATTAATAAAAACAAAAAAAAAAAAAAAAAAAAAAGATTAATCATGATTAATCAATCACAAAAAACTAGAAATGATTAAAATATATTTATTGTTTAACATGTTTTTGAAGTTTCAAACGTAAAAGGTAACTCTGTCCGAGAGATTTTTGAAAAAAGAATCATAAATAATATTATTTAGAACAGCATTTGAACCAATTTAAATTGGATCATATATTTTATATGATGAATCATTTTTGGTGATGAATGATTAATGATTGATTAATATTTTTTTCTTATGATTATGATTACTGATTAATGATTAGATTGCAAGAACAGAGTGATTAAGATTAATGATTAATGATTAAATGAGATTTTTTTATGATTATGATTAATGATTTTGATTAATCTAATTTAATCATGATTAAAAATTTATGATTAATCATTAACGCTCTGGTTGGAACTGAATCAAAAACGAATTCGACAATAGTCTTTTGTCCAGATGTAGTTTTGGAAAAAAATATGCTCGAGGAAAACTGTTTTTGATTACGAGAAAACATGGGGGACGTGAAGGTTTTATCAAAAATTTCAGATTTTCAGAATTTCTGGTTTTATTTCTGCATGATTACTCAAAGAGAGAGTTGGTGTCTGTCATCGGCAAACTTGATGGGTAGATCAAGGATTTACAGCCGATGCGCTATTTGATTCGGAATCCTAGGAATAGAATGGAATGACATGGTGGTGCTATATAGCGTTCAAATTTTATGTCGTATATGAATTCCTAGTTTAACCACTGATAAAATTCTTGAAGCAATCTCGGTAGCAATTGTTGGAAGAATTTCCGAAGGAATTACAAGTAAATTTCATAGATAAACTTCTGGAGGAATCCCGGGAGGAATTCCAGGATGAATGGGAGGAATGTCCTTATTTGATAACCCTTGTCTCTCGGGAATCTAGGACGCTGGGCATATGCGAGCTAATTAGCGCCATATTGCAGAAAAAATTTAAAATAATTTTCATTACCAAATAGTCCTTGATGTATTGAACATTTCTGCAAAAGACAAAAACTTTCTATACATTCAGAATCTCAAGATATTCAAGCTAAATATAACTTTCAAGCCATAATTTAAATACACACTAGCGCCACCTACTGAGTTAATTCCGATTCAATTTGATCGTCACAAGATTGCCCTTAGTCTATAGGATAGATCGGCGAAGTACTAGATTTGTAGTAATGAGCTGAATTTTAGAATGGTGAGAAGGTCAATTCTCCGTTTCTGCAATGAAATGATACAAAAAGTGTGGGTATTATGATTCCTTGCCTAATTTGATGCTGTTTCAGCAAAACTTTGGACAACAGTGTTGTTATTTTCTCCATTTCTTGCAACATAAACAACATAGTTATCCAAAGTTTTGCTCAAACAGCATCAAATTAGGCAAGGAAGCATAATACCTGCGCTTTTTGTACCATTTCATTGCAGAAACAGAGAACTGACCTTCTCACCATACTAAAATTCAGCTCATTACTTCAAATCTAGTACTACAGCGAACGTGCCCCATTGAACAATTTTGTCGAAGACAGCATTATTCTAAGAAGTCACGATCAAAAGATACAACCATTCGTGTCGTGGGGTCCAATGGATCCCAGGGGCCAAAATCGCCCGGTTCAACTTTGACAATAAAAATAATCCATAGTACGCCATGAAATATTTGCTATTTTTGTACAAATAACTCATCGCGGTGTAGTTTGAAGGTACTGCGAAAATGGGGCCGATATGCCAATCCAAACTTTTTTGCGACCACTTCAAAGTAGCTCTGGGGTCCAATGGACCCCAGGTATCCATTAGAGGGTTAAGCATAAGGAGGGCGCTCAAAGTTATTGAAGTTTGTAGGGGAAAACGTGGCCAAATGTGTGCAGGAATCTTAAGTTTTCGATTTTTGTCGCTAGGTGGCGTTGTAAGCGTTCAATTAATAAATCCTTTGGTATTGTTGTAGATGACTGTATGCAAAATAACTTTTTCGAAGACCGCAAAGTGATCCGACGCCCGTGAAAAAATTATACCCTAGGTAAGGTGAGGTGAGACATTATAATTGTTTTTTCCAGTACATGTAAAGAAATAATATCAATAATGAAATCTCAATACTTCGCCTCCCTTTGTCTAAGGTATAACTTTTCTCACAGGCGTCGGATCACTTTGCGGTTTTCGACAAAGTTGTTTGGTCAATGGTCCATTTCTCGTGCCCTTATCGATCTTATCACATTACTTCGGTTTCGCTTACCAGCATGTATTTTGATTATAACGCATTCACCACCAGTCCGAATTTTGCTGCTTCCTTTTCAGGCGGGCGTACACAGTTCTGTCATGTCATTCACAAAAGTGCACAAATTTACCGAAGTGCGTGAAAATCCGGCTGTTGAGTCCAGCTCTTCGCATATATCTCGCTGAGAGACGTTGAAGAATAGGCATGAAGGTCCATCACCTTGCCGCAGTCCCCAGCGAGATTGGAATGAACTGAATAGTTTACCTGAAACCTTGTGCAGCTTCGCAGACGTCGATGCTTTGATCATTCTGTTCACGGCATTTCTGGAAATTTGCCGTACGGTGAGGAACTGGTCAGTTGTCAACCGGCCGTCGATTCACCTCAAGCTCGTCCGTCAAGAGGCTCCCGTCCTTATTCCTGCACATTTCGGCTCGCGATACGAAACCGTTGCGGGATGCGTTGAGCTTCAAGGAGGACTTTCGTGGTTCTTGTGAACGGCACAGCAGTTCAATTTCCAGCCGCACTACTAATCTCCCGAAACAGGTGAGTCTGCTGTTTTTGTTTGTATCGTTCTACGTTCTGCCGCGTACCATGCTGCAGCATCGGCTGGTAATGCACGGTGTTCTTCTGCTGCAGAATCGCTCTGCACTCCAAATCGAACCAATAATTTCTTCTTCTCTGCTCCACGTATACAATGGTACTCTTGGCTGCGTTTACTGTACTCCGGCAGTCCTCTAAAGGAGTCACGTCTAGCTCATCCTCGTCCGGCAACGCTGCCTCGAGATTCAGTGCGAGGGCTGGCAATTTTTGGGCATAGCTTGACCACCTGGTCGATGTTGGCGTCACGATAGGTCCTAATGTCGAGATTCCGAAAAGCGCCGTCCATCATTCAGAACGTGATCGACTTACGATTTCATCTGCTGTGGTGATGCTCAGGTGTAACGATAAGGAATCCTATGCTTCATGATTTCTTGGTTGCCTGTGGTATCGGTTCGTATTTTTCTATTGCTGATTTCCTCCTGCCCTTTAGTTCAGAGAAGCATTGTCCATAAACTGCGTAGATTAATGTTTAGTCGCTGATTAGACCGGTCGTCCTCTATGGGCACGAAACATGGACCCTACGTGCAGAGGACCAACGCGCCCTTGGAGTTTTCGAACGGAAGGTGTTGCGTACCATCCACAGCGGAGTGCAGATGGAAGACGGGACTTGGAGAAGGCGAATAAACCACGAGCTGCTGAGAGAACCAACCATCGTCCATACCGCGAAAATCGGGAGGCTACGATGGGCGGGTCACGTCATCAGGATGTCGGATAGCAACCCGACTAAAATCGTTCTTGAGAGTCATCCGACCGGTACAAGAAGACGTGGAGCGCAGCGAGCTAGGCAGGTCGACCAAGTAGAGGACGATCTGTGGACCCTGCAGAACTGAAGACATACAGCCATGGACCGAGTGGAATGGAGACGGCTGCTACTATTTACAGCAGAGGCCACCCCGGCCTTAGCCTGATCGCAGAACAGAGTTAAAGTCTTACCGGCATACGTGGATTTCTTTTCATAATTCAAATCTCAATTTATTCATCGAGCACATGTTTCTGTTGTGCTCATGGATGTCAAAGCATTTTCAACAGTGTGAATACACTTAGTGTTAAACATTGTTAAAATTGTTAAAATCCGTCTTATGCTCAATGTTAGTTGAAATTATTATTGCCCGTATGTTAAAATTGTTAAGAAACATTCACGAAAAACTAGTGTGAGTAACTGAACAAAGAAATTATTGTGATTTTTTTTATTAATTGTGAAGTTAATATTGTGACAAAAGGGGGAAACTGCGAGGGGTTAATAAAAAGTGACGTCATGGTGCCTAATGTGGTGAATAGGTTCATGGAAGCGGACCTTTTTCTTCTATTTCCTAGCTAACCTCTAAGTTCGCCTGAGACAAACCCGAACAAAAGTGAGAGACCGAGAACGCTCTAGTGTACCGTGATGACACGGTTCACATGCTAACTTGATAGTCACTATCCATCACAATACACTGGAAACAATCGTCGCCATCTTGCGACCTTGCATTTTCCCGATCCGGAGGCTCCTCTTGTGAAGCTCTTCAGCGTTTATAAGCCTCGTATTCATCTGTACAATCCCGCAGGAACTAGAAGCCGGTTCCAGAACATCACCTCCCCCCCTTGGAAAGTCGCCGGGTATTACTCATCATCACCAGAGGCCAGCGAGTGGAAAAACCTGGCCTGCCAATAGTCGTCTCGGACGACCTTCCAACACAGCAAAAAATTTTGTAATATCCAGGCGCGTAACTACTGGCGATTACATCGTTTTCCAATAATTTCAAACTTACCATGTACACCCTGGTTGGCACCGGAAAGCGTCAATAAACCCGTTTCAGCAGATACCTAGAAGCAGTATAATATTTATCATGCTCATTCCAACTCAGTGAAATGGCCGAGAGGTAAAGGATATGCTTCACAATCAACGGATCAATGTACGAATCCATGCCAATATTTTACCTATAAATAATTCATCTATCGATTCGGCTCTATAGCGATTGCTAGACCCACTTCCAAGCTGCGGCGGCTAATTTGCTGCGTGGAAAGAATGTAATCTGTACATCACTTTTACGACGCGACTGATGTGCAGCGAAATTGATGTGATATCACAAGAATTTTTTTTTGCTGTGAACACCATCCGCCGTACTTGTCGTGGCCGCTTTCGCCATGGCCACCCATCAAATTCGCCATTAGACCCCAACGAAAGCGCAGAAAGCATCCACATCTCCAGGGTAAAAACTGGCAAGTACTAAATTCACCCCCTATGTATGTGACGTCACGAATAAATAGTTTATGGTTAACATGAAATTGCTTCTTTAAATAATGGTGGTCTAGTGGTTACCGCTTCCGATTCGGACACAGATCGAAAAGATAGTGTAAATTTATGTGACATATAATGCACATGATTGGAGCGTGGGATTTCACAGAAGTTTACATGACATATCATGTAAAAGTCATAAAATATCATGTAAACTTCCATTATATGTCGTGTAATTCAGCATGACTCTAAGTATTTACATGAGATATAACACAAATGTACATGATATATCATGTAAACCGTCATAACACTAAATTTACATCACTAAAATGAAGTTTACATGACATGTAAACCTCATTTTTTTTATCTGTGGATGCAGAAGGTCATGAGTTCAATCCTTGGCTCGTCCCTTTGTTCCTACTTTGCAGGGCCGGATTTACAAATGTGGGGGCCCGGGGCCACAGTGTTGTGGGGGCCCTTCATATAGATGGTATATTTTTTCAAAGAAAAATGGAAAAATCTAAAAAATATGAATCACTTTTACAAATATAATAATGAAGGTTTTAATGTCATTGTGAAAGTATCTGAATGTAGAAAAATAAGCTTGGAAAAATGATGATATCAACAGAATTCACAACAAATTTAAAATAAAAGAAAGAAATTTATATAAAATAATAAATGCTTTTCACGAATGCATTCACGGCATTAGGTCTCAGCGGAAATCATGCCAGAGTTCATAGAGAAACTGCAAGAAGAATTTATAGCTGAAATTTATCTTAGAATTTGTAGGTGGTGACGTTTTAGCGAAATCGAAAGATAATTTCTAGTGGATATCTTCTGCAATCTCTGGATAAGTCACAGCTCGATCACCATAACGCGAGGTTCACAAAATTCTGAAATCAAAAAGGAAATTCTTATTGAAAATGCTGAATAAATTTTGGTGGGAAACCACGATGAGTCCTGGAGAAATTTCTGACAAATTTTCCAGAACAAATACCGGAAAAACTTTTAGCCAACTTCTCCACATTTTTTTCTGAAATTTTCACAATTGATCTATGGGTTTTATCAGGAGTTCGCCATGGATTTAGCCTTATTTCAGTAAGATAATTTCTCAATAAAATTTAAACTGAAACTTTTTAAAATAATCTAGTTTTAAATTCATGCTAGATTCCCTCTAAAAAATGTTTCAACAGTTTCGGTGTTGTCCAATTTGAGTGAGTCGGAAGCTGCCTAATTAAAATGAAATTCAAAAGTTCCAAAAATACTTCTAAATTTGGAAAAAAAATCTTTAATTCTTCTAAGAACTAAATAGAAAATTCTTGATTTTTTGACTCTGCAATTTATACAACTCTGGAGTTCCTCTAAAATTTTGCCATAGATTTTCACCAGGATTTCCGATAGTTTTTCTAAAGCAATTGTACAAAAAAGTTTTGGAGGCAAAACTTACAATTTCATAAATAGCTGGACAAGTAACTGCAGTCTTTTTAAAAATAATCACAAACATACATCTTGCCAGTAGACAGTAATTTGGAGTTCGTATGTTAAAAATCAAATTCAAAGAAGTTTATTGCACTATTTTTTCTTGCTTCAATTTTTTTTTTCGTGAAGCGAAATTTTGTGGGGGCCCCTGAAATGTGGGGGCCCGGGACCCTGGCCCCCCTGGCCCCTCCCTAAATCCGGCTCTGCTACTTTGTATAGTTTCATCTACTTTTTTCCTCTTTCTTCTCTACATATACAACTTATTCATAGCTATCGCTAGAACCAGAAACGAATTGAAAAAGTCGTTTTCCTTCCTTTCAAATTCCACAACACAGTGTATATAATGCCTACAAGTTATGCAACCAAAACGAACTGTGCCGCTTGACTTTCACAGTATTCACCACACAGTATATCCCCTAACGAACACTATAAATATTTGTTGAAGAGCAGTAAGCTGCGTCAATCCTAGTAGTCATAGGTTTTATTTGAATTAATAAATGTTCACTTTTCTTCCAACCATCAACCGAACTGGACGTTCTTCTTGCGCACTCCCAATAGGTTATGGGCCGACGTGCGAACGTTCTGTTAGGAAGTTTCTTGAAGTCAGCAAGATTTTTTCAAAAGAAGATTTTTCCATCAAGCAGTGAAGATGAATTCCAGCGCAAACGGATCAAGCGGAACCGGAAGTTACCAGTCGATATCAAGCCTGCCCGGGATTGAACGCCTCATCGGTCGCGAGAATTGGGCAACCTGGAAGTTTGCGGTGCAAACCTACTTGGAGCTCGAAGATCTCTGGAGTGCGGTGAAACCGGCGCGGATGGATGACGGTACCTTTGAAGCGGTAGAAGCTGGCAAGGATCGGAAGGCGCGTGCGAAGATCATCCTGCTGTTGGAACCGGTGAACTACGTACACGTCCGGGAAGCAGGAACAGCTCAGCAAGTATGGTCCAAACTGGAGAAAGCTTTCGAGGACTCGGGTCTAACCAGGCGAGTCGGGCTTCTCCATAAGCTGATCAAAACGGAGCTGTCATCGTGTGATTCCATGGCCGACTACGTCAATCAAATCGTGACGACAGCGCACCAGCTGGACGGGATTGGATTCGCGATTTCTGAAGAGTGGGTTGGCACGTTATTGCTGGCCGGGCTCCCCGATGAGTATCGTCCCATGATCATGGCCCTCGAGAACTCAGGAACACCGATCACCGGAGATGCCATCAAAACGAAGTTGCTCCAAGAGGTCCAGGTTCCGTGCGTGGATTCGGCACTGGCTACGGGTAAAAGCGGTAGCAGAAACGGTAAGCAAACCAAGAAGGTGGATCCCCCAAGAGGTCCGAAGTGTCGAAAATGCCACAAATTCGGGCACATCGCGAAGGATTGCAAAAGTGCAGCACCCAAGAGCAACGCATTTTGCACTGTACTTTCGACGTTCAACGACAGCGACCAGGATCAGTGGTTCTTCGATTCAGGTGCAAGCGTGCACATGACCCGGAACCGCAATCTGCTGGAGAACATGAAGCGTTCTGCCGGCACAGTGGTAGCAGCAAATGGAGGCACCATGAAGGTGATAGCGACGGGCTCGACGGTACTCAAGCCACAATGCCAGCAAGAGGTCATTCCGGTCAAGGAAGTGCAGCTGTTGCCGGAGCTCAGCGCAAACCTTCTGTCTGTGAGCCAAATTGTGAAGAAGGGGCACACCGTGATTTTCACCAACGACGGATGCAGAGTGGTCGATACGGATGGCGACGTGATTGCTACAGGTATCCATGACAACAATCTTTTCAAACTGGAACAGCATCGACAGGACACGAAAAACGCGCTAGCTTGTTCGTCGTCCGAGAGCCTGGAGGTTTGGCATCGGAGATTGGGCCACTTGAACGTCAACAGCATTAGGCGGTTAGCCGATGGTTTGGTCGACGGAGTGAAAATCAACAACGGTAACCATGGGAACTGCAAAGTCGGTCCTATGGGTAAGCAGTGTCGGCACCCGTTCAGCAAGCAAGGCTCCCGTGCTGCCGAGAAATTGGACGTCGTTCATTCCGATATATGCGGACCAATGGAGGTGAGTTCCCTTGGAGGTAGTCGTTACTACATTATTTTTGTAGATGACAAATCCCGGCGCATGTGGGTGTACTTCCTCAAATCGAAGTCTGAGTCGGACGTCTTGAAGGTGTTCAAAGAATTCCACGTGATGGCGGAACGCCAATCCAGCAGGAAGCTCAAAGTGCTAAGAACGGACAACGGGAAGGAGTACGTGAACCGTGGTTTCGAGGCGTATCTGAAACAGCACGGCATAAGGCAACAAAGGACGAACGACTACACTCCGGAGCAGAATGGCATGGCAGAGCGAGCAAACCGATCGATTGTGGAGCGTGCTCGGTGCATGTTGTTCGAAGCAGGACTACCAAAAGCTTTCTGGGCGGAAGCTGTCTCGACGGCCGTGTATTTGCTGAACCGATCTCCAACTCACGGTCACGACGTTACCCCTGAAGAGGCCTGGACGGGAACGAAGCCGAACCTGTCCCACGTGAGAATTTTCGGAACGAAATCGATGGTGTTCATTCCGAAGCCGAAGCGGAAGAAGTGGGATCCGAAGTCCCACGAGTGAATCCTGACTGGTTTCGACGAAGAAACCAAAGGGTACAGGCTGTACGATCCCAAATCAAGGAACATCATCAAGAGTCGGGAAGTGACATTCGTAAACGAAAGCAAACGTGCAACCGATGATGCGAAGAAGGAAGTTCCACGACGTCGTACGCTGGTGCAGCTAGACATCGAGGAAGTAGTTTCGCTATCCCCGGAAGAAGCCCCACTGCAACCGCAGCTCAACGAACCTGAGGAAGACGAGGAGTTTTTCACCGACTGTGAAACAAGCGATGCAATTGAAGACAGCAGTGAGAGTAACACGTCAACAGATTCCGTGATCGAAGTGACATCCGTGCTCCCACCGCAACAATCTTCAAATCCACCTCGGTCACAGGTGTTGAGGCGCAGTGGTCGGGAGCACAGGCTACCAGGCAAGTATAATGGCTTTCAATTACCGAATAGAGGTCTACCGCATATCAATCCCCCACACAGAACCACCCGTGATACCGATGCCGATGATGCCGGGCAGCCCACGTGTACCGCCAACCAGGATCAGTTCAGCGGAATGACGGAATCCGCAACGCAAGCCGAAGCTAGGAGGAGCGACGATGATCCGGTGACGCACCAGGAGGCATTGTCCAGAGACGACTCCGGACGCTGGACGGCGGCAATGAAGGAGGAGTACGACGCGCTGATCAACAATAACACCTGGACGTTGACGGAGCTACCGAAAGGGCGGTCGGCCATCAAATGCAAGTGGGTCTACAAAACGAAGCACGACGCTAGTGGCAAAGTGGACCGTTACAAAGCTCGCTTGGTTATCAAGGGGTACTCGCAGCGAAAGGGGGTGGATTACGACGAGACCTATTCCCCGGTCGTTCGTCATAGTTCACTGCGGTACTTGTTCGCCATGGCAGCCAAATACAACCTTCAGGTGGACCAGATGGATGCCATCACCGCGTTTCTCCAAGGAGATATAGAGGAGGAAATATACATGGAACAACCGCCATGTTTCGTGAAGCCCGGAGGACGTCAACTGGTGTGCCGCTTGAACAAGGCGCTCTATGGTCTCAAGCAATCCAGTAGGGTCTGGAACACCAAGCTAGACGCTGCGCTGAAGAAGCTGGGACTTCACCAATCCGAGTTTGATCCATGCCTTTACTACTGGATCGAGGACGGAAAAGTCTTGTTCGTTGCAGTGTACGTTGACGACGTGCTGATTTTCTCCAACGATGCAGCCCTGAAGAACAACTTGAAGGCCAAGCTCAGCAGTACATTCCGAATGAAGGATTTGGGATCTGCGGTGAGCTGTTTGGGCATTCGCATCACTCGTGCGAAAGGCTCAGTATCATTGGATCAGGAGGCGTACATCGATTCCATGCTTCGACGATTCAACATGCAAGATGCGAAGACAGTATCAACTCCGATGAATACCGCTGAAAAGCTGTCGAAGGAGATGTCCCCGAATACTCCGGAAGAAACTGAGCGGATGAAGAATATCCCGTACCAGGAAGCCGTCGGATGCCTAATGTATCTGGCACAGTGTACGCGTCCGGATATACTTTTTACCGTGAACCTCCTGAGTCGTTTCAACTGTTGCTATGGACCGAAGCACTGGGAAGCAGTCAAGCATCTGTTCCGGTACCTGAAAGGGACAAAAACGATTAGACTGAAATATTCTGCGGTCGGCGACTCAAAGCTAGTTGGATATTCCGATGCGGATTGGGCGTCTGATCTAGATGACAGGAGATCAAAGAGTGGGTACGTATTCCTGCTGCAAGGAGGAGCAGTATCCTGGTGCTGTAAACGACAGTCCACTGTATCTCTCTCAACCTGTGAGGCGGAGTACATGTCATTGTCGGCTGCGGTACAAGAGGCGTCGTGGTGGAGAGGACTGGTGTCGCAGTTTGGTGAGACGGACGCAATCGAGCTACGCTGTGACAATCAGAGCACAATCTGTATCGCGCGGAATGGCGGATACACACCCCGGACGAAACATATAGACATCCGGCAAAATTACATCCGTGATGCGTTGGACCGGGAAATCATCCAGTTGAACTACGTCAACACTGAGGTGCAGGTTGCCGATGGTTTGACCAAGCCACTACAACGAGTCAAGCTTGAACGTAACCGAAAAGCGATGGGTTTACTCAACTGAAGACGCAAGCTTAAGGAGGAGTGTTGAAGAGCAGTAAGCTGCGTCAATCCTAGTAGTCATAGGTATTATTTGAATTAATAAATGTTCACTTTTCTTCCAACCATCAACCGAACTGGACGTTCTTCTTGCGCACTCCCAATAATATTCCCTATCCATGGATCGGATCACCGACCCAACGGTGATTACCAGATCTCCCATCCTTTCCATCTAACAAATACCCCAGTTCGTGCTGGTTGTGGGGACGCAGAATGCTCTCGGTCTCTAGTAGCAACAACCAGTACACTCTAACATTTCTTTCTCTTCCCAGCTGACTATAAGGACTTGGCCGGTATTGATCATAAATTTATAAGCAGGTTATGTTGCACTTTAAGAATAAGTGGAGTATCCCAAATTGATCGTTTTTTGATCGTTCAATTTGAAATTACCTCTCTAACTAAAGTAGCGAGAGTAACTCCAGCACTTACACGTTCACTCACTTTATGTTTTGATCGTCATTTCGGGCTTATAGAGGAGCCATCGATGCCTTCGGTGGAAACCGGTGAGGATTGAGAATTTTCTGCTTTAGGGTTTGTGCACACGGGGGTGCATCTTCGTCACGAAAAGCACTGCTCGTTTGATAGCCCAACACCAGCGAACCTGGTGGTGGAAGTCAAGCTTTTTCCTACAGCGAGCATAGGGAGACGACGTAGCACGCATTGATGATTTTTTATTTTCCCATGGAAATCCATTCCAATCTAGTTCTCTAAGTGACAATTTCACGACTTACACCTCGAAACCTCCAATTTTGTTCGAAGATACACATCTGTTCTGTTGTTTGTGTCTAGGATAGGATATGACAACAGAAATTCGCCTGCCTTGTTATTTTTTCGTTCGATCTCGTGATCCAGTGCTGCCACTTTACTTTAATCCAAATCTCTCATACAATTTAAATTTAAAGAATGAAATTTGGATGCATATTTCGCACCGTAAACCAAAATTTGCAATTAAAATAGAATAATTTGCAAGTAAAATTGCTTTCAAACGAAAATATTTCCTTTATATTAACAAACATATCAAAAATTCAATTATGTTGTACCAAATCAATGGTTTTTATCAATTCTCATACAAGGGAGTGACTGTAGGTTGATTTACATTTGAAAGCTGACATATTTGAGTCGATTCAACTTGAATAGCAAAATACATTGATTTTGAATATTGGTATCACATGCTAAACCTGCAAACTAGCAACACGGCCAAACCAACAACAAAGCGATCTGATCGCAGCAAACGGTTATTAATTTCGACCAATCAGCGACTGGTCTCCGTTTGGCAGCAAAATGGTCTCAAATCGGCTGACGACGTGACACATCCTTATCCTAGGTTTGTGTCAGGTACAGCATTGTCCACCCCTTGAATTCCTAGCCTTGAGCCATTGGTGTGTAGAGTTTTCAGTCGCGTTCCTACTCACTGCGATTCCCTTGTTTTGACAGTCTGGGAAACAAGCCATATTACGACCCTAAGATCCAGTATTTCTGAGCTACCAGGTTACAACACGGCCATTTTAACATGGCGTAACACAGTTAAAACAAAATAGGGGCATGGATTCTCGAGTGGGCTGAGGGGTTCGAAGCATGATTGTTAGGCGGACATCGCCCACTTTTAATCAGGCGAGCATGTTGACCAGAAGTGCTCTGCGGAGTCGAATATTTTTGAGAAAACACCGCTGATTTTTTACAACAAGATACAAAACTGAAGTTATTCTGCGATTTTGAAACCACCCAGGCATCTGCTTACATTATGAATAAACTCAGAGTAGCTCTTAATCGATGTGCACGATTTGTATACAATTTAGATAGATATTCTCCTGTTTCTAAGCTGCACAAATCATTGATTGGATGTACATTCAACAACTTTCCGGTAGTAAGATCTGTGCTTGTTTTATATTCAGTAATATTTAAGAACTACCCCCAATATCTGTATAGTAAACGGATTCGTTTGAGAAGTCCAAGGGGTATTAAATTCTCTATGCCACGAGTTATGACTTCACACTATGCAAACTCTCTACATGTTAGAAGTATATGTAATTGGAATTCATTGCCAGTTGAACTACAAAATATCGTTTCTCCTCTGCATTTCAAGAAAGCATTTTCACAGCAAGTTAGTTAAAAAATTTTATCAATAAGTGCATTATTTAAATATTAATTATTACACTGTTTTACAACAACGCACTTCATATTATCATTGAGTATCTAAAACATAAAAGACATTGTCTTAAGTTTTCATGAATAAAAATAAATAAATAAATAAACAGTGCAAGTAGTGAATAGAGTTATGTTGGAGAGACCGATCGCCTCAATTCAGGACCTTTTGTCTGCTTTTTGAACAGTACTTTAAGGTTGGCACCTGCTGATACCTGATAGAACCAGCTGGGCAGTGGGGTCTACTTTGGTCAATTTCCGCTAGGTATCAGTAAATGTTACCCTAATGGATTTGATTGCTTGTATACGGTTAGATACTGTACATATGTACATACATATGTATCTCAGAATGTACTAAACAATAAGTCAATTTTAAAACAGTTTGAAATTGACTGAGTTATACTGAAAAGTGGCTAAAATAGAACCTTTTGTCCAAATGGTCTAACATCCTATGTGTTATAACATTCGGCTCCAAAATCTTAATGTAGTCAAAATATTGCATATCACGTCTTATTCAAAAAATCTGCAACATCAAAATGCATATGGGCTCAACTCGGGACTACAGCTTATTCCGAGTCTGATTCATATGTTCCTATTCAAGCTAAATTTAGGTCACCCAAAAATTGCCGAAAGAACGACGGATCAAGGGGATTTGGCTCTTGCTCGAATCAAGTTCGTTACACGAGTGTATCGAAAAAAATTCTCCAATCAGTAAGGTCTAGTTGTTACCGGATAGCAGTGATTATCCGTACGTAAGGTTCCTCTCTGTATCTAGCTAGTTAGTTGACTTTCGCTGTCGAACTTCTCGGTATATCGAGAGGATTGAATCCACACGTTTCGGAGCTCTTCCTCAGCTAGAGTAAAAGAAATTTGAATATTCATTCAAACGAATCGTCGGAAAAAAAAAAAGTGCACGACTATGTTGGAGGAACCTTCATTCCGTTATAATCTCTCCGACTGCATAATCGAACAAGACCGCTCAGGAAATTTGCTGGCTGTGTTCTGAACTACGCCAGGATCCACGTGGATGCTCTTTACTCTCCTCGGTCCGGGCTGGTCTGAAACACAACTGTTGTAAGGCGTTCACGCGCGCGACTGCTACACGATCTGAAGTGGCAAAAGATGTAACAAATCGCAGAAACCATTGAAATTTCCAACGGTCCTGTCTGTTTTTCACCGAGACGTGACAATAATCCAAGCAACCGATGTTGAATGCCGACATTCAATAAAACGGGTGAATTTATGTTTTCCGTACATTGATTCTATGTGCGAATACTCAATAGCGCGGTGCGGTGTTGTAACTGCAGCTGACTACCTCTCCATTTCTGTTTCACCATGCTGACAAAAAAAAATGCTCCATTCTTTTCGGTTTCTGATTCTACCGAAAGGGAAAGTGCACTTCTACTTTCACTTTCTGCGGTCACCCGAAAAGCCACCAAATAAACGGCGCGGTGGTGTGAGCGAAGAAAGTGATTCTTATACCGAGAGTAATCCTTTCCTTTCGGTTTTTCTTCTATATGCCATTTCACAGTGGTATCGCCATAGGCTAAAAATAGAATTTTGAAAATTCAGTTACAACCGCAAAAAAAACAACAAACCTACTTTTAAATAGTTCCTCATTGTTGCGGTCAATGCCAATCATTTTTTTTTTAATGTTTGCGGTTTTCTAAAAGTGTGTTCTTATTGATAATCGGTGTTTGCGAACATAGTAAAAATCGCGATTTAACGTTTATTCAAAATGGCGGCTTATCAAAGGTGGCCGCCAACAGTTTTTCAACTCCCAATGAAATGCCCATACTTTCTCTTCATGAATATTGCTATGATACATCATGAATTTTTGAGTAATTACGTGATTAATTAGGTACGATTTTATGAAAATCGTCTTTTTGGTCCCTTTGGCAGCATAATTGAAACGTTGCATGACCACCTTTCTGAACAAAAGGAACCACTGTGCATCCCATTCGGTGGTACGGTGTGCAAAAGCTGCAAAAGAATGTCTGGCACTTTAAAAGCGACTGACTGCAGTCCTATCTGAACATCTTCGGCAGTGATTCACACTTGGAACTCGGCGGTGTGGTCTCCCCTGTTTCCCGGGGAATGTGAATCAGTAGCACACGTCCACGTCGTATCAACTCTACATACCTAGGTACGGCTGATTGGAGCAATTGTGAAGTTGTTGGGTGACGACGAACAATAGCACTAGGTGCACGTGAACGACGACGCGAACCATCGATAACCACCGAACGATGATGTCGGTTTTGGATGTTGTTGATGTTTAGTTTTGCACCATTTGCATAATGGGGGCTAATTTTGCTGTCTGGATTGCTTTTCTCTTCTTCTCGGGCACTAGGGCTCCAACATTTTATCCCATTTTATGGCATCAATCGATAAAGTTGGGATTACGTAATCTACAGTTGGAGGCAGTAAGCCAATGTTTTTAACTGTAAGGAAACAGAAACACTAATAGGGGTTTTATTTATTATTGGACTTTCAAGATTGTAACATAAATACTTCAAATATTTCCTTTAGAAATGATTAGAAACAAGACAGCTTTCTAATAGTCCATCATAGAATTTGCTTTTACAACAAATTTCTTCTATCTTTTTGCCTTTCTCGTACACCAAAGGCTATATATTCACTCAAAAAACGAATTTTCGAAAGAAGGCTCGGAGGGTCAAGTCACATATACCAATCAATTCAGCTCGACGAATTGAAATGATGTCTGTATGTGTTTGTGTGTGTGTGTGTTTTTTTTTTATTCTAGGAGTCCAAAAATCTTCTAAAGACGCTGTGTGGGATTCGAATGTGCGCCTACCCACTAAAAACACTCTCCTAGTTCACCTCCACCTTAAATTCCCCTCCGGTACCACCATGCAGTATTTCTTCGGAGGGGAGGCGTTTTGTGCCTTGTGCACCATCACCAATTTGTTATTCTACGCTTTTATTGTTATAGTTTCCTAAGCTCTTTCGCTACCTTCATGCTGAGCCATTTAGCTCCTGCTATTAATTTGTTTAATTTCTAGCGTTTCACCGATCAGCGTGCAACATGCGTCGTGCTGAGCCATTTAGCTCATGTTAGTGAATTTGTTATTTTCCTATTTTTGTCGCCATTCAGCGACACTTCAACTCCAGTCAGTGCACATTACAATTTGTTAATTTGTTAATTTGCAATTTGTTAATCTTCTACGTTTTTTCGCCATTAAGCGACTTACTTCGGCACCTGTTAGTCCAAAACTATCAGTTCACCACGGTCGCTCGCTACTCGGATAGCCCCCGACGGTGGATCAAGCCTACTCCGATCGCGGTCAGAGATCCTCTGGTCTTCACGCCATTTTCTTTGCAGCTCGGACAATATTCGCCTTACTACGCGGTCGACAGCGTTCCATTTCTCTTCGTCGCGGCACATTTCGCGGACGACATTGTCAGCTGTCATACCAGGCAAATCCCTGCGCGCTTCGTCAAATCTGGGACATTCAAAGACGACGTGCTCCGGTGTCTATTCTTCGTTTCCGCACTCTGGACAGAGAGGCGAAGGTGCGTGACCAAACCGATGCAGATATTTCCGGAAGCAGCCGTGCCCGGACAGGAACTGCGTCAGATGAAAATTCACCTCTCCATGCTTTCTGTTCACCCACTCAGATACATTCGGGATGAGCCGATGGGTCCACCTTCCTGTATGTGTGTGTATGTGTGTGTGTGTGTGTGTGTGTGTGTGTGTGTGTGTGTGTGTGTGTGTGTGTGTGTGTGTGTGTGTGTGTGTGTGTGTGTGTGTGTGTGTGTGTGTGTGTGTGTGTGTGTGTGTGTGTGTGTGTGTGTGTGTGTGTGTGTGTGTGTGTGTGTATGTGTGTGTGTGTGTATGTGTGTGTGTATGTGAGTGTGTGTGTATGTGAGTGTGTGTGTATGTGTGTGTGTGTATGTGTTCCTTCCAACCACCCCAGCAGAGAAAACCGATTGGAAAAACTCTGCTACACCTTGATGCCTCGATCCCCCTGGTACCACTGATATGCGACTGCTTCAGGGGGGGCAATGCGCTCATGCGCTCTTCTGCTACTGTGCTCATGCACTTTTTGTCGCTCCTAATCTGCACTCATACACGTCTCGTATTATGCTTACTCCGGTTGGTGTTGGCTCGCCATTAAGCGGACAACATGCTTAGTTTCAAATTTGTTATTCTACACGTTCTAATGTTAGTACCTAACATACCGCCATTCAGCGACACATAGGTACAACATACACACAATTTGTTATTCTAATACCACGCAAGGCATTCGGATCCTACTAACTTGCTCCGAACGGTGTCCTCCCCGTGCCGCCGTTGTGCCATTTAGCACTCCAGCTTTTCGCGCACGACTCGTGTAGTCCCCGACGGTGGATCTACCCTACGCCGACAAAGAGTTCCCCGGCAGTGGAATATCTTCCGAAACCGTTTCTTCCCAGACAGGTGCCGAGGTCTCTCCTGCGATTCCGGTTGGAGACTGGCTTCCGGTTCACAGGCGCCCCGACGACCAAATTCCGGTGCTTCTTCGCGATAGACTCGGTCTAGTCCCCGGCGGTGGACCTAGCCTACTCCGACGGAGAAAAACCCCGGCGGTGGAAGTTCTCCCGATACCGATGTTTCTATCCCGACAAGTATGTGTGTGTTTTTTTTTCCTCCCAACCTCCCGAGCAGAGAAAACCGATTGGAAAAACTCTGCTACACCTTGTCGCCTCGATCCCCCTGGTACCACTGATGCGACTGCTTCAGGGGGGGCAATGAGCTCATGCGCTCTTCTTCTTCTGTGCTCATGCACATTTTGTCGCTTCTAAATTTGTTATTCTAATCTTTTTAGTGTTCGTACCTAACCTATCGCCATTCAGCGACACAGTTGGTACAAACATACATACACCAAATTTGTTATTCTAATGCCGTCCGTGTGCCATTTAGCACTCCGGCTTTTCGCGCACGACTCGGATAGTCCCCGACGGTGGATCTACCCTATCCGACGAAGAGTTCCCCGACACTGAAACTTCTTCCGTTACCGATACTTCCCAGGCTGGTGCCAAGGTCGGTTCTGAGATTCCGGTTGGAGACTGGCTTCCGGTTCACAGGCGCCCTGACGACCAAGCACCGGTGCTTTTTCGCGGTCTACTCGGTCTAGTCCCCGGCGGTGGACGGACCTAGCCTACTCCGACAGAGAAAGACCCCGACGGTGGAAGTTCTCTCGACACCGATGTTTTCATCCCGACCAGTAAGGTGCCGAAGTCGACCCGGTGATTCCGGTTGGTGGAAGACTTCCGGTTCACCGGCGCCCCGACGACCTATAACCGGTACTACGCAACGGACGACTCGGTCAAGTCCCCGGCGGTGGATCAAGCCTACTCCGATCGCGACCCACTACTCCTTGATCTTCTCGCCATCTCCGCTGGAGAGCTGACATGATCCGCGTGACCGCTCTGTTCACCGCATTCCATACGGTTTCGTCCTGACACATTCTCTCTACCACGTTGTTGGGACTCAGATTTCCAGCATCGCTAGCTAGCATATCGCCACGTACTTCTTCAAATCGCGGACAGTCGAATATCACGTGCTCCGGTGTCTCCTCGTTGTTTGGGCATGTTGGACAGAATGGGGACTCTGCATGGCCGAATCGATACAAATACTGTCTGAAGCATCCATGACCTGGCAAGAACTGTGTTAGGTAGAAGTTCACATCTCCGTGTTTTCTGGACATCCATACCGACACATCTGGGATAAGCCGGTAGGTCCATCTACCCTTCTCCGCGTCATTCCACTCTTGCTGCCACTTAGCCAACGAGTCCGCTCTGATTGTCTTCCTCACGTTTGCAGTGCCTCTTCTCCGGTAACACTCTACATCCTCTGCTAGGGTAATGTGTATGGGAACCATCCCGGCGATAATGCAGACTGCTTCCGACGATATCGTCCTGCCATGAGCCGGAACGTGCTCGAAAGTTTTGTTCGATTCCGCTTCAGTTTCAGCGCTGTAGCCCAGGCCGGAACTCCGTATCTAAGTATCGAAGAGGATACTCCCGCCAGAAGACGTCTGCTGTTGCTGCTCGGTCCACCGATGTTCGGCATAATCCTGGATACAGCATTAACAACTTTCGCTGCCTTCTCACAGGCATAGTCGACGTGGCAGTTGAAATTCAATCGGTCGTCCACCATCACGCCCAGGTGTTTTAACGCACGCTTTGACGGGATAACCTGTCCGCCGACGTTAATTTCGACCCGTTGAACTGCTTTACAGCTTTACTTCACTCATCCAGGCCTCGATGGAACCGATCGTCTCCGCCGTCAGCATCTCTACTTCTTCCAGGGTCTCACCGGTTATCGAAAGGACGACGTCATCCGCGAAACCGACGATCTCGACTCCTCCGGGTAGTTCCAGTCTTAACACTCTGTCATACATAATATTCCACAACGTTGGGCCGAGTATGGAGCCCTGTGGCACACCCGCCGTGACTCTAACCGATCTCTGACCCTGGTTTGTCTCGTAGACCAAGACTCGATTCTGGAAGTAGCTTTTCAGAACCTTGCACAGATAGTCAGGGACCCTCATGTTGTGTAGTGCAGTGGCGATGGCTTCCCAGCTGGCGCTATTGAATGCGTTCTTCACGTCTATAGCTACCACGGCGCAGTAACGATTACCTCTTCTCTTCTGCTTTGAGGCTTTCTCCGCATTCGCAATGACTGTCCGGATTGCATCCACAGTCGACTTCCCTTTCCGAAACCCGAACTGCCTATTAGACAGACCGCTCTCGCTTTCCGTACACTTTATCAGCCTGTTCAGGATGATTTTCTCCAGGAGTTTGCCAAGCGTATCCAGCAGGCATATCGGTCGATACGATGCTGGGTCTCCTGGCGGCTTGCCAGGCTTTGGCAGCAACACCAGCTTCTGGATCTTCCAAATGTCTGGGAAGTAGCTATCCACCAGACATTTCTGTGTCGTTATCCTGAACATGTCCGGAAACGCTTCGATCGCCGCTTTCAATGCCATGTTGGGGATACCATCTGGGCCAGGGGCTTTCTTCAATTTTAGTCCTTTGGCTATTGTAAGGAGTTCCTCGTTAGACACCCGGTTTGCGCCGGCAGCTACTTCCACCCCGTCGACGTACGGCGTAGGTGGCCATGTGGTTAAACCGTGATTCGGAAAGAGGCCGTTCACAATTACCTCCAGCTTTTCAGGGCACATTTCAGCTGGTGTAGCTGGGCCCTTGATCTTCGCCATCACGACGCGATAAGCTTGTCCCCAGGGATTGGCGTCTGCTTCTCTGCACAGCTCCTTGAAGCAATTGGCCTTGCTCAGAGCAATCTCCCGCTTGAAGGCGGTCCTGACCTCGCGGAAAATCACCTTGCGTTCCTCTCTGCTCGCTTCGGATCTTGCTCTTTGAAATCGTCTTCTAGCTTTAAGGCAGGCAGCACGTAGGGTGCTGAGCGTTTCATTCCACCAGTATGCTGGACGCCGGCGGTTATTCGGTTCGAGTTTCCTGGGCATAGTAACATCACATGCCCTCGCTACTGCTTCCGTTAGTTCCACAGCGGTCATAGCGGGAGTATCGCTGTCTGTCCGAAGTGCCTCGACAAAAAGCTCCTTGTCGAACTGCTTCGTTTTCCACTTCCTTTCGCAGGTCCTCCGGGTGCTCGGCAGAGCGGAGATCCGCCGACCGACGCTGTAGTGGATGGACTGATGGTCACTGTGCGTGTATTCTTCGCTTACTCTCCAGTTCATGTTGTTCATCAGCGACGGGCTGCAGAACGTCACATCAATAATGGATTCTCGTCCGTCCTTACGGAATGTACTCACAGAGCCTTCATTGCACACTTTCACATTCAGCTTCGCTAAGGCTTCCAGCAGACAGTAACCCCTTGCGTTGGTCAGCCTACTTCCCCACTCCACCGCCCAAGCGTTGAAGTCCCCGCCGATAACAACCGGCACACGTCCTATCAACTTATCAGTTAGTAGATCCAACATCCGATTGTATTGCTCAGGGGTCCACCTTGGGGGCGCATAGCAGCTGCACACAAAGACACCGTTGATCTTGGCGATAACAAAACCTTCATGATCGTTATCCACTACTTCTTGAATGGGAAACCCGCCTGTAACTTGGATTGCCGCTATCCTTGCTTTATCTGCCACCCAGTTACCGTTATTGATAGGAACTCGGTACGGCTCTGCAATTATTGCGACGTCGCACTTGGGTTCCGTTGTCGACTGCCACAACAGTTGCTGTGCTGCATCGCAATGATTGAGATTCACTTGCGTTATCTCCATCATTGTCATTGTTGACCTGCCTTCGCCTTCTTGTACATCGGGCATTTGAAGCCACCCGTCGAATGATCGTTTCCGTCTTCCGGTTTGCAGAACATACACCTCGGTTGCTTCGTGCAGTCACGAGCAACGTGACCACTTCCGCCGCATCTCCAGCACAATGTGGACCTGTCAGGGCCCTTGCAGCTTCTCACCTGGTGACCGAACTCTATACACCGGAAGCATCTGTCCATCTGCTTAGCAACTCGAGGAATGACTCTCAGAGTGCCCACCGCCCAACCGACTTTTATCTTGCCGATCTCCACCAGCTTGTTTGCAGCGTCAACCGGTAAGCGAATCGCCGCCGTCTGGGTGCCTCCAAACGCTTTCCTTAACCGAATTTGCACCGGAACATCCAGCTTACACTGCTCGGTTAGGGCAAATCTCAGTTCCTCTTCTGTCGTGACCGCATCCAGATCCCTGCACTCGATCACCGCCTCCTGTGAAAGAGCCCTGACATTTGCATCGCTACCCAGGGATTTCGCGATGAGTTCCCGGTAATCCAGGCTCTTAACAGCTGGATCTTTCTTTAGCTCGAAGATCATCTCGCCTTTCTGCGTGCGCCGTGTCTTAACCACGTTCTCGCCCAACTCCTTAAGGTCCGGATCCTCCCTCACCTTCCTGAGAAGCGCAGCGTACGTTGTCTTGTCGCTCGCTTCGACAATGAGGGCATCACCTCTGCTTTTCCTCCTAGATGGCCGAAGTTTCTCTTTCTTTTCCGGTTCCGTCTTCCTTTCTATTTTTTCCTTTCGCTTTTTCTTCTTAACTCGCTGGCTTTCAACGGTGCACCATCCACTGTCTCTTCCATCGTTTCTCTGATTGTCGACGCGCGACTGATCGTTCTTCTGCTTCTTCGGGACTTCCTCGTCTCCAGGCGTGTCCCTACCTCTTTTCTCCGAGCGGTGACTCTTAGGCGTCTCCCGAGTTTCCGCCGTAGCTCTTCCTGCAGCTTCCGTTACAGCCTTTTCAGCTGTTTCAGCTCTCAATCTGAGTGCCTTTTGCTCTCGTTCGGCAGCTATAACAGCAGATTTGATGTTCGTCACCATCTGCTTAATTTTCAGGTGCACGTCGTGTCTATCCTTCACAAACTCGTACAGTTCGTTCACCTTCTTCCTCACCTCTCCCAGACCCGACTCTTGAGCAGCACTGCTCTTCGGCGTCGGTGTGAACACTCGCTGGTTCGAAGACCCTAGCTCTTGTTGGTTTCCTTCGAGCTCGCTTCGGATTGTGCTACTGGTAGCGATCGCTGCGGTTTCCAGCGGTGCCACTGGTGATCTCTGAATCCTCTCGCTTCTTCGGAACGCGTTCGCGTCCTCCTCGACTTCGATATTCGTTAGATTCTCCATTTTGTTGGGTCCCCACTCCGGGCCGCTATCTCCACTCGTTGTAGTAGTCGCTTATGATCCCTTGGTTATCTTTGCAAAGCAGGGAGGCCAAGCGAGGGTTGAACGCGTACCTTCATGGGGTACGTGTCCAGAGCCGGATCAGCGTAGGTCAGGAATGTTCCATCTGAGCCTACTACCCACCTTTGTTGGTGCGAGTATTGAACGTACCTGGAGGCCTGCCAAGGTTTTAACGGGACGGAGGCAAACGTACTGTTAGCCCGCTCGCCGTTTCAAGTAGGTGTCACCCTTCCTTACTCAGGGAACAGAACAGCACGAATGTCAGCCCATCGTCGCCATCCGATCCATAATCCGTAGTCCGTTGTCGTTTGCGTTTACCAGTATACCATAATCAGGATGTTACTGGCATCAATCCTGATGTGCCGGTTGGCACTCCGGGTGTTTGGGCTAAGGTACTTTGGAAGCGGTACCAGGTCGCTTGTACGGAGCTGCTTGCAGATGTGTGGCTTTTTATGGGGAACCAACAGAGCCCACTGTTGAGACCCCGCCACATCCTAGGCATCCTCTGCTTGAGCTGTCTGGAACCAGAAGCTCGGTCACTCCCCGAAGGAAGAGCCAAAGGTGGTAATCCACACGGATGTGTGAACGGTTTTCGCTTAGGAAAGATTCCCAAGCTCCACCCGACTCGCAGAAGGGGGGGGGTTCGTCAGGCCCCTGCTGCCCCTTAAATAGTATGTGTGTGTGTGTGTGTGTGTGTGTGTGTGTGTGTGTGTGTGTGTGTGTGTGTGTGTGTGTGTGTGTGTGTGTGTGTGTGTGTGTTTGTGTGTGTGTGTGTGTGTGTTTGTGTGTGTGTGTGTGTGTGTGTGTGTGTGTGTGTGTGTGTGTGTGTGTGTGTGCGTGTGTGTGTGTGTGTGTCTGTGTGTGTGTGTGTGTGTGTGTGTGTGTGTGCGCGTGTTTTTTTTTTTTTTTTTTTATTCTAGGAGTCCAAAAATCTTCTAAAGACGCTGTGTGGGATTCGAATGTGCGCCTACCCACTAAAAACACTCTCCTAGTTCACCTCCACCTTAAATTCCCCTCCGGTACCACCATGCAGTATTTCTTCGGAGGGGAGGCGTTTTGTGCCTTGTGCACCATCACCAATTTGTTATTCTACGCTTTTATTGTTATAGTTTCCTAAGCTCTTTCGCTACCTTCATGCTGAGCCATTTAGCTCTTGCTATTAATTTGTTTAATTTCTAGCGTTTCACCGATCAGCGTGCAACATGCGTCGTGCTGAGCCATTTAGCTCATGTTAGTGAATTTGTTATTTTCCTATTTTTGTCGCCATTCAGCGACACTTCAACTCCAGTCAGTGCACATTACAATTTGTTAATTTGTTAATTTGCAATTTGTTAATCTTCTACGTTTTTTCGCCATTAAGCGCAGTTCACCACGATCGCTCGCTACTCGGATAGCCCCCGGCGGTGGACCCATCCTACTCCGACGAAGAGTTCCCCGGCGATGGAAGTTCTTCCGAACCGATCTTCCCGGGTCGGCGTCAAGGTCAGTCCTGAGATTCCGGTCGGAGACTGGCTTCCGGTTCAAAGGCGCCCCAACGACCGTTCTCCGGTGCTTTTCACGGCCTACTCTGTCTAGTCCCCGGCGGTGGACCTAGCCTACTCCGACGGAGAAAATCCCCGGCGACGGAAGTTCTCCCGAACGCGCAGTTCAATCACGGCCGGCCAGGTGCCGAGGTCGACCCAGCGATTCCGGTTGGAGGTTGGCTTCCGATTCACTGGCGCCCCGACGACCACAAACCAGTACTACGTCACGGTCTACTCGGTCTTGTCCCCGACGGTGGATCAAGCCTACTCCGATCGCGGTCAGAGATCCTCTGGTCTTCACGCCATTTCCTTTGCAGCTCGGACAGTATTCGCCTTACTACGCGGTCGACGGCGTTCCATTTCTCTTCTTCGCGGCACATTTCGCGGACGACATTGTCAGCTGTCATACCAGGCAAATCCCTGCGCGCTTCGTCGAATCTGGGACATTCGAAGACGACGTGCTCTGGTGTCTCTTCTTCGTTTCCGCACTCTGGACAGAGAGGCGAAGGTGCGTGACCAAACCGATGCAGATATTTCCGGAAGCAGCCGTGCCCGGACAGGAACTGCGTCAGATGAAAATTCACCTCTCCATGCTTTCTGTTCACCCACTCAGATACATTCGGGATGAGCCGATGGGTCCACCTTCCATTTCCCGCATTGTCCCACTCTTGCTGCCACTTTGACAACGAATCCGTTCTAACGATGCTCCGCACGTTCCTTGTATTCCTTCGCTGATAGCATTCCACGTCCTCGGCCAGGGTAATGCAAATGGGCATCATCCCAGCGATAACGCATACTGCCTCCGATGAAATCGTACGATAGGCGCTTGCGACCCGCATGGCCATTAGTCGGAACACTCTGTTCAGCTTCCCTCGGTTACACTGTGTTTTCAGCGCTGCGGCCCAGGCCGGAACTGCATATCTCAGGGTTGAGGTTGCAACGCTAGCCAGAAGGCGTCTCTTGCTGCTTCTCAGTCCGCCGACGTTTGGCATAATCGTAGCAATCGCGTTGACAGCCTTCGACGCCCTTTCGCAGGCGTAATCGACGTGTGCGTTAAAATTTAAACGGTCGTCGACCATCACCCCCAGGTGCTTCAGCGCACGCTTCGACGCAATTTCGTATTCTCCGACGTTGATGTTTACTGATTGAACGGCTTTCCGGTTGCTCACTAGCACTACTTCCGTTTTATGATGAGCCAACTGTAGTTTAGCTCCCGTCATCCACGCTTCAACGGTGTCCAACGCCTCCGCCGTCAACATCTCGACCTCTTCTAGCGTCTCGCCGGTTACCGTAAGAACGACATCGTCCGCGAATCCAACGATTTCAACTCCACTGGGCAGCTGCAATGTTAGTACTCCATCGTACATCGCGTTCCAGAGCGTAGGACCTAGAATGGAACCTTGTGGCACCCCTGCCGTAATCGTGGTTGATTTTTGGCCCAACTCCGTTTCGTACACCAGCACTCTGTTCTGGAAGTAACTTTCCAGTATTCTGCACAAGTAACTAGGAACACGCATCCTGTGTAGTGCTACGGCGATAGCCTCCCAGCTAGCACTATTGAAAGCGTTTTTCACGTCGATTGTTACTACCGCGCAAAACCGTTTTCCTCTCCTCTTTTGCGTGGCTGCCTTCTCTGCACTATGCACGACTGTCCGGATTGCATCCACCGTTGAGATACCTTTTCGGAACCCGAATTGCTTCCTCGATAGACCATTCTCGCTCTCCGTGCAATGTGTGAGCCTGTTAAGGATTATCCTTTCCAATAGCTTCCCGAGGGTATCCAACAAACATATGGGTCTGTACGATGCTGGGTCCCCTGGCTGCTTCCCCGGTTTCGGCAGTAAGACCAACTTCTGGATCTTCCATCTATCTGGAAAATAGCCTTCATCAAAGCATTTTTGCAATACTATCCTGAACATGTCAGGGAACGCCTGTATCGCCGTTTTCAGCACTACATTGGGTATTCCATCTGGGCCAGGAGCTTTCTTCACCTTCAGACCCTTCGCAACTATTACTAGCTCTTCGTTGGAGATCCGTGAACCTCTGGATTCATCTTCTTCGTCCTCATATGGCGTAGGCGGCCACAACGTTGGATCATGGTGCGGAAAAAGGCCTTCCACGATCGTCTTCAACTTCTCCGGGCACATTGCAGCGGGGTCGCCGGGCCCCACGATTCGATAGGCGTTATCCCATGGATTGGTATCAGTTTCTCGGCACAGTTCTTTGAAGCAGTTCAACTTGCTCAGCCTAGTCTCCCGTTTGAAAGCCGCGCTAGCTTCGCGAAACACGAGTCTCCGTTCTTCTCTCTCGACATTAGTTCTTGCCCTCTGAACACTTCTTCTGGCTCTGAGACATGTAGCACGTAGGATACTGACCGATCCATTCCACCTTGGTTCCGGGAGGGCACGGGGTGGCATTTCACAGTGGTTTCGCCATAGGCTAAAAATAGAATTTTGAAAAATCAGTTACAACCTCAAAAAAGCAGCAAACCTATTTTTAAAAAAGTTCCTCATTGTTGCGGTCAATGCCAAGCAATTTTTAATTGTTTACAGTTTTCTAAAAGTGTGTTCTGAATGACAATAGGTGTTTGCAAACATAGTAAAAATCGCGATTCAACGTTTATTCAAAATAACAGCCGCCAACAGTTTTTCTACTCCTAATGAAATGCCCATACTTTCTCTTCATGAATATCGCTATGATACAACCTGAATTTTTGAGTAATTATGTGATAAATTAGGTACGATTTTGTGAAAATCGCCTTTTTGATCCCTTTGGCAGCATAATTGAAACGTTTTATGACCACATCTCCAAACAAATGGAACCATTGTGCTACCCAATGGGTGGTACGGTGTGCGAACGCTGCAAAAGAATGTCTGGCACTTTAAAAGCGACTGACTGCAGCTATCCGAACATCTTCGGCAGTGATTCACACTTGGAACTCGGCAGTGTGGTCTCCCCTGTTGCTCGGGGAATGTGAATCAGTAGCACACGTCCACGTCGTATCAACTCTACATACCTACCTAGGTACGACTGATTGGAGCAATTGAGAAGTTGTTGGATGACGACGAACACTAGCACTAGGTGCACGTGAACGACGACGCGAACCATCGATAACCGCCGAACGATGATGTCGGTTTTGGATGTTGTTGATGTTTAGTTTTGCACCATTTGCATAATGGGGGCTAATTTTGCTGTCTGGATTGCTTTTCTCTTCTTCTCGGGCACTAGGGCTCCAACATTTTATCCCATTTTATGGCATCAATCGATGAAGTTGGGAATACGTAATCTACAGCTGAATGCAGCAAGGGAACGTTTTAGATTGCAGGGAAAACGGAAGCAGAAACAAATATGGGATGGGGGAGTCAGATTTGCTATTAGACTCTTAATATTGCAACATAAATTCTTCAGATATTTTCTATAGAAATGACTAGATGCAAGAAAGATTTTCAACAAACCATCAACTAATTAATAAACATCGGTAAAACATTACCGAAGTCACTGATTTTTTCTCACTGTGCAGATCATGACCTGCTCAATTCCATTTGGTTCCTGAGCATCTATGCTAAACTTGAGCGTGATCGGTTATATCAGATTTGCACTGAGAAGTTGAAATACGTATTGGTTTATTGATTCTATACAATTACCCGGAAAACTATTTACTGGAAATATATTTACTGAAATGTGCATGCCCAGGAAAAAAATGTTTATGGGAACTCTACCCCTACATACTGTATACCATATGGTCTTCTATATAATTCTTAGTTCAACCGATCATTACATGAGGCATTTTTTATGTCCTGGGTGGTTTATGACATTTATTGATTATGATTGGTAATGGTTAATTGAGATTATGCAATAGGGTAAGAAATCTAGCTCTGAACTAATCAAATTGTAATCTTAATTTGAACCATTTCGAAATTTTTGAAAATGGCACACTTTTTGGGAAAATATTGTCCCAAAAAGGTTGATAAATGGCTTTCGGTAATATAACCTGGTAGCATTGACTTCGAAAGTATTGAATGAAGCGTTTTTTTTAAATAAGTAATGGAAAATCACTGTCTTTTTACCCAATTCTTCCCCAGAGGAAGCACATTTTCCTTGCTTTCGTACAGCTTACGCATTGTATCACACACACGCAATAAGTGAATACATTGTAGAATCGTCCAACCGAATAATATTCCTTATTATTTGTCATAAAATTATCAAATTTACGTAACTATTACTTAGACAATCGTATCTTGAATTGAATAATTTGTAATCTAGATTTGAACTGGTGAGAGGGGGCGAGCTTCTAGTGTTGGCCTGCAGACTGCGCTATTGGCTGCTTTGTTTACTGTTGAAGGATGGAAAAATCCAAATTTTGTTTCCAAATTCCTGAAGAATTCTGAACATTCTGAGTTGAAATTCCACTGCCTAATGAAAAATAGTTTTATGAGAATTAGCAGATCCATGTGATTTTTAATTGTTTAACATGAAATTGACTGTTGTGGTAATTGCTCGAGCTGCTGCCGCCAGTTCAAATCTAAATTTAAATTGGTTCAAATTATGATTAAAATCATTATTGACAAATAATTGAATTTTTCAATGAAATGTGGTAAACAAATGTAAACTGTTTACCACTTTACGAAAAGCTAATACCCGTGGCTTTCATATACCTGAGACTTCACCGTAGTAAATTATTTCCATGTGGGTTGAAAGTGTCTTTTGACGCAGACCGGCTAGCTACCTCTTATAATAATTCTCAGGGTCGGCCACCGACCTCGGGAGGACTCTAGACAACCTGCACTTACCGATACTACAAAGCGGGCTGATCCGCGACTCGAACAAGGGCACATCCACGGGCTCTTCGGTTATTGCAAATTTGAGAGAGGAGAGAATTAAATTGGTAACATTACTTTTATTGAATTGAATTCGGGTGGGGAACGGGGTATCGGTGCAGCTGTTTGGTGACGTTGGGGCCCTTGCGCGACGGTGGGGAAGGAAGAATGAACGTACCTCCCGTCGTACAACATCCGGCTTCCGCAGGTAACATTCAACAACAATGAAATTCTCAACGCTCTTAGTGCCGTGGATGCGTCAAAAGGTCCCGGTCCTGACATGATCCCCCCTGTATTTATCAAACAATATGTGCTGAATCGTTGGCATTACCGATTACTTCGATCTTAAATCGTTCATTGGCTGAAGGAGTATTCCCGGATGCTTGGAAGCTAGCCTCTATTATTCCAATCCATAAAGCCAGAAATATGCACAGTGTGGAGAATTATCGCCCGATATCGATACTAAACTGTCTTGCAAAAGTTTTCGAAAGCTTGCTATACGATGTACTGTACCCAGCTGTGCAGTCTACGTTATCCGATTACCAGCACGGTTTTGTAAGAAAGCGATCAACAACAACGAAGCTCATGGCGTATACTTACACCATGATTAACAAGCTGGAGAAGCGAAATCAAGTCGATGCCATTTATGTCGATTTCTCCAAAGCATTCAACAAAGTGCCTCTTGAAATGAACTCTACTCATACTAAAACTGTAGAAGTTCTAGCGGGTATTATTCCACTCAAAATGCGTTTGCACGAGCTAAATTGCAAATTTGTGTTACAATGTATCAATAAAAATCATCCATTAATTCACATTTTGAAATGCTTATCAATAATAAATCCTACTTGAAGAATATTGCATTCATTTCAATATTGTTGCTCATTGAATATTGCGCCAAATTTGATTCCCTCAGTTAATTTCCATAATTTTGATATTAATATCCATTCATTTACTCCTATTATTGATTTATCATTCCATGAAGAATTAAAACAAATTTCTAGTTTCGAAATTCCTCGTTTTGCATCTTCGTTATTTCAACGAAAATTTATTGGTTTCGATGTTCATCAGATTTATTTTTCTGATGGGTCATTGATTCAAAATGTTGCTGGATTTGGTATATATAATTACACTTCTACTTATTTTTATAAATTACAATCCCCTTGTTCAATATTCATTGCTGAATTAACTGCTTTATATTTTACTTGTACGATAATTAAAAAATTAACTCCAAATATATTTATTATATGTACGGATAGTTTAAGCTGTTTAAATGCTATCAAATCCATAAATTTTAACTTCAAAACACATCATATCATATTAAAATTGAAAGAAGAATTATATAATTTATACCGTCAGGGGTTTATTATAAAATTTGTATGGATTCCAGCCCATTCTAATATATATGGCAATGAGCAAGCTGATACATTGGCTAAATTAGGTGTTCGTTGTGGTGTTATATATAATCGTCAAATTGCTTCTTCTGAATATCATACTGTATTGAAAACTAAATCTTTACATGATTGGCAACTTTCTTGGAATTCCAGCGATAAAGGCCGTTGGTGTCATTCCATTCAGCCAATTGTAAATCACACTTCATGGTTCAAAAAATTGTTTGTTGGAAGAAATTTTATTTGTTCATTATCAAGACTTATTTCAAATCATTATATTTGTAATAGTCATTTGTATCGAATTAATATTAAAGATTCTAATTTATGTGATTGCGGCGATTTTTATGAGGATATTGATCATATAGTTTTCAATTGTAATAAATATAGTATACCTAGAATTTCATTCCTTAGTAATTTACAAAAATTTCATGATACGTTTCCTGAGTCTGTTCGAGATATATTAGCAAGTAAATTTCTTCCAAATATGCAATTGTTATGTAGATTTTTAAATGACATTTCTTATTTAGTATAATTTTTAAACATAATGATTTTTTTTATATTTTGAATGATTCTCGCATTTTTTTCTGTTTTTTCAGGATTGAAGAAAATATAAAATCGATGGAGGATTGCCTGGTTTTCGGTTCAGGATTCACTATCAAGATTCCGGCTCTGCGATGGATAAATTCCGTTTGAGCCTTTAGATTAGTTTTAAAATATTTCATTTTTGTAATGATTTTTGAAAAGAAAAAGAGGTTTTGCGCCCTTTTGAGAATGATTTTAAATGTAAATCGCTCAAGGGGGCTTTTCCCTCTTTCTAAATTTTGAATTAAAATAAATAATAATAATAATAAAGTGCCTCTTGATTTAGCCATCGAAAAGTTGAACCGCCTTGGACTGCCGTCATGGATTATTCGTTGGCTGAAGTCCTATCTTTTGTCTCGCAAAGCTTTTGTCAAAGTGCATGATGGAAGGTCAAACGTTTTTGACATTCCTTCTGGAGTTCCACAAGGCAGTCATCTTGACCCGCTTATTTTCGATCTTATTAAACGATCTGTGCGCTAACATCAACTCAAACAAACTGCTTTATGCTGATGACTTGAAGATTTTTCGCGTTATTAAGTCATTTGTTGACTGTTGTGCTTTGCAAGCTGACATCGAATATGTGTCATGTTGGTGTGACTTGAATGGAATGAAGACTAATGTGTCCAAATGTAACACGATCACGTTCACTCGCCGCCAGTCTTCTACTATGTTTGACTATGCCCTTGTCAATACGCCCCTAAATCGGGTTACATGGATCAAAGACCTTGGTGTGGTTCTAGACAGCAAGCTTCGATTCACGGATCATATCGCGGAGACAACAGCCAAGGCCTACGCGATGCTTGGCTTCCTGCGCCGCAGTACAGCTAACTTCGATAATGTTCATGCATTGAAGTCTTTGTACTGTGCCTTAGTGCGTAGTGTACTTGAGTACGGCATTCAAATCTGGACACCGCACCATAACGTTCATGAAAACCGGATTGAGAATGTACAGAAACGCTTCATACGGTATGCTTTTCGGAATATTCCGTGGAACGACCCGGTTCAACTGCCTCCATATGAGCAACGATGTGCCCTGATAAGACTTTAACCATAAGCACGTCGTCGTGTTATGCTGCAAAGACTCTTTTTGTTTGACATCATTCAAAGCAATATCAACTGCAGCAGCCTTCTTGAGCATGTGAGACTCCACGCACCTGTTCGCCAAGTCCGAAATCGCCAGCTGCTGTGGATTCCTGGCCTGTTGTAGGCTATTCAATGATGTGTGTGACGTTTTTGATTTTAATGTTAGTAAACTAGTTTTTAAGAATGGGGCCGTCCATATACCACGTGGACAGCTTGGAGGGGGGAGGGGGTTAGCGAAAAGTCCATGCTTGTCCACGGAGAGGGGGGTGGGGGTTCGTCAAATGTCCACGTGGACAACATTGACATAGGTATAAATTGGGAAACAAAAATCTACAAACGAAACAAATTATGTCGCATTAAGTATTGATGAGATTCTCTTCAGCAGCAAAAATCATGGTATTGATTCACAGACTAATTTGTTTTAAATTATCAGAATTTCTAATTACTTAGTTTTCTTCATCGAGGAATATTCTGGAGATATAAATTGGAGTGATGGTCTACTCTGTTGGTGTTTCAGTCAGAAAATTTTCATTGAACTGAGATGAACCACCTCGGGCTGAAAATCTCATAAATAAACACAAAAAAAAATCATTGAAGTATAGATGTGTATGGATTTTTCGAAGTTTCATATCAAATTTTTAAACTACTTCAAAGTGTCAAAATACATGTAGGGATTTGCAGGCTTATCTCAAAAGCTTTATTTTGTAGGTTCCTTTAAAATTTAAGATGTTTCTAATGGATATTAAAGTCTAAACCTCAGCTATACAATTTAGTTGCTGTAAATCTAGTTTTTTGTAAGAATCTAAGAAATATAATCTTATCTCAAGAAAAATTTGAGATATAAAATAACTTTATCTCAACAAAACAATCAGACAATCATAGATTTCTAAAAAACACCGTCTTCAGGCTGTACAGACTAAACATTGAACAATCACTACCATTAGAAAATTTTTCACCAACTGGAGCAAGAATCGAACCCACACTTTCACAAACATTAAAAACAATGTTAAAAACTTGTAGGTACCTATTTTGTGCTACTTGTTTGTTTATATGTAAAGCTATAGAATATTTGTATTTTATAAAGTTTTTAATTATATTTAAGACATTGTTTACGAACAAAAAAAACGATTAAAAAAAAAACTTTTTCAAAATCACTTTTTCCATTTATTTTAGTATTATGAAAAAAAAATATTTTTTTGGGATGTCCACGTGGACATTGCGGGAGGGGGGTAGGGGTCAATGAATAGTCCACGCTTGTCCACAGGGAGGGGGAAGGGGGTCAAAAACCACGAATTTTCTGTCCACGTGGTATATGGACGGCCCCAATAGGGTTAAGAATGTTTAATTAGTCTGTGTGGCACTTGTGTCAAAGATGTAGTATTAATAAATAAATAAAGCAACCCTGCAGCGGGTGCTATGACGTGTTGGCGATGTTCACGTGGCGAGGGAGGCGATGGCGAGGGGTGAACCGTTGGCAGGGATGTGCGCCGTGCGGAGGTGGATTTCCGTGCCGGCCGTCCAGATATAGTGGAACCAGTCGTTGTCCGAACTAGAAGCAGCGTGACGGGAGCCGTGTGATCGTGAAAATATCTGATCGGGTCCTGATTTCGATTCACTTTGTTTGATCACGATTCTTATGATGGCGTGCCCAAGTAACATTTTAAGTTTTGTTCGGCTCTACAAGAGATCTTCATGACCAATATTATGAAACTTCCGATAAAACTTAATCATACATCAAAACCTCTTGATAACCTCTTTAAGAGCATCTTCCGGCTAAGTGGACCACTCTCGGAGAGGTTTTGCAAACCTCATTAAGAGTACCAATAAACCCGTTTTAAAACCTAGTTGAAATAATTCCCATTCTCGATTGTTGTTGTTTTTTTTAACAAAAACTATGACAGCTCAAGATGCAGAGAAGCTTCTTCTATGGCACGTAAAGTTCAGGAGGATACATCATTCGTAAGTAGAAAGCGATTATTTCAAAGTAGTATTTTAGTAGTTATTATGCTGGTAGGCTTATGCGCGTTGGAATTTACCGTGAATATTGGGGTTGCAGAATCATAAAATTAAAGCGCTTCAAAAATAGTGAATATTATCATCTTGGAATGAAATAAATCAATTTGTGAATTTAGTAAAACTATCTTGAATCACAAGAAAACTCAGCAGAGAGAGTTTATATATGTGAGCATGTTATGGAAATGGTGGCAAACTACCAATTCATTGCTAATTTAAGCAAAATTAACATTGTTAAAGCCGAATGGTAGAATGAAGTGCACGTAAATCGGCCGTCTTGGTGCAAACCGCGAAAACATCTGTTATATTCCGTGTTAAATCACCAGATTATATTCAAAGTGAAGCCCTTAGTGCTTTGAATCTGTGGACACAACTTCTAAAGTGAAAAACGCCATCAGCCGCTACTAATTAGTGTTTTAGTCTAGTTCGCTATTCAATTTTGTCGGCAGTGAACAAAGCACCTGATTTCGAGCAGATATCTGTGTGTGCTCTAATTTGAATCCCGCCATGACCGACAAACAACATCAAACACGAAGCAACTCTCTCGTTAGATCAGGTACGAAGGGTGCTGATGGTGAAATGACTGTTGCTGATCTCGCAAATCTGATGCAATCGCAGCTTGCTACTTACCAGAAAACCGTGAAGGATGACTTTAAAAGCTGGGAGAGTCTCTGTCGTCCATGACTTCGGAGATGAGCAAATTACGAGCAGACATAGCATTGGATATCGAGAGACTACGGGAGGAAAACAGTCGAACATTCGCCACACTGTCTGGTTCTATCGTCAAGGCTAATGGCTAGTTTCCACTTGATAAGTACTGTGTAAAAGGATAGGACAAGTAATGCTCACGTAAAACTTTTGCAATCAAAATTACTTAAGCGTTCGCAGTTGATAAGTAATTCGCAGCCAGAAAGCTATTTGCCAACAGATGGCACTGTCGTGCGATGCTGTCAGTCATGTTGTTGATTTTCCGTACGGAATAATATGTCGATGTATTATTCCGTGAGTAAAAAGGACATTTCTCTTTCTTTGTGTTTCTTCTTTCGCGCCTGCGCGTTCACAGTGTGCATTAGTATTTAGCCGTGTCGCTCTATAATGTGTACTCCGT
Organism: Aedes albopictus; assembly: GCF_035046485.1. Lineage (NCBI taxonomy): Eukaryota > Metazoa > Arthropoda > Insecta > Diptera > Culicidae > Aedes > Aedes albopictus. The sequence goes on from NC_085136.1 coordinate 15,904,296, forward strand.
CGTCCCTCAGCATGGCTGCATCAGAACACAAGATTGAATTTCTTGAGGTTGAATAATTTGCCGTTACGTAGTTTAAAAATTTATTAAGACACCCTAAAACTGAATTGTTTATAAATAGTTCGACAGTTGAAAAAAGGAAATAGCATTTGAGTTTAGCTGATGAGGAGACAATGATTCTAAAAACTGTTGCATCATAATCATTTCATTTCGTTTGTTGAATGTTCTATGGTGCACTAGAACCAGGCAAGTAAAGACTGTATTCGATGAAATTTGGACACAGAAAATAATGTATAGCTTTTCATTGCGTTCACAAAATCAAATATATTTTTGAACAGGAATAATATATAATGTGTAGCTAATACCATAACAATCGCAACAAATTCAGATATTGTTAATATCATAAAATAAGATTTTAGCAAATTTTTTCACCCGTTTTTTAAAATTGTGTAGGCTATAATTTTGATGTAACTCGTCAAGACGTTTGAAAATTTGACTCGAAGTTCTTAACAGAGTATCAATAAACTGGTAAAAAAAATCTCAAAATCGGTTCAATACGTTTTCCTAGTATTCAAAACTCAAATCGCTTCAAGGCATATTTTAGGTACTTTTTAATCATTTTATTCCGTGTGTATTATTTTGTTTGTACAACTGTCATGACTGTTCCGATTTTTATTAACATTTGAAACTGTAAATCCATTATAAAAACTGTTCTTTGCCAAATTGCTTGAAAACTTTTCAAGATATAACTGTTTGAATGTCACGATACAAAAAAAAACATTTTTGCTTATTGTGACTTTGTGCCACATATACGGCTATAACTTTATTACGGCTAGATCAAATTGAATGAAATTTTTACACAATATTTCCACATGTATACTTTACATACAGAACAGATTGAAATCGGTTCAGTATTTTTGTATCTAGAGCTATAACAGTGAAGAAGTGATATTTTTTAAAACATTCGTTTGCTTAAACTTCTCAAATGGCAAAATTCTTGTTTCAACGATATCTCCACCAATATTCAATCGATTTCGATGAAATTTGTATGGTATTAGCTTTATGTAATACACTATTCCTGGTAAAAAATAGTCATTTACCATTTTATTAGGAAATCTTTCTGAATTCCAGGAATTCGTTCCGAGATCCCTACGAGTATTGTTCTGAGATTCCCTCAGAATTTCTGCTTGGGATTCCTCCAGAAATACCTTCCTATATCTCTCTAGAAATTAATTCAGGATTGCTCCAGGAGTTCTTTCTGGGATACCAAAGAGAGTTCCCTCAGAGATTCTTCCAACAATTTGTTTAGGATTTGTTCAGAACTTCCAGGAGTTCTCTCTAGGATTACTCCTGTAACTCCATACGGGATTCCTTCAGAGATTCCTTCATGGAATTCTCTAGAAATTCCATCATGGAATTCTCTAGAGATTCCTCAAGAAGATTCCTATGAAATTATTCTAGAAGTTCTTTCAGGAATTCCTTCACGACTTTTTTTAGGATTTCTCCGGAACCTTTTGGAATGTCTTCAGATTTTTATCTGGGAAGAAACTATTGAAAGAATCTCTAAAATCGCTCGTGTAGATATTCCCTGCAAAACTGCTGGAGATATTCCTTAAGAAGCTGTTGGAGGAATTTTATAAGGAACTCAAGAGCAAGTCTTGGAGTACTTCTATAAAGAATAAAAAAAAACTTCTGGAGTATTTCCATGAGCAAAATTTAAGAAACTTCCAGAATGAATTCCAGAATATGTAATCTGCAAGGAATCCCAGTAGAAGTTCTTGGAGGAATCCCGGAAGGATATCCTGGATGAATTATTGGACAAATCTTAGAGGGAACTCCTGGAAAAACCTTGACTTATTTTCCAGGAGTCTGGAAGTTCTGAAGAAATTCCGGAAAGAACTTTTGAAAAATTCCCGGAAGATATCCCGGGTAAAATTTCTGGAGAGGTCCCTGATGCCATCCCTGGTGTAATCTTGGAAAAAAATCCTGGAGAAATTCCAGAAGAAACTATGAGAGGAACCCATAAATTTACTCCTAGAGGAAACCTAGAAGGAGTTCCTGGAGGAATCCCGGAAGATGCTATAGAAATTACAAAAGGAATTCTTTGAGGATTCACATAAGAAACGTCCAGATAAAACCTAGAGGGATCTCAAAAAGTTGTATCTTAGAAAGAACTCCTGGAAGAATCACTGAAAGAACTCCAGGACCAATCTAAGAATGAATGCCTGTAGAAATCCTAGAAGGAACTCTTGATGATCCCGGAAGGAATTCCTGTGGGAATCTCCGAATAAATATCTGAGTGAACCCCGGATAAAAAATACTAAAGAAATCGCGGATGAAATTATTGTAGAATAGTTCGAAAAAACTCCTGGTAGAATTTTAGAAAACACCTCTGGAGAAAACCCTGAAGGAACTCCTAGAAGATCCAAAAAAAAAAATAAATAAATAAATCTTGAATTAGAAGGAACTCACGGAGCGATTTTTTGTACCGTCAAGGCACCATTCACCGTGGATCTAAGAGGGTTCGGGGCAAATAAGAGCTGTCATTTGACACCAGTCTTATAACCATTGTTGGTCCCGTTTTTAATTGCCTTCATTATAGGTTAAAATTAAAGCAATATCCACAGAAGTAGAAAATTTTTCACAAAATTTGGTGATATATGTAGTACAATTAGTAAAGCGTAGAAGGGTCGCCTAATTCCGTGGTAGGTCAGGTCACCATTCACCGTGGTAGTAGAGACCCATTCACCGTGTATGAAAAAAATTATTCTACTTTGTTTAAAAATGATCAAAACAACCCAGCCAAGGGAATTTTCTCCGTTTAAATTCATTTCAAGTAATAACTTGCATAATTTTATTAGAAAAACGAATGTTTAAATTTTCGATTTTTTCTAGATATATGGGACAATATGGGGCACGGTGAATGGAGACCATTGATTTTTAGGGTACCCATTTACCGTGCCTTTTTGTTTCAATTAAAAAGTACGAGTAATCGTACTTTCTTGTTAAACTTACTTCGGTAATGCAAAATACATACCTGATATGTACATTTAATTGCTTCTTGGTGGAATAAAAACGTTACTACATTTAGTTTATCGCTTAAATCACCTTAGCGCAGTTTTTGTTTTTTCACTATGAATGCAGTGAACGAGCAGAAACCCGCTTCATGTAAACACACTTTAGTGTCAAAATGATACTTTCAAATGTTTCTAATGAACGTTTTGACCTGGTAATAATACGTTAGTGTTGTATTGGCGAAATTGAAGGGAAATTGTCATATCATTCAATCGTAATTTGGAAATAATGAAAAAATATTCGAAGGCACACGGTGAATGGAGCCCCCTCAGTGAATGGCGCCTTGACGGTAGAACTTCTATTGAAAATCTCTGAGACATTTTATGAGAATCCCCTGCGAACTTCTGGTGGATTTTTCGGTGGAACATCTGGAAGAATTTCAAGAGGTCTTTCTGCGAAACCCCAAAGAAAAACCTTCGTACGGAATGCCAAAAGATTCATCACAAAGATGATTAAATTCCCCGTGAAGCTTTGTCCTACCTCGTATTCCGTCTAAAACCCCACAAGGTAACCGTCAGGGTCCTAGCAGAATTCCTCCCACCGTAGTCCGAACTCCAATTTTGCAGAATTTATAATTAGTATCCAACCATAGTTCTCGCTGTAATACCATTAAAAGTTCCCTTAGAATTTCAGCGCAATGTCTCTCATTAGCATTTCCCTTGGAATTCCGTTGAAATCTCACAATCTGGATTTTCCCCATGCGCGCGCAAAAATTAAATTTTAATTTCGATCACACTTCCTGAGGAAACAAACGAAATTTCTCTAAGTCCAAATCGTAAACAACAAGGCCACGAAACGCCACACGAACAATTTATCTAGCAACCGCCGTATGCAGTGCCCTATTCTTCACATCCTTCTTACAGCATCTTTTCGTAAAAATGCTGTCGGTTAAACAAATGTCAAAATTACTTACGGAAAAAGGAGGAATTTTACTTGAGCGCTCTGCTCTACTTGGGAACTGGAAACTTACCATAAAGAAGAAACATCTATGGCACTAGATAGATCTGCTCGTGTCAACGATCTTGTGGTGAGCGGGATCCCATTTGTGACCGGAGAAAATCTTCTTTCCTACTTTCACACATGGTGCAGAGCATTTGGCTACGCTGAGAGTAATTTTCCTCTAGTGGACATTCGACGACTCTCCAAAGGAACAACAATTTCTGGGAATGTCTACATGATCCTCATCCAGTTTGCACTCACCGTTCAACGAAATGACTTCTACTCTCGTTATCTCCGATCCAGAACGTTGTCGCTCTCTGGAATTGGTTTCACGGTGGATAAGCGCATATACATAAATGAGAACCTGGGACCAAACATCCGTGATCTGCGAACGAAGGTACTAAAGCTTAAGAAGGATGGAAAGCTGCGAGGGGTGATGACTAGAAACGGTTTGCTGTATGTTAGGAGAGTTGGAGATGAGAAGGACACTGCTGTTACATCGGAGAGAGATCTCTATCTACTTTCGTCAACCCTTTCCTAAAAAGTTTCTGTTTATCCTTCCTTTCCCTCCCATGCATCCCATGATTCCATTCCTAAAAGTCTGTTCGAGTTGTTGTTGCTGTTGTTGCTGTTATGCTGTTGCGATTGATGCTGTTGCTGTTTGGTGCTGAATGGCACCGATTCTTCTCGGGCAATTTCTTGCTGGGCGCATGGCGACACTCTGAACTTTGAGGGATGCTGGTTGCCGTAGAGTTATGTATCTTTCTGGTGTTGCTGTTATATTACATTTTTTGTTTTTGTTGTTTGCATTGATGAAGTATTGAAGTGAATTGTATGCTTTATTTTGGTTATGAAGATTGTCATTCTTGAAAAAATGCTCACATATTATCCTCTTTTACTTGCTATGTGTTTTTATTTCTCTAATGGATAATGATTCCTTGAGCACCTCGACGAACTGGTGTATTCCCGGCACAGTGATGAAATCCGCGTTCATAAAAGACAAACTATCTATGTGTTGTATGAATAGTCAAAGCATATGTGCTCGTAACTTTTGTAAAATTGAGGAATTACGTAAAATTGTTGAAGTGAGTAGTGTCGATGTTGCTTGTGTCAGTGAGACATGGCTAAATGACAAAACTAATAATGCAACGGTTTCGCTTAATGGATATGCAATGGTAAGGCATGATAGACTAGGACGTCTGGGGGGTGGTGTGATGTTATACATAAAAAATGAAATTAAATACAGGGTGATTGCGATGTCACCCAACCAAATAGGTTCTGTTAGTACGGAATACATCGCCATAGAAATTATGTTACAGAACGAAAAAATATTGCTAATAGCACTTTATAATCCCCCAGAAGTAGAATGCACGATAGCTCTGGAATATTTACTTTCATCTTACGGTTTTTCTTATGAACATATCTTTATGTTGGGCGATTTTAATACAAATTTATTGACTAACTTGCCTAAAACTGAGAGACTTCGAAATTTAATGTCCATTCATTCATTAGAATGTTTGGGCAGTGAACCAACTTTCTTCCATAGCTATGGCTCGTCCCAACTGGATTTAATACTAACTAATGATACGTCAAAGGTGTTAAGGTTCAATCAAATCGAAGTTCCAGTTTTATCAAATCATGATTTATTGTTTGCTTGCCTTGATTTCAATTGTGCCCATTCACCGAATTTGATTGAGTTTCGTGACTACAACGCCATTGAAGTAGATCTATTGGTCGTTGCTTTTAATACAGTGGACTGGCGATCGTATTACCAGATGAGTGATTCGAACGTGCAGTTAGAATTTTTGAACTCCGTATTGCAAAATTTACATGATTCATTTGTTCCTATCCGTACTATAACTAGAAATGAAAAAGTTAACCCATGGTTTGATTCCACTATATGTAAGTCAATTGTTGATCGTGATTTATTGTTTAAAAAATGGAAAATGAGCAAGAACGAAACCGACCATTCAATGTTTAAAAGAGCACGGAATCGAGTTAATACATTGATAAGACATGCTAAAGAACGTTACTATGCCTCTCGACTTGATACAAAATTACCATCCAAACAGTTATGGAATAACATTAAAAACCTTGGTATCAACAGAAAGGAAACTCATGTAATTAATGATTTTAGTGCTGATGAGATAAATAACGCATTTTGCCAGAATTTTACAACTAGCGATACTCCCATTAATGATTCCTTTCAACATAATGTGCACAATAGTGATTGTTTTTATTTTGATCATATTGATCAAGATGATGTTGTCCATGCAATGTATTCTATTAAATCAAATGCAATTGGGCTTGATAGGATACCGATAAAGTTTTTAAAAAGCATTTGCCCTGTTATAATTAAGCCTATTACACATCTATTCAATTCTATAATTACTACTAGTGTTTTCCCTGATGCTTGGAAAAGTGCTAAGGTTATTCCTATAAAAAAGAAGACGAATATAACCTCGGTGGATAACTTACGACCAATCAGCATTTTATGTGCATTGTCGAAAATTTTTGAAAAAATCGTTAAGAAAGATATTTGTAATTATATTAGAACAAATGATATGCTATGTCAATATCAATCTGGTTATCGCTCGAAGCATAGTACCAAAACAGCTATGCTCAAAGTGTTGGATGACATAGGTATGATTCTCGATGAGGGTCGTCCAGTTGTACTTATTCTTTTAGATTTTTCGAAAGCATTTGATACAGTTTCATATAATATTTTATGTAGAAAGTTAGCTACCCAGTTTAACTTTGCCAATCACTCTGTGAATTTAATCAAATCATATTTAAAATCAAGGTTTCAGACGGTTTTCAACAACGGAACTTATTCCGAGTTCGCGTCTATTAAATCAGGAGTACCACAGGGGTCCATTTTAGGACCCCTCCTGTTCTCTCTATATATTAATGACTTGGCTGATGTAGTGACCAACTGCAAAATTCACTTATTTGCTGATGATGTTCAATTGTATTACGATTGTTCCAAAAATTCTGCTGCAGAAATATCATTGAGCATCAATTCAGATTTGAGAAAAATCCAGGAATGGGCTTATCATAACATGTTAAAGTTAAATTCAAGAAAAACAAATGCACTTTTTATTTCTTGCAGTTCTTTCCATGAAACCTTAAAACCAACTTTGATATTAAATCAGGAAACAGTTGAATATGTTGAAAGTGCAGCAAGTTTAGGTATTCGAGTTCAATCCAATTTCGAATGGGACAAATATGCGATGTCTCAATGTGGAAAAATTTATGCTTGTTTACGCTCACTCTACAGCACATCACAATTTCTTAAATGTGAAACAAAAGTTAAACTCTTCAAAAGTCTAATTTTACCGCACTTTATGGCTTGCGATTTTCGACTGGATGAACTGTCTGCATTCACTTTCAATAGGCTGAGAGTTGCATTGAATGCATGCTCGCGTTATTGCTTCAACCTCAATAGATACTCTAATATTTCTCATTTACAGTACCTGCTAATTGGATGTCGATTTGAAAACTTCAGTAAACTACGTTCTTGTTTATTTTTACATGGTCTATTGAGCTCAAAGCAACCAGATTATTTATACAATAAATTACACATTGCGAGGAGTAACCGGTTCAGACATTTTATATTGCCACGACATCACACATCCAAGTACGGGAATTCATTTTTCGTCCGAGGTGTTGCTCATTGGAATTCATTGCCAAGTTGCCTGTCTAATGAATTATCTTTCATAGCATTTAAGAGAGGATGTATTGAGCATTTTAGATAATTGAATAATTAGTAATGTAAGATAGTTAACAGAACAACTGAATTGTTATTAGTTATTGTAGTAATATGGCGCTCGTTCTACTAAATATTACCAGTGTAACAAGAAAAAAGACAATTGTCTTAAGTTACTGAATAAATGCAATAAATAAATAAATAAATAAATAAATAACTATTTTCCATACACGTATGCTAATTCTACAATATGGCGACGACCATAATCAGCGAAAATAAAACGAAAGCAAGTTTACTTTTATGATGACCGCAATAAACCTAGCAGTGTCGTAGTTCTGCTTTTCCACCAACAGATGTCGTTACTATTCGAACGGATCGCCATCTGTTGAGAGTTTTAACAGTTTTATTGTGGTAATAATGATTGCCAGAAGGTTTACATATCGGAAAGTTTTGTTTACTCTTAGAATATGTCTTTATGGATATCTTCAAGTATACTATAAAACATTTTATCAATGGTTTTCATAAAAACCGTCATAGGAATTAACTTGCAACACTGTATAAGCCAAAGCTAAGTGATTTTGCTCCTATCTAAAAATCGATTCGTGATAGATAAAAACTTACCAGAAAAGCTGAGCCTAGCACCATTCTGTACGGCAACATAAGTGTAATTGATTTTATACGTATCTTAAGAAACCACAATAGAGGAAAGCTGTCCCACTACTTGTGATCATGATATTATTGCTCATTGTCGTAGTGCTATAATTTCTTTAGCTGGTTGGTGCTAAAGGTCATCCTATCTGTATTGATCGAGTCGGTTTGATGTGATCGTTTATTTTGTCTCGCTGTATCACTACGCGCTAAGCTGTCCTCCATGTACTGATAAGCTGTCCTGCCGGTTATGTCTGTATTGAGAACGATGCAGTTTGTTATGTTTGCGAGAAAGTGGAGCCGAATTTATCTAGGCTCATACCCTACTGTGGAAGATTCGCCCATTTCCGATGTAAGAAACTATTCGGAAATGTGATAACCAAGGTGAAAAAGAAGCCATATCTATGCTCTGTTGAGTGCTCGGAGATGAACTCGCATACTAATCAGAAGAATGTGAACCTTGATGCAGTGGTTGCTGAGCTACGCGCACTAAATTAAGACATGAATGATTCGAGGAAAGAGTCATCGCAGTTACGGTTCGTGGTGCAACAATCTCGCCTACAGCTAGCTTCTTTAGTAAAGACCAGTAACAAAATTGAGGAATCCCAGTAGTTTTTGTCCAATCAATTCGACACGCTTCAGTCTGACTTCCGAAAGTTCAAGAAGGATATGGATGCTATGAAGATGGAGAACAACAAAATTCGTACTGAAGTTGCAGACTGGCGCGGAAAACATCTGGAGCTCTCTACTAAGGTAGAATACCTGGAGTTGGAATTGGATAAGGCTAACCGGCAGCTGTTAGCACGAAATGCTGTTGTATTAGGACTTCCCCAAGTAGAATGCGAGGATACGAAACGACTTATCCACCAAGTATTTTGTGCTGTTGGGTACGCAGTCGCCGATTCGCAAGTTCTCTCTACCAGGCGCCAATTAGGAAGTGGTGGAAATAAAACTGGTGCTCCAAATCTGGTAACATTTCGTGAAGAGAAATTCAAAGAGGATTTTTTCGAGCATAAGAGGAAGCATGGAGTTCTAGAAGCGTCAGCCGTGTCAGAGGCATTCAAAGAATCGTCAAATCGAGTAACGGTACGGGATGAAATGACTGCTTTCGGACGTGATCTATTGCGATACGCCAAGGAGGTGCAGTCAACTCTAGGATTCAAGTACGTTTGGCCTGGGTGGAATGGAAAGGTTCTAATCAGACGTCAGGATGGAAGTAAAGTGGAGAAAATCGGGACTAAGCAGGAGTTTCAGAAGTTCACGGTCAATACATCGAAGCGTCCTCTGGATATTTCTAGTGGTGCGGCCGATCCTTCACCTAGCAATTCACCAAGATCTTCGCCGCTGATCCAACAGTCAACTAAGCGTACTCGTTAAAATTTGAATTGTAATCTAGCGAAACTGAATTATAACAATTGAAATGAATAATTTTTATGTAGGAAATGTTGAAACATTAAATAAAAACTTTAGTCGGATGGGTAATAGTTGTGCGTTGCGAATCTTACAACTAAACACGGACAAACAGACGTAACTCTTTGAGGAAATTCATTCAATCTTTTTGCTCAACACCTTTTTCATTAACACGCTGCCACCTGTTGGTATAACCGCGCGAGATACTGTCCACCATGATGGATTGCGTTTTGACGTTTGCCAAAACGCACACTACTACATAACTTGCCTGTAATTTTCCTTTGCATCATTCAGCAACTTGTACACTAGCAATTGTAGATGCGATCGAACACTAGTGCCTCTAGTGAAACGATCGCGGAAATCAAATGTAATTCAAATTCATCGTTAAATGCATGTGCCAAGTCCTTTCGAAAAGTGTTACGTCTGTTTGTCTGTGAACTAAATATAAGAGGGATGAATACCTTGGAAAAATTTGATAAGTTAAAGGAGCTTTTGGATAACTATACTGGGTATATTGATCTACTAGTAATTGGAGAAACGTGGCTGAAATCGGATCGCACTCAATTGTTCAAGCTTGAAGGGTACAATGCAATGTTTTCTTGTCGTAATGACTCCGCTGGAGGTGGATTAGCAGTTAATGTGCGGAACGGAATCAGCTTTGAAGAATCCATCAACACACATGACCAAGGCTTCCACCATATCCATGTGTGCCTAAAACTGAAGGATTCGGTTTTCGATGTGCATGCTGTATACAGACCACCTAGCTACCACCAGTCTTTGCTTTATGATGATTTGGAATCCATATGCTCGAATACTAGAACCGACAGTTCCTGCGTGATCATCGGCGACATTAACATACCGGTCAACCAAACGGAACACAGAGTTATATATGAAAACCATAAATAAATGAATAGTTGAATATAAATTTCGATCGTTACAACCTCCATGCTTTAAAATTTAACTCGTTTATTGCTTACTTTCAGATGTCGTTTAGTTTTGACCGTCCCATCATAAGTATTTACGCTTGATCAACTGTTGGACCAACCAGTGAAGATTGAAACGATGATGAAGCTCAGGGCCTAGCAAATCACCCATAATTTTGGTTACTGTCGAAGAACAAGAAGTCGGTGTTAATAATACAAAACAGATATACATTTAACCTACAGGGGATAGACAAAATAATCAAGACAGGCAAAATTTTCACTTTTCAAAAAATGTTCAACTAGCCGTAAATTTTTAACAAGTGCATCGAATATTCTCAAATTTTTACTGTAAGTTCATCAACTAGTTGTGTATCATTGGTCCAAATTTGAGAAAGATCGGGCCATTTTCCACGAATTTTTAAAAATTCTTGAAAAAGGTATTTTTTTTTTTCTCGTGGTGGAAAATGTTTTTCGTTTTTGCAGAAACCATTTAAGAATATAATTTCACAAAAAATGGTTTCTGCAAAAATGGAAAACATTTTCCACCACAAAAAAATTCTGAAGACACCTTGATCCAAGCGCTACACGTGCACGAAAACCGATTTTGAAAATATTGCTTCGATATTTAATAAAAAATGAGGAAATGCTTCCAGTTTCGCCTTAACTTGAAATTTTTAACAAGAGAAAAAGTTACAGCGATTTTATGTTTTCACGATTTTTTTAGCAAATTGGTCTATTTTTTTCAATTCCTTCAAAACACATTTATATATAAGTCAATTAGGCAAAGGGCTTAAAGTCTCTATAATATAGCTAAATCAATCAATTAAATCAATTGGAGGGAAATTAAATGAACTATAATTTGCATCGTGAATTTTGAAACGGTGGTAAACTTTTGGATAATTTGGTGTTTTATTTGAAAAATAATCTAATCGTTTTAATGTTCTTCTGTATTAAGAATATCAAGTTAAGTCAACGGTTTTTCATAGCTCATTATATAAGTCATAAATGGTCAAAATTACATTGCATTCGGTTCATTGAATCCGGAGATAAAACATATCAAAGTTGGCTATCGGATAATTTTACCTTTTCCAAGAAGCTTTATAACTTCGTGGAGAGTCATTCCTTCCCAATTTTGGACCACTGATACACAACTAGTTGATGAACTTACTGTAAAAATTTTAGAATATTTGATGCACTTTGCGAAAAGTTACAGCTAATTGAACATTTTTTGAAAAGTGAAAATTTGGCCTGTTCCGATCATTTTGTCTATCCCCTGTACGTGCCAAGTAGATTTGAGTTAAAAAGAGTCTGCCTAATAAAAAGTCTGTTATGATATCATAATAAATTTGTTTTATTTGAATCAAAATCACCGTAAAACATCGTTCCTTTGAAGGACCTGTAGAAAGCAATCTAAATCTATATATATATATATTATATTATATATATATATATATATATATATAAATGCAGTGGCATACGTGGGAACGCGCATAACTTGCGAACGGATGGTCCGATTTGGGTCGCCTAAGTTTTGTTCTGTTAGTTTTCACCCAAGGAAGGTTTATGAGGCCAAAAACATGGGAAAATTGGAAGTTTTTGAAAATCGGGTTTTCATACATTTTGAACGGGGACTTCGGCGCTTGGCTAGGGACTTAAAACGTCAAAAAACGCAGTAGGCAAGACAAAGTTTGCCGGGGACAGCTAGTAAAATTAAAAAAAAAAAGAAATTGCAGGAATTTCTTCCGGTATTACTCTAGCAGTTTACTATGAAGATTTCTCAATGAGTTCCTTCTGATATTCCTTCTTTTGATAATTTTCCCTTCTTGGATATCTCAAGATTCCACTTTTAAGGATTCCTTCTGCTAAGAGTCCTCCAGAAGCTCCTTGTGACCTTCCCTTCCCTCAGTAGTTTTTTCTAAGGTTGCCCCAGGAACTTCTTCCAGCACTTCCTTCAGAGTTTTTTGTTTTCTAAGATTCCACTATGAGTTTCCTCCAAGAATCTTTTTCCCGAGATTCCTCCAGAACTTCCATCCGAAATTTCTACCGAGATTCGTTCAGGTATTTTTTCTCCGGGATTTACATACAATTCATTCCGAGATTCCGCAAGAAATTCCTTCCAGGATTATTCCATGAATTCAATACCAAACCTCTCCAGAAGTCCCTGCCGAGATTTCTCCTGGAATTCATTCTAGAATTCGTTTAGGCTTTCTTCCAGTAGTTCCTCCAGAAGTTTGTTTCTTAGATGCATCCAGGAGTGCCTTCTGGGAATCTTCCTTCTAAGATTGTTCTCTCTAAGATTCTTCTCGAAGTTTCTCCTAGAAATCTCCCAGAGGTTTCTCTTGAGCCTAAGATTCCTCCAAGATCTCCTTTTGACATTACTTAAGGAATTCGTTCCAATAGTCTTGAAAGAGCTCCTTCTGAGATTTCCCCAGAATTTCTTCTTGGGATTTCTCCAAGAAATTCCTTTCGTGGTCTTTCCAGAAATTATCCAGAATTGCTCCAGGAGCTCCTTCAGAGATTCTTCCAGGAGTAGTTCAGAAGCTCCATCTGGGATTCTTGCAGGAGTTCTCTCCAGAACATCTCCAGGAACTCCTTACGGGGCTCCTTCAGAGATTTCTCTAGAAATTCCTTCCGAGCTACTCCCATGAGATCCTTATGAAATTCCTTTACGAGCTTCTGAAATTCTTTCAGTTCCCTTTGAATGTCTTCCTTCTGTGAAGAAACTCCTTTAGCAATTCCTTACAAATCAGCTGTAGTGAAGAAAACCTCGAGGAGGAGCTTTATGTTTTTTTTTAAGGAACTCATGAGATAATTTCAGATGAAACTCTTCAGATGAAAAAATCTGAGAGAATTCAAGAAAGCATTTGATATGTATAAATTCCATAAGGAACTCTTGCGGAAATCCTAGAAGAAGTTCCTGAAGCCTGAGGCCAGCGACCATACTTGTTCTGAAAAGTACACTTGTTGAATATGCAATTTACTCCCCCGTTCAAGTATTTAAACGATCGTAAAAAGGTAAAACTTTCACTTTGGCAATCTCTTTACGATTTACTAACATATTTCATCTTGTATTTCATCCACATCCATAAACTTACATTTTACTTCAGACTACATCACACAGCACAACTACACCCTACTGATGACAATGATTATGAAATTACGGTCCAACCTACCCCACGTTAAAACGATGATTGTTTAATAAAGTCGTCGTACCAGGCTCTTCTGAATTTCATCCAAGAGTGCCATCCAGCCTAACGATTCAAAACTGGAATTCTACCGTGGAAAATTATCATCGTCCACACCGTTCGTTGTCTCTGCCAGCTCCGGCGTCTGTGGTTGTAAAACCCGGGCTCTCGGATTGAACGAGCTCTTGCCGGCTTACTACGACCAGCAGGCCAGAACAGTGAAAATTGCAATAAAATTCAACTCCAAAGGGGGGGAATGTAGAGGGTGGATGATAAGGCCTGTACACGGAAAGGAAGGCTACCACAAAACGACCTAATTAGTGTCTCTTATTTTCCAGTGCACGAAATGAGACTTATCTTCGAACGAACGAGTCACACGCGTTTCAAGACTGACGATATGATGCCTTGTGCTGCTGTTGCTTCAACTTGGGTGAAAAGTTTTTGAAAGATATATCACTCTAATATGGGTTGTAGTTTGTGTAGTGGCATACTTTCTACGAATTCTGGTGTATCTTTTCCAAATGACCAAAGAAAGTTTTGAAATGTCTTAGGAAGTTTTTAAATAGAGACCTCACTAAATAAAATGTCAGTCCTTCAATTTGAAATCATGCGACATTTGGGAAGCGAGTATAATTTCATGATTTTGAAACTCTTTTGAAAAGTGTCGCGCCATTTGCGAAAACTAAGCTAACTGCGTACGGCGAAACCCAAACAAACAGGTTAATTAGTGCGTGTGGGCTGGCCGTTACAATAATTGTGACACCTCGACACAAGAAACTAGGACACTAAGGCGTCAGAAGAATGGCATGGCGGAGTAGGTGGCGTCGGTGTCGGCGGTAAATTGTCGCCCAAGGCCAATTAGATGATAATTTTCGAGCGCATGCAGGGTGGATCCTAGCATGCTGCGACCGGCGGTAAATTGTATTCAAATTTGCCTTGCAACTCAAAAATCACTTCCGCCTGCTGCGATGCAAACGAAGACTAGAGAGAAACCAACATAGACCAGCGAAGCTGTATTCTAAATCGACGTGTCCATGGCCAAGCATTTCCACCATAAAGTTTCGGTTTTCCACATGCGATGCAAGGGACGTGCCCGAAATGGGAACGCTTCATAAATTCGAGCTTGCCCCATCGTAGTAGGTAGTAGTCCAACCCTTTCGCCACAGCCCTTTTCCGTTTGTTTGGAACGACGACGTCAAACAGGGCTGTGTTGGGCGCAACAGGGGTGGAGCGCAACGATGAATGCATGGCCTGCTATGTTCCATGTGTGCGGTAAGCCACAATGATACGCTCGCCAAGGTTCCGTTTTGGCGGGATCCACATCATAGACGACGATGGCATCCATGACAGATAGGACACACTGCTGTCAGAAAGCGCCCAGGGAACTGCTGCAGCTGTATAAAATGAAGGATAGAGACTGTTAACCGAGTGCCGAGATCTATCAATTCGGCATTAAATGGATTATAAATTTGTGTGTCTCTCTCCCTTGGTTCCATTCGGCTTCTGCAGGTTTTATGAGATGGCATTTGCCCCAAATCTATCATTTTGGAATTTTGCAATATGAGTGCTGCTGGCTGGTGCTACACCGTTCGCCACGTGAGGATTTAAAGGAAGATTGGGATGGGGCGACGAGTTTAGGAGTGTAAATCTGAAGAATTCTCAAAATATGCAGAGTCTTTCGAAACCAGGAATGCCAGATGAAGAGAATGTCATCATTTAGAAGACGTTTATTATGTTGTAAAAATGTTGAGTTTTGTTTACTTTTTTCGCCGAACAACGAACTTCCGGCAAAGAATCTTTCCTGATAGAGAATGTCTCGCTTAGTTTACCTTCAATATTTAACCAAAAATTCCTCAGGTATGTTTTGTAACAAAAAAGAAGGAAAAATCACCTGGCATCCCTGCTGAAATCTAGATTCAACGTCAGTGGTGGAACCATCAGACCGTGTTCGTTTCTGGGGAAAACGATTACTCTTTACATACGTACATCTGGATGCATTCACTCGTTCCGCGCACAGAAATGTAAGTGAAAAACGACCACTCATTCCTTTATTTATAACACACTCACTCACTCACTCACTCACTCATGATGTCCAGGATTTTGATGGGTAAAAGTGAAGCATCATTGCGATCATAGCAACCCTGCTGCTCTGTAGCATTAAGTGCAGCGCCGTTCGTTCGTTCGTTCGTTCACCGGACTACTATGTCCGGTTACTCCGGTTGGTTTTCGCATTTCAAACATCTCCAGCATGTCATCCGAAATGACACACAGTCTCGCACACTAGCCGATGGACGTTACTCAGCAAAATTTATCACATTCAATCATTTTTACGTGTGTGCACTGGGCAGATGTGAGCTGTAAGTTTCGTGCTTGTGGTTCCGAAAATAGCTGACAGGATGTTCAACTTCTAAATCTCTGCCATGAACAATATTTTCAGTTCAAAGTTTCACTTTGATTGAACATCTTGATTCAACGCCTTCTATGGATTTGTAAATTTCACTGAGCGTCAATGGCATACCCGAGCTCATTTAACTTTGTGTGCCGCCAAACGCTGATTTTCGCCAGTATCGCATTACAATACCAATAAACAGCTCGCAAAGTGCGAGATATAGAGCTTAGTCTCGAAGCTGATGCGCTAAAAGAAACAATAACAATAACAACACTTTTTCCCTAACTGCTAGATTGTGCTACGACTAGACAAATAGACGTAGCTACCGAATTAGAAATTTACCCGTATGCAATTGATAGTTTATCAACGGGACACCAGTAGCGCTAGCTTCCCTTTTACTTCTGATTGACGTTTGCACACGACTGCCACCTATTGACCGATTGTCGATAACTAGTTCGAAACAAAGACCAGTAGCTTCGACTGTATGCCCTACCATCACTTTAGCAATACTGCGTTACTTGCAATGATTCAGCACAGACAAACAGACGTAACACTTGCGAAATTCTCATCGACCACGCTTTTAACGATCATTTTAAATTTTCATAGTCGTGGCTTTCACAACCAGAGGCGCGCGCATCGTTTTTCTATGCGTTTGACGTTTCACACTAGCGCCTTCTGTTGACGATATTGCACAACACAGTGATTCGTGCAACTGGGCGATGGATTTCCATGAAAATCGTTCAAGGTGTTACGTCTGCTTGTCTGTGGATTCAGTGACCACTTTTCCAATCATAAACTATTCTTTCACGTGTTACGTCCGCTTATCTCTGCCCCGACTATCCTCCGGACTTGGATTGTGATTGTTGGTCGCCGTCACTATCACTCCGTTGCCACAGTCGTCTCATGAGCCAAGATGATTGATGACGGAGACGCAGGAGGAAACGCCACACCAGAACTGGCTTACTTTCACGCCGGCGGTCGCCGCGGGCAGTTCCGTCCATTTCCGCGCTACATGAAGAAGCAACATTGTTAGTGAGAGGCTAAATTACCATCGTGAAAATCGGCGTACGGCCTCCCTTGATAGTGGGAGGGACTTTGATTCCGAGAAACGTGGTCTTCACTTTGGGTCGGTTCGGCGATTCGTGAATTGAATCATTTCCGCGGGAAACAGGTGATCCTGTCGGGTTTTTATGAATAAAAATTAACTGTTGGTGGACTTCCATTTGTTTCTGCGAGTCACAGTAGGTCATGATTCTAAATAAGATCGTCCTTTTATTGTAAAGTAAGTTACCCGTGCGTTTCGGGAAAAGCTTTTGCTTTTAGAGTAATCGTAGGAGGCGGGTGTGGTTTCATCCGTGCAAATAGAAAACATGGCTTGCTGAGAACTTTTCTTGAATGACGACGCATATTTTGATGTTTTGCTGCGTTTTGATTTATGAAATGTGATTTAAGACTGGGAATTGATTTGGATTGGATTTGGATTGGATTTGGATTGGATTTGGATTGGATTTGGATTGGATTTGGATTGGATTTGGATTGGATTTGGATTGCATTTGGATTGGATTTGGATTGGATTTGGATTGGATTTGGATTGGATTTGGATTGGATTTGGATTGGATTTGGATTGCATTTGGATTGGATTTGGATTGGATTTGGATTGGATTTGGATTGGATTTGGATTGCATTTGGATTGGATTTGGATTGGATTTGGATTGGATTTGGATTGGATTTGGATTGGATTTGGATTGGATTTGGATTGGATTTGGATTGGATTTGGATTGGATTTGGATTGGATTTGGATTGGATTTGGATTGGATTTGGATTGGATTTGGATTGGATTTGGATTGGATTTGGATTGGATTTGGATTGGATTGGATTTGGATTGGATTTGGATTGGATTTGGATTGGATTTGGATTGGATTGGATTTGGATTGGATTTGGATTGGATTTGGATTGGATTTGGATTGGATTTGGATTGGATTTGGATTGGATTTGGATTGGATTTGGATTGGATTTGGATTGGATTTGGATTGGATTTGGATTGGATTTGGATTGGATTTGGATTGGATTTGGATTGGATTTGGATTGGATTTGGATTGGATTTGGATTGGATTTGGATTGGATTTGGATTGGATTTGGATTGGATTTGGATTGGATTTGGATTGGATTTGGATTGGATTTGGATTGGATTTGGATTGGATTTGGATTGGATTTGGATTGGATTTGGATTGGATTTGGATTGGATTTGGATTGCATTTGGATTGGATTTGGATTGGATTTGGATTGGATTTGGATTGGATTTGGATTGGATTTGGATTGCATTTGGATTGGATTTGGATTGGATTTGGATTGGGTTTGGATTGGATTTGGATTGGATTTGGATTGGATTTGGATTGGGTTTGGATTGGATTTGGATTGGATTTGGATTGGATTTGGATTGTATTTGGATTGGATTTGGATTGGGTTTGGATTGGATTTGGATTGGATTTGGATCGGATTTGGATTGGATTTGGATTGGATTTGGATTGGATTTGGATTGGATTTGGATTGGATTTGGATTGCATTTGGATTGGATTTGGATTGGATTTGGATTGGATTTGGATTGGATTTGGATTGGATTTGGATCGGATTTGGATTGGATTTGGATTGGATTTGGATTGGATTTGGATTGGATTTGGATTGGATTTGGATTGGATTTGGATTGGATTTGGATCGGATTTGGATTGGATTTGGATTGGATTTGGATTGGATTTGGATCGGATTTGGATTGGATTTGGATTGGATTTGGATTGGGTTTGGATTGGATTTGGATTGCATTTGGATTGGATTTGGATTGGATTTGGATTGGATTTGGATTGGATTTGGATTGGATTTGGATTGGATTTGGATCGGATTTGGATTGGATTTGGATTGGATTTGGATTGGATTTGGATTGGATTTGGATTGGATTTGGATTGGATTTGGATTGGATTTGGATTGGATTTGGATTGGGTTTGGATTGGATTTGGATTGGATTTGGATCGGATTTGGATTGGATTTGGATTGGATTTGGATTGGATTTGGATCGGATTTGGATTGGATTTGGATTGGATTTGGATTGGATTTGGATTGGATTTGGATTGCATTTGGATTGGATTTGGATTGGATTTGGATTGGGTTTGGATTGGATTTGGATTGGATTTGGATTGGATTTGGATCGGATTTGGATTGGATTTGGATTGGATTTGGATTGGATTTGGATCGGATTTGGATTGGATTTGGATTGGATTTGGATTGGATTTGGATTGGATTTGGATTGGATTTGGATCGGATTTGGATTGGATTTGGATCGGATTTGGATTGGATTTGGATTGGATTTGGATTGGATTTGGATTGGATTTGGATTGGATTTGGATTGCATTTGGATTGGATTTGGATTGGATTTGGATTGGGTTTGGATTGGATTTGGATTGGATTTGGATTGGATTTGGATCGGATTTGGATTGGATTTGGATTGGATTTGGATTGGATTTGGATCGGATTTGGATTGGATTTGGATTGGATTTGGATTGGATTTGGATTGGATTTGGATTGGATTTGGATTGGATTTGGATTGGATTTGGATTGGATTTGGATTGGATTTGGATTGGATTTGGATTGGATTTGGATTGGATTTGGATTGGATTTGGATTGGATTTGGATTGGATTTGGATTGGGTTTGGATTGGATTTGGATTGGATTTGGATCGGATTTGGATTGGATTTGGATTGGATTTGGATTGGATTTGGATTGGATTTGGATTGGATTTGGATTGGATTTGGATTGGATTTGGATTGGATTTGGATTGGATTTGGATTGGATTTGGATCGGATTTGGATTGGATTTGGATTGGATTTGGATTGGATTTGGATCGGATTTGGATTGGATTTGGATTGGATTTGGATTGGATTTGGATTGGATTTGGATTGGATTTGGATTGGATTTGGATTGGATTTGGATTGGATTTGGATTGGATTTGGATTGGATTTGGATTGGATTTGGATTGGGTTTGGATTGGATTTGGATTGGATTTGGATCGGATTTGGATTGGATTTGGATTGGATTTGGATTGGATTTGGATTGGATTTGGATTGGATTTGGATTGGATTTGGATTGGATTTGGATTGGATTTGGATTGGATTTGGATTGGATTTGGATTGGATTTGGATTGGATTTGGATTGGATTTGGATTGGATTTGGATTGGATTTGGATTGGATTTGGATTGGATTTGGATTGGATTTGGATTGGATTTGGATTGGATTTGGATCGGATTTGGATTGGATTTGGATTGGATTTGGATTGGATTTGGATTGGATTTGGATTGGATTTGGATTGGATTTGGATTGGATTTGGATTGGATTTGGATTGGATTTGGATTGGATTTGGATTGGATTTGGATTGGATTTGGATTGGATTTGGATTGGATTTGGATTGGATTTGGATTGGATTTGGATTGGATTTGGATTGGATTTGGATTGGATTTGGATTGGATTTGGATTGGATTTGGATTGGATTTGGATTGGATTTGGATTGGATTTGGATTGGATTTGGATTGGATTTGGATTGGATTTGGATTGGATTTGGATTGGATTTGGATTGGATTTGGATTGGATTTGGATTGGATTTGGATTGGATTTGGATTGGATTTGGATTGGATTTGGATTGGATTTGGATTGGATTTGGATTGGATTTGGATTGGATTTGGATTGGATTTGGATTGGATTTGGATTGGATTTGGATTGGATTTGGATTGGATTTGGATTGGATTTGGATTGGATTTGGATTGGATTTGGATTGGATTTGGATTGGATTTGGATTGGATTTGGATTGGATTTGGATTGGATTTGGATTGGATTTGGATTGGATTTGGATTGGATTTGGATTGGATTTGGATTGGATTTGGATTGGATTTGGATTGGATTTGGATTGGATTTGGATTGGATTTGGATTGGATTTGGATTGGATTTGGATTGGATTTGGATTGGATTTGGATTGGATTTGGATTGGATTTGGATTGGATTTGGATTGGATTTGGATTGGATTTGGATTGGATTTGGATTGGATTTGGATTGGATTTGGATTGGATTTGGATTGGATTTGGATTGGATTTGGATTGGATTTGGATTGGATTTGGATTGGATTTGGATTGGATTTGGATTGGATTTGGATTGGATTTGGATTGGATTTGGATTGGATTTGGATTGGATTTGGATTGGATTTGGATTGGATTTGGATTGGATTTGGATTGGATTTGGATTGGATTTGGATTGGATTTGGATTGGATTTGGATTGGATTTGGATTGGATTTGGATTGGATTTGGATTGGATTTGGATTGGATTTGGATTGGATTTGGATTGGATTTGGATTGGATTTGGATTGGATTTGGATTGGATTTGGATTGGATTTGGATTGGATTTGGATTGGATTTGGATTGGATTTGGATTGGATTTGGATTGGATTTGGATTGGATTTGGATTGGATTTGGATTGGATTTGGATTGGATTTGGATTGGATTTGGATTGGATTTGGATTGGATTTGGATTGGATTTGGATTGGATTTGGATTGGATTTGGATTGGATTTGGATTGGATTTGGATTGGATTTGGATTGGATTTGGATTGGATTTGGATTGGATTTGGATTGGATTTGGATTGGATTTGGATTGGATTTGGATTGGATTTGGATTGGATTTGGATTGGATTTGGATTGGATTTGGATTGGATTTGGATTGGATTTGGATTGGATTTGGATTGGATTTGGATTGGATTTGGATTGGATTTGGATTGGATTTGGATTGGATTTGGATTGGATTTGGATTGGATTTGGATTGGATTTGGATTGGATTTGGATTGGATTTGGATTGGATTTGGATTGGATTTGGATTGGATTTGGATTGGATTTGGATTGGATTTGGATTGGATTTGGATTGGATTTGGATTGGATTTGGATTGGATTTGGATTGGATTTGGATTGGATTTGGATTGGATTTGGATTGGATTTGGATTGGATTTGGATTGGATTTGGATTGGATTTGGATTGGATTTGGATTGGATTTGGATTGGATTTGGATTGGATTTGGATTGGATTTGGATTGGATTTGGATTGGATTTGGATTGGATTTGGATTGGATTTGGATTGGATTTGGATTGGATTTGGATTGGATTTGGATTGGATTTGGATTGGATTTGGATTGGATTTGGATTGGATTTGGATTGGATTTGGATTGGATTTGGATTGGATTTGGATTGGATTTGGATTGGATTTGGATTGGATTTGGATTGGATTTGGATTGGATTTGGATTGGATTTGGATTGGATTTGGATTGGATTTGGATTGGATTTGGATTGGATTTGGATTGGATTTGGATTGGATTTGGATTGGATTTGGATTGGATTTGGATTGGATTTGGATTGGATTTGGATTGGATTTGGATTGGATTTGGATTGGATTTGGATTGGATTTGGATTGGATTTGGATTGGATTTGGATTGGATTTGGATTGGATTTGGATTGGATTTGGATTGGATTTGGATTGGATTTGGATTGGATTTGGATTGGATTTGGATTGGATTTGGATTGGATTTGGATTGGATTTGGATTGGATTTGGATTGGATTTGGATTGGATTTGGATTGGATTTGGATTGGATTTGGATTGGATTTGGATTGGATTTGGATTGGATTTGGATTGGATTTGGATTGGATTTGGATCGGATTTGGATTGGATTTGGATTGGATTTGGATTGGATTTGGATCGGATTTGGATTGGATTTGGATTGGATTTGGATTGGATTTGGATTGGATTTGGATTGGATTTGGATTGGATTTGGATTGGATTTGGATTGGATTTGGATTGGATTTGGATTGGATTTGGATTGGATTTGGATTGGATTTGGATTGGATTTGGATTGGATTTGGATTGGATTTGGATTGGATTTGGATTGGATTTGGATTGGATTTGGATCGGATTTGGATTGGATTTGGATTGGATTTGGATTGGATTTGGATCGGATTTGGATTGGATTTGGATTGGATTTGGATTGGATTTGGATTGGATTTGGATTGGATTTGGATTGGATTTGGATTGGATTTGGATTGGATTTGGATTGGATTTGGATTGGATTTGGATTGGATTTGGATCGGATTTGGATTGGATTTGGATTGGATTTGGATTGGATTTGGATTGGATTTGGATTGGATTTGGATTGGATTTGGATCGGATTTGGATCGGATTTGGATTGGATTTGGATTGGATTTGGATTGGATTTGGATTGGATTTGGATCGGATTTGGATTGGATTTGGATTGGATTTGGATTGGATTTGGATTGGATTTGGATTGGATTTGGATTGGATTTGGATTGGATTTGGATCGGATTTGGATCGGATTTGGATTGGATTTGGATTGGATTTGGATTGGATTTGGATTGGATTTGGATTGGATTTGGATTGGATTTGGATCGGATTTGGATCGGATTTGGATTGGATTTGGATTGGATTTGGATTGGATTTGGATTGGATTTGGATCGGATTTGGATTGGATTTGGATTGGATTTGGATTGGATTTGGATCGGATTTGGATTGGATTTGGATTGGATTTGGATCGGATTTGGATTGGATTTGGATTGGATTTGGATTGGATTTGGATTGGATTTGGATTGGATTTGGATTGGATTTGGATTGGATTTGGATTGGATTTGGATTGGATTTGGATTGGATTTGGATCGGATTTGGATTGGATTTGGATTGGATTTGGATTGGGTTTGGATTGGATTTGGATTGGATTTGGATTGGATTTGGATTGGATTTGGATTGGATTTGGATTGGATTTGGATTGGATTTGGATCGGATTTGGATTGGATTTGGATTGGATTTGGATTGGATTTGGATTGGATTTGGATTGGATTTGGATTGGATTTGGATTGGATTTGGATTGGATTTGGATTGGATTTGGATTGGATTTGGATTGCATTTGGATTGGATTTGGATTGGATTTGGATTGGGTTTGGATTGGATTTGGATTGGATTTGGATTGGATTTGGATCGGATTTGGATTGGATTTGGATTGGATTTGGATTGGATTTGGATTGCATTTGGATTGGATTTGGATTGGATTTGGATTGGATTTGGATTGGATTTGGATTGGATTTGGATTGGATTTGGATAGGATTTGGATTGGATTTGGATTGGATTTGGATTGGATTTGGATTGGATTTGGATTGGATTTGGATTGGATTTGGATTGGATTTGGATTGGATTTGGATTGGATTTGGATTGGATTTGGATTGGATTTGGATTGGATTTGGATTGGATTTGGATTGGATTTGGATTGGATTTGGATTGGATTTGGATTGGATTTGGATTGGATTTGGATTGGATTTGGATTGGATTTGGATTGGATTTGGATTGGATTTGGATTGGATTTGGATTGGATTTGGATTGGATTTGGATTGGATTTGGATTGGATTTGGATTGGATTTGGATTGGATTTGGATTGGATTTGGATTGGATTTGGATTGGATTTGGATTGGATTTGGATTGGATTTGGATTGGATTTGGATTGGATTTGGATTGGATTTGGATTGGATTTGGATTGGATTTGGATTGGATTTGGATTGGATTTGGATTGGATTTGGATTGGATTTGGATTGGATTTGGATTGGATTTGGATTGGATTTGGATTGGATTTGGATTGGATTTGGATTGGATTTGGATTGGATTTGGATTGGATTTGGATTGGATTTGGATTGGATTTGGATTGGATTTGGATTGGATTTGGATTGGATTTGGATTGGATTTGGATTGGATTTGGATTGGATTTGGATTGGATTTGGATTGGATTTGGATTGGATTTGGATTGGATTTGGATTGGATTTGGATTGGATTTGGATTGGATTTGGATTGGATTTGGATTGGATTTGGATTGGATTTGGATTGGATTTGGATTGGATTTGGATTGGATTTGGATTGGATTTGGATTGGATTTGGATTGGATTTGGATTGGATTTGGATTGGATTTGGATTGGATTTGGATTGGATTTGGATTGGATTTGGATTGGATTTGGATTGGATTTGGATTGGATTTGGATTGGATTTGGATTGGATTTGGATTGGATTTGGATTGGATTTGGATTGGATTTGGATTGGATTTGGATTGGATTTGGATTGGATTTGGATTGGATTTGGATTGGATTTGGATTGGATTTGGATTGGATTTGGATTGGATTTGGATTGGATTTGGATTGGATTTGGATTGGATTTGGATTGGATTTGGATTGGATTTGGATTGGATTTGGATTGGATTTGGATTGGATTTGGATTGGATTTGGATTGGATTTGGATTGGATTTGGATTGGATTTGGATTGGATTTGGATTGGATTTGGATTGGATTTGGATTGGATTTGGATTGGATTTGGATTGGATTTGGATTGGATTTGGATTGGATTTGGATTGGATTTGGATTGGATTTGGATTGGATTTGGATTGGATTTGGATTGGATTTGGATTGGATTTGGATTGGATTTGGATTGGATTTGGATTGGATTTGGATTGGATTTGGATTGGATTTGGATTGGATTTGGATTGGATTTGGATTGGATTTGGATTGGATTTGGATTGGATTTGGATTGGATTTGGATTGGATTTGGATTGGATTTGGATTGGATTTGGATTGGATTTGGATTGGATTTGGATTGGATTTGGATTGGATTTGGATTGGATTTGGATTGGATTTGGATTGGATTTGGATTGGATTTGGATTGGATTTGGATTGGATTTGGATTTGGATTGGATTTGGATTGGATTTGGATTGGATTTGGATTGGATTTGGATTGGATTTGGATTGGATTTGGATTGGATTTGGATTGGATTTGGATTGGATTTGGATTGGATTTGGATTGGATTTGGATTGGATTTGGATTGGATTTGGATTGGATTTGGATTGGATTTGGATTGGATTTGGATTGGATTTGGATTGGATTTGGATTGGATTTGGATTGGATTTGGATTGGATTTGGATTGGATTTGGATTGGATTTGGATTGGATTTGGATTGGATTTGGATTGGATTTGGATTGGATTTGGATTGGATTTGGATTGGATTTGGATTGGATTTGGATTGGATTTGGATTGGATTTGGATTGGATTTGGATTGGATTTGGATTGGATTTGGATTGGATTTGGATTTGGATTGGATTTGGATTGGATTTGGATTGGATTTGGATTGGATTTGGATTGGATTTGGATTGGATTTGGATTGGATTTGGATTGGATTTGGATTGGATTTGGATTGGATTTGGATTTGGATTGGATTTGGATTGGATTTGGATTGGATTTGGATTGGATTTGGATTGGATTTGGATTGTTTGTTTTAGTTGAATTTATTGTGATTTTTGTTTCGACTTAGACTTTGATGCGATAAATTTCGTCGTACTCATATTTCGCTTTCGATTTCGCTGTCAATCTCAGTCGCAGGGTTTTTGCAACTCGCCCGATAATGTGACAGTTTTCGCCGGCCGTCTCAATGTTTACCATTAAGGTCTTTTGTTCTCGGCCCACCAGCTGATCATGTTTACACAACAAAACCAGCTGGTTCACCGATGTTTACGTTCATCCTCATTGTTCTCGGCTACCAGCTGTTTATGTTTTCATAACAAAATCAGCTGGTTTCGCCTGAATCGGGGAAAGAAGGCGAAAATGTGTCATAAATGTTTTTTTAGTACCAGATTTGGGCGAGTTCAATTTCGTCGCCAAAGTCTGATTATTCTTAAAAACTACAATAGATTATTTTAATTTGAATATCGAAGATGGATATGATTCGATCACTTGAACAAAACAGCAGTAAGATTTCGAATGTTTATACTTTTAAAATCATTCGTTTAACATGGATCTTTTGCACTTCAAATGGTCAGAAAACTTTTGTTTTCCTTCTGATTTTCATTTGTTGAATGTTGTTTGTTCGTTGTACTAATTTGAAATCCTGTACTCAATGACCGATCCGTCACCGCAAAATCCATGTTTATTAGTTTGCAAGTTTGACCGCATTTGTTGGTGAAATGGAAAAGGCGTAACCGCACTCTGTTCCATGTGCGGTTTAATCTAAGCCGTTGTTGGTTGCCGCCATAGTTGTTGTCATTCGTGCTCTGTACATGTAGGTCATCATACATCCTAGTAGGCTCAAAACAGACAAACCATTCGTCCGACTGAGTTTTATGGCCTGTCTAAGTACACGTTGACACAATTCCCATTCCCACATCGACATGGCGGTGATTTCGTATCCTGTGTAAAGCGTGCCTTCCGGCATCTAGTTTTGAAACATTGACGATTCAAAAGCCGGTTCGGATCGGTTCGCTGTGCAAACAATAGATAAGAAATCAATCAGCCGTAATATACGAGAGCAATTAAAATTTATCACTTTTATTCCGAGCGCTCTCTCAGTGCCGCTCGTTACCCGGTCCGTGTAAACCCGGCTGAACATATATTTTGGAAGCCCTAATAAAACATCCATTGGAAATACACAATGTTTCGCAAGATAATCATACAGGTTGTTGTGGTTACCGTACAAAAACTATTAAATGAGTGTATGGTTTATGGTTATGCACCATACTATGTAGCGTAAAAACACATTTTGTAATACAACCATATATTTCATTGTCATTAAACTGTCTAAACTTTCAGTACAATACAATACATGGTTGTGTTACCATACAATAACGATATAATTAACTGTAAGCAATGTTCATATTGTAGTTTTATCATTATGTATTTAATTTCTACGAGATTTTTTTTTTTAAGCCCTAATAAAACGTCCATTGCAAATACACAATATTTCGCAAGATAACCATACAGTTTTTTGTGGTTACCATACAAAAACTATTCAATAAGTGTATGGTTTATGGTTATGCACCAAACCACGTATCGTAAAAACACATCTTGTAATACAACCATATATTTCATTGTCATTCAGCTGTCTAAATTTTCAGTAAAATGCAATAAATGGTTGTTTTACCATACAATAACGATATAATTAACTGTTAGCAATACATATATTGTATCATTATGTATTTAATTTCTACGAGATTTTTTTATCCGGGAGACGTTACACAAGCGAATAGCGGCGTCACCAATCGCAGTAGTCGTCGGTGGGCTATGAATTATTGTCAGCACCGCAGCAAGCCGTAAATCGGTATAAATGACAATTTTCTCGCTTGCTTTTCCAAGAGCGGAGCCCTTCTTGTGGGACCGTCGTGGGCCGCCTTGAGCTCGGAGGAAACTTTTTGCTTCTTGGCAAGTTGTGGCATTGTTGGTTCCGGTTCCAGGCGAGCGTCGCCTTGGTGCGGTAATCCCTGCTATCCTTCGGGACGTCCTGTCCTCCTTCGGCATCGTCGCCTACCTACTATGCAAGGCCCACATGAGCTGCACACACATCCATCATGGCGCGAGCGAGGTGGCGTCGAAGCGAACACCCGCTTTCACAAGTCATAAATTTTTATTTATACACATTATCGCTGCACCATTCGACGGACGGGAAAAGTGCGAATGCCGATTGTGGAACGAGAGAAAAACAATCATCATCACTCAAAAGTGAGCGAGCGACTTTTCGAACAGAGGAGCCCAATTCTTGCTCCAATGAAATAAACTAATGAACTCGATAAAATACACATAAAAAAAAACAAAACAAACACAATGTTCAAGATAATCATACTGTTTGTTGTGGTTACCATACAAAAACAGTATGGCTTGTGGTTATGTACTATACGATATATCGTAAAAAACTGAACTGAACTGAACTGAACTGAACTGAACTGAACTGAACTGAACTGAACTGAACTGAACTGAACTGAACTGAACTGAACTGAACTGAACTGAACTGAACTGAACTGAACTGAACTGAACTGAACTGAACTGAACTGAACTGAACTGAACTGAACTGAACTGAACTGAACTGAACTGAACTGAACTGAACTGAACTGAACTGAACTGAACTGAACTGAACTGAACTGAACTGAACTGAACTGAACTGAACTGAACTGAACTGAACTGAACTGAACTGAACTGAACTGAACTGAACTGAACTGAACTGAACTGAACTGAACTGAACTGAACTGAACTGAACTGAACTGAACTGAACTGAACTGAACTGAACTGAACTGAACTGAACTGAACTGAACTGAACTGAACTGAACTGAACTGAACTGAACTGAACTGAACTGAACTGAACTGAACTGAACTGAACTGAACTGAACTGAACTGAACTGAACTGAACTGAACTGAACTGAACTGAACTGAACTGAACTGAACTGAACTGAACTGAACTGAACTGAACTGAACTGAACTGAACTGAACTGAACTGAACTGAACTGAACTGAACTGAACTGAACTGAACTGAACTGAACTGAACTGAACTGAACTGAACTGAACTGAACTGAACTGAACTGAACTGAACTGAACTGAACTGAACTGAACTGAACTGAACTGAACTGAACTGAACTGAACTGAACTGAACTGAACTGAACTGAACTGAACTGAACTGAACTGAACTGAACTGAACTGAACTGAACTGAACTGAACTGAACTGAACTGAACTGAACTGAACTGAACTGAACTGAACTGAACTGAACTGAACTGAACTGAACTGAACTGAACTGAACTGAACTGAACTGAACTGAACTGAACTGAACTGAACTGAACTGAACTGAACTGAACTGAACTGAACTGAACTGAACTGAACTGAACTGAACTGAACTGAACTGAACTGAACTGAACTGAACTGAACTGAACTGAACTGAACTGAACTGAACTGAACTGAACTGAACTGAACTGAACTGAACTGAACTGAACTGAACTGAACTGAACTGAACTGAACTGAACTGAACTGAACTGAACTGAACTGAACTGAACTGAACTGAACTGAACTGAACTGAACTGAACTGAACTGAACTGAACTGAACTGAACTGAACTGAACTGAACTGAACTGAACTGAACTGAACTGAACTGAACTGAACTGAACTGAACTGAACTGAACTGAACTGAACTGAACTGAACTGAACTGAACTGAACTGAACTGAACTGAACTGAACTGAACTGAACTGAACTGAACTGAACTGAACTGAACTGAACTGAACTGAACTGAACTGAACTGAACTGAACTGAACTGAACTGAACTGAACTGAACTGAACTGAACTGAACTGAACTGAACTGAACTGAACTGAACTGAACTGAACTGAACTGAACTGAACTGAACTGAACTGAACTGAACTGAACTGAACTGAACTGAACTGAACTGAACTGAACTGAACTGAACTGAACTGAACTGAACTGAACTGAACTGAACTGAACTGAACTGAACTGAACTGAACTGAACTGAACTGAACTGAACTGAACTGAACTGAACTGAACTGAACTGAACTGAACTGAACTGAACTGAACTGAACTGAACTGAACTGAACTGAACTGAACTGAACTGAACTGAACGGAACTGAACTGAACTGAACTGAACGGAACTGAACGGAACTGAACTGAACCCGCATCACCTAACAAATGATTCCCAATCCAACTAGTTCGTTATAGTGTACACAATCTTTTAAATTGGTATAAACACCCTTTTCCACTCCAACCATTCCGAATGAAGTGAAAACCGTGGTGACACACAAGGACGCAGCAGTAGTTGCATCGTTGGACATTCGTTGAGGACCAACGAATTGAATCGCCGTATATCAGGTCAGATCGGGTTTGGGTCGCACGTCGAAACAATTGCTCCAGGATCTCCAACTGCGTCCACGTGCACGTGGGTTGGTTATTGGCGGGACCCGGGACCATTCTTTATGGGAAATTTATTCAGTCTAGACGCCGCACCGGGGACGGAACGGCGCGGCATCCGACGAAGAGAAATCGAACCACAAAATACACGACCGATTCGAGGCATCGTCGGTCGGTTGGTTGTCGATGAACACAATATCGAGTTAGCCTTGAGAACCCGAACGCCCAAAAAATGTGCATCCTGTGGACGGTTGGTCCAAGTAGGTTAGTCATTTTTTGTGGCACTCCACACCACACCACACAGGTTCGATTGGACCGTTGAGGGCAATCAAAGCAAGTGCGTGTGTGAGTTTCGACGATAGATTTTCGATTTTCGCTTCTATTTTTTCTGGGCGGGCAATGGGTTGCTGCGATGATGATGAGTTGCGGTCATCGAGGTTCTACCAGGATGTTTATCGAAATGGGTAAGGGTCGTGGTTAGGAACGATGGGTGTTTCTAATTCTCTAAGGGTCGTCGTCGTGGATAGGATTTTGTGAATGGTAGGTACCTAGGTGGTTAGATGGCACTCATTCACTTGGTTGTGTCAGTTGACCCACTTTGCTTCAGAGATGAATTATTTGCCGTGAACGAGAGTTTGCGGTTTTCATCATAGGAAGGCAGAGAAACTAATAAACATCAGCGCACGTGGGCTTGCTTGGATGTGAAATGTCAAGGAAAACCTGTTAACATAATAGCATAAAATCTCATTATGTAGTGTAAAGTCAATAGCAGAAGGCAAAGCTGTCAGCTCCACAACAATGATTCAGCAAAAGCTATTGTAAATGGTGTCGTTCAGGGTGGATTGTTTCAATCAATGCTGTTATGAGAATCGCCTCCTTCCCGTCCGTTACCGAAGCACACAGATTTGGGGCTAATCACTGACTCTAAGACAAGATTGACGCAATTTTCCAACGAGAGCTGTCCTGGCCACGTCCTTGTGACAGCTGAGGGATTGGAAAGGAAGATTAGTTGAACACCTCAGAAAGGTATGTAGAAACATCTACGTCCTCTCAACACTACGTGATCCGCTAAATCGTCAGGTAAGGCAAATATGTTGAACACCGAATATCAATTTGCAAGCACTTTCCGAAATAAAATTTGCGAAAGGCTTTCTAAATTCGGCCGGCCATATTCAAAACAACGCAGAACAATGAATACGCGTGACAGTTTAGAAAGCGCAGCCACTCGCGCGCACTGCCTGCTACGACGATCCTCAATATGAGTTGACCTCATTCACAGTTAGTTTGAGATGATCTAAAAATCCGTTTCACATACCTAACCCATTATTTCAGTCATTTTTGCAGCTTCCCACCTTCCCAAGCTTTTCACT
This sequence comes from Aedes albopictus, assembly GCF_035046485.1. Lineage (NCBI taxonomy): Eukaryota > Metazoa > Arthropoda > Insecta > Diptera > Culicidae > Aedes > Aedes albopictus. The sequence continues at coordinate 15,936,715 of NC_085136.1, forward strand.
CGCCCTTCCCCAAGTGAAAACACGTCAAGCACGTTGCTGCAAACTCATTTATTCAATCACCATTTGGAATCACCTAGTGGCATGTCTCTATGCTGAAAAAAGTGGGGCCAAAGTAAATTTGTCATGTGAATGGAATGATTCGAAAAAAAAAAAGATATCGATTTAATTCGCCGTCGCCATGAATGGGAACGGCGAAAGAGCGATAGGGGCGGCGAGACAATCGTTTGAGTATCGTTACTGTATACGTTTATGAGAAACAAGAATAGACCGACAATTTTCGGCAGTACATATCGTAAAACACGAATTTATTTTCATTTCAATTGGCAAGTCGTCATCGTATAACATAACGGATGTGCCATAGAGACTTGTGGTGGCGATGGGATGATTTTTTTTTCTAGTCTTTTCAAAGGAAATACACTTTTCTTCCACCAGTCATGCACTAGTTGAAAATTTCAATCAAACCTATTACGAATATTCGAATACCTTCGTGAAACAATTATAGCACTAAGTAATTGAACTCCACGTTTGACCAGCAGCAATAAGCCACATCATGCCGTCATGTGTCAACGAAAAGCCCTTATCACCCTATCCTTTCCTCAAATATTATTGCTACACCTAACCTCGACCAAACCGCGAGTTTTACGGTTCCCCAAAATTAACATAGTTTATAAGTCAAAAACATAAAATTGTAAAAAACTAATTGAATTTGGCTCCGTTATGCCTGTTGGCGCATGAGCCTTAAATAAAAGATTAAGTAAAAAAAAATAAGTAATTGAACACAAAGTATACGAACCACTGATTAATCCTTTCTTCCCCTTTTTTAATCCATCACCAAACTTTTCAAGAGATGGGGCTGAAAGTTTTAACGATCAATTCAAATTTCATTTGATTTCCGCGATTCACAAGAGTCGCTAGTGTTCGGTCGCTTTGACGTTTGCCAGTGTACACGTTGCTGAATGATGCAAACGAAAATTACAGACGATTTGTGTAGTAGTGTGCGTGTTGTACAAACGTCAAATCGTAATCCATCATGGCCGACAGTGTCTCGTGCGGTTCTACCAACAGGTGGTAGTATGCTCATGAAAAGACTAGTGGCCCAGCCAAGCACAGTATATTTAGCATTGGGCGATGCCGATTTTGTGACGTTTTTTTTTTCAAATGAAATTTATTTTAAATGTTACGTCTGTTTCTCTGTAGTATGTATTCAGAGTAATGTATCGGTAAAACATTGTTGCCAAAAAACAGGTATTACCAAAATCGATAAATGACAGTAATGAAAAGCAGACAGAAAAAAAACAAATTTTACTTGCTCCCTTTCTACGCATAGTTGTCCTATGTTAAAATACTTGAAACTGAGAAAAACGCGATTATAGTTTTAAAAGGTTTTTGCTTTCATTCGATAAAGTTGTGCAACAAATTGAATTTGAGGTTTCACAGTATTGTGAGAAATTACTCATATTTTCATGCATGAGGTGTTTTGAAACAAAAAATTATACACATTTCGTAATTTTTGCTAAAAACTTTTAAGTGGGACTATTATGCCTACAACTGTAGTCCTCTGGGCGACATTTCTTCCACAAACAAACAGACGTTACTCTCAAATGAAATTCCTCAAAAACTTTTGCCCGGTGTCTTTTTCATGAGCACACTGCCACCTGTTGGTAGAACCGCGCACGACACTGTCGACCATCATAGATTTCGCATCTGGTTATCGTTAAATGCATGAACCAAGTCGTTTTGAAGAGTGTTACGTCTGTTTGTCTGTGGTTTTACATACGGTCAGTTCTACCGGTGCTGGTCCGGATCACTGAAAAGCCCATAACTCCGGAACACCTAGACCAATCCGAACCCTTTTCAATAGAAAATAATGCGATAAAATCACGGATCGATTTGTGCTAAAATGCGAAAAATCTATCAATAGAAAAAGCCTTGAAAGTGAATGAAATCTTTTTGTGCACAGACATACACACATACAGACATCATCTCAATTCGTTGAACTGAGTTGATTGATATATGTGACTTGACCCTATGAGCCTTCTATCGAAAATTCGTTTTTTTAGTGAACCTACATCCTTTGGTGTACGAGAAAGGTAAAAACAAAAATTGATAGTTTCTCCTCCCGAGCAGAGGAGAATATCAAAATGATAACAACAGAATCACAAAATCTGTTTTTATATCTTGATTTGTTATTATTAACTTATTGAGGCATTACCTTCCCATAACATGTTTTGTTGGACAAACTTGTTTCGTTATGATCTTGCTATTAATATATTTTCTTCAAATAACATTTCAATAACATGTTTTGTTGTAGAACAAGTTCAGTTACTATTGAATTATTGGGACTATGCAAATATTTGATCATCAATAATACAACAATAACAAGTTTTGCAATCAAAACTACTCCATTCGAGATTGACGTTGTTCACAGCATTTCGCAAGGAACTGTTGAGAAAATCATGTTTGCTCGTCAGTTCCTCTTCCTCTTCTCTTCTGACATTACATTCTAACTGTGTCAGTAGGGAGCATCCATTAAGTACTTCACGCTGAAATTGGGGATTATCGACTCCCTCTCCACTTCTTACGGGGTTTTCCCTTAAGACCTTATAAGATCTTGTAACTCATTGTGCTTTGAAATTGTTATTAATAACTTGATAATTTCAAAATTTGTTATTGAAATATTTTACAAATTCACTATTATTAAGTTGTTATTGAAACAAGTAAAACGTGTTATTCAATTGGTCTTCCAGAAACATTTTTGCCTTTCTCGTACACCAAGGTGTACCGAAAGGCTATATATTCACTCCAAAAATGAAATCTTGATAGAACCCTCGGAAGGGCCAAGTCTTATATACCAATCGACTCAGCTCGACGAGTTGAGATGATGTCTGTATGTGCGTGTGTGTGTGTGTGTGTGTGTGTGTGTGTGTGTGTGTGTGTGTGTGTGTGTGTGTGTGTGTGTGTGTGTGTGTGTGTGTGTGTGTGTGTGTGTGTGTGTGTGTGTGTGTGTGTGTGTGTGTGTGTGTGTGTGTGTGTGTGTGTGTGTGTGTGTGTGTGTGTGTGTGTGTGTGTGTGTGTGTGTGTGTGTGTGTGTGACTCGGCATATTGTCCCATTGTTTCCTATTGAGAATGGTTTGAATCGGTCCAGGCGTTCCGGAGTTATGGCCATTTAGGTGTTCCGGACCGGTACCCCAGGAAGGGCCAGATATGAAAATGCAACAAACCCATGCATGCGACCCATCAAACCAAAGCATTTTCGATTATCTGATAAACGGGAACATAGCCTCAGACTATATCTGAACCGGTAGTGTTCCGGAACCGGTTCCGGGTGTTCCGCCAAAAGTGGCCAAATATAGAAGTGAACATAACCCATGCGTGCGACACGTTAAATAGCGGCTTTTTCGATAACCAGTTGAATGGTTAGCAGGAAAATAGTTTCAGACCATATCTGAACTGGTTGTGTTCTTGAACCGGTTCCAGGTGTCCCGCCGGAAGTAGCCAACTAATACCAAGCGCACGATGGCGAGTACCAAGAAAGCGAAACAATCGATGGACCGTAAGATGGAGGAAAAGTTTGATCAAAGGGATGCAGAAAGAGTACGGAAGATGGTGAAAGAGAAAACTGCAACCGTCTATAGAAAAGTGCGAACGAGGGAGATAAGAAAAATGGCCAGAATGAAGACTGTTCGAATAACAGAAATGAATAGTGAATCCAATTGGATTGAAAACACAACGTCTGTGGAAATCCCCGATTATGTACAACGAACTCTTATGCTGGGACCAAACTTCAACATAGAGGACAACAGAGATCTTCCTTACATCGAATTGGTAGCGAGTATTGAGAAAGCCATCCAATGCAAGGAGAACGCAGAGGAAATAAGGTCAGAACTCTCCAATGCGATGATCAATCACATCAATTACCAGCGACAACCCCGTCACCCCCCGGAAGAATGGATTCGAAAGGACGTCATCAAAAGCAAGAAATACCTGAAGGAGAATCCGAATCTGGTGGTAACAAAGGCAGATAAAGGAAGCAAAACAGTTATCTTGGACGCTGAAGAATACCACAGCAAGATGCAGAGCCTTCTCGAAGACGAAAGCACCTACAAGAAGTTACCGTCGAATCCAACGAACAAGATCCTGAGGAAAATCAACGGTATAATCGACAAGTGGCATAGAAGTGGATATATCGACTTCCGTATCCAACGGAAATTGAAAGAATCAAGTTGCAACCCACCCAGGATATACGGGCTTCCGAAAACACACAAGGAAAACAGACCAATGCGCCCGGTAGTTTCCACGATAGGATCGGCAACATACAAAATAGCCCGATACCTGTCGGACATAATTGGAAACGTGGTCGGAAAAACGAATTTCCACGTACGCAACAGTTTTGAATTCGCAGACCAAATAACAGGAGTGCAGACGGACGAAGGAGAGGTCTTGTTTTCCTTGGACGTCGTATCTCTTTACACAAACGTGCCAGTCGACTACGCGCTACGATGTCTGGAGGAAAGGTGGACCGAAATCGAACAACACACGAACATAGACAAGGAAAGCTTCATCGAAGCAGTAAAGGTAGTTCTGGAGTCAACCTTTTTCGTGTACCGAGGGACGGTATACGCACAAACGTTCGGAGTTCCAATGGGATCGCCACTATCACCGGTCATCGCCAATGTCGTAATGGAAAAACTGGAACAGGAGAGCATAAGCAATCTGGAGACAAAACAAATACACATGAAGGTGTATAGAAGGTACGTCGACGACTGTCTGTGTGTAGCCAGGAGAGAGCACATCGAAACGATCGTGGATACATTCAACAGCTTCCACGAAAGACTGCAATTTACAGTGGAGTACGAGAAGGATGGGAAAATTAAATTCCTGGATATGATGCTCGACCGGGGGGCTGACAAAATAACAACGTCATGGCTCCCCAAACAAACGGATGGCAGGTACCTGGACTTTAACTCGAAAAGTCCATTCCAACACAAGGAAAATACCGCGATAGCCCTAATCGATCGAGCGATCAAGCTGTCCTGCGGAGAAAAACGTCAGGAAGCACTCGATCAAGCCACAAGGATTCTGCGGAAAAACAACTATCCGACCTGGTTTATAAACAGGGTGAGGAAAAAACGAGTTCACAAATACTACAACACAATGGAAGAAAGAACGACGTTGGACCAACCCCAAAAATATGCATCCGCCCCCTACATACCATGTCTGAACGAGAAGCTGAGAAAAATCCTGCAAAAACACAACGTGATCCTGGCTTCCCGACCGCAAAACAAAATAAAAAAGTTAGTGTTCAGTAAGATGAAGGATCCGATACCACCAGGCAAACAGACGAATGTGGTGTACTCCATACCGTGTGGAGCCGAAGACGGGAAGGTGTACATCGGGCAAACTAAACGAATGCTGGAGGTACGAATTGCCGAACACAAGAACGACAGTAAAAAGAGAGTTCCCAAATCTGGCCTTGCAGTACACACGATCGAGGAAGGGCATGTGTTCGATTTCGATAGCACAACGATTTTGGAACGAATCGAACACCCAGAGACCAGGATGATCGCGGAGGTGTTCCATATTAAAAAGCTAGGCGAACAGCAGACGGTTAATCTCCAGCGAGAGTGCGGGAATATCAACACGACGTACAATGGACTATTGGCCCGACTACGTGGAGAAACCCGAGCTCGAACGAGAAAGAGAACGAATGACGTCGAAAACGAACCGAACAGAATGGGTGTCGAATAGGGTGTAAGATTTATTGGGAGGTCTGGGAAAATTTGATTTAGTTTATCTGTGACAGACCGAGCTGATGGTCACATTCAGCATGTTGTAAGTGTATTGTATAAACGTTTTGTATGTGTTAACTTAATTAAGAAAATTGTAATGTCTCAATAAATGCTTTAGGCGTCTGAAGAGGGCAGAAGTGTAGTAAGCCGAAACGCGTAACGCGAATTATGCTGTTTTTTCTTATGTCACCGAAAAGAGCCAACCCACATAAATTAGTAAAATTCCACGGTGATCAATCCCGATCAGTATCAGACAATATCTGAACCGGTTGTGTTCTTGAACCGGTTCCAGGTGTCTCTTCGGAAGTGGCCAACTAAATAAGTCAACCAAACCTATGCATGCAACACACCAAATAGCAGCTTTATCGATAACCAGTTGAACGGTAAGCAGGAAAATAGTTTCAGACAATGTCTGAACCGGTTCCAGGCGTCCCGCCAGAAGTAGCCAATTAAAAAAGTGAACCAAACCCATGCATGCGACACGTCAAAGAGCAGCTTTCTCGATAACCAGAGGAAAATAGTTTCAGACCATATATGAACCGCTTATATATGGAACTGACGAAACTGAAGGGATGCACCCCTGGGTCTCGCGGACTGACTCAATTTGCTGTCTTAGCGGGAGCCAAACATTGCAGATTGAGGTAATGCTCAATCTGTGTGATCGATTAGGAAGTGTTGTAATATATTGGAATTAAATAAATATATTTGAAACTTTGATTTTTTTTTCAAACAAACTGTATCCCACATACGATTAAACCATTTTCTGTCTCTCATTTTGATTAGAGACACATCTGCCGAGAAGCAATAATATACTAACGTGACCAATCCGACGGCAACCTTTCACGGAGCCCCGCATTGCAGCCCACGTCTACACATTCTAACAAAACAAGTCGGTACTGAAGCTGTGTAAATCGTAAATAAGCGATAAAGAACTGCAGAAAATATCTTAATTATCTTCGAATGTAAACAAACTTTGTTCACAGATTCAAGCTTGAACATGGTTTATCTCTCCTGAGAGAGCGCAGAGAGAATAATCCGGAGAAAAGAGAAACCCAAATGACAGATGTACCTAAATCAATTTAACTCATAAAACGTGTTTCATGATTTGCTTGAAAACAAAAAAGGGTAGAGTCCGCGTTACTCAGGTGAATCCAGCTGAATGCGTCTGATGATGACCGAAGAGTAGTAGATCGAAACGTGTAACGGTAAACAAGCTGTTTGTCACCAATCAATCCACAAATAACATATCTGAACCGGTTGTGTTCCGGAACCGTTTCCAGGTGTCCCGCCGGAAGTGATCAGTTTAAAAAGTGTCCCAAACCCATGTCCCAAAACATGTGATATATCAAATAATCAAACATGTTCGATAACCAGATAAACGAGCAGCAGTAGTCTCTGATCCAAGCTCTGACCACATCTAAGATTACCAACAGTGTTGCAGAATCAGGATTGGATGGATCGCTAAAATTACGAAGGTGAACAAAATCGAGGCAAGCGATACATTTGCGTGAAAGTACAAAATCTTGATAAAAATTTATGCGATCTTTTCAAATCGCACCATTTTAGACTAATGAGGTGTAATAATACAGTAAAATGGATCAACGTTGTATAAGAAAATTTAAGGTGAAATTAGAGTCCTCCAGAAAATGTCTTACCAAATCCGATGGTTTAAGCGGTTTTTCTCAATTATTTGGGTATTTTTTCATCAAATACATTTATTATTTATCAACTCCCCCCTCATTGACGAGTCAACGAGCAGTGTGACAAAAGAAGAAAATTGTTCCGTTCTAGAGTATTCTCAGGATTAGTACATATTCAACGAGAAAGGCATTATTACCACTAGGTGGATTAATCTGGGTTTTTTGTTATGATTTTTATTATTTTGCCGCTTATGACAGACAAGTTTATAACGTGATATGTTATGTTAATCACACAAAAATAACTCTTTCCGTTACTCAGTTATTTTGCCAAAATAATATATTTTATTATGCTGTAGTTATTCTCTTCTGCTAGGGCTTGGTCACAATAAAACTGTCATGCATAAACCTTAAATGTCTTAAAACAAAACGGAACCGAAGGACACCATAAGAGTGGTTTCACACAGAGTGCTGTTCCGTGAATTTGAGTATGCCAGTAAAAGAATTAGTGAATTAGTGAGTAATTTATTTAGTGAGTCAGTGAATGGGAAGAGAGTAAGTGAGTTGGTGGGTTAACGGATCTGTTCCGTGGGTGTTCTTCACTATTACTGGGAGAATTAGTGAGTTAGTCAGTAAGTCAGTTATTCAGTGAGTTAATGAGGAAGTTAATGAGTGAATAGAAAAATTATGTAAAATCTCGCTCTCACGAGTCAAGCACCGAAATTTCGTTCACTTGTAAAACGAATACAAATCAATGTTCAATCAATCAATGACATTGAATGTTGTTGTACGCTAGATTTGCTTTTGTTCTATCATATGCCTGGTTTAGACAGTGCAGGTGACTTGATCCAAGTCAATAGAAAATGCCCAATTGAATGCGAATTGAACGTGTAAACACCACCATTCATCTCACATGAGCAACTCACTTGACTTGAACGAAAGTTGAACATGTTGAACTTTTTTCATTCAAGTCAAACGAAATCGTCTCACTTGCCCCGTCTAAACCCGCGATTCGTGTGAGCTGAATTAGTCTTCTGTCAGTGAGATGAATTCAATTCAGTTTGCTTACGCTCCGAGTTGAACAAGGTAAACACTTGCTTCAACTGAGATGCATTCAAGAGCATTCAGATGAACACTCAAGTCATTTGCTCAGTCTAAACACATCATTCCATTGGATTGAACATCTTTGAGAATTTAGCAAGTGGAATGCAAGGAGAATACATTTTACTAAGGTGGCGCAGATAAACATTGCAAACCACTGGTTGTTTTTTTTTTTTTTTTTTTTTTATGTGTATTTTAACTTATGCTAATTCTACACTTCCCACTGGTTGTCTCTTCCATTCTTCTGGTGTTCTTGTGGCACTGAAATAGTGACGTCACTATTTTAGTTGCATAAGAACACCAGAAGAGTGGAAGAGACAACCAGTGGGAAGTGTAGAATTAGCATAAGTTAAAATACACATAAAAAAAAAAAAAAAAAAAAAAACAACCAGTGGTTTGCAATGTTTATCTGCGCCACCTTAGTAAAATGTATTCTCCTTGAGTGGAATGTTCGTTTCAGTTGAACAATGTAAACCAGGCAATACAATAGCAAGAAAAACTTCGATGTAAATATTGCGAATTTAGTTCACCACTGGATTGCGCACTCCGTCTTCATAAGTGCGAAAACGTTGATAAAAGTTCACAACTGCATCAAATGCAGTTGATGTCTTCGGCGCACCATTTCTTTGATTTATGCTTAATAAGTGCTCTGAACAGCCAGAGTGGATTTGTTGCAATCACGCACTTTAGTTTACGTTTTCGCACTCTTGAAAACTCGTGCGATAGTCCAGTAAGGTACACCGGGCCAAATTGAAACGGGTGGGGCAAGATGAAACAGCGGGTTAGCATGATGTTATCCAATGAACTAAATGCGCCATTCTAAGGCTGTGAACCGTTTCGCTTGTTCGTTTAACTTTTAGTTAAAATTTGACACTTCGACAGTTATTTTGAAAATAAACTTACTCCCGAACAGGGTTAGTCTTGACAGTTCGAAAGTTATTTTTTGTTCGCAATGATTTGGCTGCGAACTGTAATTTGTTCCAAATAACTACTCGTCTGTCACATTTTAAATGGGCCCCTCTCGTAGTTATTTTTTAACCATCCGATGAAAAGTAACCACCAAAGTTAAACGAATAAGCGAAATGGTTCACACCCTAAAAGCACCAAGAGTTAAACCAATGAGTGAAATCACTAGTTATGGGTAATACACAGATTGTAAGAAATTTCTTGGCCTATCTCGATGCGTGGAAAATTTAGGCAAGAAATCGCTCAAGAAATAATAAAGCGTCGCTTTATTCCGGATCCTAGTACGAAGCTGAAACGAAACGTCAAATCAAATGGGGCTTGCTGTGTTAAATTTCTTGACCAGTCCGATCACGGAAAAATAATGCAATGAACGAAAATTACTTGAGCGATTCCGGTTGAAGTGCATACCTCGCATTATTCAGTGAGTTAATGAGCGAGTTTGTAAATGAAAGCGTTGATTGATTGATTGATTGATTTTTCTTTATTAAAGAGACTTTCAAATGAAAGCGTAGCGTTCATGCGTGAATTAGAAAATGATGCAAAACTCGCTCTCACGAGTCAAACGCCGAAATTTCGTTCGCATGTAAAACGAATACTAATCAATTTGAGCGACATTAAATGTTGTTGTACGCTAGATTTGCTTTTGTTCTATCATACAATCTCAAGAACAACTTCGATGTTAATACTAAAATCACCAAGAAATAAAGCAATGCGTGAAATCACTAGTTAGCTCGCATGATTTTTTTGATGAGTCAAAAATCGCGCGTGAAATAACTCAACCATGAGAATTGAGAATTTGAGCTTTACCAACATTGGTCAAAACTTACTGTGATATGAACATTAATTTAAGTTCATTTGTTGTCCATTGTGTTTGTTCACATTTTAACGCAAACATAGATAAAAGAAAACTAAATAAACTCACTTTGTTGTTGCTATTTCAGATTGAAATACAATTCACGCGATATTACTTATTCTTTTGCTGCCCGTTTGACATTTAAGGCCGAATTGACATTATACTATTGGCAGTTGGATACGAATCCGGCAGTGCTGGTACATAGCAACAGGATGAAAGAGTGAGTCAATGATTCGTGAGTGCAAGAGTGAGTGGAAGAAATTGAGTGAGCTAGTAAATTAGTGAGATTGAGAGTTAGTGAGTAAGAAAGTTGTGTTAGTGATTCGGTGAGTTAAGAAGAAATTATTAGGGGTGTTAGGATATTGTCACCTTCGGAACTTGGACCACTTATCGACAGCAGCTTTGATTTCACGCAGCTTCAATACTGTAAATTTATTTCTTATTATTATTAATTTATGTACATTTAATTGAAAACTTACATTGCAGTATCGGTTCACATTTTGTAGTAGACAATTATCCTAACCGTTTTGCATAGCTCACATACGGCTACTCACTGCTGATGCTTTCGAATTTTCTTCTTCGGTCATACTCTACTTTCGATACAGGGTTGCCAGTTTCACTAAAGACAAGCGTATTGCAAACGTACGCAACATTCCCCCCGTGAAACTGGTCATAAACTAAACTTATCAATAAACGGATACGAAACTCGGCTCCATGATTCTATTCCAGATTGTTTCCTAAACGGTGCCACACATTGAAAAGTTGTCTCCTTACAATAATCACCCGGATCGAAAGACACCACAGCAAGGGGCTTAGTGAGTGAAGTAGTAGATAAATAAGCTATTGAGAGTGCGACCGAATGAGTTAGTGCATTAGTTAATGAGTGAGCCTGTGCGTGAGCAAACGAGGAATATAGTGAGTTAGTATGTAATGTAATGAGTTGACAAGTAAATAAGTGAGTGAGTGAGCGAGTTGAAGATGACTGGATAGACATCCGCTCCGCCATAGGTAGTACCTCGGCTGCAGCACTAGGCTTTGCGACTCCGAATCACAGAAACGACGGCGAATGTGAACAGTTGAGAAACGAGAAGAATGCAGCATGGACGAGAATGCTGCAACACCATACGAGGGCGAATGAGGCACGTTATAGACAGGCGCCGAACAGGCAGAGCTCAGTCTTCCGGAGGAAGAAGCGCCAGCAGGAAGAACGAGATCGCAAAACGATGGAAGAGCTGTACCGCGCTAAGGACACACGAAAGTTCTACGAGAAGCTGAATCGCTCGCGCAGAGGCTTCGTGCCACAAGCCGACATGTGCCGAGATAATTACGGGAATATTCTCACGAGCGAGCGTGAGGTGGTCGACAGGTGGCAGCAGCATTACGATGAGCACCTCAATGGCGAAGTTGCAAGCACCGAAGGAGGCGTGGTAACAGATCTAGGAGTACGTGCGCAGGACGAAAGATTTTCAGCTCCTAACCTCTAAGAGATTGAGAAGGAGGTTGGCCGGTTGTTAAACAACAAAGCCGCAGGAGCAGATCAACTACCGAGCGAGCTTCTAAAATACGGTGGAGAAGTACTGGTGAGAGCACTACACTGGGTCATTACCAAGATTTGGGAGGAGAAAGTATTACCGGAGGAATGAATGGAAGGTACCGTGTGTCCCATCTACAAAATGGGCGACAAGTTGGATTGCGGGAACTATCGCGCGTTCAAACTACTGAGCGCTGCCTACAAGATACTCTTTCTAATTTTATGCAACTATCTATCACCGATTACAAGAGAGTTCGCGGGGCAATATTAGGCTGGATTTATGGGTGAACGTGCTACAACGGACCAGAGGCTTGCCATCCGCCAGGTGTTGCAGAAATGCCGCGAATACAACGTGCCCACACATCACTTGTTCATCGATTTCAAATCGGCGTATGATACAATCGAGCGAGAATAGCTATGGCAGATTATGCACGAATACGGATTCCCGGATAAACTGATACGATTGATCAAGGCGACGATGGATCGAGTGATGTGCGTTGTTCGAGTATCAGGGACACTCTCGAGTCCTTTCGAATGTCACAGAGGGTTATGGCAATGTGATGGACTGTCGTGCTTGCTGGTCAACATTGCGTTAGAGGGTGTAATAAGGGAAGCGGGGATAAATACGAGTGCAAAGATTTTCACGAAGTCCGTTCAGCTGCTTGGTTTTGCTTATGAAATTAATATTAAAATTCGTAAATTTGAGACGATAGCGAACACGTACATCCGACTAAAGAGTGGAGCCAGGTGAATCGAATTAGTCATTAAAGTGTCGAAGACAAAGTACATGATGGCAAAGGGCTCCAGGGAGGAATTATCGCTCCCGCCACCCCGAATTTCTATCGACGGTGATAAAATCGAGGCGGTTGAAGAATTCGTGTACTTGGGCTCACTGGTGACCGCCGACAACGACACTAGCAGAGAAATTCAGAGGCGCATCATGGCAGGAAATCGTGCTTACTTAGGACTCCGTGGAACTCTACGATCGAATAAAGTTCGCCGTAACACGAAGTTAACTATCTACAAACGCACGAAGCATGGACTCTACATACAGAGGACCAACGCACCCTTGGAGTTTTCGAACGGAAGGTAATAAGTACCATTTACGGCGGAATGCAGATGGAAGATGGGACTTGGAGAAGGCGAATGAACCACGAATATGCCGCGAAAATTGGGAGGCTACGGTGGGCCGGTCACGTCAGCAGGATGCCGATCATGTGGAGGACGATCTGCGATCCTTTCACAGAGTGCGGAACTGGAGACACACAGCCATGGATCGATTGTAATGGAGACGATTCCTATCCCTATGTAAGGTAAGTAAGAGTGAGCGAGTTAGTGATATTATGAATTAGTGAATTGCAAAATGAGTAAATGAGTGAGTTAGTGAGAGATGTAGTGAGTGAACAGCTTAATGAGTAAGTGAGTTGGTATGTGCGTGGGTGTGCCTGTTAGTGAGCGATGTATTGAGATAGTAAGTGATGTGGTGAATTAATGAATAAAGTAGAGAGTTACAATATTCATCAATGACTGAGTTGATAACTGAGTGAGCAAATGAGCGAATTTGTGAGTGCGCTAGTGAATTAGTGAGTTTGTGTCTGAGCGAGCATGTTAGTAAATAAATGTGTGAGAAAATTGATGAATTACTCGTTGAGTTAGGGATTCATGTAGTGAGCTAATACATTAATGAGTCACTAGTGAGTTGGTAAGTGAGTGGGTGAATTAGTGAGTGATTGAGTGAGTAAATGTGTGAGTAACTGAGTGAATAAATGAGTCAGTCATAGGGTGGATTGGTGAAAAGGCACGTGTGAATGATAATCACTGACAAAGGCACTTGTAATTTGAAAAATAAGATTAAAGTTGCTTTGGGGCATTAAAACTCACGAACGGAAATTTTTTGAAGATGTATTACCTAAAGTAGCTTGTACAATGAGAAATTCCCCCAAAAAATCGCTTCAGTGTGGCTTTTATCCTGAATGAACTAACACAGACCGGCGACCGAGCACCATTGTGCGGAGAAAATCCGGTAGACCAGACAGACAAATGTACATAATATCCGAATTCCGAAACGACATCATCGGTCTGTTATTACAGCTGGACAGAATGGACGACAAGGTGTGTTGTTTGTGGTCCCCGTATAGCTATCGGTCCGTGCAGCAAGGTACACAATTACATCATCATCCCTACTTAGACCCCCTCCCCCCCTCGTTGGTCCACGCGGGCGTCCGTTTGCCATGTGTCTGGCGTTTGGGACGGCGGTTTGGTTCGGTGGTTCAGTTGTAATTTCATTGATAAACAGTCACCCATTCCGTTGGATAAAACAACGAAAATAAGCCATCACACGTTCCCATTTCGGGGTTCATTTCGTTCGAACTCAGTCACGTTTTTCGATCCTTCCAGATAACAAACATCCAAGTTTGCGCTTGAATCTAGTGTTGTAGTTATGTACTCGCAATGCTGTCCTCGACGAGTAGGTACTGCTGCACAAGACCTACTGGGATTCCCATTCTTTATCCCGTTCTCGATGAGTAGTTAAGTTACGCAACCGAATGCAGGTCGCCCGTTCAAAATTGGCTTTCAAGGGCAAAACAAAACATACTGTTACCCATCTTTGTTTCGGTAGCGCAACTACCGAACTGATGATGTTTACCTTTTTTTACATACCGATCAACATAATCTGTTGGGGGAATTATTTTATTTTTCCTACTTACAACCCACATCCGAAAATTTTTTTAAGTGGGAATGGTAGAACTTTCAATTCCCTCGGTCGCACGTACATTAGTATTGCATTTTGTTCCACCATTTCCGTGAAAAATGAGATCTGGCTTGTGCAAGTAAGTAGTTGAGGTTAGAATTGTAGGATATTCTAGGTTAGATTTGCTATCTACTTCGCCTGAACGATTTTCAGACCCAGAAATATCGTACTTCTAATTAGTTTTCACTGCCGTGAAAAATACTGTTATGCTCAGAATAAACAGTTATACCTTCGGATCACACTCATTTACTCGTAAATCTCAATCTGACTGTAAAAATAATGAATTTCTTTCAAATGTTTTGAAACCCCGAACGAATTTGACATTGCTTTCGGGAAGCATCATCACGACGACGACAACACTCCCAAGCGGTCGAATCGTCGTTTAGGGGGCGAATAGTCAAGGCTAACTAGATTCGGTAACGACGATGGCGACGACAACCGAAAAGAAAAAAATGTGTGCTACTGGGACAAAATCTAATTTGCTTCTAGATGAATGGGTTTGTTTGCGCGAAGATGTGTGCGTCTTCGCCAGATCAAAAGCATGCAACCTTGATTCTTGATCACGCTAATCCATTCCCAACACGTCTAGACGGGAGGGGGGAAACTTATTCAATTACCGATTTTCCAGCGAAGAAAGCTCTCCTCCGGGCAAAGTTTGCTTTTAAAAACTTTTGCTCTTCCGCGCCGTCTTTCGATGAAAAAATAAGTAGCCTTTGATTGGGTTCTGCTGATGCGAACGAACGGCTCCAAGCAATCGCGCTACGAGTCGAGTGGAGTGATTGCCCTCTCCTCTGCTCGCAGAATGAAATGCTTTTTCCCTCCAGGGAAAAAGGGGACTTCATTTTCGTAGCGTGAGGGAAAGGTCGTTTCGTTTTAGCATTATTTACATGAAGTAAGCCCATAGTCGCTCCGTTGGAAGGCAACTACTCTGGGAAAAATATAGGTCAATTATGCCATTGTCGTAGATTCCCGGCCGAGCGTTATTCGTTCCTTTTTTTTGGTGGCGCCTGCTACGATAAGATGTCGAGGACTGAGCAACTTAAATACTAGCTTTATTTTTGGGTTCAGATGCGAGATTTTCTGGTTCAATGTAATTTCAGTGTTTTGTTTTTCATTTTAAAGATAAGATAAGAAATCGTTCATAAGTCTTTTCATCTGACAGATTCGTGAATGCACTTGTTTACAGAGGTTGAACAACAGTTGCTAACACGAGCTTGTCATCTCCATAGAAGAACAAACTGTCAAAGTTCCGAAAAATCAGTTGTTTTAAGACGTCAAATGAAATGGCCCATAGACCTTTTCAGTTATTAGGTCCGTAGTGGTAATCACGTTCAAATGTGCGCGTGTCTCTTTTGTAGATGTAGTTGTGAAACATGGAAGAAAATATGTGCACTTCTTACCCCGATTGTTAGTTTTATCATTGTTTAGCCGTTTTACTCAAGTTAATTGGGTAATATTTGCATATGCAATCTGAATAGCCTTTGAATTAGCGTGCATTTTTGTATATGGAAAAATTCACGCTAGTATTCGTGTGTTGAAATGTCACTTATCTCAGTGTCACTGTTTACAACCAACGTACCTAAATTGAGTTGTCCAAAAAAGTCTCACGAAACCTACTGCAAGCCTATCTATATGAGAACAAAAAATGTTTACAAAGTTCTTACAGATAGATTAACACCGGAAATCTGAACACAAACCACTACCACACAGGAATTTGGATTGGTCAATACCAAGGTAAGAGATTCCCGCAAATGTCAATAACGAGACTCACCAACACATCTGCGTTAGTTATGAAAAGTTGGTGTTTTTACTCTAAAATGTCATTATTTCAGCAAAGTTTGTGAAGTTTTATTAGTTTGGATGTTTCTAAATGCTGGAAAAATATGTTTAGAACCAATTTAAAAAAAATGTCACCGATTTTCAAATGGCGAAATGGCGAGTGCCTAATTTCTTAAGAAAGTTTGCTAAATAGTGAAGTGTCCATACAAATCAGCGCAAACTTCATAACTATTTTTTGCTTTTTTTCCTTTTCTCACTAATCCATGAATATTAGTGGGAATCTCTTACCTTGGTATTTAGATACTTTGCTTTACAACTGCCGAACTTCTTCTGATAAGGCCTGAAATAATAGGAGAATTTGAAGCATTGCGTCAGTTTGACATTAAGGGCTCAGAATCAAAGGGGTAAGTGACCATTTTGTCGATTTGGAGCTGAGCGTATGAAAAAGTTCTTCAGATTTTAAGCTTTCACGAACTTTGTTTTAAGACTATTTTTACGACGATTAGACAAATTACAATAAATCGTAGAAAATTGGGTCGATTTTGAAACTCCATACATTTTGTATGGGATGAAAAATTTGTGAAAAACTTTAAACCTCATTTACTCGGAAGTAGGATTTAACCCCCTCATTTGCTTTATTCACTAATAGAATCAGGTGACATCAAATATTGTACTGATTTTTAAGATGCCAGTACACAGGGTCAAATATTTGACCACAAGAAACCAATATTTTTTTTTTTTTATTTTTGCGCCCTCTAGGCCCGTGCATAGGAAAGGCGGCAAAGGAGAGGTCATAGAGAAGTTCTTTTAGACATTCTTCCAGATTTTTTTTCCAGGAATCCTCATATATTTCTCCAGAAATTACTCAAATAATTCCTCCAGGAATTCTTCCAGTACATACTCCCAGGATTCCTCCAGAGATTCCACCTGAAATTTCTTCTAAGAAAAATCTTTAAGAAATGTCTGCCAGAATTTCTCCACGTATTCCTCCAGACAATCCTAGGATTTCACCATGGATTCCTGCAGGAAATTCACCAGGATTTTTTAAAGTAATTTCTTCAGAAATTCCTCCAGGGATTCATCCATGAATTTCTTCATTCTTCATTTCTTTAGAATCCTCAAAAAATCCGCCAGGAATTCTTTCAGAAATTTCTCGAGGAAGAACGCCAGAAATTCCTTCAGGAATTCCTCCAGAAAATCCTCTAGCAGTTTCTGTCAGAATTCCTCCGGAGAATCCTAAAGGAATGTCTCCCGGAACTCTTCCTAGAATTCCTCGAGGAATTCCTTCAGGGAATTTCACGGATTCTACCAGGAATTTCTATAGATTTTTTTCCAAGAATTTTCCAGGGATTCATTATTTAATTACTTATAAAAATCCTCCAAGAATTCCTTCATAAATTCCTCGATCAGTTCCGTCAGACATTCCCCCAGTAATTTCTCCAAGAAGCCTTTAAGATTTCTCCAGAATTTCGTCAAATTATTCCTTCAGGAATTCTTCCAGTAAACACTCCAGGAAATCCTCCAGGAATTGCTCCACTGATTCCTCCAGAAAATCCTAGAGGATTTTTTTTTCCCAGAACTCTTCCAAGAATTCCTTCTGGAATTCCTCCTCGAGCGATTCCTCCAGGAAATTCTGCAGGTAATTCTCAAGGACTTCTTCAGGAATTCCTCCTACGATTCATTCATGACTTTCTCCAGAAATTCCTCAAAAATTCCTACAAAAACTACTCCAGAAATTCCTCGATGAGTTCCTCCAGACATTCCTCAAGGATTTTCTTCAAGAACTCCTCCAAGAAGCCTTAAATATTTGTCCAGAAAATGCTTTAATAATACTTCCAGGAATTTCTGTAGTTCCTCCGAGAATTCTTCAATAAATTCCTCCAAAAAAAATCTCCAGGAATTTCTGCAGAAATACCTCCCGGAATGCAAGCAGGGATTCCTCCAGGAATTTCTTCAGGGATTTCTCAAGGAATTTTTCAGGTATTCCTCTAGAAAATCCTCCAGGAATTTGCCCAGGAATTCCTCCAGAAAGCCTAAAATATTTCTCCAAAAATACCTCAAAGAATTCCTTTGGGAATTCCTCCAAGAATTCCTACATTAATCGCTCCAAAAATTCCTTCTGAAATACCTCCAGGAATTTCCACAGGGATTCCTCAAGGAGTTTCTCTTAGGATTTCTCCAGAAAATCTGAAAGAAATTTGTCCTGGTATTCTTCCAGGAAATACTTCAGGAATTCCTTAAGTAATTCCTCCGGAAAATCCTCTAAAAATTTCTCCAGGGATTCCTTCAGGAATTCTCCTAGGTATTCCTCCAAAAGCTCCTCCACGGATTTCTCCAGAAAAAAAAAATTCCCGGATCTCTTCCAGGAATTCCTGTAGGAATTGCTCGAGAAATTCCTGCAGGGATTCCTCCATGGATTACTCCTGAAATGTCTCCAGGGATTCATTCTGAAATTCCTTCACGCATTTCTTCAGGAATTCCTCCTAGGATTACAGCAGGGATTTCTCCAGGAATTTCCCCAAGTTCTCTGCAGGATTTACAAGGATTCCTTTAGGAATGCCTTCAGGAATTCCTCCAAGTATTCCTCCTGAAAATCCTGGAGGAATTCCTCCAGGAAGTCCTCCAGAAATTTCTTCAGAAATTCGTGCAGGAATATCTCCATAAACTCCTCCAGGAATTTCTCCTGAAATTTCTCCAGGGACTTCTTCAGAAATTCTTCCAATGATTCTTTCAAGAATGCCTTCACTGATTCCTTCATAGATTTCTCCAGCAATTCCAGCAAGGATTCATCAATGAATTCCTCGAGTAATTCTTCCAAAGATTCATGCAGCAATTCTACCAAAAACTCTTTTAGAAATTCCTCCAGCAATTTATCCAGGAATTCCTTCAGCAATTCATCCAAAAGAATCACTTTTGTAATATTGGAAATATTTCTTACGTTCTGTCCCCGTCTTTAGACGGGGTATAGTTTGAGCAATTTTGTTTTTTTTTTTCTTTTGTTTCGTTATTTTTGGCTGATATTTAGGACTGTTATGTAATTTCTTCAGTAACTCTTCCAGATAAAAGAAATGTTTCGGGGATTCTTTCGGAAACTCGTCTCGGAATTTGTTCAGAAATTCATTTAAGGATTAGCCCTAAAATTCCTAGTGAAATTCCTCTTCGGACTCCTCAAAAAAACCTATTAATATTTCTATCGGAAATTCCTTCGACTTTGTGGCTGATTTCCTGAAAGATTTTTTCTATGGATTGCTGAAAAAATCTGTGGAGGAACCCCTTAGGAGCTTATCCAGAAGAATGAGGAAAATTTCTGGAGGATTCTCTAACGGAAATTCCGCAAAAAAAATCTAGAGGAATTGCTTCAGAATGTGTTCCAAAGAACTTTCAAACGAAATCCATGGAAGATTTTCTGAAAGGAACGAAGCAATATCGGAAGGAATCTTGCGCAAATTCCACCATTAATTTTTGGAGTAATCGCTAGAAAACTGAGAATTTTCTAAAGGAATCAATGGAAGAATTGATGAAGAATTTCTAAAAAAAAAACCTCCTAAGGCATTCTTGGTAAAAAATTTAAAGAAACCTCCGAAAGATTTTTTAAAGGAATCTCTGAAGGAATTTCTGAAGATATTCCTGTGAGATTTATGGATGAATTTGTAAAGATATCCATGCTTGGTTTTTTGAATGAATCTTTTGATAATTTCTGGAGCAATCTCACACAGAATTTTTAAAGGAATCACCAAAAGATTTGTTAAGAAACTCAGGGAATAATTTCTGAATCAATCCGTGCAAGATTTTTTTTAGTAAAATTTTCAGATATTTCGGAGAAGTAAAGAGTGAAAAATCTGAATTAATATTACTCCATTCCTTTCGGAAAATCTTCCGTGGATATCGGAGAATTCAGAAATTTCAGAAATCCGAAGAAGAATTCTTTCAGCAAATTAGCCACGGATTCCTTCAGAAATGCTTTAAGCGAATCTTTAAGATAAAAAAGGTTCTTTCAAAAGTTTTTCCAAATTTTTTTTCCAAGAATTCTACAAATTTCTTTAGCATATCTAAAAAAGATTCCTTCACCCGAGATGAACTAGCTTAGTGCTTAAAATCTCGTTAATACAGATTTTAAAAAATCGGAAATTCTTCCACGGATTCTTTTAGAAATTTCCTTGGAGATTCCCTCAAAAACTCCTAATACTATTCCTCCATAAATTAGTCCGCTTTACAGGATTTCAAATCTATTAAAATCTTCCAAAATCAATTCATAGATTTCATCCGCAATAACTCCATGAATACCCCAGACAACCAGGAGTCGCATAAGAAACCACGCTCTACATCGTATAAAGTACTATTTTAAATCACTACCGCATATATGTACAGCTGAAGGACAATTTTCATCGCATTTGATGTTATTTTTTAACTTATTACGATGTATCAGGTAAAGTTATATAAGAATACAAATCAACTTTAATAAGGTATAAGTATTATCATAAATTTGATGTTAACTAAATAAATGAAAAAAGAAGGTATGAGTACATCGTAGTAGATGATATTCTGATCTTTTATTGCGATGAACTTTACTTATTCGCAAAAGCGTGCGAGCAAACTCGCAAAGTGTCAAATAAATTCGTACAATTGCGTACTGCGATGATTATACGACTTCGCTTGGTACTTTTCTTATTGTGTCAGCTTAATTCGCATTGGAGTGTGGATGAAATCGCATAAGAGTACAAATGCATACAAACTCTCATAAGCTAGAAGCGTTGATGTTGACATAATGCGATTTGATAAATGATAACAATTAAAGAGTTTCTGTTGGACTGTGGATGGAGTGCTAAAGCGCTACATGAAAATAAACTGCCATAATTATGGTTACAAAGTCATCATTATTTGTTTTGTTGGCCTGATAATCAACAATGGGAGGCGCTAGCCAGAGAGGGGTAGTGAAAACTGTGCGGAAAATGGTGCTTCGTTGTCTTTAGCCTGCCAAACATACACAGTGCAAGTGAACCAAGTGCATTCCAACAAACACTGAGGTGAGTTAGAATATCATGATAAATAATCAGCTTGTTTTATAAGTAGCGTTTGGTGTTGTGTGTAAAGTGTAGCTCGACAATCCAGAGGTCATTAGTTCGATATCGAGATTACAAGAATTGTTTTTTTTTTTATTATTAAGCCACATAAGATACTGAATTACGTCGCAATAGTGCACACGGTGCATCGCATAAGATATCGCTTCTAGTCATATAGCGTTATTATTGTTCCGTCAATGCACGTATAGCGCCTCCACTTTTGTACGCATAAGGCACATTTACAGCATCTTATGCGATGTAACTTTAACGCATAAAAGTACGTATAACATAAACATAAACTTCATTATACGTGCAATTTGGTTGTCTGGGACGGTCTTAAAATCTACCAAGCTTTCAATCAGAAACTCTTCCGGCGATTTTTTTCAGAACTTCTTCCAGGAATTCTTCAATTTCTTCATTTCTTCTTGAATTTCTCAAAGAATTCTTTTAGGCCGATTTTCATGGGTTTATTATGGAACTCCAGCAGCAATTACTTTGGATGTTCTTCTAGGGGTTCGTTTTAGAAAAACCATCGGACATTTCTCCAGGGACTTCAGAATATCCTTCCATCAATTTTCTCCAGTGGTTTCTTCAGCAAATTTCCCAGATAATGCTTCAGATCTTCTTTCACGTATTTCCCCAGGAAGTCCAGAGATATGGTCGGTAATTGCTCTAGGGATTTATTTGAAAAATCCCGCGTGAATGTGTCCAGGAATTTCTTTAGGGGTTCATTCAGAAAAACGTGCAGGATGCTCACTAGCGTGCACAGGGGGGGCAAGGGGGGGCACTTGCCTCCCCTTTTACAAAAAAATACATCTCATGCACCATCTTCAAGTTTCATGCACCATCTGAGCATCTCATATATCATCTAAGCATTTAATCCACATTTGAATTTTACAGGCTTCATTTTGGCATATCGTACACCAAATTGTATTCCATGTACCTGACCCATGCTCCTTACTTCATTAAATTCTATGCACCATTTTGCAATCACGCAATGTTGAGGATCACTGAATCATGGTGGCAACTAATGCACCACTGACACATATAATTTCTTAGTATCACATGCACAACCATGATGTTCTCAAAATCATCTAGGCTGATCTCACGCACCATCTTTTAACTAATTAGTGATGTCAGCACCACATTTGTATAACATGCACCATTTTGGCATTTTGTATTCCAAAACTGTATTCCATGTATGAACCATGGTGACTTTGGCACCACTTTGAATTCTAAGCACTATTTTTGCAATTCATGCACCTAGCCATACAGAATAACGACTATCATTAAATAACGGTGACGACTAATACAGCACACTAACATCATGTACCTTCTTTACAGCTTTCAATGCACCATCATGGTGTCCAAAGAATCATCTAGGCATCCACGCATTATGCTGATCTCACGCAACATCTTTTAATTAATTAAATATCTAATATATCACACTGATATGCACCATCATGAAATTGCATGCACCATCGTAGCTTTTCAAGCATCATTTCAGCATTTATCATATCATCCAGGCATCTAATTCATCATTATGGCGTAAGCATCACTTAAAATACTTTTTTCTGTATTCTATGCACTATTTTTGCAATTCGTGCACCTAACCATGCAACATGTTAATAATCTTTGAATGACGGTGACAACTAATGCATCACCTAGCATCATGCACCTACTTAAAACAATTCCATACACCATTTTGGCATTCACTATATCATCTAAGCATCTTATGCACCATTATGGTGTGGTTCACATTTGAATTCTATGCACCATTTTGGCATTTCGTATACAAAACAGCATTCCATGTACCTGGACCATGTTGATTTCTGTGCCACATTGAGTTTCCTGCACCATTTTTGCAATTCGTGCACCTTCATGTGGAATATGTTGAGCATAATAGAATTGTGGTAATACTAATGCACCATACATGCAGCTCCTTTGCATTCAATGCACCACCATGATGTTCACTCACACGTCATCTAAGCATTTCATTTACATTTGAATTTCATATGCTCCTTTTTGCCATATCGTACAGCACATTGTATTCCATGTACCTCATCCATATTGACTTCTGCACCACATTAAATTCTATGCACCATTTTTGCAATTCTTGCACCTTGGTTTAACCACGCAATGTTAAGAATCACTTAATCACAGAGACAACTATTTCACCACTGACACATACAATTTCTTAGTATTCCATGTACAACCATGATGTTCTCAGAATCATCTAGGCATCCATGCTGATCTTATGCACCATTTTTTTTAATAATTAGTGATGTCAGCACCATATTTGCATAACATGCACCATTTTGGTATTTCGTATTCCAAAACTGCACCTAGCCATACAAAATGTCGAGTATCGCTGATTAACGGCACACTAACATCATGCACCTTCTTAAAAGCGTTTACAGAATCATCTGGGTATCCACGCATTATGTTGATCTTAAGCAGTCTTTTAATCAACTAGGAATCTAATGCATCATACTGTTATGCACCATCATTAAAGTTCATGTGCCATCAAAGCTTTTCAAGCACCATTTCAGCGTTTATTATATCATCTAGGAATCTGATGCACCATTGTGAGCATCGAGTAAAATACTTTTATTTTGTATTCTTTGCACCATTTTTGCAATTCATGCACCTAACCATGCAACATGTTGATAATTAAGCATTATGCGCCTTATTCGAAGCTTTCCATGCACCATTTTGGCATTCACTATATCATCTAAGCATCTTATGCACCATTATGATGTTGTTTACATTTGAATCCACTGCACTATTTTGGCATGTCGCATACAAAATAGCATTCCATGTACCTTGACCATTTTGATTTCTGTGCCACATTGAGTTTCCTGCACCATTGCACTAATTGCAAGTGCACCTTAAAATGAAACATGTTGAGCATAACAGAATAATGGTAATACTAATGCACCATACTGACATCATGCAGCTTTTTGCATGCCATGCACCACCATGATGTTCACGGAATCATCTAGGCACCATCTCACGCACCATCTTTGAATCATTTATGTCTAACGTGCAATCTTGCACCATCGTTGAATTTCATGCACTTCTAAAGCTTTCTAAGCGTAATCGTGGCGTTCACTATATCATCTAGGCATCTATTGCACCATTATTATGAAGTTTCGTACATCAAAATAACATTTTATGTACCATGTTAACTCTAATGCATCATACTGACATCGAGCACCATCTTTGAATGCCATGCTCCATATCAGCATTCCATGCACCATACCAATGATCTCAGTGTTACCTAGAGATCCTATACACCACGGTGTCATCATGCACCTTTATTGCCACACGCAATTTGTTTTTATGCAGCAACTAATGTTCACACCATCTCCAAATCTCATGCTCTCATTGCAATTACTTGCAACGCATGCACTATCTTGACGTTTATTTGATCATTATGGTATAAAATGTACCATACATCAAATTCTATGCACCCTCCTGGTGTTTATTCAAGCATCTTTGAATTTTGTGTACCATTTTTGTATACCATGTTTGTAATTCGTGCATCAAAATAGCATTCCATAGATCATTTTTACCGGCGTTGGAGAGCTGCAGCTGCAAATCGAGTACTATGGCGGCAAATTGTTGATTCAGTATTATCATGAATTTGATGTTAACTAAATAAATGAAAATGAAAATGAAAAGATCATTTTGAGAATCACTTTATCACCTCGAGAAATTCCTGGATGAATCCGTGGAGGCATTCCAGGAGAAATCCCTGGCGGAATTTCAGGAGGAATCCCTAAAGGACCTTCTGGAGGAATCTCTGGAGGCATTACCAAAGGAGTGTTTGAAAGAATTCTTGAAGGAAGTTCTCAAAATCAATTTTAGGGGTTTTCGGCCTTTTCAGTCTAAAATTGCTGAGAGCTACAGTCGTAAAGATCTTTCTTGTTCTCAAAATCTGCTGGAGGAGTCTAGAGAAATTCCTGTAGAACTTCCAGGAGTAACTACTACAGGAATAGCTAGATAAATTATTGAAGAAATTCCCAGGAGGATTTCCTGGAGGAATCCGTGGAGGTATTCATAAAGAAATCCCTAAAAGAAATGCTATAGGTAGCTCTGGAAAATGCCTGAAGAAATCTCTGGAGGAATTCCTGAAGGAACCCGTGAAGGAATTATAGCATGAATCACTGGGTGAATAACAGAAGGAATCCGTGTAGGAATCCATGAAATAATTCCTGGAGGAATTTCTGGATGAATTGCTGAAGGAATTCCTGGATAAATTGCTGGAGGAATTTCTAAAAGAGTTTTTGGTAGAATTGCTGCATGAATCTTTGGAAGAATTACTCGAGGAATTCATTGATGAATCCTTGCTGGAGAAATCTATGAAGGAATCAGTGAAGGCATTCTTGAAAGAATCATTGGAAGAATTTCTGAAGAAGTCCCTGGAGAAATTTCAGGAGAAATTCCTGGAGGAGTTTATGGAGATATCCTGCACGAATTTCTGAAGAAATTTCTGGAGGACTTCCTGGAGGAATTCCTCCAGGATTTTCAGGAGGAATACTTGGAGGAATTCCTGAAGGCATTCCTAAAGGAATCCTTGTAAATCCTGCAGAGAACTTGGGGAAATTCCTGGAGAAATCCCTGCTGTAATCCTAGGAGGAATTCCTGAAGAAATGCGTGAAGGAATTTCAGAATGAATCCCTGGAGACATTTCAGGAGTAATCCATGGAGGAATCCCTGCAGGAATTTCTCGAGCAATTCCTACAGGAATTCCTGGAAGAGATCCGGGAATTTTTTTTTTCTGGAGAAATCCGTGGAGGAGCTTTTGGAGGAATACCTAGGAGAATTCCTGAAGGAATCCCTGGAGAAATTTTTAGAGGATTTTCCGGAGGAATTACTTAAGGAATTCCTGAAGTATTTCCTGGAAGAATACCAGGACAAATTTCTTTCAGATTTTCTGGAGAAATCCTAGGAGAAACTCCTTGAGGAATCCCTGTGGAAATTCCTGGAGGTATTTCAGAAGGAATTTTTGGAGCGATTAATGTAGGAATTCTTGGAGGAATTCCCAAAGGAATTCTTTGAGGTATTTTTGGAGAAATATTTTAGGCTTTCTGGAGGAATTCCTGGGCAAATTCCTGGAGGATTTTCTAGAGGAATACCTGAAAAATTCCTTGAGAAATCCCTGAAGAAATTCCTGGAGGAATCCCTGCTTGCATTCCGGGAGGTATTTCTGCAGAAATTCCTGGAGATTTTTTTTGGAGGAATTTATTGAAGAATTCTCGGAGGAACTACAGAAATTCCTGGAGGTATTATTAAAGCATTTTCTGGACAAATATTTAAGGCTTCTTGGAGGAGTTCCTGAAGAAAATCCTTGAGGAATGTCTGGAGGAACTCATCGAGGAATTTCTGGAGTAGTTTTTGTAGGAATTTTTGAGGAATTTCTGGAGAAAGTCATAAATGAATCGTAGGAGGAATTCCTAAAGAAGTCCTTGAGAATTACCTGCAGAATTTCCTGGAGGAATCGCTCGAGGAGGAATTCCAGAAGGAATTCTTGGAAGAGTTCTGGGAAAAAAATCCTCTAGGATTTTCTGGAGGAATCAGTGGAGCAATTCCTGGAGGATTTCCTGGAGTGTTTACTGGAAGAATTCCTGAAGGAATAATTTGACGAAATTCTGGAGAAATCTTAAAGGCTTCTTGGAGAAATTACTGGGGGAATGTCTGACGGAACTGATCGAGGAATTTATGAAGGAATTCTTGGAGGATTTTTATAAGTAATTAAATAATGAATCCCTGGAAAATTCTTGGAAAAAAATCTATAGAAATTCCTGGTAGAATCCGTGAAATTCCCTGAAGGAATTCCTCGAGGAATTCTAGGAAGAGTTCCGGGAGACATTCCTTTAGGATTCTCCGGAGGAATTCTGACAGAATCTGCTAGAGGATTTTCTGGAGGAATTCCTGAAGGAATTTCTGGCGTTCTTCCTCGAGAAATTTCTGAAAGAATTCCTGGCGGATTTTTTGAGGATTCTAAAGAAATGAAGAATGAAGAAATTCATGGATGAATCCCTGGAGGAATTTCTGAAGAAATTACTTTAAAAAATCCTGGTGAATTTCCTGCAGGAATCCATGGTGAAATCCTAGGATTGTCTGGAGGAATACGTGGAGAAATTCTGGCAGACATTTCTTAAAGATTTTTCTTAGAAGAAATTTCAGGTGCAATCTCTGGAGGAATCCTGGGAGTATGTACTGGAAGAATTCCTGGAGGAATTATTTGAGTAATTTCTGGAGAAATATATGAGGATTCCTGGAAAAAAAATCTGGATGAATGTCTAAAAGAACTTCTCTATGAATTTCTGGAGAAATGCTTTGAGGAATTTCTGAAGAAATTTCTGGAAAAAAATCCTGGAAAAATTCCTGGAGGATTCCGTGGATGAACTTCTCGTGGATTTTTTTCGTAAAATTTTTGGAGCAATTCCTGGTAGAATTCCGGGAGAAATTCCTTTAGGATTTTCTGGAAGAATCTGTGGAGGAATTCTTGGAAGAAATCCATGGAGACATCTTGGAAGAGTTTCTGGAGGAATGTCTGAAGGAACTCCTCGAGGAATTTTTGAAGGAATACATGAAGGAGTTTTTAAGGAATTTTTGAATAAATTGATTAATGTATCAATGAAGGAACTCCTGGAAAAAATCATGAAGAAATTCCTGGAGGAATCCGTGGAGGATTCCCTGGACAAACTCCTCGTGGAATTCCTCGAGGAATTCTTGGAAGAGTTCCGGGAGACATTCCCAGGGAATTATTGCAGAAATTTCCTGAGGATTTTCTGGAGGAATTTCTGGAGAATTTTTTGGAGAATATTTTCGAAAAAAATCATGGATGAATCCTTGGTGGAATTTCTGAAGAAATTCCTTGAGAATTTCCTGGAGAAATCCATGGAGGAATCCTTGGAGGAATTTCTCGAGGAATTTCTGGAAGACATCCGTGAAAAAATCCTTTAGGATTATCTGCAGGAATACGTGGAGCAATTCCTGGAGGAATCCGTGCAGGAAATATTGGGGGAATTCTGGCAGACATTCCCAGAGGATTTTTCTTAGAAGAAATTGCAGGTAAGATCTCTGGAGAAATTCTTGGAGTATTTACTGGAGGAATTGTTTGGAGAATTTCTGGTGAAAAGGCTTTCTGGTGAAATTTCTGGAGGAATGTCTGAAGGAACTCCTCGAGGAATTTATAAAGGAATTCCATGAAGGAATTTTTAAGGAATTTCTGAAGAAATTGATTAATGTGTCAATGAAGGAATTTCTGGAAAAAATCTTGAAGAAAAAAAAATTCGGAGGAATCCATGGAGGATTCCCTGGCCAAACTCCTTGTGAAATTCCTCGAGGAATTCTTGGAAAAGTTCCTGAAGACATTCCCAGGGAATTCTTGCAGAAATTCCCTAAGGATTTTTTGGAGGAATTGCTGGATGAATTCCTGGAGAAATTATTGGAGTTCTTCCCCGAGAAATTTCTCAAAGAATTCCTGGAGGAATTTCTGGAGAATTTTTGAGGAATTTTCGAAGAAATTCATGAATTAATCCTTGGTGGAATTTCTGAAGAAATTTCTCGAGAATTTCCTGGAGAAATCCATTGAGGAATCCTTGGAGGAATTTCTCGAGGAATTTCTGGAAGACATCTGTGAAAAAAATCCTTTAGGAATATCTGCAGGAATACGTGGAGCAATTCCTGGAGAAATCCCTGCAGGAAATATTGGGGGAATTCTGGCAGACATTCCCAGAGGTTTATTCCTAGAAGAAATTTCAGAGAAATTCTTGGAGTATTGACTGGAGGAATTATTTGAGGAATTTCTGGTGAAAAGGCTTCCTGGAGGAATTTCTGGAGGAATGTCTGAAGGAACTTCTCGAGGTATTTCTGAAGGAATTCCTGGAGGAATATCTGTAGAAATTTTTTGAGGAATTTCTGAAAAAATCATCAATGGATCCCTGGAGGAATTCCCGAAGAAATTCGTGGAAAAAATCCCGGAGAAATTCCTGAAGGAGTCCGTGGTGGAAATCCTCGCGGAATTCCTGGAAGAGTTCCGGGAGATATTCCTTGAGGATTCTCTGGAGGGATTATGGCAGAAATTCCTAGAGGATTTTCTGTAGAAATCCCTGGAGGAAATTCTGGAGCAATGGCGTTCTTTCTTGAGAAATTTCTGAAAGAATTTCTGAGGTAATTTCTGGAGGAATTTTAGAAGGATTTTCTGAAGAAATTTATGGATGAATCTCTGGAAGAATTCCTGAAGAAATTCCTTGAGAATTTCTTGGATAATTTTCTGGAGGAATTCCTGGAGAAATTTCTCAAAGAATTCCAGGAGAAATTTCAAGAAGACATCAGTGAAAAATTCCTTCCGGATTTTCTGGAGGAATCACTGAAAGAATTTCTGGCGTTCTTCCGTGAGAAATTTCTGGATGAATTTTTGGAGGAATTTGTGGAATTTTGAAAGGATTTTCTTAAGAAATTTATGAATGAATCCCTGGAGGAATTCCTCTAGAAATTCCTTGAGAATTTCCCGGATAATTTTCTGGAGCAATTTCTGGAAGACATCCGTTAAAATTCTTCTAGGATTTTCAGGAGGAATCCATGGTGCAATTCCTAGAGGAATTCCTGGAGGAAATATTAAGGGAATTCTGACAGACATTCATAGAGGATTTTTCCCAGAAAAAAAAAATCAGGAGCAATCTCTGGAGGAATTCCTGGAGGAATTGTTTGAGGAATATATGAGGCTTCCTGGAGAAATTTCCGGAAGGAATGTCTGAAGGAAGTTTTCGAGGTATTTTTGGAGAAATTCCTGGAGGAATTTTTCGAGGATTTATTTAGGCATTTCTGAAAAAAATCATAGATGAATTCTTGGAGGAGTTCCTGCAGAAATTCCTGGAAAATCCTGGAGAAATTCCTGGAGAAATCCGTGGAGGAATTCTTGGAATAGTTCCGGGAGAAATTCTTTTAGGCTTTTCTGGAGGAATCCGTGGAGGAATTCCTGGAAGAAATCCCTGCAGGCGTCCTTGGAGGAATCTCTGTAGATTGCAACAATGATTCCGATCGAAATTTTCCATTTAGAAATTCTGACTCATTCAATAAAGTCTTCTCCAATTCTACCATCATTAAGTGTCCAAGATTGAAATTCTTTTACAACGACATTATTATTTTTTTTAAATAATTGATAATTTTCTCGATATTCTATTTAACACGTTTATAAAATTTTATTAAAGTCGAGATAATGTCTTCTTATTAAAGTTTCGCATTCTCTTGAAATCATCACCATCCGAAGCCTTCTCCAGAATCCCAATATGAAGTACTTGGCGATGTTAGCACCACAGCATGTTGAAATCCCTTCTTGGGAATTCATATTGCGTGTAACACCATGATTCTATTTTGCACCATGAATTATCATATATTGCACCATCATTGTAGTGCCCCCCCTAAGCAAGAACCCTGCGCACGCTAGTGAGGATGCTGCACAAACGTTTTTCCAACTATTTTAAATCAGCCTTCATTTGAACAAAAGCTGACCACAAGAGGCACGATCATCCTTTATTCAGCTCCTAAACATCTAATATTGGTGATTTTATTCAACCTTTAGCTGAATTGAGGTACTATTGAAAGTCTGATTTAAGGCTTAATATGCGCTTAATCACTAATCAATTAAAGTTAATTGTGTAAAAATAAAAAATAAAAACACTTTCTTGAGCCTATTTTTACCATTAGCTGCGTCTATTTCCAGAAGAGATGTTGAGGAATGTATAAATTAATCTGTGGGAAAACTGGGAATTGTGATTTTTAGTCACTCATCTTAGCACCTACACCACACACAATTGTATACATATCTTCGAAAACAAGAGCATTACTTGTTGTGTCTGAATAGTCAAGAACATAAGTTGAACTAAGTCTGTATTGAGGCAGAAGAAGCGATGTGGACTTCACGAAAACCATGCTTGGGTCAGCTGTCAAAAAATATTTGATTAAAGGTTAAACAACAGATGATTAATTCTGCATGTTACTGTATGTTTTAAAACTGGTTACCCAGATGAATAATAATCTATTCAAATTGATATTCAACGATCTATGAATTGCTGATTAAAGAGGTTGATCAAGCCATACTTCAGACTAATATTCAGCTGTCATTGTGTTCAGCTATTGACACCATTATCCAGCTATTGTTCAGCTAATATTCTCACTTTTCAGCAATTATTGTTACTTGGGGTATTCTTTAAGAAATTTATTCAAAATTATACCTTAGGAATTTTAACGGAACATCCTTCTTAAATATTTCAATTCCGATAAACCGGTGAAGCCATAAAATGATTAAGTTTTTGAGACATTCCTCCCGAAATTCCTTCAAGAATTTCCTTCAGATTACTTCAGATATATCTCTAGAGATTCGTTCGAAAGTACTTCTTTATATTTCTACAGGGGTTTTATCAGAAATTCTTGCTGCAATTTCTTTGAAGATATATTTTTATCACCAGAAACTTCTTCAGGATCTTAGAGAATTCCTTAGGAATCTTAACAAGGGATTTTTTTCAAAAGTTCTGCCATGAAGTTTTCCAAAAATTAATCTGGGATTTCTTCGTAATTTTTCTACCAGGGTTTCTCCAAGATTTCTTTGAGAATTTGCTTCAGTGATTCCTGCAGAGGCTTCTTCAAGGATTTGTTATCAAAAATTATCCCTGTAGTTTCATCAGAAGTATCTCCAGAGATGTCATAAGAGATCCCAGCGAAATTTGTTCAGATATTCATCCAGGGATTTTCAGATTTTTTTCTGAAATTACACAAAAAGTACTGAACAATTCTTTGAGAAATCCCTGAAAGAACTTCTGTAGGATTATCGCAAGAAATAACCTAAAAATTCCTTGAGATACTTTTGGCGACAACTAGAAGAAATTCTTGAAAAATTTCCTGGACAAATACTCCTGAACCAATTTCTGAAGTTATCTCTGGAGCAATTCCTCAATTATTGCCTGAGATTAGCTCGCTAATTTCAAGGTGTATGTGCTCAGTATACCCGACCATTCCCGGGTTTAACGTAGGAGAAAACCTGAAACAAGCTTATAGAAACAATTGAACATGTTTCCCTAATCCTCAGAAAAAGCTCATGATACACTTCTGGAGGCACTCTGCAAGTAATTCACAGGGAAAAAATGATTCATAAATTTCAGCTTATCCTGGAAAAATAGAAAGACGAATTCTGAAAGAATCCCATTTGCAATGTCTGCACCAGTGCTGAAAATTTTATTTCGTCATATCTAAATTCAACCACGTACAGCTCATTTTAGAAGCTGAACCTGAGAATATGGTATATGAAGAACTTGTGCGGCTAGACCAGTTCTGCAAGAAAGTCACGGAAAAACGGCTACTTTTCGAATATTTAGGATAAATGTCACGAACTTCCTTCGAAAAATGCCAATGATATTCACGGTGAATATCATTTGGCATTTTTCAAAGGTAATCCGTGACATTTACGTTAAATATTCGAAAATTAGCGGTTTTTCCGTGACTTTCTTGCAGAACTGGTCTAGCCGCACAAGTTCTTCATATACCATATTCTCAGGTTCAGCTTCTAAAATGAGCTGTAGGTGATTGAATTTAGATATGACGAAATGAAATTTTCAGCACTGGTCTGCACAAATTGCATACGAAGGTACAGGTAGAATTCTTGACGAAATCCCTCAATGAGTTTCTGAAGGATCCCCGGAGGATTTTCTGAAGGACAACTCTGAAGGAAAACTTCCTTATACACTTTCAGAAAAACCCTTAAACTTCCATCAGGCAAAAGAAGGCACACCTGAAGGAACCTCTGTAGAATTTCAAGTAATACTTTTTTTAAAAGTTTCTATAAAATAAACATAGTTTCTAAAGGAGAAACCTAGAGGTGTTTTTTTTTTATTTAATATTTCTTTCATAATTTCTTTATTATTTTAAGCAATTTCTGAAAAAAAAATTGAATCTTTGTGAAAAATGTCACCTGGAATAGCATTTTTCGAAGAAGCTTTTAGAGGAATTTGTAGAGAAACACCTTGAGAAATTTATAAAAAAAAATCTTGAGAATTTTTTTTTGAAGAATTCTTAAAAAAAAAATCTTAGTAAAATAGTAGGCCATATTTCATAGGAAACCCGTGAACCAGATTCAACATAAAGGAAATTTCTACAGAGACTCCTGAAGAAGCACCAATGGAAACTCCTGGCGAAATTTTCAAAAAAAAAAATCATGTGCAGGGAGGCATTCCGAAGGGATACCAAGATAAATACTTGGTGGCATTCTTGCTTATACCATTCTTAGAAATCCTGGGAGAATTTTCTTTCTGTTAACATTCCGAAAACAATTTGGATAAATCCAGAAAAAAAAATCTTCAAAAGAATTTATGGTCCCTGAAGGTAATCTTGGAGAATTTTCTAGAAATTTCAAGAAGAATTCTTGCTAAACTCGTAAAAGAAATTCCAGCAAGAATGTCAGTTCCGCGATAGCTACAAAACAAAATCGTGAAATAATCGGACATGGAGTCACTGCCCAAGTGGCTCGGTATCTTTATTTTTCAGCATATTTACTATTGCACTTATTCATAGAGCTGGTGGCGAAGAGTTATGGCTGGAACAGGTTTTTAGATACAACGTTTCTGAAAATAGTGGCCAAATAGTGACTGACACAATGCAAAAAGCTACTGCAAAGCGACTTTTGACACAAAAAAATGGTCGGGAAATTTTCATACATTTCGTCTCCCTCTGTGTGAACGCCTCTTTGCCATATACACACAGGAATACTTTTCTAATGGATCACTAAAATAACTAATAAACTAAACATTAATAAACATTTAAAAAAAACAATAGGGGTACTCACTAAACAGATTGAATTGCTGCGTAAGCCATGATTTTCTGCTTTTTTGAAATATTTTATGATTTTGCGAATGAAATGATCAAAGATTGCCTTGATGATCGCGACGTTTAATCAGTTTACGCTGTTAAGTGAATCCCCCTAATATATTAGGGGTGATACACAAACTATGTCACGCAAAAATCGACCTTTTTCAACACCCCCCCCCCCCCCCCCTATGTCAAACTTTTTGTATAGGACCTTAATATTTTTCGTAAGGGTCGTCACGTTCTGCAAACCCCCCCCCCCCTCCCCCCTAAAAGCGTGACATAATTTGTGTACGACCTCTTACATCCCACACTTCCCAATAATTTACTCGACAAATCAGTTCCTTCTCCATCAGAAAAACACCTCGGAAATTAACTGCTTTGGGGTCAGAATTGGGTCGTCTGCCAACCACGCGCACCGAGTGGACGCGAGTAGGTGTAAAAACATCTCATCTGTCACGCTGCAGTGAACCCAAACAAAGCAATCCGGTCCGGAGGACCTTTACCGGTTCATGGATTGCTTTGAGTGGGCAAAAAAATATTAGTTTTGTTGTTCAGCAAGCAAATCACGAAACTTTTCCGAATTCCTTCTCGTGTGCGTGGCTTGCTTGGTTTGACCCTAAAAATAACTTTCATTCATGGAAGCGTAATCCGCTCATATTTCTTCTCGTCTTCTGGCTAATTGCGTCTTCGGCTGCTGCTGTTGCTTCTGGACACCACGGTGGCAATGCTCTTCCTTGGGCGGGTAATTGTTGTTGTTTAGAGTTTTTATCTGACCGCGTCCAGCGTGCAAAACTTGCGTTGTAATTCCACTGGTCTAGACATGGCATTATTAATTGACCATTTTTCCACCAGTGCTACGTGGATGACGGCGGCGACCACGTTTCTTCCCACTCCATTATCTCACTTTTCTATAGTTTTCGCCTCTCGGGGGTAATGGAATGGCAAAACTTTTCAAATCAATTCCCATTCGAGCTTTCAAAAATGCTCGCATCGAAGATGAGGAATGCGAATTGCTCACTTCAGCAGCTCCACAAAAGCACGTCCCAGTAATTGAGAGTGAAGAATTCTTCATCCGTTTATTAAAATCCTGCGGGAGCCATCCGCAATCACGGTAGGCATTGATTTTGTGAGTCTTCCTCGCATTGCTGGGTGCATCCCAGCAACTGCTGCGCCTACTGTGATTTACGATGGCAAAAGGACAATGCACTGCATGCACATGACTCTTCCCGCAGCGGAGGGTCGATCGTTGTCGTCGATTAAACTTCCGTTGCACCTCTGCTGCTGCTGCACTTCCAGAGCCGTACCTATAGAGAAAGGAACAATGGAGAGAAGACTACACGTGATTAAATGCAATCATCTTCATCCATGTGCCCGGTGCCACCTCTCGGTGGCCTGGAGCGGATCCAGCATCTTTGTCCGTTGGATGGCTTCATTTTTCGTTATGGGCTCGCTTCCGTTATACCGGCGCGCGTACGTATGCATACGGGTGAAGCAATTGCCAAGTCTATTGCTATGGCCAAGCAATAATGGAGCAATCAGCAATGTCGTCATAGCTTTGAGAGGAAAGTGGAGGAAACTGGGTCAACCGGAACTGTGTTCCGTGTGTAGTTCCACATACCTACAATGTCCTACAAATGTAGATGGCACATCATAGTGTGATTCTGCCAGCGATTAAACGTACTTTCACTAAAGTCTAAGTGCAAAGCCTATCCAGTCATTTCCACTGCGAGACGTACTGTAAAACTATGATTTATTAACTAAAATATAAACGACCTCCTGGAATTCCTTCAGGAATTCAATCAGGAATTCCTCCTGGAAGAAAACCCAGGATAAATTCCCAACGGAACATCTGGAGAAGTTTTCGAAGGAAGTCCTAGAGGAATTCCTAAACGAACTCATTGCAGAATTCCTGGAAGAACTCACGATAGAACTCCCGGACTTACTCGCGGAGTCTCTTCGAAGTAATAATTGAAGGAAATCCTGATGAAACTCCTATAGGAATACCCGAGGAAGCAACTGGAGGAATTCCCGAAGGAACGCCTGATGGAATTCAAGAAGGAATTCCTTTAGTAAGCCCCAATATAACTCCTCAAGAAACTCTCGAAGGAACTCCCTGAGGAATTCCAGAAGGAACTATTGAAGTAATTTTCGATGGAACTTCTGAAGGAATTCACCGGAAAGATCTCCAGATGGAATTACTAGAGGAAATCCTAAGGGAGCACCTGGAGGAATTCCCGCGTAGCTGGAACGAACTCCTAAAGGAATTCCCGAAGGAATAGCTGGAGGAATTTCCGAGGGAACTCCTAAATTAGTTCCCGAAAGAATAACTGGAGAAATTTCTAGAAGAATCTCAAGAGGGATTTCCTTAGGAGTTTGCTGAGATGAACCAGCCTCGGACTGAAAATCTCTTAAATAAAGACAAAAATTCCTTAGGAGTTCTGCAGGAATTATTCATGAAACTCTCGAAAGAACACATGAAAAAGTATCACAAGGAAAAGCTGGAACAATTTTCGAAGCAATTTTTTCGGAATTCCATCGAGAACTCCTAGAGAAATTAACGAAGGAACTCCTGGAACAATTCCTGTATGAATTTTCGAAAATACCTGGAGGTATTCTTGAACGATCTCTAGAGAGGTTCCCTTAATTGATAATCGAAGGATCTCCTGAAAGAATTCCCGATGGAATTCCTAAAGAAATTCCCGAAAGATCACCTGAGGGAATTCACGAAGAAACTCCTGGGGAAACTTCCGGTGGCAATCCTAAAGTAATCTCCCAAATCGATTCGGGAAAAGGAATTCCCGATGGAATACCTGGAAGAATTCCTGAAGGAGCTTCCGAGGAAAATCCTGGAGTAGTTTTCGTAAAACCTCCAGAAGGAATTCAGGAATTTCTGTCAGCGGAATCCTTGTTAGAAGAACTTTAAAAGAAATTTCTGGTACCGGAATCTCGAAGGAATCCCAAAAAAACTTATTAGAAGAATTCCAAGAAAAATAAAATGCCAGGTATTAGAAACCCAGAAGTGATTTCTGCTGGAGGAATCTTAAGAAAAAAAATACTTACAGCAAGATTCCTCGAGAGGAATTCCTCTTTGACGAACCTCTTTGACGAACCTTTCTGCATTTTTCTGCAGAAGATATCGACAGCAATCCCTGCTAGACATTTTGCTGAATGAGTTCCTGTTCAGTAGAAAGTCCTGGTGGAATATCAGTTTAGACGTATTTTCCAGCAATACTTTCTGGAAGTGAAAAAAAGATTTCTGAAGATATTCAAAAAAAACTTTTGAGAATCTAGGATGGAGCTCCTGTAGAAATCCGAGAAAAAATCTCTCCAAGTCCCAGAAGAAATATCTGAAGCATTCCTGAAAGGAGTTCCTGGAGTAACCTTTTAGGAATCTCAGAAAGGATCCCAGAAGGATCTTCTGAAGGAAACAATCTCATATGGAGCTCCCTGAGGAATCTCAGAAGGAAATCCAAGAGGAATCATAGAATAAATTTGAGGAGATATCAAGGAATATTACCGGAGGAATCTCATGAAAAAAACGGGGGTAATCCTGAAAAGAAGGTATTCCTGGAGGTATCTCGGAATTAATTTCTAGAGAAATTTCGGAAAGAATTTTGAAGGAATTTGGGAACTCCTTAAGTAATCCCGGAAAAAATCTCGGGAGTACTTCCTGGAGGAATCCTGGCAAGAGCTCTTGAAGGAATTCCAGACGGAATCTCAGGAGGAACTCCCCTGGAGAAAGAACCTCAGAGGGAACTTCTGAAGGAATCTTTGATAAACCCCCTGAAGAATGTCGTCTAGAACTCCCTGGAAATCCCACAAGAAAGTCTTGGAAGAGCCCTGGAGCTAATTTGTAGACAAACTTTTTATATCAACATTCTGATTTATCGACCGTATTCTATTTATAACTTAATTATTTTATGGCTTTATCAGTCTTTTTCTACTCAGAGTATAAGGTTGCCTGATTTCACCTTCTATAAAAATATTCGCACTTGTTCGCAACCTAGCGAATACTATCATATCTATCATTTCATTATCCACTTTGATTTCTACTCCGTTATACTCTGAGTAGAAAAAGACCGATAAAGCCATAAAATGATTAAGTTTTGTAGACAAACTGCGAAGAATTTCTTGATACCTCCAAGTTGGAGGAAGCTCGGATGAAATTCCTGTGGAATCCTATAACAAGGCCATGAAACGTCAAAAACTTAGAAAAATGAATCTTAGCAACGATTGACAGCGAAATTGCCCAGCTAACACGAAGTCATATATGATGTTGAATAGGATGCTAAAGTAGAGGCCATATACGTACATGCTCCCATATAACCATGTGTAAAGTGCAAGCAAATCGTTTCCCCTTTAGAATCCTATTCAACACCGTATGCGATCGCGTGTTGACTGGGTGGTGTACCCGGAATCAAGGACTAGCCAGAAGCGATCACTAACAAGTTAAAAATAAACCAACTCAATAGAATTTTTGGATCAGTTTTGATGACAGCTCCCAAATTCACGATACCTAGTCTAACTCCACAGAGTTTTATGGCAACAACGCCATAGTGTTTGAGTATCGTTCTTTCTCCATCAACCGGTCTACGAAGTTACATGGGTTTCCCGTGATGGTAATCGACCACATCTGCATCAGTCAAAAATGTAGACGGAGCCTTATTGATGTGCGGAGCTAACGTAACACCAAAATTGCGTCCGACCATCCTCCAACTGCGCATTGCTAGGATTCATCGACAGGTGGAGTGGATCACAGACGATACCTGGAGGAAGATAGAGGAGCGAAGGAACGCCAAAGCGGCGATAGAGCGAGCGAAAACACGAGGAGCCATATCCGTAGCCCGTCAGCGCGTCAGCGCTATTCGGCTCTCGAGAAGGAAATGGAGGGCAGGTGAGGCAAACGCGTACTCCCATAGCAGACTAAGGCCAGTAGTACACAGTGACAAATATTTGACAAGGAAAGAACTCAAGAAACAACATCAGTTTGACACTAATGAAAATTCGATCGAGTCAAACAAGATGTTTGAGCATTGGTTTCTTTTTGGACAAATATTTGACCCTGAGTACTAACAGCTTAAGACGAATGTTACGATGCCTGTGAAAGACACGTCTATTGACCGTCCCGGTTGACCAGCTGAAACGCTGCATCGAGCACTTTTGAAACCTTTTTCAAACGTCGGACACGTCATCAACACCTTGACAGGATCCGTCAAAGGTGTAGTAGGCGACTATTTGTATTACAGCAAGCCATGACAAGTAGCAGTGAAGGAATGAGCACTCTGTTCCGAACTGTTAGGGTAGCGAACCACTTGGGAAGCGGCCGGTATTTTGGGCACTCTTCGCTATAACTCAGTCAATTATAAACCAATTGACTTGAAATTTTGTACACGGCTAGATACTATACGTATCTCATTATGTCAATTGATTCAGAATTGGCTGAGTTATAGCAGAAAAGTGCCCAAAATAGGAACCCTGCCGAGAAGGTTCCACTTCCATATCACCTCCGGACGTATCTGTGAAACTACTACTACAATGGCTGACAAGAATTTGATCGAACTTGCAAGGATGTTCAAAAGTAAATTACGTTTTCTTGAAGACTCGAAGAAAGATCGATGAATGAAGCACAGAAAAAGTGAGAAGTCTTTTGGAGAATTGAAATGAAGAAAGCGGGGCCAAAATTGAATTGGAACAGTGGTGCAGCAAAGGAAGAAAACTTTTTGGAGTAAATACTACCATGGCAACGAGGGTTTCCTATTCTAATGTGCGCAAAAATGTATTCCAATGTGA
Source organism: Aedes albopictus (assembly GCF_035046485.1). Classification (NCBI taxonomy): domain Eukaryota; kingdom Metazoa; phylum Arthropoda; class Insecta; order Diptera; family Culicidae; genus Aedes; species Aedes albopictus. The sequence continues at coordinate 15,976,846 of NC_085136.1, forward strand.
TATGTTGACAAATGCATGAACATTAATGTCGTATAACTGTTGCTACTGCCCGGAAATTAGGAAATCGTGTTTTCCAAATACAAAGAGAACCTAAATTTTTATTGCACCAACGAACCTAACCTTAAAATGACTGACAATTCACAGGTCATTTCGACAGATGTAACATGAGCATGAAAAGGACGGCAACAAGATCGATAAAGTAGAATATATTATCCGTCTTCTTCGTGCATGAGTGTGGCCTGTCAAAATGACCTGAGAAATGTCAAACATTTTCATGGCCAGCTTTGTTGGTGCAATGAAGAAATGAAGTGATCCAAACCATTTAGGTAGATAAATGTAGGGAACGATGATTCCAGGCCATTTATCTGAATGCCCACATGGATGAGGCAGCCTTCAGAGACTCTAAATGAAGGGAACATAGGATCCAGGCCATTTAGAGAGTCAAATGAAGGGAACTATGATTCCAGGCCATTTGACTGGTCCAGTTATGGACAAGAGCGAAGGGGACCTGTGGTTCCAGTCCGCAGCAATTGGAAAATAAGCTAAAATGATTGAGATTAATTAATTGGGTTAAGATCAGCGCTGTTATTGGTCGTGAGCTTTCCATGACGGTGATCAAGTAGGCCCTTTCATCTTCACAAGATGAAACGAGCATTCGCGCTCTTCATCATGTCATTTTGCAATGATCAAGCGTCATGACGGAAACTTTCATATTGTTTTGAAATTAAAATTTTCACCTAGTCCCAGCAAATTTGAGCTAGCCGTTGTATTTAACAGATAGAGAGGACATATATTCATGCTTTAAAGGATTTAAACAATAACAAAATCCACCAATGTGCTAGTAATTGCCTTGTTTACTACCATGTCACACTCCGTCATGACCGAAAAATGAGCGAATATTGTTAGACTCTCTTGGTCATCGTCGGCCGATTCGATGACATTGAGAGAGGCACTTCTGTAAAAATCGCGTGACGACACGTGTTGACGCTGACCCTTTCCAAGCCTGGTTAAGATGCTGAAAGGCTGTTAGTTGTTTAACACGAATTAGAATAAGACGAGTCAAAAATGAGATAAATACATTGATGTGTTAGTCGTTACATTTAATTATGACATACCGCATTTAGTTCACCACTGGACGGCGCACTGAGTCTTCATAAGTGCGAAAACGTAAATAAAACTGCGCATCAAATCAAATTGATGTCTTCGGCGCACTATTTCTTCGATGCATGCTGAATAAGTGCTCTGAAGACACCAAGTTGATTGGATGCAATCGCGCACTTTTCGTACTCGTGAAAACTAGTGCGATAGTCCAGTGGTGAACTAAATGCGCTATATATTGCGCTTAGCAAGAAAAAATTTAGTTTCACACTTTTACCGATCTGTCAGTCAGTTGTGCGCAAGGATGAATCTCATATCATGGGCAGTAATTATATTTGCATTACTGAAAACATACCCAACCGGTATCGATCGCGTGCAATCAGTACAAGACTGAATGCAACAAATAATGACACAGCCAATCGAATCAGCAACAATTCCAGAAAATATTGTTTTATTTCCGTTTCATTATAACAATCTCGAAAGGGACCATAATGAGTTAACTTACCATTCCACGCAAGTTATCAACAACAACGACCAGCCGCAAATTGCGCAACGAAAGAAAAATTTTACAAAATATTCGCAATAACTACTTGAAAAGATTAGTTATCGGAAAGCGAGATAACCTGTTAACGATAATGATGACTAGGGACAATGGATATTCGCGGCAGAATTTCTCAAATTTCGCGGGCCAACATTGAGAATTTCGTGGCACCATATTTTTGACTGTACCTTTGAAGAAAACATCAATTTTGCATATGAAATTAATAATTCACTTGGATTTTGTGAGACATAATCATAAATTAACGGAAAAAGTAACAAATGTGATGAAAAATCAGAAAAGAAGTAGATGTAAAATGCATTAGATCTTTATTTTGTCAGATTCGGAATCTTAAATCATGTTATACTGTTGAATGTTATCAGCTAGATTATTAGCATTAGCATTAGCATTAAGCGAGTCCCACAAATTCGTAGGTGGTTCGCTGTTATGAGGGTTGCCTCCTTCCCGTCCGAACCAAAGCACAAAGATTTGTGACTAATCTCTTACTCTTAGACAAGACTGACGCAATCCTCCAATGGTCGAGCACTGTCCTGGCCACGTCCTTGCGACTGCTGAGGAATGGGAAAGGATGGTTAGTTTTGGACACCTATGAAAAATGTAGACAACTCTACGATCTCTCAGGCCTAGGTGTCACGGGAATTTGGGTGTTGTTAGTGGAAGGGTAAGCTCCAAAAGATACGCTTGGTTAACGTTCAGGCACACCATTGTTAGACTGCTTCGAATCAGTTGTCTGCCCAATTCATCCTGGATTCCTCGTAATCTTGTTGGCATTTGGTTGAATTACTAGATTCTTCGGTTGATAATCTGAAATATAAAATAATATTAACATCGTACGTGAAATAAGCTACATATTAGTGATATGTACGCCACAGTTACATATTTTTAAAATATTATTTATATCGTACGATACATTTACCTGCATCTTGCTGAAATAAAATGTCGATTAGCAGTACATTGAAACACAAATACTACAAAACACAAGGAAAAGAGCATCAAACTTTGATCTTGGAATATTTAAAAATACGGTAAATTCATTTATTTAGTTAACATCAAATTCATGATAATACTGAATCAACAATTTGCCGCCATAATACTCGATTTGCAGCTGCAGCTCTCCATCCTCGGTCACGCCCAACACTCGCCAGATCACGCTTCACCTGGTCCGCCCATCGTGCTCTCTGCGCTCCACGCCTTCTTGTACCAACCGGATGGTTAGCAAACACCAACTTTGCAGGGTTGTTGTCCGGCATTCTTGCAACATGCCCTGCCCACCGTATCCTTCCGGCTTTGGCTACCTTCTGGATGCTGGGTTCGCCATAAAGTGCAGCGAGCTCGTGGTTCATCCTTCTCCGCCACACACCGTTCTCCTGCACGCCGCCGAAGATCGTCCTTAGCACCCGTCGCTCGAAAACTCCGAGTGCTTGCATGTCCTCCTCGAGCATCGTCCACGTCTCGTGCCCGTAGAGAACCACCGGTCTTATTAACGTCTTGTACATGGTACATTTGGTGCGGGGGTGAATCTTTTTTGACCGCAGTTTCTTCTGGAGCCCATAATAGGCACGACTTCCACTGATGATGCGCCTTCGTATTTCACGGCTCACGTTATTGTCAGCCGTTAGCAAGGAACCGAGGTAGACGAATTCTTCTACCACCTCGAAAGTATCCCCGTCTATCGTAACATTGCTGCCAAGGCTTGTCCTGTCTCGCTCAGTCCCACCTACCAGCATGTACTTTGTCTTAGCCGCATTCACCACCAGTCCGACCTTTGCTGCTTCACGTTTCAGGCGGGTGTACTGTTCTGCCACCGTTCCAAATGTCCTAGCAATAATATCCATGTCATCCGCAAAACAGACAAATTGGCTGGATTTCGTGAAGATCGTACCCCGGCTGTTGATCCCGGCTCGTCGCATAACACCTTCCAGGGCGATGTTGAATAGTAGGCAGGAAAGTCCATCACCTTGTCGTAGTCCCCGTCGAGATTCAAATGAACTGGATAGTTCACCCGAAATCCTTACGCTGTTCTGCACACCGTCCATCGTTGCTCTTATCAGTCTAGTCAGCTTCCCGGGAAAGCTGTTCTCGTCCATAATTTTCCATAGCTCTGTGCGGTCGATACTGTCGTATGCCGCTTTGAAGTCGATGAACAGGTGATGCGTTGGGACCTGGTATTCACGGCATTTCTGGAGGATTTGCCGTACGGTGAAGATCTGGTCCGTTGTCGACCGGCCGTCGATGAAACCGGCTTGGTAACTTCCCACGAACTCATTTACTTTAGGTGAAAGACGACGGAAGATGATCTGGGATTAGAGGTTCCAACCCGGGATATCCCGGGACAAAAAATCCCGGGATCTTGAAAAATTCGGGATTTCCCGAATCCCGGGATAACATTTTTCATCGTCCCGAAAATCCCGGGATTCCCGGGACACATTTCTTACACATTTTTTTCGCTTTGATTTGAATTTGGAGGATCTCTGAAACGTATTCGACGAGTTGTTTTTTTTTTTTGGATAATCACTCTTCAACAAAAAATCACGAAAATGTTACATAAACCACTTAAACTGTGTGTGACCGTCAAAACTCGTTGGAACTCGACTGAAACTATGCTGGAGTACTTCATTCGCGGTTTTCATTGCATCAAAGAGATTTTTTTCGAAATAGGCCTTCTAGACTTGGACAATGATTTCGAGGTTGCAAAAAATTTTCACGAAACTCTTCAGCTAATCAGACTCGTTTCGGATGCATTGGTAAGACGAGATGCTACATTTACTGTCTACGGAAGGTAGCTTGAGTTTCTTGTATTCGTAGCTTACGAAAAGTAACTCCAAAGTTGGAAACGACCTCTTGCATGCAATCATGAAAAGAATCATCAAACGGCGCGAAAGGGAATAATAACAGCGATGAAGTTCCTTCAAAGTCATCCGTCGTCAACACAAGTGTCAGCATAACTGGTAAGCTCATCGAAAACTCAAATTATTAGGTTAATCAAGGAACTGGGAGTTCGATTGTTGCAAGACTGCCAAAGATAATGATGCTTCCGAGTTGAATGCTGGATTGTTCTGTATGCATAACACCATCGAGCATGCGTGGAGAACTGGAATCGGCTATACAGTAATATTATGCCAATCCGTCTTAGACTGATTTGGCAATGATTGTCTTTTCAAAAGTAATTGCAAAAGAGTTGCGTTTTTTGAGCTACATGGTAAGTTGAGCCCGAATCTTAAAATCGAACTCTGGAAATATCTGTTCTAAAAAGCGACCCTCACTGTCCGATGAAATCATGAATAACATTTGCTTTTTGATGTCGTATTTTCAGAGAACAAATTCAAATTGATAAGACCAGTTACTTGATTTGAACCATTGATTTTTTTATTGATGAATAAAACATATTCCTAATAGCAAAAATGCGTTTTTAAGCACATTGAAAAATTTCCCGGGATCCCGGGATTTCCCGGGACAAGCAACAAATTTTATCCCGAATCCCGGGACAACAAAAATGGTCGGGAAATGGAACCTCTATCTGGGATAGCACTTTGTAGGCGGCATTCAAAATGGTGATCGCTCGAAAGTTCTCACACATTAACTTGTCGCCTTTCTTGTGGATGGGACAGATTATCCCTTCCTTCCACTCCTCCGGTAGCTGTTCGGTTTCCCAGATCTTGACTACTAACTGGTGCAGACAGGTGGCCAACTTTTCCGGGCCCATCTTGATGAGTTCCGCTGCGATACCGTCCTTACCAGCCGCTTTGTTGTTTTTGAGCTGGTGGATGGCATCCTTAACTTCCCTCAGCGTGGGAGTTGGTTCGTTCCCGTCCTCTGCTGCACCAACATAGTCATTTCCTCCGCTGCCTTGGTCCTCCGTGCCTACATTCTCTTCGCCATTCAGGTGCTCGTCGAAGTGCTGCTTCCACCTTTCGATCACCTCACGTTTGTCCGTCAGGAGGCTCCCGTCCTTATCCCTGCAGATTTCGGCTTGCGGCACGTAGCCTTTGCGGGATGCGTTGAGCTTCTGGTAGAACTTGCGTGTTTCCTGTGAACGGCACAGCAGTTCCATTTCCTCGCACTCCGCTTCTTCCAGGCGTCGCTTTTTCTCCCGGAAGAGACGGGTCTGCTGCTTCCGCTTCTGTCTGTATCGCTCCACATTCTGTCGGGTTCCATGCTGCAGCATTACCGCCCGCGCTGCATCCTTCTCCTCCAGAACCGCTCTGCACTCCTCGTCGAACCAATCGTTTCGTCGACTCCGTTCTACGTACCCGATAGTGCTCTCAGCTGCGTTGTTGATGGCTGCTTTGTTTGTACTCCAGCAGTCCTCTAGAGGGGCCACATCGAGCACACCCTCGTCCGGCAACGCTGCCTCGAGATTCTGCGCGTATGCGGTGGCGACATTCGGTTGCTTCAGTCGCTCTAGATCGTACCGGGGCGGCCGCCGGTAATGTACGTTGTTAATAACGGAGAGTTTTGGGCGCAGTTTAACCATCACCAGGTAGTGATCGGAGTCGATATTAGCGCCACGATAGGTCCTGACGTCGATAATGTCGGAGAAGTGCCGTCCATCAATCAGAACGTGGTCGATTTGCGATTCCGTTTGTTGTGGTGATCTCCAGGTGTAACGATAAGGGAGGCTGTGCTGGAAGAAGGTGCTACGAATGGCCATGTTCTTGGAGGCGGCGAAATCGATGAGGTGTAGGCCATTTTCGTTCGTCAGCTGGTGGGCGCTGAACTTTCCAATCGTCGGTCTGAATTCCTCCTCCTGGCCTACCTGAGCGTTTAGATCCCCTATGATGATCTTGACGTCGTGGTTTGGGCAGCGGTCGTACTCGCGTTCGAGCTGCGCGTAAAATGCGTCTTTGGCATCATCAGTGCTTCCGGAGTGAGGGCTGTGCACGTTTATTATGCTAATGTTGAAGAATCGGCCCTTGATCCTCAACCTGCACATTCTTTCATCGATCGGCCACCAACCGATCACGCGCCTCTGCATGTCGCCCATCACTATAAAAGCTGTTCCCAGCTCACGTGTGTTGCCGCAACTCTGGTAGATGGTATGATTACCTCTAAACGTTCGCACCATAGATCCTGTCCAACACACCTCCTGCAGCGCTACGATTCCGAACCCGCGGTCCTTCAGTATATCGGCGAGTATGCGGGTGCTCCCGATGAAGTTGAGAGATCTGCAGTTCCACGTACCGAGCTTCCAATCGCAAGTCCCTTTTCGTCGCTGTGGTCGTCGCCATTGGTATCGGTTCGCATTCTTCTCTTGTTGATTTTCCGGTGCTAGTCTTTTTTACGGCTGGCTCGCAGGGCCTGACACCAACCCACTAACCCAGGGAGCTGGGCTTACCTTCCCGGAAGCTACGGGTTCTGCATTGGCATTTCCTCCAACTACAGTGCTAAATAGCTAGGCTCGAGCGCCAGTCTTCGCCGGGGGTGGTGTTTTTAATGGGCGCCCAGGAGATAATATTTTACCTGAGCTTCCACCCCCAAAAAATACGGTAAATATCAAGATCAAAATTTGATTTGGTAGATCTTACACCGCAACGCACCATTCTAAGGTGATCTACCCACGTTACGGGCAGTTATCAGCTAGATTATGTGTAAAAATTTAAAATTAGTGGAATTTTCTAAATTTTCTCAGATTTTGCCTCATTTTGTGGGATTTCTTAAGTTTCGCGACCATTGCCCAATTTCCGCGAAATCGCGAATTTCCATTGTACATAATGATGACGATATTCAGTATTGAAGGCTGAATAGCTATTTTGATAAAACTCATCACAATCATGTGTGTGGAAACGTATCAACCTTTTTGCTCACTTGCAGTAGAAGCGATAACATTTTTCAGCTAAGAGAATGCAAAAAAAAACAATTATTCCAGTGAATGTTCATTGTTCAGTGATGCATAATTATGCCACGAACTTATGTGTCAGATTTCTAAAGACACCTAAGAAACATGGCTACCTTTGATTAATGTCAGCTTATCTATGATAAATATTTGTATATTTTTCTTGAATAATTCACTGATTCTGTATTCAAATTCATCGAATAAAACTTATATATGCCGGTCTAAGAGCTTCCTAAAAAAATATTTCGATATTTTTGGGAAAAGAGAATACAGTACACTATTGTTACAGTAACGAGATAATCATACCTGTTGGAAAAAAATAGTTCCTATCGTTATTAGTGCAATAAAAAAATATAAAGAAAGAGAGTTGTAGTAAGCAAGTATTTGTATTACAGCAAGCCATGAAAAGTAGCAGTGAAGGAATGAGTATTATGTTCCGAACTGTCATCACCTCCAGACGTGTATGTGAAACTACTACAAAAGCTTCGACGCATTACCTGTTCGCGCCCAAACCGCTCCGGTTAGCACGTGGTCATAATATTTTGCTTATGTCATTACTCCAATATTGTAAGTAATCGTAGCAACCTTCAGAAAGCTTGAAAGCAATGCTATGTATCCTTCCATCCATTGTATATAAGCCATCACCATGGAGACAATAGGCTTCCAGAAGGTTCCAAACACCTTCACAGCCCTATAAAAACGGTACCCCTCCAGAGCAATAGATACAGTCCATTTCGACCTTTCAAAGGGTCAACAGTGAATAAACGTTAGTAGTGAAAACCCGTCATCTTTCTCTTACGAAAGACCACCCCTTCCCGTTATCTTTCTGAGGAAAGACCGTTCTAGCAAAACCCCTGACCATTTCCCTTGGGGCAACCAGGCGCCCCAACATTACCTGTGTGAACACCGAAGCTCCATCAGTGCAGGAGATAAAAACAACCATCCGTAGCATGAAATCGAACACAAATGGGCAATTTTTGCTTAACGTATTTTATGGACGCTCCCTAAGGCGAGGATGTATATTATCCGTTGCAAGAAAGATTATCGCACAAATCTATTAGAAAATACTAATAAAAGTACGCAGATGCATTTAATCGCTTCGGTATTTTCTGCGCGAATAATCCTTGCGTAATATTTGTACTTATTGTAGAAGTCACGAACAAGGGCGTAGCCAAGGGGGGGGCAGGGGGGGGCCGCGGCCCCCCCCTGACCGAGCAACTATATTCTAACTTAACCGAAAAACTTAGATGATCAGAGCTGTTTTTGACTTGTAAAAATAAAATTCTCCTGCATCCTCGTATTTTTTTTTAATGTATGCAGGAATTCCTTCGGAAATTCTCGGAGAAATATCTTCGAAAATTCCTGAGGGTATTCCTTCGGAAATACCTGGAGGAATTCCTTTGCAAATTCCTGGAAAAATTCCATCGGAAATTCCTGGAGCAATTCCTTCGGAGATTCCTGGAGGAATTCTTTTAGAAATCCATAGAGAAATTCGTGAGAAAATCCTTAGGTGAATTCCTTACGAAATTCCTGGACAAAATAATTCCAAACTTCCTGGAGGAATGCTTTTGGAAATTCCTGGAGGAATTCCTTCGGACAGTCCTGGAGGAATTCCTTCAGAAAGTCGTGAAGGATTTTTTTCGGAAATACTTTTTGGATTTTTTTTTGGAAATTCTTGCAGGAATTCCTTCGGAAATTCCTAGCGGAATTCCTGGAGGAATTCCTTCGGAAATTCCTGAAGGAATTCTTTCAAAAATTTCGGGAGGAATTCCTTCGGAAATTGCTGGACGAATTCTTTTGGAAATTCCTGGAGGAATTCCTTCGGAAATTCCTGGAGGATTTTTTTTTCGGAAATTCTTTTAAGTTTTTTTTTTTTGAAATTCCTGGAGGAATACCGTCGGAAATTCCTAGCAGAATTCCTTCGGAAAATCCTGAAGGAATTCTTTCGGATATTCCGGGAGGAATTCATTCGGAAATTCCATTAGGAATTCTTTCAAAAAATTCCTGGAGGAATTCTTTCAGAAATTTCGGGAGGAATTCCTTCGGAAATTGTTGGACGAACTCTTTTGAAGATTCCCGGAAGACTTCATTCGGAAATTCCTTTAGGAATTCCTGGAGGAATTCTTTCGGAAATTCCTGAAGGAATTCCATCGGAAATTGCTGGACGAAATCCATTGGAAATCACTGGAGGAATTCCCTCCAAAATTGTTGGAGGAATCCCTTCGCAAAATCCTGGAAGAATTCCTTCGGAAATTTCTGGAGAAATTCCATCTGAAATTCCTGAAGGACCTCGTTCGGAAATTACTGGAGGAATTTCATCGAAAATTCCTTGGCGAGGTCCTTCGAAAAATCTTGGATGAATACTTTCGGAAATTTCTGGAGGAATTCTTTCAGAAATTCCGGGAGGAATTCCTTCGGAAATTGCTGCACGAATTCCTTTGAAGATTCCTGGAGGAATTTATTCGGAAATTCCAGAAGAAATTTCTTTAGGAATTCCTGGAGGAATTCTTTCGGAATTTGCGGGAGGAATTGCTTCGGATATTCCTGAAGCAATTCCTTAAAGAAATCCTGGAGGAATTCCTTAAAATATTCCAGAAGGAATTCCTTCCAAAATTCTTGGAGGTATCCCTTCGCAAATTCCTGAAAGAATTCCTTCGGAAATTCCTGAAGGAATTCGTTCGGAAACTACTGAAGGAATTCCTTCGGAAATTCCTGAAGGAATTTCTTCGGAAATTTCTGGAGGAATTCCTTCGAAAATTTCTTGGGGAGTTCCCTCGAAAAATCTTGGCTGAATACCTCTGGAAATTTCTGGAGGAATTCTTTCAGAAATCTATAGAGAAATTCCTGAGAAAATCCTTGGATGAATTCCTTAGGACATTCCTGGAAGAAATCATTCTAAACTTCTTAGAGGAATGCTTTTTATGATTCCTGGAGGAATTCCTTCGGAAATTACTGGACGAATTCCCTTGGAAACTCCAGGAGGAATTCCTTTGGCAATTGCTGAAATAATTTCTTCGGAAATTACTGGAAGAATTCCTTCAGAAATATCCTGGAGGTATTCCTTCGGAAATTTCTGGAGAATTTTTTTCGGAAAGTCTTTTTGGATTTTATTTTTAGAAATAGGAAGCAATCAGTGAAGTACTAGATTGAAAGTAGTGAGCTGGATTTTTGTATGGTGAGATGATCAATTCTCCGTTTCTGCAATGAAATGGTGCAAACAGCGTGGGTTATATGATTTCTTGCCTAATTTGATGCTGTTTGAGCAAAAGTTTGGGTAACTGTGTTGTTGAAGTTGCAAGGAATAAATAATAAAACAACACAGTTACCCAAACTTTTGCTCAAACAGCATCAAATTAGGCACGTAATCATATAACCCACGCTGTTTGCATCATTTCATTGCAGAAACGGAGAATTGATCATCTCACCATACAAAAATCCAGCTCACTACTTTCAATCTAGTACTTCACTGATTGCTTCCTATTCCAAGAGGAAATCCCTCGAAAATTCATGGAGGAATTCCTTTACAAATTCCGTTAGGAATTCCTTCAAAAAATCCTGGAGGAATTCCTTCGGAAATTGATGGACGAATTCGTTTGAAGATTCATGAAGGAATTCCTTTGGAAATTCCTGCAGGAATTCTTTCGGAAATTCTCAGGGGAATTTCTTCGGAAATTCCTGGAGAAATCCCTCCGGAATCTCTTGGATGCATTCCTTCTAAAATTCGTGGAGCAATTATTTCGGAAATTCCTGGAGGAGTTCCTTCGGAAATTCTTGGAGGAATTTCTTTAAAAATTCCCGGAAGAATTCCATTGGAAATTCCTGGAGGAATCCTTTGGAAATTCCTTCGGAAATTCCTGGAGAAACTCTTTTGGAAATTCCTGAAGGATTTTTTTTTGAAATTCCAGGAAGAATTCCTTCAGAAATTCCAGGAGAAATTCTGTCGGAAATTCCCGGAGAAATTCCTTTGGAAATTTCCATGGATATCCGATGTAATTCCACCAGGAATTTTGTGAAGGAATTCCTTCAGAATTTTCCGAATGAATTCCTCCATGTATTTCCGAGAGAATTCCTCCAGGAATTTCCGTGGCAATTCCTCCAGGAATTTCGGAGGGAAATCCTCCAGGAACTTCCGGAGAAATTCCTCCAGGAAATTTCGGAAAAATTCCTCTACAAATTTCTGGAGGAATTACTCTAGGAATTTCCGAAGGAATTCTTCCAGGAATTTTCAAGGGAATTCCTCTTGGAATTTTCAAAGGATTTCCTCTTGGAATTTCCGAAGGAATTCCTTCATGAATGTCCGAAGAAATCCCTCCATGAATTTTCGAAGGAATTCCTCCATGAATTGCCGAACAAATTCCTCCAGGAATTTTGCCAAGGAATTTCTAAAGGATTTTCCGAAGGAATGCCTCCATGAATTTCCGAAGGAATTCCTCCAGAAATTTTCCGACGAAATTCCTCTACGAATTTCCGAAGAAATTCCTCGAGGAATTTCCGGTGGAATTCCTCCAAGAATTTCCGAAGAAATTCTTCTAGGAATTTTCAAAGGAATTCCTCTTGGAATTTTGAAAGGATGCCCTCCTGGAATTTCCGAAGGAATTCCTCCATGAATGTCCGAAGGAATTCCTCCATGAATTTCCATGAATCTCCAAAGGAATTCCTCCAGAAATTTTCCGACGGAATCCCTCCACGAATTTCCGAAGAAATTCCTCGAGGAAATCCTAAAGCATTTTCCGAAGGAGTTCCTCCATGAATTTCCGAAGGAATAGCTCCAGAAATTTTCCGAAAGAATTCATTCACGAAGTTCTGAAGAAATTCCTCCACGAATTTTAAAAGGAATTCCTCCAGAAATTTCCTGAGAAATTCCTCCATGAATTTCCGGATGAATTTCTTCAGAAATTTCCGGAGAAAATCCTCCAGAAATTTCCGAAGGAGATCCTCCAGGAATTTTCAAAGAAATTCCTTCTGCAATTTCCGAGGGAATTCCTGCAGTAATTTCCGGTGGAATTCCTCCAGGGATTTTCAAAGGAATTTCACCTGGAATTTTCAAAGTATTTCCTGCCGGAATTTCCGAAGGAATTCTTTCATGAATGTGCGAAGGAATTCCACCAGGAATTTTCGAAAGAATATCTCCAGGAATTCCTTCACGAATTTCCGAAGGAGTTCTTCCATAAATTTCAGAAGGAATTCCTCCAGGACTTTTGCGAAGGAATCGTTCAAGGATTTTCTGAAGGAATTCCTCCATAATTTCCGAAGGAATTCCTCCAGAAATTTCAGGAAGGAATTTCTCCAGGTATTTCCGAAGGAATTGCTCCAGGAATTTCCGAAGAAATTCCTCCAGGAATTCTCGAAGGAATTCCTCCAAGAATTTCAGAGGGAATTCCTCCAGGATTTTCCCGAAGAATTTCTCCATGAGTTTCCGAAGGAGTTTGTCCAGGAATTTCCGTAGGAATTCCTCCCGGAATTCCCAAAGAAATTTCTTATAGATTTGTCTTGAAATATCTCCAAAAATTTCCGAATGAATTCCTCCAAAAATTTTTGACGGTTGTCCTCAAAAAATTTCCTTAGGATTTTCTCACATAATCCCCAAACGTGTTTCTGAAGGAATGTTTGAAGAAGTTTCTCAAGTTTTCGTAGGAGTTCCGCAATACATTTTTGAAGGAATTTCTTGAGGAATTTCCGAAGAGACTTCTCAAGGATCTTTCGCTGGAATTCCTTGAGGAATTTCGTAAAGATTTATAAAAAAAAATCCGAAAAAAAATCCTCAACGAACTTATCAAACAATTTCTCACAAAATTTCCGAAGGTATTCCATAAGACATTTCAGACATATGTCAAAAAAATTCCAAACGAACTCCTTTAACAATTTCCGAATTTTCCTTATCAAGGCAATTTTAAAGGAACTCTTCAAAGAATTTCCGAATGAGTTCCTCTAGGAAATAAAAAATCTCAAAAAGCATTTCTTCAGGAATTTCCGAAATATTTTTTCAATGAAGTTTTGAAAGATTTTTAAAGAAATTCCTTATGGAATTTCAGAAGGGATACCTCAAGAGACTTTTAGTGATTTTTTTCTATATTTTCGAAAGAATTGCTTCAGGAATTTGGAAAGGAATTCTCACAGAAATTTCCGGATGAATTCCTCCAAGAATTTTTGAAGGCATTCCTCAAGGAATTTTCGGAAGAATTCCTCACGAAAACTCCGAAAGAGTTCCTCAAGGAATATTCTAAATCTATTTCAAAGAAATTCCTCAAGGAATTCCCGAAGAATCTTCTAAAGTAAATCGTAGAAGAACTCTCGAAGGAATGTCTTATGGAATTTCTCAAGGAGCTTTAGAAATAAAGGAATTCCTCTAGAAATTTCTGAAGAATTTGTCAAGGAATTTCTCATGGATTTTCGAAATAAATTCCTGAAATTATTTTTTAATTGATTCCTTTAAAAATTTCCGAATGCATTCCTCTAGCAACTTCCAAAGATATTCCTCCAGGAATTTCTGAAGGAATTCCTTTAGAAATGTTCAAAGAATTTTTCCCGCAATTCCGAATGATTTTATTAATGGATTTTTCGAAGAAATTTCTCCAAAAATTTCTCAGGGTATTCCTCAAGGAAAGGAATCTTAGTTTGATTGGAATTTTTGAAAGAATTCCCGGAGAAATTTTTAAAGTATTTTCTGGAGCTTCTTAAACGGATTTCTGGTGGAATTAAGAATGATATTTGTAAAGAATTACTGGGGAAATTCTCAAAAGAATGCATGGTGAAATTCGTAATAAAACTTCTGGAGGAATGATTGAAAAAAATTCTGAAGGTATTCCCAACGGAATTACTGCAAGTTTTCTGAAGGTTATTTCTTCTGTAATATCTACATTAAAATAACCTGGAAAAATATTAAAGAAATTTCTGGAGAAACTGCTGGATAAATTCAAATTCATGATGGCATTTGTTAAAAAATTCCTGAAGCAATATCTTGAGGAATTTCTCAGTATTATAATCGTATATGATTCTTCCATTGAACCATTCCTGTTAATCACCCATATTTCATACTTCACTTTTATTTTTTTTAAATGATTAAGTATTTGAACTCCTTGTTACTGCAAAGTGGTTTTCAGTGTAAGGGTGCTCGCCCCCCCCTGGCCGAAAAGCTGGCTACGCCCTTGGTCACGAACATGATATTATGTACTGGTGAACATCTATGAGCGATTTTGCATATATTTGCGTGAGAATCTACGGCGAAACGCGCAATACTTTTATCGCTACTGTTCCTCATCGTAATCGACAAGATCCTGGTATGTGCGATTGATCGTGAACTAAATCGTGGATTACTATGGCAGTCGATTATTATGGAGCACCTGCATAACTTCGAACTGGCCGATGACGTTGCTCTCCTAGCTCTACGGCGATCTGATATACAGAGTAAGTTCGATGATTTTGCTGAACGCTCCTCGTCGACAGGTCTTACCATCATCGTCAATAAGACCAAATCGTTGGATGTAAACATGGTCAATCCTTCCAGCTTTACGGTAGCTGGGCAATCGGTGGAGAATGTTGAAAGCTCCCAATATCTTGGTAACCAAATGGCGGCCGATGGTGGCACCGAGACAAAGGTGTAAGGATCTAGAAGGCGGGGAATGCCTTTACGACTTCAAGCCCAGTATCGTGTTCGAAAGAAATCGCTCAAGAATCTTCTTGACCGATTCTTGGCGGAAACTTTCTACGGTGACTTGCATCTGAACTGTCATTTCTCGGAAATTTCTTCAGAACTGCAAACAGCCCTTCAAGGAATGTATGGAAAACAATCAGATTAGTCGACGCACCAAAATTTTCCACTCGAACGTGCAATCCTGGGTGTGTATCAGTGGAGAATACTCAACGGCTGCAGGTCTTCATCAATAGATGCCTGCGATATACATGTATAATTCGTGCATGGTGGCCTCACAATTGGATCTCCAACGAGAAGCTCCATCATCGATGTCATCAAGAGCCGATAGCAGCAGACTCTTCGCAGGAGCTGGAACGAAATCTGCAAGCAAGTGATAAACTGGAACCCTGCAGGATATCGCAGTGAAGGCAGCTTCAAAGGCTCATGGCGAAGCAGACTCAATAAGGAAACAAAGGAAGTCGGTAAAAACATGACCTAATCAAAGACTGAAAGGAAAAGTAAAGAATCTGAACCTGGAGGCGTTTGAGTTTATACTGAGAAATGCCTCATAGCTTAAATATACGACTTAATCTTAAATAAAATTTATGCACAAATCTTCTCTCTCAGCATCAACATTTTTAAAATTCCTCATCTCAAGCTCATGTGAAAGCTAAAACAAAATCAAGATTCTCGTAACCTTGTATGCTTCCTACTATCCAAAATGCCTCCATGCTCATTATCAGACCAGTCGGTCTACATCTACAAGCATTTTGGCAGCCGACAAATGAGAATAGATTTATGTTATCACTTCATTACATATCAACGCAGAATAAAATTCCGTTTCACGGTTGTCCTGCCCCCGCTCGCGCGCATTCCAGGCCGAAGAAGGAAAAGCGGAAAGCCGTGTTAGGCTGCTCCCCTTTCCACCAGGTCTGCGACGACATCCCTCTATAGGTAAGTCGCAGCATCGTTCCGGGTATCATCGCGCCGTGTCCTTGACTATTTCCGGGCATTTGTCTTGCTCTTCCGCTCCAGAGGCTTCCTTCGGCTCTGCTAGTTTGCTATATGGGAATGGGATGGATGATTTTGATGAACACACAATTCGTCACGTACACGCATCCATCGAAGGAGTCTCTGCGTTTCCGTTCCTTGTCATAACACATTCGACCCAGAAGCAAGAAGCCCGAAACCAGCCTACTACAATTTACACATTTTCTTATCCCTCCGCACGCAGTATAAAATAGGGGAAAAAACTCTGCTCGCCTACTATTCGCGTAAACACGCACGGACGCACGCAGCAGCGTACTGAAAGAGAAAACAAGGATGTCGAAAACCCACAACCATCATCGTCAAGATCATCAGTCGCAGTCACCAGTCCCGTAAAACGGGTAACAGTCTTGCTTGCCACTGCGTCCTGGCCGCCCTCGGTGCGATGTTTGCCCTTGACGACGGTTTTACGAGAACTGTGGGCGAATCCACGCAGGAAGAATGTCAATTTTTTTCCTACGTCAGGAACAGCTGAGCTGCGAATCCCTGCGAAATCGGAACCAGGAGAAACCGCCAGGGACGACGACAACGATGGAAGGAAGGAAGGAAATCCCTCGCGTAAGCGAACGGGCCTACCGCTGCGAGATGAGACTTTCTCTGTAACCAGCCTCCGTCCGTAGGTACGTAGCACGCGATGATGGAAGAAGGAACAGTGATGAGGCTTATTGCAGAAAGTGGGTGGTGGGAAACGAGGCAGGCGCCAGAAGTGGGAGTTTTCCCCGAAAAATAGGTCAAATCAATAGCCGCACGGATGGAGACTGAGGCTGAGGTACTACGCGAAGCAATGGCAGCAGGCTCCGGTTTGGGAGTAGAAGACGAAGTAAGATGTTGTGACGACGACGATGATGGTCCCGGTTTCGTTGAGGGATTTTCGGGTTGATGGGCTACTCTACTAAGAGGGGAGTCTTCCTTTCTGTTCGATGTGCTTAGATGCAGAAGGCTATTTTGGGTGAGTGTCAACATGAACGTTGGTTGAGTAGGCGAGAGATCGGTTTAGGTGGGAGGTATGGAGGTCTAGCCGATAAAAATCACTATCGGCGTAGGCATGCATATTTCAGTAGGCATCCGTCAATTGCCGTTACCTAATAATCCAGTCGATATGAATGACAAGTAGATAAATGCATATGATAGACCTGAGATGTTTTTCGACGATTTCGAAGCTCTTGTTGAGTATATTTGATAAACTGCATATAAAACTTTATTTCAAACAAGAACATTCCAATTTAAGATTTGGGTTTGAGATATTGACAAGCGCACATGGTCGAGGCATGTCACGTAAGTGCGCTATATCAATTTCATCGAAAATATAACAAAGTAGAAGTACTTTAATTGGAGCTATTTAGACTGCATCAATTTATTGACGATTAACACTCTGTTTACTTACACGGAAAAGAACAATAAATTCCCCATGAAGGCACTTTCATTCAACATCCCTGCCAGTACACACAGTACTGGGCTTTCATTTGCAGATGCTCATCCTAGAACAAGGGTTCTCAAAGACGCTTTAGATTTATAACCATAGCGTCATATCGTAGCAGCCGCATTGTCGCGCGCTCCAGATGACAGCTAAATGTTGATTCTGGTGCGTGGTTTATGTTGTTGAATGGAGAACAATGGCGTTGTGCAGCACATTTTATGTGCATGTCAGAAACATGTCGTGGAAGTAGGAAGTCAAAGCGCGACGCTTAGGTTCAAAGATGTTTGAAGTCAAAGAGATATGATTTTATGAGAATAGTCATTCTGTATAATATACACTTCAAGTGGCTAGGAATATGAAAGGATATGAAAAGTTCAAAAAGACAATGCTAATTACAATTGTATACTCACAAGTATCATCTACAGTTAGCACTAAGGTAACTGACCAACAGAGCCGTACATGGAGCCGTAGCGTGCGGTTAACCAGGTAGACCCACGCCATGAAGGACGCCAGCCTCAAAGGGGCTTTAAAAAGGCCTGCTTAAAGCTAGAAGGAGACAGTATATATTTTTTGGGATTCTACTTAAGGAGGTCCCTTAAGATGTTTCAGAGGAGTTCTTGGTTTTCAGAGGGGTTAAGGAGGGTTCCGGAGGGGTTTCCAACCCAAGTAACATTTTTTTGTTCAATAGACTAGAAGAGGTTCTTAGAACCAGCATTAAACCAAAACTAAAGGCACGAGAGTTTATGACGGTTCTTTAAAAGAATAATTAGCCATCAAAATGTTACTTAGGAGGGAATTCAGGGAGAATTTGGGAGGCTTTCATGGAAGTTTCATGGATTTTCAAAGGAGTTTCGAGACGTTTCAGGGTTATCAGGTGATAGCAGGGATATATTCCCTGAAACACCCTTGAATCCCCATGGAAACCCCTTAAACGCTCCTAAATCTCCATAAAACCCGCTGGAACGTATCTGAAACCCCATCCTAAGTAACACTTTCAAGTCAAATATACTAGAAGAGATTCTTAGAACCATCATAAAACCTAAATAAAAGGTATAAGGTTTAATGAGTTCTAAAAACCTCTTCAATACTAATTAGTCATCGAAATGTTACTTCAGATGGAACGCCTCTTAAAACCCCTGAAACCTCCTGGAATACTCCTGAGACTCCATAAACCCCCTTGAAACTCCCTTGAACGTCCATGTAACCCCTCGAAAACTCCTGGAACGATCTTGAAACCCACTGAAACACCCAGGAATCTTAAACGTTGCTTCTTGGACGCCTTCGAACCACATTGAACGCCCCTGAAACCCGCTGGAACACCCTAAAATGTCTCTAAAACCCCATGCAATGTCCCGGAACCCCCCTATAGCCCTTCTGGAGTGCCCCTAGAACGTTCAGGTATCAGTATGTCGGCTTCGGAGCTGAGACACGTTCTCCTCCACTTGGGAAATTTGTGCCCCTAGAACGTTCCTGAAACCCCATGGAACAGCCCTAAACCTTCGTGAAACGTCCCAGAAACCCCTGGAACGCGTCTAGAACCCCATGAAAGCCCCTGGAATGCTTCTGAAACGCTTTTGAGATTCCTCAAACCCTTTGGAACACTCTTAAAGCTTCCTTGAACGCCCTTTAAACCCATAAGTCCTTGAAATGCTCCTGAAACTCCTTGAAACTCATTGTAACACCCCTGGAACCTCCGGAAATCCCTTATAACGCACATGAAACGAGCCCCTGAAGCCCCTTGAAAATATCTGGAACGCTCTTGAAACTTGCTGGCAGTGCTGAGAATGCCATCTGGACATATCTAGATTCAATCACCTACAGCTCACTTTAGAAGCTAAACCTTAAATATGGTATATGATAAACTTGTGCGGAAAAAACACTTTATCTCCAATATTTAAGGACAAACGTCTTGAAATCCCGCTTCAAAAATGCATCAGACGCACAAATCTCAAGAAGCAAGCAATCAACAGTGCATTTTATTATTCTGCTCTTGCTCACTTGTAATAATCTTAAAATAAGAAAATCAGATGCGCTGGTTTTGTTTACGAAGAGATTTGTGCCTCGAAATCGTGAGTAGGTGCCTAATTCGGCCATTGTGGCGGCCATTTTGGGATTCTAACAAGTCTGTCCTTAAGGTAAATGTCATTGACTAACTTTGAAAGCTGCCAATTGATATCCATCATGAATACACTTAAACCTCTTTTTATGCATCTTTTTAATGCTCTGCATAAAAAGGTTACAGGGGCATTTCAGGGGGTCCCAAGGGGTTTCGGCGGGGTACCAAGAGATCTCAGGGGGGTTTTCGAGGTCTGAGGGTACTTTTGAAAGCATTGCAGAGAGTTTCAGAGGACTTTGGACGGGTTTTAAATAAGTTACTGTTACGTTTTCGGGGGTTTCCGAAACTCCCGCTTGCGTTACATAGGGTCCGAGAGGGTTTTAGGGGAAATCCAGAGGCATTTCAGGAAGTTTCAAAGCATTTCCGACGAGGCATTACGGAGGAGTTTTCGGAGGCATTTCAGGAAGTTTCAGAGCATTTTCGGCGAGATTCAGAGACGTTACGGAAGCTTTACGGAGGAGTTTTAGGGGTTTAGGAGCCTCTCACGTTCGTTACATTGGATCTGAGGGGACTTCAGGGGGATCTTAGAGGTATTTCAGGAAGTTTCAGAGGATTTTGAGAGACTCAATCACAATATCTTTTGGAACGCTCCTGAAATACCCTTTGATTTAAAGGTGTTCTTGAAACCTCCTGATGTGACCCTAGCCTAAAAGGCCTCAAAACGTCCCTGAAACCTCCGTAATCCTATTCAAACGCCCTTGCCTCTGAAACCCCTTTGGACGCCTTCAACCGGGTTCATAGACCCCCTGAAACGCACCTGAAAACTCCTTGAAACGCGCCAGAAATGCTATCAAGCGCCCCCAAAACCTCTAGGAACACCCTCAAACTGTTCCTGAAACACCCTGAAACTCTCTTAAATGACTCTGAAATATCTTGAAACGCCCCTCAAACACCTTGCAACGCCCTTTAAAGGCTCCTGAAATACCTTGAATTGCCATTGAAAGCCCTTGAAACGTCCTTGAAACCTCCTTAATACTATTGAAATGCTCCAGAATTCCCCGTAACTCCATTAAAACGTCAACAAATTGAGACAGAACGCCCTTAAAAGGCTCCTCAAATCTCCTGAAACAACCCCTTAAAACGCATCAGAATCCCCTTGGAACCCCCTTTTTGCCTTTTTTTTAATTTATGCACATTTTCAATTTATGCAGTCCCAGCTATGTGCATAAAAAGAGGTTACAGTGTACCAATGAGCCGTTTTCGAAGATATCACATTACATTGACCATAATTATTGGAGAAAAAGCAGTTTTTCCGTGATTGTCTTGTAGAACTGGTCCAGCCGCACATTTTTTTCATATACCATATATTCTGGATATTATTCTAGATACATATGTCGAAATGACGTTTTTAGCACTACTCGCTGGAACACCGTGGAACGTCCCTAAATCCCCCTATAACACCCATGGAACATAATTGGAACCCTCTGGAACTACTTCTTATTTGTGTACTTAGTGCTAACGTAAGAACAAACACGACAATTACGAAACGCGACGCAAGATTAGACACGACACTTATGGTTCTTACAATCGTTAGAATAATTAAAAAATTACCTCAATGCAGACCGGTTTCGGGCTTGATGCAGCCCATCTACGGGACAATGTCCGACGTCGATTGTAAGAACCATAAGTGTCGTGTCTTATCTCGCGTCGCGTTTCGCGATTCTCTGGAACAAGCTGAAACAACCCTTAAACACTCTGTAACTCCCTGGAACACTCCCGAAACTCTCAAGAACCTCCTGGAACCGCCCTGAAACCCCCTAAGGTGAAGATATGACGAAGCCACACGTCAAATTTACAAGAACACAAATTTGAAGAACTATTTGCGTTGAAAAGTTGATCGATTGGTCATCACCATCGGGTAACCAATCGATCAAATTTTCAGTGCAAACCAACATTTGGTTTTCCAGATTAGTGCACTTGAAAATTTGAGGTGTGGCTTCATCACATCTTCACCCTAAATCCCCATAAAAACCTGAGACCTCTTGAAACCTCCTGGGATACCCATGACATTCTCTAGACATACTGGAACGCCTCCGAAACTCTCTGAAACACCCTTGGGACACTTCTAAGATCCCATGAAACACCACTGAAACCCCTTGAAGACCCTTGGAACGCTCCCTCAACCCCCTGCAGTACCACTGGAACGCCCCTGGGACCCTTTAAAACCTTCTGAAACACCCCTGAGCAAGAGGCTTTCACTCGCGCACTTTACAAGTCTGACAATTTCGAGCGCAATGTTTGCAACAGGCGATCGTAGATTTGAAATCTGAAATTGTTGCCGGACCTCGTTTAAGACGGTTTCTTTCTTCGCATTTACGGGCATGGCGACGATGTGATCCAAGAAGCAATGAGTAATCTCACTCTCTTTTAAAAGAATGATCGAATCTAGCATAAGCGGATCGGCAAATGGAGAAAATCTGTAGAGTGGACCGCTCTTTTCTAGATCGGTTGATCTCTTCAGCAGAGTTCGAACTTCGTCAAGATAGTATTCAGCCTACGGACGTATCTTTTCTGCACATAGTCCACGATCTGCTTGTTAACACCAGGGATGGAAAATGATGAAGATTGCAGCTGAGCAGACACAATTCAAAACAAACATACTCGTGAACAATAGGGGCCCGAGAATACTCGCACTTCTTTATTCGTGAGTAAACGAAGCTGGCAAGCACTCGCATAAGATTCGCGAAGCTTCGTGAGTTTTTTTGCATTTTGACGACTGACAGTTCTGCTTTTCAGGAACAATGAAGCATAAAGCATTAGTTTATGTTGGATAATCACTGGATTTGATATTATAACCACAACAAAATGCACTTCCCGCACCTCCACTAGTTCTTCACGAATAAAAGCTCATGAGTGTTTTTGTTTTTTTTTTTTTGCTTCTTACTCACGAAGCAGGCGGGTGCGAATAAACTCACACACTGTTTACTCTCGGAATCGTGAGTAAGCCTTGTGTTGGCTTTACACTCGCGAATTGCTTCATGAGAGTAATTCCATCACTGGTTAACACTTTCGTAGAGACCTGCATCCTTCGCCAGTTGGGTCAAAGCTTTACAATTGCCATGGGATGGCTCTTCGGAAAGTCGATTTTGTCGGCTCTCGAAAGAAGACCGGGTTCGTATTTTCCATCCACGAACTTTGTAGTATGTTCCAAAATATCGCGGGCGGGTTTCTCGTCAGCTGATTCAAGCGGGGGTGTAGTTGCAGCACCCATGTCCTGCAGCATGAACTGCTGCTGAAGTAGTTCGTTCAATTCCCTGTCAGCATCGCAATTGCACTCGTGAAAATTCACAAATCTGGTTTTCCTAGCGGCGATTGTACCACGATCGGTTCACCCGGACGGTTAAAGAGAATCGCAGTAGGCGGTGACGTGGACAGTTGTGTTTTGTATTGCTTGTCGCATAATTTTCCATGTTTCCGTTTTTAGTGGTTTTGCTAATTGTTTAACTGAGGAGGATTGTAGCAGGCTGTGCGCGCGAGAGGCTGCGTTTTCAAAGCTGTAACGCGTTCTCTTTGCTCCACATTGTTTCAAATATGTCCGGTCGATTTAGAAAACGGCTGGTGGTTGATTTGACTTCAAAAAGTACTTGCAAATTGATCTTCGGTGTTCCATATATATCTCTTCCGCATCGATTTAGCGGATCACGTAGTGTCGAGTAGGGTAATTCGCGATTTTTGTGAGAGTTTGTCTTATTCACACCGAAGTGCCGGAATTCGTCATCATTTTCACGTGACACAAACACGTACATACACAAAAAATCCCTTGAATATCTTTCAACGGGTTTTCATTGCTTGGGATATTCATGTGACTTTCTTAGTATCCTTAAAAACATTTTTCAGCTGAAAAGCGTTGTTATCGAGATGCTTAGTGTCCAATTGCAAGCTGATTATTCTTTAATTTTTTAATTTAAATTTTAAAAATTTCTTTTAGCCTATTCCAAATTGGTAAACAGTGAATTTTAAAGACAGAGTAAATAATGTTTTGCATTTATTCCTTCTAAATATAAGTTCGAGTATTGTGTTATTCTTTGCTGTGTATGCATCGCTCCTATAAGGGGTGAGTAGGACAGCATAGTCGATCGCGTTCGCCATTGTCTCACGTGAAAATCAAAACGATAGATACGCGGGTGTTTAGTGTTCAGTATTGTGTTGTTCCTTGATGTGCATGCAAGTGTCGAAAAATAGTGTCGCACGTATCGTTTTTTGCAATAGGTCGACGGAGTTAATTATTGATGATCGGTGAGCTTGTTCCTTGCTTTTCTTTAAAAACGCAGTAAATGTATCTATTAGTTTTAAATCATCCTTCATATATTTACTCAACAAAAACTGCAAAGTTCATAACTTCAAGTATCGGCCAAATTTCTCAATAATTTTGTTTAATTTTAACTGAATTCTCCTGTATTTTTGAACAGTACGCCACCCTACGGTGCTGGCCACACTCACACTAACACAGCAAGAAATCTGTCAACAATAGCCTAATACACATGCATTTTCAACGAAATGCTCTATTTACATGACAACAATCCACTCCCACAGCTAACGGATGACCGCCGTCAAATATCAGGATTGCCAACTTTCCAGAGATGGCTATCATGTTCTTTGTCGCCGAATTTGGCGTTGGATTTCCGGCGCGGAAACCCAACGGTGGGAATAAAATGTTGAGGTTTGCGTGCAATATTTTGTCTTAGTTTGTGCGGTCCGTCACTGTTAGTGTCGGCACAAAGTTTTGTTTCAGCATAGCATAGCATGAATACTTGCACAAATCTTGGATGCCGGCACAAAGTTTTGTTTCAATTCGCTTACCAAAGTGAATCCTTGATCTATGCAACTATCAATCCCTAACAACAACTCCTGCTAACAAAAACTCCTTCCCGTGACAACTGTGGAGGATTCAGTAGCACATACAACCTCTAGGAGCAATAGTTGCCGAACTAACATTCCTTCCCTTCCTTGGTAGACCGTAAGGACGTGGCCAGCGCTGTTATTGACCCAATAAAGCTTGAGCTCTTGAAACGTGCGCTTTGAGGTTGGTGCAAATCCCAAGCCTATTGGTTCTCTCCATCCTAGCTGGAAATTTACATGACTTAAATGAAGTTTACCTGACGTATAATCTTCATTATTTTTATCTGTGTATAACGCACATATTGGTTGTCTGGGGACCTAAATTAAGTTTACCTAAATGTATTTATATTTACTTTACATGATAATCAGGGAAATGTGTTATGTATCACTTTGAACCATGTTGATGAATGACATACATGACATATGACGGAAGTTTACATAGTATATCATGAAATTTACATCGCATGACATGTAAACACCTATTAAATGATTATTTCGATCTGTACATTTACAATGTTATAAAGTCAACAATTCTATATTGCTCCATTTTAGTCTTGATTTGAGTATAACAACAATATAGGCTGACGTGGTCTAACAATCTTTCATCAATCTGAATTAAACATAACCGTGGACGGCAACAAATGTTTGATTTATTACCTCTGACTGTCGCCTTACTATGCCCCGTCCCCGCACTTCTGGGAACAAAATATTAGTCCATAACAATAAACCTCCAAACATACACACTTACATCAAATATTGGGCCATTTATTTCGGTCAATACGACACACAGTGGAGCACCTAGTACATCAAAACTGATCAAAATTATTTTGACGCATTTTCGCAACCCAAATGCAACCCAAATAAGTAATGAAACGTATTTCATAGTTTTCGTATTTTTTTATTTCGTCATTAGTGTGACCAATTTTATGATAGTAAAAGTCAAGATTTTTCAAAACTAAAATTTTTCAAAAAATCACAACTTTTGAACCAGTTGACCGATTTTAAACTTCTTTTTTTTGCTTGAAAGCTGTTGAATTCTAGTTTTCAGAAAAAATATGTTCAGAGGGCCAAATTGTGTTTTAGGGCAAATAATATCATATCATAATATAATTATCACGATTTTTTCAAAGTGTTCCAACTTTTGAAATCGGAAACATCCGGAAGGTTTTCTTTCTGCATTTGAAAGAGGAACAATAGTTTTATCATACACTAAAAGCAGATTTTCCGGAAACAGCCGGAAAATCAACTTATTTTATTTTGAATGTACGGTAAAGGATTCCATCTAATATTTTTTTTCAATATTTTCATATATTGTATGTAAATTCAACGTCAATTTGTTTGGGTTTCAAATTAATAGAATAGCAACATTAACCTTCTTTAACAAACTGCATCGTTGAATTGATTGACTATCAATTTCATTCACTTTGTACGGTCAAAACTAGCACGCGCTGTGAGTTATATCAAAGAAAACGGCTAAACTTCAGCTTCACTTAACCTCTTCTGATAAGCGTAAACAAAACATTTGGACGCTGCTTAGCTGTCAAACGATTACACGATAACTACACTTAGCAAAAACACAACGGAAAACCCAATTACTTCATTTTGAGTTTTTCCACTTATGATCAGGTTTTGATGTGATTTACTCCAATGTGCGACACTTCATCATTCAACTCCTCAAATATCGCACATTCCCTCGGGATAACGACGGCGACGGTGTCGGAGGCTCGTCATCGTTCCGCGTCCTCCCCAAAGCAATTTGTCATTAATCCCCTTCCACCAGCTCAGCTCCGCGCAGCTTGCCCATAAATGTAATATTTCCCTCGGGAAAATTGAACATTAATCCTGGGAGGCCGTGGACGGGGAGTAGCCGGAGCAGCAGATATGGGCACGTTTCCATAGCGCCGCGAGCTGTCATCGTTGGATGGACGGCCTACTCTACCTTACTACTGTTCCAAATTTTATGACAACCGCATCATTCCTGGATGGATGGTGGCGGCGACGGAATTTCGCGAATGGACCGCGGACGCCACGAAGAAAAATAGACTCCGAAAACGGCCTTCGGAGATTCGGGAGCCCAGCCTAATTGACAAAGCAAGAAAAATGAGGAATGTCCGTTCGATCCCGTCATTAATTTATGACGGCACGTCCCGGGACCGGGACTCCTGTAGGCGATGCGCTACTGCATGGGCTATGCTGAAACCATCGATCATAAGAAGGTCTAAAATTTGGGGGGAAACGATGGCGAAAGACTGGGCGGGGAATGACGTAAGCAATGTTGTAGCCGCTTCCTTGGCGCCCCATTTTTTCCCGGTTTTATCGACGAAGGAATCTACGCAGCAAAACATTCCCGCACCCTCCCGCACGGGTGTGTTGTGGTGGTCTTCGTCCTGTCCTGTGGGAGGGAGTTCCAATCCAAGTAGCATGTGCTTCGGGGCAGATCTCGAGGAGATGGGATGGCGACGGTGAAGACGACGACGACGACGAAAAGAAAACCAAGTAGGCTCTGCATTGTGTCTGGTGGTTTTGTAGTGGTAGTATGTAGTGGCTGTTGTCCCTAGTAGGCTACGGTTCCTGTGGGATTTTTGCTGTTTTCGATGTTTATTCCCGTTTGAAGTGTGTACGCAGGGCAGGCATGCAGGCGAGCACGTACGGTTGGTTTCCCAGGGTTGGGCAGGGATGGAAGCGGAGCGTACGAAAGACGATGGAAGGGATAGAGCTTAATGTAAACATTAAACAGTTTCTAAGACGTTGCTTCCGGGATAAACTCAAACTGTCGAACTTCCCGGGCCAAGTCTGGTGGGGAGGCGACATGAAACGAAGGATGGGAAAGCTTTCAATTTTAATCGAGCGCACACTGGAGAAGGGGGTTACGGATGACTTTGGGAATTTACCGGGAATGGAAGCTCAACTTGTCGGGGTAAAACTATTTTTAGATTAGAAGGCGCATTTAACAAATTGGATGATCCAAGGCGAAATTTCTAGCAAACTTGAAACGACTTTCATCAATTTTGATGAAAAACGACATTTTCTAAAAATTTAAGAAATCAAAAGTTTTGTTTAAAAATTTGGCATAGTTGAATAGCATTTAGTAAAAGTGAAATCAACTACCTCGATATAACGTAACTCTTTATAAAGTAACTTTTATTTTAGTTTCATTTTAGATATCTAAGTAATAACCGTCATTAAGAGACTAATTTATATTATATTACATCTATTGCTTATACATATATTACTTGGATTGGAATCAACCCTGCTACCCAACTTACTATTATCACAGAGAACAGACATCCAAGTGCAGTTTCAAAACTGTGTAAGGAATTTAACGGTCATTTGAAATGGTAACACAAGTGGCAATAACGTGATGGCGCTGCTATCGCAAAGTTCTCACGCTGTCAGCGGTGAACATAAAACTTATCTAGATCTGAATGTAGCAATTTGTTGCTTAGGTGACGCTAGTGTTCTCAACGCTAAAAATATTAGACTTTTTACACAAGGTTCGGAAAAAAATGATCTAGTTTTGATGTCCGTTCTCTGTGCTATTATATTACCACTTTTGCTCAGAGAAATCCAAGAAATGTCCTTTACCAAGAAAAACTGTACCTTAATACCCTTACTTCCTTCTGAGGATCTTTGGCAATGTATTTGTGTTGTATATGTAATATAAGTGTGTGCGTGTCTGTTTCATACAATACAATGATAGCTTTATTTGAGGAATCACTGGACGCATCCCACAGGAATCCCCAATAAAAATTCCTGAAGGAATCCTCTAATACACTAAGGAAATTCCTGCAGAAAACCGTGCACCAATCCCACCACTAATCTTTGAAAAAATCCCCTTAGGAAATCCTGGAAGAATCGATGAGGAATTTTTCTGAAGGAATTCCAGGAGGAATTACAGCAGCAATAACTAGACGACTCTTAGTCGGAATTTCTAGAAGGATCACAGGAGTAAACCAAGGAAAAAAATCTGGGGTAATTCATGAAACAATCCTTAGAAAAATCCGGGGAAAGATTTTTCGATGAATTTCTAGGAGAATCCCAAGAACAATTCCTGCGGGAATTCAAGTAAGAATCTCTGGAGGGAACAGCATTAAGAATTACTGGAGAACCCCATCTGGAATTCCTAAAGAAATCCTAGCAAGAGAAAAACGAGGAATTCCAGGAAGAATTCCCAGACAAATTCTTCAGACGAATCCCATCAGTAATCCTTGAAGAACCCCCTGAACAAATCAGAAAAGATTCTGGAGGAATTGGAGCACGAAATCTAGTGTGAATCTCATCAAAAAGTACTGGATAAAACATGGATACCTCAGTGAATTCTTAAAGGAATTCGTTTGCAGCAGGCATTCCTGGAGGAACCCTAGCAAGAACTACAGAACGAAAACTTGGATAGAAAAATCTTTGGAGGAAGTTCTTAAAGAATCCTTGGATAAATCTCTTGAGAAATTTCTGAAGCGATTCTATCAAAAAGTCCTGGAGCAATTACAGAGGACATTCCTTGAGGAACCCAAGACGAATTCCAGAAGAAACTTCTGGATGTATTCAAGAGGTAATCTGTGGAAAAAAAAATCTCTGGAAGAATTTCCAAAGAATTTATAGACAATCACTGGTGAGATCACAGGGAACATTGTTGAGTGGGGGCAATGGGGCATTCTGAGATAGCTTAATCTAGATAGATTATAATCTACGTAGTTTATGGACAGCGCCAGGGATCCTCCATCGAAATTCATCCATGAAAATATTCGACATTTCCTATGATGATTTTCCATGGATTTCACCTAACATTCCTACAAGGTATATACCATCGCAATCTTGTATTTTTTTTTTCGAATATCCTGTAGGGGTATGTCCCAAAAATTCTCCTTGAACTCCTCCGGTATTCCATTCAGGAGCATGGGCGTATCCAGGGGGCAGGGGCAGGGGGTCCAACTTAGGGGGAGGGGGGCAAGCATGGTTTACGTCTATTTCAGACATACTGGCCGACTGGTATAGCCGGAAAAGGTTAATAAAATCATTGTCAAATCCTCCATGGTTTCCTCAATGTATTCCTCCAGGGATTTCTCCAGTAATTGCTTCCGGGATTCTTCCAAGAATTCCACTTGGAATTCCTAAAGAAATTTATGCAGAAAATCTCCAAGGGATTTTTTTCAGCGACTCCTACAGGAATTCCTCCAAAGATTTCTCCAGGTATTACTTTAGAGAATCTTTCAAAAATTCCACCAGGAATTCTGCTAGGCATTCGAGAGAATCCTCCAGAAATTTCAACAGGAATTAACCAAGGAATTCCATCATAAATTATGTCAGCAATTCATCCACGAAATTTTCCAGGAAATTATTTAAAAGTTCTTCCAGGATTATCTCTAGGAATACATTCGGGAATTTTTATCAGAGATTCCTCCAAGAATTCTACCAAATCATCCTCCAGGAATTGCTGCAGGGATTTGTCTAGGAATTCCGCTAAAAAATGTTTGAGGAACTTCTTCAGAGATTTTTCCAGGGATTTCTTCACGAGTTTCTCCAAGGTTTCTCCCAGGGATTCCTTCAAAAATTCCCTCGAAGATTTCTCTAGAAATTGATCCAGGAATTTCTCTAGAATCCAGAGTTTCTGAAACAGATTCCCACAGAAATTCATCCAGTAATTGTTGTAAGCATTCCTCCAGGAATTCCCAAAGGAACTCCTCCAGGAAATTCTTCAGCAATTGCCCCAAGAATTTCTTCAGAAATTCCTCCAGCAATTTCTCTAGGAATTGATCCAGGAATTGCTCCTTGACATCCTTCAAAAATTATGTTAGCAATTTCTCCAGGAATTTTTCCAGAAAATGTTCTGGGGAGTTTTTCAGAAATTCTTCCTGGAAATTCTCCAGGAATTCATTCAGTTTTTTTTTTTCAGGGATTCCTCCAGGCATTTCTCTAGAAATTCCTCCTGAGATACCTTCATGAATTGCTTCAGGGATTCCTTCAGGGATTTATGCCCGAATTTCTCCAGTGATTTTCCCAGGGATCCTCCTCTAAGGATTCTTCCAGCAAATCCTCTAGAGATTTTTTCAGCAATTCTTCCATGAAATTCTCCAGGAATACATTCAGTAATTTTTCAGGGATTCCTCCAGGTATTCCTCCAGGAATTCCTGTAGAGATTCCTTTAGGGATTTCTTTACATTTTTTTTTCAAGGATTCCCCAAAGGATTGCTTCAGAAGTTCTTTCGATGATTTCTCCAGGAATTCCTCCAGAAATTTCGCTAGAAATTCTTCCAGGATTTTCTCAAGTGATTTTTTCAGAAATAGAAAAATAATAGAAATCTCCCAGAATTCCTCCAGAGTTTTTTCTATTAATGTGTGCAATAATTATTTCAAGAATTCCTTTAGAAAACCCTCCAGGAATTTTATCATGGCTTCCTCCAGCAATCCCCACAGGAATACCTCTAGGAATTCCTCCAGGCATTCGTCCAGGATTTTATCCAGGAAATTCTCCAGGAATTGCTGCTGGACATCCTCCATCAACTATGTCAGCAATTCCTCCAGGAATTCTTCCAGCAATTGCTTTAGGGATTCTTCCAGAGATTTCTCCACGAATTTCTCCAGGGGTATTCCCAGAGTTTCCTCCAGGGAATCCTCCAGATATTCCTCCAAGGGTTTTTCCAGAAATTCCTACTGGAATTTCTCAAGGATTTTTTTTTTCAGAAATTTCTCCAGCAATTCCTCCCACAATTCCTCTGGAGATTTATAGAAATCTATAGAGAAATTCCTCCAGGATTTTTTCCAGGGATTGCTCCAAGAATTCATCCAAGGAATTTCTCCTGAAATTCGTGCTGGGTCTCATCCAAGAATTCCCCCAGGAATTACGCCAGGAATTTGTTCAGAAGTTTCTTCAGGCTGGAGGAATGCTTATTTGGATTATCTCTAAAATTTTTCCCAGGAATTGCTTTAGAGATTCCTCCAGCAATTACTTCAGGGATTCCTCCAAGGATTCCTTCTGAAATTTTTCTAAGATTTCCTCTAGGAATTACTCAAGAGATTTCTTCTGGTTTTTTTTCTAGGGATTCCTCTCAGAATTTCTCTAGAATTTTCTCCAAGGAATCCTCCAGAAATTCATCTAGGTTTTCTTCTAGGATTTCCTCATGAGATGTCTTCAGATATTTCTCTAGGTATTTCTCCCATAATTTACACAGGAATTCCTCCAGGAAGACTTTCAGAAATTCTTCCAAAGATTCCTCCGGGAATTCCTCCAGAGATTCTACAGGTCTTCCAGGCATACCTGTAGGAATTGCTCCAGGGATTCATCCAGGTGTTTTTTAGGGATTTATCCAGAAAATCTTCAAAAGAATGTTCCACGAATTCCTCAAATGATTTCTTCAGAAATTTCTCTCAGGTTCTCTTCAAAAATTCATTCAGTACCTAAGAACTTCTTCAGGATTATCTGATGATTTTTTTTTTTTAATTATTTCAAGAATTTCTGAAGGAATTACTTCAGCGAATATTATTGGAAGATAATTTTAAAAGGACTCATACAGGAACCAGGAAATTCTAGGTTAGTCCTCAAAAAAGTTCGTAATTCCCAAAAAAAGTTCAGCTATAACAATTGTGTCAATTGATTCAAAACTGACCGAGTTACAGCAGAAAAGTGCCCAAAATAGGAGCCCTGCCGAAATGGTTCCACTTCCCTATAAAAAATAAAAAGTAAGAGCAAAGTAATGAACGATTGAATAAAAATCCTTAATAATCCAGAAATTGCTCACCGCTATTAGCACCACGTTGATTAATGTAGATCCGACGAGCTTTTTTTAACGTATTGTACAAAATACAACAGCGTAACTGCTGAAGGGTTAAATAATGTTTTTAGAATATAATGTTATTTAGTATATTGCGTTGCGTTGCGTGGTAACGGAGTAATTCGTAGATTGCATACTGAAAGTTGTCATGTTAAAACTTTAATACTCCTATTCTAATTGCTTATGGAATGCTATTTGGGAAGGAACAGCTATCCAATCAGAGGTTGAAGTAAAAAAGACATGAAAACTTCCATTGCCGGCCACGCCCATCTTCTCCGTTACGAGGAAAGGAAAGGATGTGATGATATGACACCTACTTTAGAAAGGCCAGCGACTCACCGGCGCCCCCATAGGTGTCAAGGAGTTGGATATTTGGAATGGGGTGATTTGGGAATCACTATAGGGCACTGCATTGTTTTGATTTTGTATGGCATTTTGACGTTTCTTGGCCTTGTTGTTTACAAAAATTCTGTAAGAGTGAAAGAGAAGGAGAGAATTTCATGCAGTCCCCTATAAGCGAGTGATGCGACAAGATTCAGATTGTGTAATAGGTTGTCCCAAAATTTGCACATGGTCGAAAAGCTTGGGGGCTCACCCTGCAAATGATAGCTAAGGGTGTTAGAAACAAACTTTTGTATGACGGCAACTTTCAGAAATGACGTTTAGAGGTCGCCCCGGCGAGATTTTTGAAAAATAGCTATTTTTCTTAATAAATTTCATACAAATATTTTTTACCGTGCAAAAATTGGCAATACTCACTATTTTTATAATTTTTACAGCTTGATATGGATCCAAACTACTTGGGAAAAATAATTAACAACATGTTTTGCCGGTAATTTTTTGATACAAAATTTTTGAATTTACTAAAATTTGTAATTTTTGGTATACTGTGCATTTTACCCATCATAAAAAGTATCTGAACATTATGCTAATTTTAAACAATTTCCATAAAAAGATAGGAAATGTTATGAGGAAAAACTTTGCCGAAGACAGCATGGCGTTTTTTCTATCCGTTTTAGAGTTATTCACAATTTACTATTTAGTGAAAATTGAATTTTTGGGTATTTTTCTAAAAATGTCACATAAGAACTTCCCAGAAACTCATACAAAGTAAAAAATCACGTATGCTCAGCAAGTTTTTGTCTTGATTGTGTTTAGGAATTATGGTGACATAATTAATTGTTTTTTTGTTATTCAATCCCTTCATATAGAAATCAACTTGCAAAGATTTCTTAAAAAGCTAGCTCTCTTGACAAGTTACGTACTGCCTATTGATTTTTGAAGATATTCTCCACAAAATGTTGAGCCATATTTTCGCGTTTATCTTACTTTCCTGTCGATATTCTCAATTATTTTTCTACACGAAGACGTATGAGTCCTGGACCAGTGAAACAGCCCAGGAAACAGTGGCGAATACGTTGATCCATACCCGCGATTACGAACATCTTACGTAAGAATACCAATTTTTAGACACTAAGTTCCAATTCAAGACATTCTAAAAAGCAGAGCATGTTTTTTTACATTTACTGACTTGAACTATCTTATCAACACAGAAAATAAGATATACCGAGGCAAATTGAAACGGGTAGGATAAGATGAACCAGTGAGTTAACGTAATGTTATCCAAGGTTAAGCATGGAACATATAGCGTCCGTCCGTCGAGGTTTGCGTTTTTTTGACAGTTTTCCCTTGGGAAATGTGTCAAACTACTGTCTCACACACGCAAACGTATGCATTGTGTGGGGCACTTTAGAACAATTTGTTTACCATAACACATACACGGCATACAGTAAGATGAGGTAGGCTATTATTGGCAAACAACAGTTTTGGACGTAAACAAGTGACGTCATTTTTATCGTCCTATGTGTTGATCAAAATGATAGGGACTACTAGAACGTTTTATTCATGTCTTTGAACGATTTGAACAACATCATTGAAAACCAAAACGGCATATTTTGAGGAATGTATCACCTTCTGAATGATATAGAAAATGTGCCGTGCGTTTGATTGTGTATTATGCTCGTATAAACCATGAGCCATTTTATGATGTGACAACAATGTTGATGATTATATGATTTTCATGGGTTATTGGACGCTACCTTCTGTCAAAATCCATTCATAAAATCGGCTCGTAAAATGGACTATTGTCAGTACATAACCGTTAAAAATGCCATGGCCTACTGAGGCATCTCAAAATGGTACCTAATGATAAAGTTTCTCGCTAGTAGGTACCTTTATATATCAAAGAAAATGGATTTGTCAACGGAAACAAAAATTCAATAAATGATGCCACCATAATTCCTAAACACAATCAAGAGAAAAACTTGTTGAGTATACGTGTTTTTTTACTTTGTATGTGTTTTTGGGCAGTTCTTTTGCGATTTTTCTTAAAAATACCTAAAAATCAAAATTTCACCAAATAGTAAATCGCGAATAACTCTAAAACGGATAGAAAAAAACGCTATGCTGTCTTCGGCAAAGTTTTTCCTCATAAAATTTCCTATCTTTTTATGGAAATTGTTTTAAATTAACATAATGTTCAGATACTTTTTATGATGGGTAAAATGCACAGTATATCAAAAAATGACAAATTTTAGTAAATTCAAAAATTCAGTATCAAAAAGTTACCTGCAAAACATGTCGTTAATTATTTTTCCCAAGTAGTTTGGATCCATATCAAGCTGTAAAAATTATAAAAATAGTGAGTATTGCCAATTTTTGCACAGTAAAAAATATTTGTATGAAATTTATTAAGAAAAATGGCCATTTTTCAAAAATCTCGCCGGGGCGACCTCTAAACGTCATTTCTGAAAGTTGCCGTCATACAAAAGTTTGTTTCTAACACCCTTAGCTATTATTTGCAGGGTGAGCCCCCAAGCTTTTCGACCATGTGCAAATTTTGGGACAACCTATTGTGTAAGTGTGTTTGAGTAAATCGTGTAGATGTGTTGGAGTGAGTGAAATTGTTTTAGTATGTATGTTTAAACACCAACGTTGGGAGTGACATAGCTAAGAAATTTTGTCATTCCATGGGCCTTTTTGATTCCGGGATGGGGCACAGGTATTTACACTGTGTCCTGGCTAACAAGCCTAGGCTTAAGCGCCATTGGTCGCTCTCTGAAATGATAAGAAACACGTTATGTGCATGGGAAGGGATAGTGGGGAAGAATATAATGTTATTTAGTATATTCAATATATATATGTTATTTAGTATATTCAATATAAAAAAAAAGACACGGACAACGTCTTCAGCTTTCGGCTGTACAGACTGTATTAAACTTAACATGAGACAACGGACAACGGAGCATGCACCAGTGGAAACGGGGAAGAAACTATTCTCACGAAAAATTTCAACGCTCGAAGAGGGAATCGAACCCTCACCCCATAGCATGGTGCGATTATAAGCTTGGTGACCCTAACCGCACGGCTACGAGGCTCCACTAATCGCATTGCGTTTAGTTTTAAATGCTAGTAGGTACAAATTTGCTAAGGGTGCTTGCCCCCCTGACCGAAAAGCTGGCTACGCCCTTGCGTCTACCTTGTACAACTGCAGTACCTTAAGAAGGTACGAGTGCGGTTCCTCTGCTTTTCGATGGTTTGACCCACAATGACTGCATCTATGATGAGATGACCTGATCTTTACAGCCTTGCGTGTTCTTGCGGCACCCTTTTTGTTCCTCGGTCATCACGTTGTTGGCATCGCAGTGGGCCTGTATTCTCCTCGCTATTACCAACGACAGCCCTTTGTACAGACTCGAAAGGCACGTTATTGATCTGTACTTTGCTGGATCAGCTGTGTTTTGGTCCTTCGGCAGAAGATAAGTGATACCCCTGATAATGAACTCTGGTAGCTGCGTAGGATCTTCTAGCACCATGTTGAAGCATTCCGCCATCCGCCTGTGGATCGTCGTGAGATTTTAAACGCATAATAAACGGTTCCTGGAACCATCCATATTCTGGTACAGCGGGTAGCCGGGTCCTGACAGGTTATTACGACCGCGGTCATATCTCCAACTCAATTACACTGGCGCTCTTCTTCTGCCAACTACTTCCATTGGCGCTGTGCTGGAAAGTGTTCCCCCATATATTAGCCTAAAGCTGTGTGACGTCGCCAATCTCTTGAAAGCCCTCTCCAAAATTGTCCAGGCTTGTCGTTTCGGATGCAGGTTCTACAAACGTTGGAACCACGCGGGTTTTTATGTGCTTGGGCTCGTCCCCAATCCCAGCGTCTTGACCTAAACTGTAGATATTTTAGGTTCTGCACGGCCTTCAAATCCTATAGTATGGGAAGAAATCTTTATCACGAAAAGTGATGCTTGTTTGATTGCCGAAAATTAGCAAATCTGGTGTTGATTGCAAACTTCTGTGTGTAGTGAGCACGGCGTAAATATCACAAGGCAGGCTAGTAACCTATGTAAACATCTATTTAGCCAAGACGCTCGAACTTTTGGTTCACAATCGTATGTACTCTGCGGCGAAGCCGATAATATCGCAAAATCAGCACGGTTTTGTGAAGAATAGGTCTACTACCACAAACCTGATGGTGTATGCTAGCGCACTAAACTCTGCTTAAGAAAAGCGTTCTCAAGTGGATAGTGTATACGTCGACTTTTCTAAAGCTTTCGATAAAGTTCCCCACGAGTTAGCGATCAAAAAGCTTGAGCGCTTAGGTTTCCCCGATTGGTTGATAATGTGGTTACGCTCATATCTTCGAGACAGATCCGCATACGTCAAACTGAGATCAGCAAAATCGGCGTCTTTTGAAACACCGTCCGGCGTGCCGCAAGGAAGCCACCTCGGCCCACTAATTTTTATCCTATTTGTCAATGACTTGACTTACCGTTTGATGTCAAATCATCTTTTGTACGCAGATGATTTGAAGATATATCGAGTTGTCAGTTCAATGGTTGACTGTGCCGCCTTGCAGCAAGATGTCGACACTGTAGCAGAATGGTGTGTCGCAAATGGAATGGAGATGAACGCTCTGAAGTGCAAGGTAATAAGTTTCAACAAATCGCGGGGTCGATTAAACTTTAAGTACACAGCCAACGCTGTCATATTGGAACGCGTTACAACGATTAAGGACTTGGGCGTGATAATGGATTGTAAGCTGAGCTTCAATGAACACATCACAACGACCACGGCAAAAGCTTTTGCTGTGTTAGGCTTTATTCGTCGAAATGCTTCCGAGTTCCGCGATGTGTACACACTTATTTCTGAATTGCCTGTTCGGTACTTTTTTGACGAGTTTATAACAGCAGTACGATCTCGGTAGTTTCGGTATTCGATTTTACTGAGGTTCAGTAAAACATCTGTCAAAATCGTATGGAAAAGGTAAACAATGCATTTTTGCTGAACGAGTTCGGTGCTCAGCAATTTTAATCTCGTCAAAAAATTACCGAACTCGGTAATCAAAATTAAGTGTGTATGCCCTAAAAGCTGTGTATTGTGCGCTTGTTCGCAGCTTGCTCGAATATGCTGTCCAGATCTGGGCGCCACATCATGAAGTGCATATCATGCATATTGAAAGAGTGCAACGTAGCTTCGTCCGTTTCGCTTTGCGGCGATTACCTTGGAATGATCCGCTAAGGCTGCCCCCGTATGAGCAGCGGCGCCAACTGATCAAACTTGAATCCCTCAAAGATCGACGAGTATTCCTGCAAAGAATGTTTGCTTACGATATTGTTACAAACCGGATCGACTGCCCTTCGCTACTGGAACAAGCTAACTTCTTAGTACCTGTACGCCGTACTCGTCAAAGGTTGTCGTTTTGGATCCCTGGACATCGGACGCTCTTTGGTCAGAACAATCCTTTAGAGAAATGTTTTAAATTGTTGAACACTGTTGAATCGTATGATTTTGTAATAAGTAGAAATAGGTTTAAAGCTAGTATTAGGTAATAGGATAATTACTCAGTCTGTACAGCTACTGCTGAAGACATAGTCAAATAAACAAAAAAATAAACAAAATATTTTGGATGTAAACATGTGACGTCGTTCTTATCGTTTTTCACGTAGATCAAATTGGTGTTGAGTACTAGATCGCCTATGAACGATTTGAACTACGTCATCAAAAAACTGTCAGATTTCGGGAATATATCACCTTCTGTACACCATGGTAGTGAGCATATGGCGATGGCGTAGCACGCTTTGATGATTTTTCTTTTTATTTCTCCAAGGAAATTCAAATGTTAATTTCCTGGCTTTCGCCTCAAAACTTCATGTTTGTTCAAAGCTACACATATCATATTATTATTATTATAAGTATAAGTATAAGTATAAGTATAAGTATAAGTATAAGTATAAGTATAAGTATAAGTATAAGTATAAGTATAAGTATAAGTATAAGTATAAGTATAAGTATAAGTATAAGTATAAGTATAAGTATAAGTATAAGTATAAGTATAAGTATAAGTATAAGTATAAGTATAAGTATAAGTATAAGTATAAGTATAAGTATAAGTATAAGTATAAGTATAAGTATAAGTATAAGTATAAGTATAAGTATAAGTATAAGTATAAGTATAAGTATAAGTATAAGTATAAGTATAAGTATAAGTATAAGTATAAGTATAAGTATAAGTATAAGTATAAGTATAAGTATAAGTATAAGTATAAGTATAAGTATAAGTATAAGTATAAGTATAAGTATAAGTATAAGTATAAGTATAAGTATAAGTATAAGTATAAGTATAAGTATAAGTATAAGTATAAGTATAAGTATAAGTATAAGTATAAGTATAAGTATAAGTATAAGTATAAGTATAAGTATAAGTATAAGTATAAGTATAAGTATAAGTATAAGTATAAGTATAAGTATAAGTATTTTATATCAAAATGTGACGACAGATTGCCGAGAATACCAAAATAGTGAATAGCAGTAGGCGTTGCTACTATCGTTTATGTTATTCCCCGCTCTATAAATTAGGCTAACCACAACGATATCCTTCGTTGACATCATTCCGATATGAGTAGGGTACTCTAGTGAATATGATGTTTTTTTCCTAATTTAAATAATGGTAGTTTTTGTCTAGCATGGTGTGAAACACTTTCAAGGCATTACCATGCCATGCCGGAAGACACTGAGCTAGCTCATATATGGACGGAGTGCCGTAGACGAGTTCAACGCTTCCGATTTTATGCATAATTTAGCACGTGATTTATGATCGTCCTCTTTCTCGCCAGCCGGCCCCAGACAAAGGCTACTATGACGAATGTTTAAAACAAGACTCGCCACCGTTGTCGGTTGATATCTACAGACTGGGTAATTAATGAAAACTTGATAAATATTTGGTGTGTAGATATTATGCTTGGTCAGGTGCGATAACGTTTGTAAACATTCGGAATAATTATCGGGGTCAAGTGTAACGATATCCTTCCTTTTCGGATGCCTACTGAGATGTCACCGCATCTCAGGCGGCGCGGCGGTGGCCATCAAAGCAATCTTGATGGAATGGCGAAAAATAGAACCACCTTCCTTACCAGGCGAGCAGGAAATATTGTACGACTCGAAGCTATCTGACAAAGAAAAAACTCTCGCCAACTCGCAAAGGGAAAAGGGGAAGACTTAATTACCGAACTCTTCTCCCTTAGAAAAAAAAACCACCCCCACCGGTCATTTCTCGTCTGCTTTTTTTTTCTATCTCCTGTCTGTCGGACTCATTAAGCTGACCTTTTACCAGGGCAGAAGAAAACTCAGAAGCCGAACCGAGGACGCGTTGGAGTAGTCCAGCTATGCTCGCCGACCTCAGAACGTACAATAATGAAAACAGACAAGACCGTGTACCTTCTACCGAAAAAAAACTAACAGACGGAGAAAAAGTCCATCGCCAGAAGTGGATGGGGCGAGACGGAGGGTGGCAAAACGATACCGGGATCGGCTTCCTTCCGGTTTGCCTTCTTCTCCTCCACCCCCATCTTCTGACGTCAGACGTGTTTTAATTAAAGGAAAACTCTCCTTCCCTTGCTCTTACATCAATAACAACGCGCGACTAAGTAGGCTGACGAGCGAAGCGAACGAGGGTTGCGATAACGGTTGTCATGTCGTACCTTCATTTGTTCGAAATGTTTCGGCATGAATTAAACATCGTTCTGTTTGGTAGTCGGTTGAAAATTTAAAGGAAAACAGGATAAAATATTCACAAGTGGCATCATAAATTAACAAATTTTAAAACTATACTTTTACTTTTCTTTCCTTGCTAGGTTCGCTTCTCCACGTAGAGTGAAGTTATCGCTGTCATCGACCCGGAACAAGTAGGCCATGGAAAACTTTAATAACCCCCAGCATCGACCGGGTTACTAGACCAAAACACCATACCAATTTCTGTTCGGCCACACACATGTCGCGTGGAATTGATTATTATCGGGGAGGCGAGCAGTTGCCTCGTCAAATCCGGGATCCACGTGACCCGAATGACACCGAACCGAAGTTCACGCGACTTCCGGCTTCGGCAGATTGCCACTCCACTGACCGCGGTGGTGGTGATGGTTCCAGGAAGTGTGACACACGAAGTTTGCCCATTACCGCGGTCTTCGAGTCCCCGGCCAAGTCGACAATTGGTCAACGACTTTTGAGAGTGTAATCATCAACCATCAGCCATCCACAACGAGTCACGCACTTGTGGTGGGCTGGCCGGTTACCCTTCTATCAATATTGGACCGGAAAGGCAGTGAGCTTGAGTGGTTCGCAGTAGAGGAAGTTTGCTGATCTCGCGTAAAAAACTTTGGCTAGCGCTTTCTTTAAGACTAGTTATTGCCCTCTGACCACCACCCTCACACCCTATGCAGAGGAGGAGGATTGGTTCCGGCGAGATTTATGTGTACGACGTCCCTCTCATACACCGAACGGAGATGGGAAAAGTTTGCTGTTTGATTTCTCGTTGAATGCGAAAAAGTTACAGCCGCCGATGAAAGGGGATTTTTCTCCGACTAGGTCAAATTATTAAAAACTACCTGCTGGGATAACAATGAGATCATCCTTACTGATATTGACTATGAGAAATACGAAAATTGTACTTTCATATGATTTGAGTGAGTTGCAGCATTTCGAAATGGCTGTTGAAATCTACTATATTCTGAGTTTTCGACCGTATTCTATTTATAACTTAATAATTTTATGGCTATATCGGTCTTTTTCTACTCAGAGTGTTAGGGAGTAGAGATAAAAGTGGATAATGAAATGATAGATATGATAGCATTCGCTAGGTTGCGAACAAGTGTGAAAATTTATAGAAGGTGAAATTAGGCAAGTAGGCCATGTATTGAACGAATACATTGAATGCGTGAAACTTTTGCCGTACGACCTGTGCTTTTAAACAGATTGGCTTGGTTGGTAGTTCATACCACCTTACCAAGACTGGCAAAAGTTTCAGGCACCCGACTGCCTAAGTGCCTATGTATTGTTCTGTGATCATCACAAGTTCTATCGATCGGTAGGGATATAGGCATACCTCTATGAACGGCGTGTGAATTCCGAAAAAGCTACCGATCGATAAAACTCACGCATTCGATGCTTAAGGGGGCTACAGAGGCTCGCAGGTGAATTTCACTGAGGTTTCATGAGGATTTCGAAGGCGTTTCAAAGCGTTTCAAGGTGTTTCAATGCGTTTCAGGGCCAGAAGGTTTCCGATGAGTTTGAGGAGGCTTAAGAAGTTCTCATGTGCATTTCACGGGGGTTTCATAGGGGTATTAGTAGCGTTTCAAAGCATTTAAAGGCATTTCAGGG
The DNA here is from genome assembly GCF_035046485.1 of Aedes albopictus. NCBI lineage: Eukaryota > Metazoa > Arthropoda > Insecta > Diptera > Culicidae > Aedes > Aedes albopictus. The sequence goes on from NC_085136.1 coordinate 16,018,874, forward strand.
CGTTTCAGTGCATTTCAGGGCGTTTCAGGTCATTTTAGAAGGTTTCCGATGAATTTGAGAGGGCTTAAGAGGCTCGCAGGTGAATTTCACGGAGGTTTCATGAGGGTTTCAGAGGCATTTCAAAGCGTTTCAATGAGTTTCAATGCGTTTCAGGAGGTTTCACAGGGATTTTAGAGGGCTTCAGAGGGTCTCAGGTAAATTTCACGGAGGTTTTATAGGGATTTCAGAGGCGTTGCAAGGCGTTTCAGGGTTTCATAGGGGGCTGTAGAGGCTCACAGGTGAATTTCACGGAGGTTTTAAAGGGCTTCTAGAGGCATTTCAAAGCGTTTAAAGGCGTTTCAGGGGGTTTTTAATGCGTTTCAGAAGGTTCAGGAGGCTTTAAAGGGCTTCTAGAGGCTCGCAGGTGAGTTTAACGGCGGTTTCATGGGGGTTTCAGGTGCGTTTCAAGGCATTCAATGCGTTTCAGGGCGTTTAAGGGTATTTCAGGAAGTTTCCGGTGAGTTTGAGGGGGCTTAAGAGGCTCGCAGGTTAATTCCACGGAGGTTTCATAAGGGTTTCTGAGGCATTTCAAAGTGTTTCAAGCGTTTCAGAGCGTTTCAGGGTATTTCAGAAGGTTTCACAGGGATTTTAGGGGGCTTCAGAGGCTCTCATGTGAATTTCACGGAGGTTTTATAGCGATTCCTGAGGTGTTTCAAAGCGTTTCAAGGCGTTTCAATGTGATTCAATGCGTTTCAGGGTGCTATAGGTGGCTGTAGAGGCTCGCAGGTGAATTTCACGGAGGTTTCAAAGAGGTGCTCCAAAGAGTTTCAAGGCGTTTCAGGGCGTTTTAATGCGTTTTAGGGCGTTTCAGATGACTTAGGGAGCCTAAAAGGGGCTTCAGAGGCTCGCAGATAAATTTAGTTTCAGAGGCGTTTCCAGAGCCTTTCATGCGTTTCAGGGCATTTCAGGAAGTCCCGGGGAATTTGAGGAGGCTTAAAAGACTCGCAGGTGAATTTCACGGAGGGTTTCAGAGGCGTTTCAAAGCGTTTAAAGGCGTTTCAATGCGTTTCAGGATATTTCACAGGCGCTTAAGGGGGCTTCAGAGGATCTCAAGTAAATTTACGGAGGTTTTATAGGGATTTCATAGCCGTTTCAGAGCGTTTCAAGACATTTCAATGCGTTTCAGGAAGTAACAAGAGGTTTCACAAAGGCTTTGTGGAGGGCTTCAGAGGCTCTCAGGTGAATTTCATAAAGTTTTGTAAGGGTTTTAGAGGTGGTTCAGAGCGTTTCAAAGTCTTTCAAGATGCTTCAAGGGGTGTCAATGCGTTTCAGGGCGTCCCAGATGGTTTCAGGTGGGTTTAAGGGGGCTTCAAAGCCTCGCTGGTGAATTTCTCGTAGGTTTCTAGGGGTTTCAGAGGCGTTTCAAAGCGTTTCAAGAGAGTTATGGGAGCCTCAGAAGCTCATGGGGTTTCATGGAGGTTTTGAAGATGTTTCAAAGCGTTTCAGGGTGTGCCTGAGGCTGTGTGAATATAAACTTCATTCTACAACTAGTAGTCCTCGTAGATTCAATGACCTATACACAAGGGAGTTCTTGGACACCCTTAAAGATTCTTCGAATTCTAAACCTGATAGATCATAGCTACCTGAGGTTGTGTGAGTATGATTCTTAGTCGTGAATCTCTTGGAGACAACCAAATGCGTTAGTAGATCCGATGACCTATACTCAAGGAAGTTCTTGGAGATCCTCAAACTGACAACGAACTCACCACTTGACAACACATAGTTGCATGAGGCTGAGTAAGCATAAATTTCATTCATAATGCTCCAATAGATCGCTGATTACGCTGTGTACCTAGCATAAGTTGAAACCATTTTTGTTGATCTTGTTGAAATTTGATCAGGACATCAAGATCTATCCGATAGTGAACTTGTTGATTCTTGGTGCATCCGCTAGGCGGTGCTAGTGAGTCTTGGAAATTTTAAAGTGCTGTATCTCGAGAATCAGACCCCACAGAAGAAGTTCGTCTTCGGCAAAGTTGATCAGGACATCAAGAACTATCCGATATTGAACTAGTTGATTCTAGATTTCTCCGCTAGGTGGTGGTGCTAATGAGTCAAAGAAATTCTAAACTAGTGTATCTCTAGAACCGGACCACATTGAAGAATCTCGTCTTCAGTAAAGATGATCTGGACATCTATAGCTATCCGATAAGACAGCATCCACGTAACGCTGAAATCGTAATCTGACCCAAGTGGTTAAGTGGCCTAAAGTTCTGAAAAAATGTATGGGGTACAAATTTTGACAAGATCTTTTTTTTAGCTAAAACAGGCTAAAACCACAGACAAACAGACGTATCACCTGGAACAAAATGCGATGAAAATCATCGTCTCGAAAACATAACCGCCCAATGCTAATTACGCTGCATTTCGCAAACCCACTGAATAGATGGCGGTAGTGAGCAAACGTCAAACAAGAGCAAAAACGATGCGAACGCCATGAGCGAGCGATTTTCGAACTACGGAATATTTGAATAATCCATTAAAAAGGGAAACGATGGGAAGTGAGCAGAGTGAGACGTCTGTATGTCTATGCTAAAACGATCGTTTTTCAATAATGAACTTCTAAAATTTCCCATTTTTTGAAAAATAAACGACGACCTACTGGTTAGGTTAATCGCAATGCGTGGGTCGGTTGCACATTCAAAGTTCTGTCACAGTCAAAAAGATGTAACAGCTAGAACGATTTTCTCGGAAATGCATCATTCAGTGTACACCACCGCCAGCTGTTGACGATGCAAGGCCGGTTTCGTGTAACAACGCCCACAAAAGGTGACAGTGTTGAACGTCATATCTCAGGAAATACATTCCCGCGGCTCTGAATGGGAGGCTGTTCAATTTTCTGCGGATCTGTGTTCTCCAAAGTTCGGCCAAAAGACTTTGCACAGTCCTAGAATTTCGAACATCATACGGCATGCCTTATTGACTAATTGTGTTAGTTTAACCTGTTGGGCTACGCTTAGTACATTCCATGTTCCAATGCGTGACCGTTGTTTCGCACTAAAAGGTGTTGCCGTCAAAATCAGTTGAATATCCCATCCCAGAAAGAGGCAATCGAATGGAGTGACATTAAGTTTCTAAGCAACGTCACTCCCAACGTTTCAGCCTCGTATATTTAACACATAGGTACAATACGTAGCGGTTGACGAAATGTTGCCGTTCTATGCTGCATAGTAGGCCTAGCCGCTTCAATACTTGTAACGTATCTAAGATGCTTTGCAGGTATCGATAATGACAAGAAAAAATATAGAATTAGTCGATTCTTCCAGGAGATGGATGTGTATACTAGGCTAGACTATAAAAGTCGTTGCCGTTGGTTTCTGTAACGTTTTTATTTTTGGGTTTCGTGAACACAGTAACAGTAACCCTAAAGTATAGGTATCTTGGGAGAAATCCGTGGAAGAATCCTTGGAGGAATATCTGAAAGAACTTGTGGTGGACAGTGAAGAGAGTTGTTGGACAGAAAAGGCACAAAACAAGAAACACAGAGTACGCGGCGATTACTCTTTATCCCAACTGGTAACAGTTCATGACATGATTTCGAACACTTTTGTTGCAGACAAAACGGCAGCTGATTTGTTGCGTACTTCTCAACTCGTGGAAAATCGATTAGAACTAACCTAAAATTGTAACTATTTCATGGCAGATCTTCAATAGCGTTGTAGAGTTTACCAAAGTTACCGCTCAAAACAACACAATACAAGGCTTAAAAAACTCCCTTAACTCGTGGTGTACGACCTACTCTGTTCAAGTTGGGACAAACTTATGTCGCATTGGGTGGATTGTCGCGACAAACCCAGGTTACGACATTGTCATTATTGTTGCGCGATGGTGGAAATTTGATTCAGTGGTGGAGGATTTTTAGCGAAATCTCTAAAGAAACCCTTGTGAAAAATTTCTGGAGAAAGTTCTGGATGAATTTCTGGAAGATTTCCTTCAAAAATCTCTGGAGGATTCCTTGGTGATATGCTTGAAAATATCCTCTAAGAAACTCTTGGAAAAGTCTTTGTTTGGAATCTCGGAAGAATCCACCAGGAAATCTCTGGAACCATCTTTAGAGGAATGGCTAACGGAATCCTTGGAAGAACTACTGGATGAATACTTGGACAAATATCTGGATGAATCCATACAAAAAAAAAACCTGGAGGAGTCTAGGAATCTTTGAAGGAATACTTGGAGGTATGCCCAGAGAAATCGATGAATTCGACATGAACTAGCCTAAAAGAGCCAAAAATCTAATGTCAGGTGTAAAATAAAAGGTAAAATAACTTAATATAGTCAATATTTTAGAGCTGGTCGAAATCAAGTAAAAATGATCATGCCCAACAAACACATTAAAGCTATTAAAACCTCATAAGAACAAGCATAAAAAGTAAAAACTACAAAAAATAAAAAGTAAAGAGGATAAAAGTAGAAATGCTTAAGAAAAAACGTGCAAAAATACAGAAGTAAAAAACTGATGAAAATTTTTCAATAAATTTAGTCGCATAGTCGTATAATCTTCACGGATTTTCTTACAAATCCCCTTACTACACCAACTGGTGGTTTCGTTCAATCACTTGCATGCAATATTTAACATTAAGTTTTTGACTCCAACCCTACTCTACACATACCAAAAAACAATAAAGAGCGGGATACCTTCAAACGACTCATGGCAGACGTGATCGTATCGATCGCAATCAAACCTATGATCGATCTATCCATCGTACGTAGGTACCTACAGCCACGGCAGCCAGCCAACAACCCTTTCTCATTCCTTTGTGTGATCACACCCAAGTCGTATCCATCTTTCCGATCCGCGTCGCCCCGGTCATTGTTTTACCGTTTGTGAACCCAAGTGTATTTAGTTAGTCTTTAAGTGTTATTTTGCATGGAACATACCTTTATCGAAGACGTTATTTGATTAACATTTAATTCTTTCTTTGGGAGGAGGCACTCAGCCTCCTATTTTTGTACCGAGACCAACCTGATCGCGAAGCGATCGCCACGGTTGGCTTAACCATTTTCGTTTCTATTGTGCAACGCCGCGAGTGTTGAAGTAGCATGTTTTGTGAACTGTGTGACCTTGACTTGTAACGGTAATTTAACTCTCTCTGTTTTATTCGGTTGATAACTAAGCAAGCTTAGTTTAGAAGAAAACACCTTAGAGATTAAGGGTAAGTTTGGGCCACGTGATCATGGTGGCACGCCTACTATGTTGACATCGCTACGCTCGCAAATACCTAACCTCGCCCGCTTGCTTTGCAGGGCGTTGATTTTGATTTTGGGGCGCGATCATGCTACGATCGGGGGCGATCGTACTGCTGCTGATCGTATTTGGCGTCATTATCAACATTGGGAGCGTGGACGCCGGTCGCAAGTCGTCCTCGGGCAGTAGTCGGGTTGCAAAGGCTCCGGCATGCGGTGAGAAAGAGTACCGCTGCGACAATGGAGCGTGCATTCCGGACGTGAACCACTGCAACGGCGCCAAGGACTGTACCGATGGGAGCGACGAAGTTGGGTGTGGTGAGTAGGAAAAAAAATACTTGATGCTTGCCTTTGGAGTTATATCTAAATCCATTTCTTTTCAAATCGTAATGAAAATCTTTTGACCGCATCTTTGCAAATTGGGCCTCGTATACTCGCCCGTATTCGCATGACTGTCCCATATGCAACGCAATCCCAGCAAAGGTGGGACTGATATGAAATTACACAATTGGGTTCTTTAAGGGTATCCAAATTGTTGCAAAATCTGAATTTTTACCCAAAAAATAAAACAAAATCCAAAAATTCCTCAATTTTTGAAACATTTTTAAAATTCATTTAAAATGTGTATAGGATTTAGGTAGCTAACACAGGATTAAACTAGTCAACATTTTATGCATTGAACTATCAACCTTCATTCTGTCCATGGAGCTTTGTTTATTTGTTTGTCAAAAATATATTGAAGCACAATGAAATTACATTAAAAACAGAAAAATAGCAAAAAAACTATAAAAAATAGCAGTAAGTATTTTAATCACAGAACTATTCAACAAATCTTAATCCGCCTACAAATTTAGATGCTTTTTGGTCTAGAATAGGCCCTACCATACCCAAAATCCAGTCAAGTAAACTAAATTGATGTGTACGATCAACGTACAATAAATACCTACCTATTTAAAAATTAATCGCCAAAAGTAACCAGAAAAATGTCGAGAGAAGTTTCGAAAATTCGTATTTTTACGAAACATTGCAAATCGCGTACTGTGTTGTGTGAGGTGTGCATGAAACAGGACCGAAAACACAAAAGTAAAAAAAATGGAATCCCGAGGTATTCGTGATTAAATTAAAAATGCTGTAGGATATAATATTTCTATAATTTTTTGCATGAAAATTTTAGAGGTCATTGTATCCTACTTGTCTCTATACAACGAATCTGAAAATCGGCCAGATTGAGATATATAGAAAACCAAACGCTAAAAATTTCAGCTCAATCTGAGATCATCAATTTCAGGTCCTTTCGAAACGGGATTGCTTTTCTCGTAAACTGACTTTTAAGTTTAATCACAGAGAACAGACATCCAAGCCCAATCTGATTTTTGTGTAAGGAATATTTCAACGGCAACACAAGTGGCAATAACTTGGCGCTGCAATCGGTTAGTTTCCCATACTAAAATAATAACCCACTTGAAATAATGCAATTCACTACTGACTGTGGCAATATGATGTTTTGCGGCGCTAGTGTTTCCATCATGTATTGGTTTGCATCCACACTCAAATAAGGATTTAGATCCTTATACCTACAACTTTCTGAATAAAATTTGATCAAGCCTGGATGTCTGTTCTCTGTGGTTTAATTTTATTGAAGTTTTAGCTGAGCTAAATGGATAAGCTTGTGTTCCTTCGATTCATCGCTTTCTGTTGTTTACTAGTAATTGTGTAAAACATGTATGAAATTGCTTTACATACTTTTGTATGCGATTCTAGTCTAGTCTAGTCTAGTCTAGTCTACACATACACAGCCATTCATTGAAAGAATCCTGGAAAATGATGAAATCGACTAGTTCCATCATTTTTCTTGTCATTATTAATGATTGCAGTACATCGAAAATGCATTACAACCATTAAAGCGGCCAGGCCTACTGTGCAGCGTTTTAAATTCAACACTAAAGACAATGAGTGGGGACATCTCGTACCAACCGCTCAGTTTTTGGAAAAGCAAAATTAAAATACGGTGAATATCGGTGGGGGTGACGATGCTAAGAAGGTTAATGTCACCCCTTGGTCCTTGGTCCTTCCTGGGATGGAACACAGGTATTTACTCCGTGTCCTGGCCCTAGTGCCTAAGCTTAAGCGCCTTTACTCGCTCTCTGAAAATAAACCAAAACGTTATGGTCCCATGACCCCTCAATGATGGCCCATTTTAAAATACAAATTAGTTTTACGATTATGGAACTTATAACTGATAAAAGCGATCAAATCGGAAACATCTCACCAGTTAAACAGTTAAAACTCCTGAAGCTGATGTAGTTTATCATCATTCTTGATTCGCACGGTCCTTCTGGTCTGGTGTAAATCATCTGGTAAACACTGTAAACTACGCTGGGGTTCAGTTCACGCTGGGGTTCAGGATTAGTTTTAATTTTTCACTGTAGTTCCACTAAACATCAGTGGATTTCGCCATAAAAAAACCATGCGAACGAAATGACCAACTGACGCATGCTTGCTTACTGTATGACATTCTTTTTCTTCTAAACCTGGAGTTGTTCAACACTTTTTCCCGCACTACATTTCCCTTCTACGTCACAAGCTCAAACACTTCCTGGAAATTCAGCTTAATGACGGCTAGTTTCCGTCGTCTTCGATTTGCATGCTGGCTGTCACCGGCCCGGATTTCATGCTTCGAAAATTGTCACACTCGCGGTGGTTACTCGGGAACGCACGATTGATTGATTGATATCAAATCTACTCGCGATACAAATTTTGAAAACGAAAAATACTCTACGGATGGCGTAGCACTTGGCCGTTTCACGATTCAAAATCTTACATACTTTTGTATGCGATTCGTTGCAAAACTTTATTTTTCTAACACTTGTTATAAAGGGTGTCCACGATGAAATTGACACACAGAAAATATTGTATAACTTTTGATAGCGTTCGCCAATTTTTTGACCATGAATAGTATATTATATGTAGCTAATACCATAAAATTTTCATTAAAATCGGTTGAGTATTGGCGCAGATATTGTCGTTATCATAATATGAGATTTTAGAAAATTTAGGCACTCATTTCAAAAAATTGCTTAGGCTATAACTTTTTTGTTACTTCATCAAAATGTTTGAAAATTTCACTCTATATTCTTAATCAATAAAGTGGTTAAAATTTGATCGAAATCGGTCCAGTACATTTTCTAGTAAATATCCAAAGCTCAAATCGCTTCAAGGTAAATTTTAGGTACTTTTTGACCATTTTTCGTTTTACGTGCACTATTTTCACTGTAAAACTGGTAACACTGTCTCGATTTTTATAAAACTTTGACAGTGTAAAATTGTTGTGTTAAACTGTTTACAGTGAAAATTTCAGCCATTTTTCTTGAGTACTTTCAAAGTAAAAACAGTTTGAATTTCACTATACCAAAAACCACATCTGCTTATTGTGACATAGTGCGACATATATGGCTCTAACTTTTTAACGGTATGATCAAATTGAATGAAATTTTGACAAATTATTTCTACATACATACTTTACGTCATAAAAATTTTCATTGAAATCGGTTCAGTATTTTTGGCGCCAGAGTTGAAACGGCAAAAAAGTGATATTTTCCAAAATGTTTGTTTGCAAAAGATTCTCAAGTGGCAATTCCCTTGTTTCAACGATATCTCCACTAATACTCAACCGATTTTAATGAAAATGTTATGGTATTAGCTAATATACTATTAATGGTCAAAAAATTAGTTATTTTGACGAACGCAATCAAAAGTTATACAATATTTTCTGTGTGCCAATTTCATCGTGGACACCCTTCAGTAGCACATAATTCACGAATTTCCACTAGTATTCAACAAACAAGCATATGCTAAGAGCAAAATACCTAGGATTTCTTTATGAATTCTATCAAGGACACGTTCAGCAATTCCTTTAGGTATTACTTTCGAAATTTCTGAATTCTTCCATGGGCGTCTTGCAGGGTCCCGATAGTGATTGGTTCATGTTTTTTAAGAAATGCTTCAGGAATTTCTCTCACGATTTCTTCAGAAATTTTTACGGATACTTTTGTAAGGATGCATGGATGAATTCCTCCAATTTTTCCATCGCTTCATTCAGTGATTCTATCACGGATTGCTCCAGAGATTCCTTCAAGAATTGCAGAGATAGCTCCAATAATTCAATCTGGAATAACTCGAACTACTTCTGCAGAATATTTTCCAGGAATTCTTTCAGAAAGTATTACCAGAAATTATCTAAAAATTAATCCAGGAATTCCTTTAAAAAAAATCTTTTGGTAGTCCATTGAAAGATTCTTACAATAATTCGTGCAGACGGAATCCAGGATTTCAGATTTTTTTTTCTAGCTATTCCTACAGAAATTCTTCCAGGAATTTGTTGATAAAGGTCTCCTCGAATTTCCTAAGGCATTCCTCATGGGGTCTCTTTAGAAATTCCTACAGGTTTTCCTTCAAAAATTCCTGCAGCCAGCAGGGGTTCACCCGTAAATTTCTTCTGTGATTCTTTCAGGAACAACCTTCATTTTTAAGATTATTCTTAAAAAAATCCTCCAATGATTCCTCCTAGAGCTCTTTTTAGAATTCCTTCAGGAATTCCTCCTTGATTTTTTTTTTCAGGAACTCCTTCTGGAGTTTACCCAGTATTTCCTATAGAAAATTTTTAGGGATTCTTTTAGGAATGCCTCTTGGAATTGCTTCCGGGATTTCTCCTGGGGTTTCTTCAGGAGCTCCTGCAGGTATTTCTTCAGGAACTGCTCTAGGGATTCCTCAAGGAATTCCCTCACTAGCTCTTCTCAGGATTTATTCCTTCAGGGTTTCTCCAAGAATTCCATCAGCGATTTCTTCAGGAATTCTTCCATAGATTTATCAGGGTATTGTTGCAGAAATTCCTCTAAAAACTCCTCAAGGGATGTCTCCAGAAATTCCTCCAGGAATTCTTCTACGGATGCCTCCAGCAGAAGAGAATTTCTCCAGGAAGTCACTCAAGAATTCCTTCCGTGATTGTTTCAGGAACAACTTTAGGAATGATTTTAAAAATTCCTTCAAAAATTTTCGAAGGCACTCTTTTGTTTCAGGAATTCCTCCTTTTATTCTTTTTGGAACTCCTGCAGGAATAAATCCAGTACTTTCTCCAGAAACTGTTTAGGGACTCCCTTAGCAATTCCTCCTGAAAATGCTTCTGGGATTTCTTCTGAGGATTCTTCTGGAATTCCTGTAGGGATTTCTTCAAGAACTGCTACAGGACAGGGATTCCTTAAGAAGTTCCTCCATAAACTCTTCTAAGGATTCCTTCAGGATTTTTCCAAGAATTCTATCTGAGATTTCTTCAGAAATTATTCCTGGTATTCCTGTACGAATTCCTCAATAGATACCTTCAGAAATTTCTTCAGGAATTCCTCCAAAAATTCTTCCAGGGATTCCTCTAAAAATTCCTCCAGGAATAGATTCCTTTCGAAATTCCGCCAGAAACTCCTCCAGGAATTCCTCTACAGATTTCTCTGGAGATTCCTCCAGAAACCCCTACAGGAATTCCTACAGGCATTTCTCTAGGATATCTTTTTTAGGGATTTTTTCAGGGATTCCTCCAAGAGTTCATACATGACTTCCTCCAGGCATTTCTTCAAGCAGACCTCCTTCAAGCTCTTCCTCCAGAGATTCCTCCAGGAATTGCTTCAAGGTTTCCTCAAAGAATTCCACCAGGAATTCCCCAAGGGATTTCTTCCAGGATTTCTCCAGAGATTCCCACATTTAGGAATTCCTCCAGCAATACCCCCAAAGATTTCTACAGGAATTACTTCAGGGATTCCTCCCAGAATTCAACCAGGAATTCTCCTAGGCATTCTTCTAGGAATTTATTCAGGCATTCTTGCAGAAATTCCTACAGGAATTGTTTCAGCGATTCCTTAAGGAGTTCCTCTGGATAATCGTCCAGGATTTACTGCTGGGAATCTTCCAGGAATTCCTCCAGGAGTTCCCTAAAAGTTCTTCCAGAAGTTTATTCTGGGCTTGCTCCAGGAAATCTTTCTGGTATCCCTCCAGGAGTTCATGCTGGCATTCCTCCAACATTTCATCAAGGAATTTCTTCAGGGATTTCTCCAGGAATTGATCCAAGAGTTTATCCAGGATACTGTCAGCAATTCATTCAGGGATTCCTTAAGAAAATCTTCCAGAACTTTCACTGGGAATACTTTCTGGATTTTTTCCGGAGATTCTTCTAGGAACTCTTCCAGATTTTCCTCCAGGAATTTTTAAATATTTTCGTCCAAAATTTGCTTCAGGGATTCCTACGATAATTTTTCTAGAACTGCTTTAGCGATTCCTCAAGAGATTTCTTCCTGAATTTTTCCAAAGATTACCCCAGGGGTTCCTTCAGGAATTTCTTCGAGGATTTCTCCAGGAATTTCTCCAGGGATTTTTACATAAATTTCTCAAGGAGTTTCACAAAGAATTACTCTAGAGTTCCCATAAGAAATTCATCCAGTAGTTCCTTCAAAAATTCCTCTAGTAATTCCTCAAGAAATTCCATCAACAATTCTTCAACCGGCATACCTCCAGGATTTTCTCCAGACATTCCTCCAGGATTTTATCCCGGAAGCTCTCCAGGAACTTCTTCAGGAATTCCTCCAGAAATTTCTCCAGGAATTGGTCCAGGAATTGGTCCTTAACATCCATCAGGAATTAAATCAGCCATTTCTCCAGAATATAGGTGGGCTTCGTGGCCATGCGATTAGCGATTCCCACTCCAGTCGGAGGAAGCTTTTCGTCAAACTCTGCTGGTCTACTGGGTTTTCCGTGCTGTCCGTTTCCTAATGTTAGTAATTGTTCAGTTTGCGCAACCTCTGGTTGAAGACGGGATAGTTTCTTGTTTAAAAATCTTCTAGGGATTATTTTATTATTTTTTTCAAGAATTTCTTCAGGAATACTTTCAGGAATTTTCCAGGGATTGCTCTTCAGGAATGTTCCCCGGGATTCCTCCAGGAAATTCTTCGAAGATTCCTTACAGAATTTCCTCCAAGGATTCTTTGAGAATATCCTGCTGGATTTTTTTTCTCCAGGGATTCCTCCCAGCATTCATCTAGAAATTTCTCCAGGATTTCTCTTGAAATTCTTCCAGAGAATGCTCCAAGAATTCATCCAGAAATTCTTGCAGGATGTCATCCAGGAATTCCTCCAGGAATCACGCCAGGAACTTGTCCGGAAATTCCTCCAGGATTTTCTCTATAGATTTCTCCAGGAATTACCAGGGATTTCTTCAAGAACTTCTCCAGGGATGTTTCCAGGAATTTCTCCATAAATTCTTACATGGGTTCCTTTAGAAATTTCTCCAAAAATTCCTCCAAGAAATCCTGCATTTTTTTTTTTTTTCAGGAATTCCTCTAAGAATTCTTCAAAAGATTTCTTCAGGAATTCCTCCAAGAGATTCCTTCATATATTTCTCTAAGTATTCCTCCCAGAATTCATCCAGGAATTCCTCCAGGTATACTTTCAGAAGTTTCTCCAGGGATTTCTCCGGGAATCCCTCCGTAAATTCTTCAATTTATTCTACAGGATATCCTCAAGGCATTCCTGTAGGATTTCTTCGGGAATTTATTCAGAAATTCTTCCAGAGCGAATGCACTGGGAATTCTTCCAGGAATTCCTTAAGAAGAAATCACTTCTCAAATTCCCCTCACGTTCTCTTCAAAAATTCATTCAGAGTTCCTTCAGAATTTACAGGAATCCTTCCATCATCTTTTCTAGAGATGTACCCAAGAATTTCTCCTGTGGAGCGGACCTGGTGTGATGGTTAGAACACTTGACCACAGAGCAGACATCCAAGCCTATAGAAAATTTTCCCAAATGCTGTGTAAGGATTCATTTTTTTTAGCGTTGACAACACCAGCGTCACCTATGCGGCAAATTGCCACAGTCAGTGGTGAGTACGCATATCTAGATAAGTTTTATATTCACCACCGACAATAGCGTGGGAACTTTGCGACAGCAGCGCCACCACGAAGTTGCCACTTGTGTTGCCATTTCAAATGGCCGTTAAATTCCTTACACAGCTTTGGAACTGGGCTTGGATGTCTGTTCTCTGTGACTTGACTATCACGCCGAGGACCTGGGATCGAATCTCACTCCCGACAAACTCACAAAATGTGAGTTCTTCCTTCGGAAGCGGAGTAAAGCGTGGGTCCCGAGATGAACTAGCCTAGGGCTAAAAATCTCGTTAATACAGATATAATAAAAAATGATTTTTTCCAGGACTACATGAAGATGTTTTTAATAACTTTAAGAATTTCTAGAGGAATTCCCTCCATGCTAAAGTGCTTTCAGACACTTCTCGAGGGAATCCTTCATGAATTCCTTCAGGGAAAACTCTTTTGGAATTCTCCCAAGGATTCCTTCCAGAATTTCTTTAGGAGTTCTCTATGGATTCCTTCTTACATTGCTCCAGACATTTCTTTTTGAATAAATTCCAGGATTTTTTCAAAGATTCCATAATTTGATCATTTTCCGGAGATAGCTGCAGGAATTTCTCCAGCCATGCCCTTCAGAAATTTTCACAGGGATACCTTGAAGGTTTGCTTCAGTGGTAGGCTTTTACGAGAATAAATTCTTCCAAGATTTTTTTCCGGAAGGAGTACGTCAATAGAATTGTCTACAGGATTATGCTCTGAGATGAGTATATGCAGTTCATGAGTATATAAAACAATCTTTAGGGGGTTTCCGACAAGGATGTTCTCGGAAAAATACAACTGAAGGGTTATTCTTGGAGGAATAGACATCCAGGACTTTCGAAGATTGCTAATATGCATAGACAAACTGGATAATAATTTACTGAAAGAACTCCAGTTAGTCCTGAAAGACAGGGGATACTCAAAATAAATGGGACAGGTAAAATTTCCACTTTTCGAAAAGTGTTCAACTCGCTGTAACTTTTTGAAAAGGGCATAAAAAATGCCTGCGGCTTTTGAGGCAAATATAACCTCAAATACAACACATGTGATTGTAACAATCTTCGCGGTGAAACTTCCGGTTCTTCAAAACCATTTCATTAAAACACGACGTTCTTCGAGACACGTTCCTCATTCGCTATTTTGAAGTTCAAAATCAATTCGACGGCCTTCAAGGCACGTCCCTTTTTCCTCGATCCTCTTTTGAATTTCTAGACGGCCTTCGAGGCACGCCACTCTTTTCCTTTTCTCGATAGCCTCCGAGGCGATTTTTTTTTTTCATTTTTCGACGGCATTCCAGGCACGTCCCTTTTTGCATTTTTCGACAGTCTTCGAGGCGCGTCTTTCTTTTCCGAAAATCGAACATAACCTATCCGACGGTCTTCAAGACACGTCTCTTAGCATGGGATACTGGAAAATCAGGTCATTCGGACGGTCCTCGGGATGCGTTTTTTATATTTTTCAATCCAAAACTTCTATTCGGTGAAGGACGTGACACTCCTTTGCACATCTTGAACGAGAAAAAAAACAAACTCATACAAGGGATAGACAAAATGATCGGGACAGGTGAAAATTTCCCTTCCTAAAAAAATTTCAAATAGCTGTAACTTTTCGAAAAGTGCATCAAATATTCTCAAAATTTCACTATAAGTTCACTATAAGTATAATACTAGTTGTGTATCAGTGGACAAAATTTGGAAAAGATCGTACTATACTGCACGAAGTTATAAAGATTCTAGAAAAAGGTATAATTATCCGATAACCAACTTTGAGCTGTTATATCCAGGCTTGTCCACACTGAGCGCATGAAAATTCTGCTCTTTTGATTTACACCACCAAAACCATCGTATTTATGCAATCTTCCTATTTTATCTGATAGAAGGATGTTTGAATATCCTAAATGTCAATTCGAACTGTCAAAAAATCGCACCGCAGTGCCGCACTGAGCGCGCAAAGAGAAATTCACTGGGGTGAATTCACCCGGGTGAAATTCTCTTTGCACGCACGGTGTGGCACTGTGGTGCGGTTTTTTGACAGTTCGAAATGACATTTAGGATATTCAAACATCCTTCTATCAGGTAAAATAGGAAGATTGCATAAAAACGATGGTTTTGGTGGTGTAAATCAAAAGAGCAGAATTTTCATGCGCTCAGTGTGGACAAGCCTGGTTATATCTCCGGATTCAATGAACCGAATGCAATGAAATTTTGACCATTTATGACTCATATAATAAGCTTTGAAAAACTTTTGACTTAACTTAAAATTCTTAACACGGAAGAAAATTATAACGATTAGATCATTTTTCTAATAAAACACCAAATTTTCTAAAATTTCAACATCGTTTCAAAATTCAAGATGCTAGTTATAGTTCATTCAAATTCCTTCTAATTGTCTTGAATACAGATATGTTTTGAAAGAAAGTAACAACTTAGGCGGCAATTTATTGAAAAAGTAATGGGATGCATTTTAAAAATAGACCAATTTACTAAAAAATCAAAAAAATAATGAAATCGCTATAACTTTTTCACTTGTTAATAATTCCAAGCTGAGTCGAACGTTTTTCAGAGTTCATTATATAAGTCATAAATGGACAAAATTTCATTGCATTCGGTTCATTGAATCCGGAGATATAACAGCTCAAAGTTAACTATCGGATAATTCTACCTTTTTCTAAAAAGCTTATAACTTCGTGCATAATAGCCCGATCTTTTCCAAATTTTGTCCACCGAAACACAACTAGTTGACCAACTTACAGTGAAAATTTGAGAATATTTGGTGCACTTTCCGAAAAGTTACAGCTAGTTAAACATTTTTCTGAAAAGTGAAAATTTTGCCTGTCCCGATCATTTTGTCTATCCCCTGTACCTGCCGCTTCACCACGATACTGCATTTTTCAATCATTTTCACTTTTAATTTAACTTAACTGGCTGAGCGATTCTCACCTATGTTTGAGTTTATTGCAAAAAAAACTCGCAATAAAGCCTGGCAGGATTGCCATTGTGGGAATTTAGCTGATAGTTCTCGATGAGAATCGCCCAGCGCAGCGACCCGATACACTGCACGTCCGACGCAAGGAATTGGCATCCCTATCCCACCAATGCAATGTTTTCGTAGCCAGCATAACAGCGGCTCAAGCGTAGGGCTCAAGCTGACAACCTATCTTTCAACACAGCAGCATAGTTTTTATGCTGGGTAAGAAAACAAGAAGACCATAACAGTCCCCTGGTCCGACGTGGTCGAACGCTGACCAAAGAAAGAGGAAGAGTCGTGGCCTGCTGTGATGTCATCAGCAGCTATCATCACTGGATAGCGTGAGCGTTACCCTGGGTGGGGAATGTGCGTGCGTTATCAGTTGTCTGTTGACATATTGGGGGATAAGACTCTAAACACACTGAGAGGTGCTTATTGTCAGATATATACCACACAATTCCTAACCTGTGTGTTAGGGTCACTTTTACCTAAACCGTACACTACGTCAGCGAACTGTTTCCAACGTGTTGTATTTAGGAAGGTTAAATTGGTCAAACCTGGCCAGCTGGTTCAAAAGATATGATTTTTCTTTTTTGATTTTTTTTGATTTTTTGGACAGCCCTATCCATAAAATGGTAACCCTAATGGAGATATAAAAGTAAGGGTCTAGTTATTTATTATTGCTGGCAGGGTACCCGGACACCCACGAAATTGAAATGATCATATCACCGTGAAGTTCTCAGCGATTTGATTTTGTTTTTGTCTCATTTTTTTTGAGACGGTTTTTTTTATAAGATATAATCACTGAAATTGTTGAAATGCACTTTTTTCGTTTTTGATTTATTGCCAGTTTTGTTGAAAAATGTCCAAATGTGCCATATAACCCTAATAAACCGACACCATACACGAACCGTAATGTAGACGGTTTTACAATACCGCATACGGTTCTAATAGTATCCCGAATGGCTGGTTAAGCACGTCTTATGGTTATCGTTTATGCGGGAAGTCTTTTCTTTGAAAAATCATAACTCAAGAATGAAGCATCGTAGAAACAAAGTTGTTTTTAGAAAACAACATATTTTTGAGATGCCGATTTCATAAGCTTTGATCGGTTAAATTATTATAATGCACTTTTTTTCTTTCCTCAGTTATGACCAATTTTGTCAAAAATGACCATGTAAACCTATATTATATTTCGAACAGTCCTTAAACAATTCTTGCAGAACTCCTTGAATAATTCCCACTTCTGAGGGATTTTTTTTTTTAGGTGTGTACTTTTATTTTTGTGAATCATGCCAACTTGCTAGTTTGTACCTCATACACTTGTGAATCCTAGTAAGAATTCCTAGAGGAATCCTGCCAGGAGCTTCTGGAGACCGCATTCTTAAAGGTATCCCAAAAGGAATAACTCAAAGAAATTCAGTGTTATTTTCTAAATGTATCAAGAAGAAATCCTTGCAATTCTAGAGGATTTTCTCAAAGATCTTTGAAAAACTCACTTGAGTAATTACAGAAGGTGTTTCTGAAGGAATCCCTTTGATAACTCTTCTATGTATCTATGTATGTCCTGTTATACGATCCAAAACGCATTAGTTCCAGCGAATTTATGATCAAAGACAATAAAAATAACAGATCACTATTTTACTTCATTCTACACCAATTTCTCCTGGAATATCTTTAGAGGTTGCTCCAGGGATACCTAAAGAAATTTCACCGTAAATCCTTTTAGGTATTTCTGCAGGTATTCCTTCAGAGGTTTTTTTTTCAGAGATTTTTCCCAAGAATTCCGCGAGAGATTGTTCCGATAATTCCATCTGGAGTTATTCAAAGTATTTTAGGAGAATTTTCTTCAGGGAATTCTTTCAGAATTTTCTACCAGAGATTA
Organism: Aedes albopictus; assembly: GCF_035046485.1. NCBI lineage: Eukaryota > Metazoa > Arthropoda > Insecta > Diptera > Culicidae > Aedes > Aedes albopictus. The sequence continues at coordinate 16,036,889 of NC_085136.1, forward strand.
CCCAAGCAACATACATGTTATATAAGTGTTACGACAGCGCAAGTTAGTTTGACGTAATTCTAACATTATGTTAGAATAACGTCAAATAAACTTCTATACAACCAAAGCTTGCGCAGTGGTAGCTTTTATATAACATGTGTGTGGCTTGGGTATTTAAAAATTAAGGGCGAATATGGTAATCTCAGATTTTACTCTTTATTACAAAAACTTATCATTGTGTACGCTCACTTGCAGTGCATATGCTGATTGTTTTTCAGCCTCTTCTGTGCGATAGAAATCGAGATTATCATCTTCAAAATCGCGAGGCAAATTGTGAGAATTAGAGGGAAGATAGGAAAAATAACACAGCGTCCCGAATCACCTTAAACCAAAAATTTCTTCAATTTTTTACAAAAATTCCTGTAGTAGTTCTTCCAAGAATTCCTTCAATGATTCGCCCAGAAATTACTGCCGACATGGATTCCATCAGATTTATTTTTTCAGGGATTCTTACAGAAATTCTTCCAAGAATTCGTTTAGAAAGCTCTCCTGGGATTTCCTAACAAATTCCTCAAATGATTGCTTCCGGGATTCCTCCGGGGGTTTCTTCAGGGGGATTCTTCCAAAATTTCCTCCGATGATTCCCTCAAGAATTCATCCAGGGATTCCCTCAGGATTTCCTCCAAGGATTCACTCGAAAAATTCTTCTGTGATTCTTTCAGGAACATCTCCAGGGATTATTTAAAAAAAAAACCACTTAAACTTTTACTTTACTACTATTCCCAATTCTTCCAGGAACTCGTCTTGGGATTTTTACTGGACTTTCTCTTGGAATTCATCCGTGAATTCATTCATGAATTCGTCCAGGAATTTCAAGGAAAATTCTTAAGGAATTCCCTTAGGAATATCTCTTGAGATTCCTTCCGGGATTCCTCTTGGGGTTTCTTCAGGAATTCCTTCAAGGATTCCTTCAGGAACTGCTATGAGTTCCCCAAAAAACTTTTCTTAGGATTCCTTCAAGATTTTTCCAAGAATTCTTTCTGCGATTTTTTCAGTACTTCGTCCTGGGGTTTCTTCAGAAAATCCTCCTGGGATACCTCCTAGGATTCCTCCGAGAATTTCTGAAGGGATTCCTTGAGAAATATCTAAAAATTCCTCCAGAGATTCTTCCAGGGATTCTTCCAGGAATTCCTCTAAAGATTCCTCCACGAATTCCTCTAGGAATTCTTCTACGCAATTGCCCAAGAATTCCTCTAGAGATTCCTCCAGGGGTTCCTCCAGATATTTCTCCAGGAACTTCTCCAGGAATTTCTACAAGGGTTCCTCCTGGAATTGCTAGAGAGATTCCTCCAGGGATTCATCCAGGAATACCTCAAGAGATTCCTCCAGAAACTCCTTTTGAGACTCCCCCATGAATTCCTCCAGGCATATCTCCAGGAATTTCTCCAGGAACTCATCCAGGAATTGCTCCGGGCATTCCTGCAGATATTGTTTTAGGAATTTCTCAAGGGAACCCTCTAGGGATTTCTCTAGAGATTTCTCAAGGTATTCTTCCTGGAATTCTTCTAGGGATTTCTATGGGAATTTTAGTACTCCTTTCGGGGATTTCTTAAGAAAATCCTTCTTGGATTCCTTTTGAAATTCCTACAGAAAATCCTCCGGGAATTTCACCAGGAGATTCTACATGGATACCTTCAAAAACTGCTCCAGGAATTCCTCCAGGTTTTTTTTTTTTCAGGTATTCAAGGCTACAGGGATTCATCCATAAATTTATCCAACAATTCCTTCGAGCTAGGGATGTCTCCAAGAACTCCTCTGGGAGTTCCGCCAGGAAATCCTTCTAGCGTTCCTCCAGGTATTTCTCCAGGTTTTTCTCCTGGAAACCAATTCTGCAAGAATTATCTCGGGGATCTCGGGAACAGATAAGTTTTTTCAGACATCAATAATGAAATTATATGGCATACGGCCAAAAATTTCTTCAAGTAATCGTTATAAAACTATTTGAGGAATAGAACTTGAAACGCTCCTCTCATGATCTCTCAATGAAATCACAAAATAATCCAATCCGGATTTTCCATATTCCTCTAGGGGAAAATATCAAAGCAGTTAGAAATCTCCAGAAAAATTCTAAAGCGAATCCAGAACAGTCCCTGTTATAAAATAATAAAAAAGGATCCTGGTCGGTATTCTTGTTGGAGAAAGTTTCCGTAATTTCAGTCAAAGAAGAAATTTGCAGTAAAAAAATTAGAAGAATTTTTGTATGAACCCTTGGAAAATAGATTAGTGATTTTTCGAAGGAATCCCAGAAAGTATGTATGAAGAACTCACCAAATCAATTGTATTAGACATACCCGTTGATATGCCCGAAGGAAAAAAATCCAGTTAAAATCCCGGGAAGAATAGTCGAAGGAATCCTAGAAGATGTTTCAATGGTCTCCTATAATGAAATTCCCTTAAAAAAATCCTTGATAAATTCCGACAGAATCCCTGGAGGAATTCCCCAAACAAATTATCAAGAAAAACTCGCTCAAAGTAATTCGAGAAAAACCGAATAGAATCCCAAAATTTATTCTCAAATGAACTTATTGGGAAATTCCCCACGAAATCTTTGAAGAAATGCCCTTTGAAGTTCTGTAGGAATTCTTTAAAAACAGCTTGAATGATGTTCTCCAAGAAACTCTTAAGGAATACCTGGATAAACTCTTGTTGGAGCTGATTGCCAATGGAATCTGTGGATGAATCTCTGAAATCCCTAACGAAATGCCAGTAGGAATGCTTACTAGGGGACGGACACGCAAGGGGAATTTCACTAGTCATTATTCACACCCTGAACGAGTTTTTGCAAGAATCTTTGGAAAAAAAAACCCGTCACCTTTTAGAAAATCTTCAAGAATATCCTGGAAAAATAAATTGACGTATCCCAAAATAATTGCCGGAAAAAATTTACAAAAAAATCCTGAATGAAATTTTTGAACGAATTCTTAGAATAATTGCCATGAGAATAGCTCTTTTTTAACGGATCCCTGCAGAAATTCATCAGGAATCCCTGGAGAAAATCTTTAGAGAAATTCCAGTGAATTTCCAAAATATTTTCTGAAATAATTCTTCAACAAATCCCTGCGGAAGTTCCCCAAGAAATCATGAAAGAATTCTTCACAGAAACTTCAAAGAAATTTACATTCTTCACTATCTTCGCAGATTACTTCCTCTGCAAGAAACCGATGTGGTACCGCTGCAAGCACGACAACAGCTGCATCAGTGCGTCCTTCCTGTGCGACAAGCATGACGACTGTCCACTCGGGGATGACGAAGAGAACTGCGAAAACTACGAAGTTCCGCACATTCCGGTCCCGTGCAGCAAGTTCGAGTTCACCTGCGCGGACAAAATGTGCATCCCGCTGGATCTGGTGTGCGACGGGGTGCCCCACTGTCTGGACGGATCGGACGAAACCATCGGCTGCGCGGACATCGAGGGCAAGTGCAAGGGTTTCCTGTGCAAGAACAAACACTGCCTCAAGAGTCACGACTGGGTGTGCGACGGGATCGACGATTGTGGGGACGGATCGGACGAGGACAACTGCTTCATCGGGTGCGATCTGGAGCACGGGAAGTTCGAGTGTGCGGACAACAGTACGTGCATTGATTTGAAGCTGGTTTGCGATGGAAGCAATGACTGCGGAGATCATAGCGATGAGGGCGGGGCGTGCAACTCGAAAGATTGCGATACGCTGAAGTGCGCGGAGGGCTGCAAGATAACACCGCACGGAGCAGTTTGTTTGTGTAAACCGGGGTTCAAGTTCAACAAGAAGAGCAAGATTTGCGTGGATATTAACGAGTGCGAACGCTACGGATTGTGCTCGCAGGGTTGCGAGAACACTCCGGGATCTTTTCAGTGCACGTGCGTCAACAAGTTTAAGCTGAAGGAGGACATGAGGACGTGCGAGTTGGATGGTAAGTAGGGGGTGGTAACTTCTGAATATCTCGTAATGAATGTTTGTTCCACAGATTCCACCGAACCGCTGCTTTTGTACACAACTCAGAAGTCCATCGGTGGTCTTCACCTGAACACCAAACATCAATACTACGTAGCGAAGGATCTATCGCAGGTCATCGGTGTAAGCTACGACGGGAGTCACGTCTACTGGACGGACATTTCGTTCAAAACCGAATCTATCGAAAGAGCTTTAGAAGATGGTACCAAGCGGGAGCTACTGCTGACTTCCGGTTTGGCTTCGCCCGAGGATCTGGAGATAGATTGGCTCACCGGGAACATCTACTTCAGCGACAGCGGTCACATGATGATCGCCGTCTGTTCGAACAACGGAGTTCATTGCACCATACTGATTCAGGATACGCTGCACAAGCCTAGGGGAATAGCTCTGATGCCTCAGAACGGAACCTTGTTCTACTCGGACTGGGGAGATAACGCCATGATCGGATCCGCCGACATGGACGGTCGCAACAAGAGGATCGTGATCGATGAAGACATCCATTGGCCAAACGGCTTGAGTCTGGATTGGCCCAATGGACGCCTCTACTGGGTTGATGCCAAGCTGAAGAAGATCGAGAGCGTCAAAGTGGACGGAACCGACCGGGTAACGGTACTGGCCGATGTTCTGAAGCACCCCTTCTCGATATCCGTGTTCAACGATCGCCTCTACTGGTCCGATTGGGATACCAAGAGCATTCAGTCCTGCGAGAAGTTCCACGGAAAGGATCGCAACATAGTGGTGCATGATCGACAAATTTTCGGTAGGTTATGATCAGAGGGTCGATCAACAAATCGGGGTCCATAACTCAAGTCTTCTTTTCCAGACGTTCACATCTATCATTCGAGTCTACAGCCAAAGGGAGATCATCCATGCCTTGGAAACTTCTGCTCCCACCTCTGCCTGCTAGCTCCAAACGAGAGCTACAGCTGCGCTTGTCCCTACGGGATGAGCCTCAAAGCGGACAAACATTCCTGTCGGGAGACGATCAAACGTCAGTACCTCCTGCTGGGAATCTCCAACTACCTCGTCAAACTGGAAACGCAAACCTTCGGACGCCACGAATCGTCCCAGGCCGATGCCTACCAAATCTTCTTCCACCGGATGGCATTCAACTCGATCACGGGAGAGATCTTCGTCGCCGACAATCGCCAGAAGGCAATCTTCACCGTGGATCCCAAGACCAAATCGTCGCAGAAGCTGATCACCACCGGCATTGGAAACATCTCCGCACTGGCTTTCGGTAAGTATCAGATGCCTCAGCGTTGATCTCGTTCTCACTGTTCATGATCTCACTCACAGACTTCCTCGGTAACAACCTCTACTGGACGGACAGCGAGCGATCAACGGTCGAAGTCTTCTCGCTCCAGACTCGCCATCGGGCCATCATCCAGCACTACCTTGGCCAGGACGTGCCCGTCGCCTTGGCTGTCGTCTCCGAGATCGGTAAAATGTTCATCGCTCTGCGATCTCCGCTTCCCACTCCGCACACCCACATCGATCGCCAGGATATGACCGGTCGAGGCGCTCACCTGCACATCATCGAGGAGCGACTCAGCGGCAACGGATCGTTTAACTTCGTCATCGATCGCGACCTCCGTTCGGTCTACTGGAACGACATGGGCCTCAGCAGGATCGAGTTCACCAGCTACGAGGGCGACACGCGGCATCTGTTCCGGGAGTTCCTACGGCTTCCGGTATCCATAGCTATCGTTGGCGATAGCATTTTCTGGACGTGTTACCGATCGAAGCGCCTGTACTGGTCCGACAAGCACAACCTCGGCGTGACCAAGAAGATCACCATCGACAAACCTCCGTACGGTGCGTTCCCCGATGAAATTGTACTGCTGGGAAGTCAACCACTGCAGCGATACGATCACCCCTGTATGAAGCAGAACGGCGGCTGTTCGCACATCTGCGTTCCCGCCGGTATGTACAGCGCCGCTTGCATCTGTCCAACGGGAATGATCTTCAACTCGCCGAAGAACACGACCTGCATCGATGCGATCGACTGCGAGTTCAAGTGCACCAGCGGTGAATGCCTGACGATCAGCAAACGCTGCAACGGGAACAAGGACTGCGCGGATGGATCGGACGAGAAGGGGTGCGATGAGGATGGACGGCCGAAGCAGTTGCGATGCGATTACGATGAGTTCATGTGCGCGGACAAGAGCAAGTGTATCGATCAGAAGCGAAGATGCGATGAGCACGTTGATTGTGGTGATGGATCAGATGAGGAGAAGTGCGAGGGGTACAACCGAGGAACTGGCTGCCATGAGCATCAGCATGCGTGTCCGGACGGGATGTGCATCGATGTGAACACGATATGCGATGGATTCCCGGATTGCTTGGATGGATCGGATGAGGTCGGGTGCACGGACTTGAACAACGAGAAGAGCAACGCCACGACCTGCGGACCGTTGATGTTCCGGTGTAATGCGGGCCAGTGCATACCGAAGTGGTGGGAGTGCGATGGGAATCCGGATTGTACGGATGGGTCGGATGAGCACGACAAATGTTTGAAGAAGGCTGAGTGTTTGAAAGGATTTACCAAGTGTGCGTTGGGGCACTGTATTGAGGATCGGTTGGTGTGCGATGGGAACAACGACTGTGGAGACAACTCGGATGAACTGAACTGTAAGGTCGAGCTGGAGCCTTGTGTGGGCTTGGAGGACGATAATCCGACCAAGTATTTGTGTCCGCGGTCTGGTAAGTGTTTGGATATTGCGGTGAGGTGCAATGGTACAGCGGAGTGTCCGGATGGGGAAGACGAGGCGGGTTGCAGCAATTGCGGCATGCAGGAGTTCCAGTGCAAAAGCGGCAAGTGTATCCGGAAGGAGTGGCGATGTGATAAGGAGGTTGATTGCGATGACGGAAGCGATGAAGTGGATTGCGTTAACGGAACGGCAGGCGAACACCTGGAAGAGCATGTGGCATGTGGAGATGGAACGTTTGAGTGTAAGCCGGGTGTTTGCATCGAGATGAGTCAAGTTTGTAACGGCAGGAAGGATTGTGATGATGGGAAGGATGAGGGCAAAGGTTGCGATGAAGCGTGCGCGAAGAGTCCATGCGAGCAGAAGTGCATCAAAACACCAACTGGGGCGATCTGCGAATGCCGCGAAGGATACACTTTAGCCGGAAACAAGAAGTCCTGCCTGGATGTAGATGAATGCGCAGAAGGAAGGCCTTGCGCTCAGCAGTGTCGGAATACGTTCGGGTCTTATCGTTGCTCTTGTTATCCCGGCTTCATGCTCCGATCGGACAAGATTTCCTGCAAAGCTGTCGGCCCTAGTCGTTACGTACTGTACACTTCGTACAACCAGATACGTAAGCTGGAAGTGGATCCACCGTCGATCCGAATTCTTATCCAGGCTAACGAGTCCCGCATTACGTCGATGGACGTGGATATCCGTCGGCAGATGCTCTACTTTACCGACGAATACAACCCGGTAATATACGAACACGATATGGAACGCAACAGTACTCACGTGCTGTACAACGTAGGTCATCCGGAGCATCTGGCCGTGGACTGGATCACTGGGAATTTGTATTTCTACGATAGATCCGAACCGTCGATCAAGCTGTGCTCCGTTCAACGTCAACTCTGCTCGCGTATCATAACCTTCGCCTCGCAGGTCTTCGTCAAAGCCGTTGCTGTCGACCCTGTGAACCGGATCGTCTTCTACTCGCTCATGCACTTCTGGATCTTCGAAGTTCCGCACTCGATCATCTACCGGGCCGATATGGACGGCCAGAATCAGCTGGTGATCACCAAGGACGTTTCGCACGTAACTTCGCTGCAGGTCGACACCGAGAATAAGCTGCTCTACATTGCCGACATCAGCACCCGAACGATCAAGGTGCTGGACTACGAGGGCAAACAGCTGCGTACGATCATCGAGAAGCAGAACCTTGCCGTTAGCCGTCCCATTGGAATCACACTGTACGAAAACCAAGTTCTCATCCTGAACATGGCGTCTTCCACGGTGGGACAGTGTAAACTTTACGGAGACTTTGAATGTCGGTTGCTGGAGTTGAACGCCCATAACTCGAATCAACTGCTGATCGTTCAGGAATCGCGTCAACCGGAAGCCCAAAACGTCTGCGATACGAGCAAAATCAACTGTAGTCACGTTTGCGTACCCGGCGATGACGGTTATGGAAGGTGCATCTGCCACAATGGCGAGCGGATCCACGAGACCGACATTTGTCCTCACACTTCGGATGTGATGACTCCCCTGGTCAAAACGAACCTCGGAGAAGCGGCGCCTAGCGCCCACGGCTCTTCCGAAGAATCGTCAACTGGTTCAACGATCGCCAACGTCTTCCTGGTGCTGCTGGTCCTAATCCTGGTCGGCGGAGCAGCCGGGTACATCTACAGGCGCCGCTTCCAGCACAAATTCGACATCGGAATGCACTTCCACAATCCGGAACTGAGCACGGCCGATGCGGCAGAGGTCAAGATGTTCCAGAAGGTGCCGCGGCTCAACCAGACCACAACGCACAACGAGCTGACCCTGGAGACGCCTCCTCACAGACCTCCGTGCCAAGGTGAACCCAACTCCGATGATTCGTCCCGGCAGCACCAAAACGTGACCAGCACCGCTCTGGAGCTGGAGAACATGTCCGACGTGGACGCCATGGAGGATGCCTACGACTGCCGGGATGACCCCTTGCAGCGGTTAATCGTGTGAGAGCCTGGTTTGGTTACTTTGCTGGCAATAAGTAACTCCACAACCACCTATTTGTAGTTGGTAATGTAGTCTAATATTAGTAATTTGTAACAAATATAGTTGTCCATTGTTAAGCATAAACCTCGGCTTTGCGTTTGTAATTGACTCTGCCCCTGAGAAGTATTCCGCATGCAAGACACGCCACCGCACATTATCCCACAGCAAATCGCACATTTTCCTACAAGCATAGTCACGCACACCCGGCGCTAGGGGGCGCCGCAACTAGACGTGACATTCCCGTCCTCCCGCATGTGCGACGGCCGAAGGGTATTACTGCGGAACACGCAACCATTCTTTCCTGTTTCAACCACCAGCAAGCACCCCGGATGCGAGTCAAGTGCGTGAAAATAAACACTCGCCGTCTTCTCTGACGCCTAAATGTATGCATAACGGCGTACCAGTACCCCCTCGGGGTACAACAGCCCAAGTCCGAAATCAAGGTTAAACGTTTCCCCGAAGGGCGCGCCAACGAACGATGCGTGTCAATAACACATCATAACAATCTCCTGGAATGGCCAATTTTCCGCAGGTGGTCGATTGACCTTCCCCGGTAAACTCTCGGTCGGTTCGAGGTTCGAATGTCAATCAACAACTTGTAAAACAACAAGAACAACCCTGGAGGCACCAACCAACAGGTGCCCCTCGGCTCTCCAATTTGCAAACACGCGGTTCGGCCCGAACGACATTGGCATAGCTAGAGAGGATCCTAGGGGGCCAGGACCCCTATGAAAAACATTTTCCACCAGGAAAAAAACTGGAGATACCTTATTGATCCATACTCTATATGTGTACGAAAACCGATTTTGAAAATATTGCTTCGTTACTAAAACACTTACTTACTTACTTACTTACTTACTTACTTACTTACTTACTTACTTACTTACTTACTTACTTACTTACTTACTTACTTACTTACTTACTTACTTACTTACTTACTTACTTACTTACTTACTTACTTACTTACTTACTTACTTACTTACTTACTTACTTACTTACTTACTTACTTACTTACTTACTTACTTACTTACTTACTTACTTACTTACTTACTTACTTACTTACTTACTTACTTACTTACTTACTTACTTACTTACTTACTTACTTACTTACTTACTTACTTACTTACTTACTTACTTACTTACTTACTTACTTACTTACTTACTTACTTACTTACTTACTTACTTACTTACTTACTTACTTACTTACTTACTTACTTACTTACTTACTTACTTACTTACTTACTTACTTACTTACTTACTTACTTACTTACTTACTTACTTACTTACTTACTTACTTACTTACTTACTTACTTACTTACTTACTTACTTACTTACTTACTTACTTACTTACTTACTTACTTACTTACTTACTTACTTACTTACTTACTTACTTACTTACTTACTTACTTACTTACTTACTTACTTACTTACTTACTTACTTACTTACTTACTTACTTACTTACTTACTTACTTACTTACTTACTTACTTACTTACTTACTTACTTACTTACTTACTTACTTACTTACTTACTTACTTACTTACTTACTTACTTACTTACTTACTTACTTACTTACTTACTTACTTACTTACTTACTTACTTACTTACTTACTTACTTACTTACTTACTTACTTACTAAATAACTTACTTACTTACTTACTTACTTACTGTTTCTGTTGTGACGTTCAAGGTCTGCTCTAGGTTCTCTATATATACTTTATCGGCGTAATTCTTTCACGATTGTGTCAGTTGTACCTCATGATACTACAATGTATTTTGAAGTATAAGTCGCAGCATCTATAGTGAAATGCTCGCGGGAAATAATCTAAGTTTCTCCTAGAGCCTCAGAGTGCAACCCTGTTAACTTTGCATCATTCACTTGGTCATCTAAGTCATCCAAAAAATTCTGGGAGCAAGGCTATGAAAGCAAGCTCTACTCTTATTTCTATTTATTCCATCGGTGGAATTCTTCCACGATTGTTTCTGTTATAGTTTGGTACACCCAAATAGGAACACTTAAAGATACTTGTAGTTTTACGAAATACAACAGACACGATTTAAAAAAAAAAATATACGGATAGAGTGAAGAGAGTTGAGTAGAGCCTGCAGACATTGAAAGACCTAATTCCAGAATAGTTCGCATAGCCTAGAATATCCCAAGAATGTACCAAAAGCATTATAGTTGTGCACTGAGGCTCCATCAGCAGCATAGACAACATTCCACGAATATTCTACTTAAATTCACAATTGAAGCTTGATACAGTATGTAGACATTCTAACCCAAACTTCAAAGTGTATTGGAGCCCATTTGTATTTCACGGAATGTCCAACTACCACTACCACAATATCGAGTGGCTCGTAGCATTTCAAGGTCTAACGGACATCAACGTGACTAAATTTCTTGATCGAAATGGTACAGAAACGATCGAAGATCCTGCAGATCTTAAGAAAAACAATTCCAGAGTAATTTGGATGACATAGATCACCAAATGCATGTACCATGAATTGTAGAGCGGTGCTCAGAAGATTTGTTTAAGTACCATAGACTATGTTCTGCGATCATTCAACGTGTGTGAAATTTGGTTTAGTATGCTGGATTTATGACACAAACTTAAGAGTACTTTTGAGTCCTTAGAATTTTTCTGGGATGAAAACTTAAACAGGTTATGAAGGGTAGTGAGTGATACATAGCATATCAAGGATAAGGAAAAACTGCTGTTGATTAAATTTGAGCAAAACATGTAGAATTTATAAAAAAGTACAAAAAAGCCACGTGTTTTCGGCTACCCTAGGAGGGCAGCTTCTAGACATTTTCTTCACAGAAGATACACCTTAATCTTCCTCGATGGATAGAAATTTCCTTACTTATGTAGAGGCTATCCGAAAAGAATTGTCTTTGACATGAGTTATTGTAGTGGTATAGTGGCGACACTATTACATGATCTAAAGAAAGGATATGAAGGAGGAGTGAAAGATCAAGTGACAATTATAGCTGAATAACATCTTATTCAGCAAAACTTTCAAAATCAACCTTAAGAGTGACTTATTAATCTGTTGTACAGCAATACTATTTGTTTGGAGGTTGGATAAGAAAGGAGGTGATGTTATCGAAAATGTTCCGGATCCTTCCACGACTCATAGAATGTTCGACACTGCTGCCAAAACGAAGAAACTTTCCAGCAAGAAGATCAATGAATCAAAATTCGGAAACTTTCTGTATCGAATTCGAAGAAATTTCTTCAATGGAAGAAGCCGAAAAATAAGATGGAAAAAATATTCTGGAATTTTTTTAAAACAAACAAAAGTATTCCAGAGCGTTCCGCAATTAATGTTCAATAGCTTTCTGTTTGGAACACACTTAGAAAAAATCATTGACTTAGGTAATATTTTACCGAAATCTCAACCGTTAAGTTTTTTACCGGAAAAGTTCGGTAACGTTTACCGAACTTCATTAAAATTTGACAGATAAACAATAATATTTTACCGAAATTTGGTATTTTTTACAGAATTTCGGTAAAAAACCATTACCAACGCTTAGCAGTTGAGATTTCGGTAAAAATTACCGAACGCGACTAGCTGTGAATGCAACTTTGCTGGAAAGACGAGAAGGGAGAAAAAGACACGGACACGTACAACGCTTCCAGTGAGCTATTCGCTCTTTGATGGAAGCACACCACAAGACAGTGGACTAGCATGTAACGCCCAGTGGCACAGCCGAAAGCTTTTCCTGACAGCTGCGGCGGGAATCGAACCCGCGCTCCTAAGCACGATGCGACTAAGTGCTTGGTGACACTAGCCGCACGACCACGAAGCCACACGAGAAAATGAAGAAATAGAAGATTCTAGAATACTACTGTCAAACTATCTGAGAATTATTGATAAATAATCCTTTCTGTTTCAAGTTCGAAAAAAAATCAGAAAAATTTCTTTAAGAAAAAGACAATTAAGAAAAACTATATATTCTGGAACATTCTAGAGCACTCTTTGTAGAAATAAAAGTACCATAATCAATCATGTTCGAGAATTTTTCACGTATAATGGGATATTTGGAAGCTTTTTGTTTAAAACTCAGAAAAACTTCTGGAAATTTCCCGAAAAAGACATAGAATTCGTGATAAAAAAAAACTCTTCCGAGGAATGAAGTTTTTTCATAAATTTTACAAAGATAAGTATTTCCTGTAGGTACTCTTGAAAAAATATTTCAAGAAATATCACCGTTTTTTATTTTCAGAAAAAGTTTAAAATCTATTGATTTTTCTTTCTTAAAAATACCACGAGCTGTCCCGATAAATGTACATACTTTCATATGTTATGGTAATAATTCTGGAAGAACCCTCAGGGAAGCCTGTTAGAAATCCTATCAGACAATTCTTCTTATACTTCCCCAGGCCCCTGACCTTATATTTTTTTCTGTCAAAAACTATATTAAACCCATTCAACAATTTGATGCTGTACAAAAGTTTTTCCAACTACTTTAATGCAGCCTTCATTTGAACAAAAGCTGAGCACAAGAGATATAATCATTTATTCAGCCTCAAAACATCTAATTTTGGTGATTTTATTCAACCTTTGGCTGATTTGAGATTCATTGAAAGGCTGATTCAAGGCTTAAAATGCGCTTAATCAGCAATCAATCAAATTTATTTATTGTGTAAAAAATAAAAAAAATGCACTTTCGTAACATTGTACATTGTGTCTACCATTTGCGGCTTTTTTATTTCCAGAAGAGATGTTTAGGAATGTATAATTCATCTATAGGAAAACTGGGAATTAGAGTCGGACCTCCTGATTTACAGTCACTTACCGTAGAACCTACTCCAAATACAATTGCATATAGACTGTTTCAGAAATTATAAATACATTTTGTTTATTAAATAAAATGGACTGTTCTGATGATTTCCACCAACTTCTTCCAGAATACAGCATATGGTGATATTTTTTTCCTTTCAATTGTCTTGATATGTTGATGAACAGTCGAGTTATCTAACAATTAACTTCATTTTCCAAATTTGAGTTTGCACTGTGGTGTTTTTTTTTAATGATTTCAACATTATGCAAAAAAAAATCCTACTTTTTCATAATATTCGCTTTCTCAACAAATTGTTTAAGAAAAGCCTTCATCAAAACCTAGGAAAAATCGATAGAGGCATTAGCACAACATTTTTTTCTGACATCAAGCTTCACTTTTTTTTTAAATTTTTCTACGGAGCAAAGGAACTACCCCACAGCTGTTCTGAACTCATTTAATTTAAAATATTTTTTTCAGCTCATTCGATCCTTCAGATGGCAAAGCTTGTCATACCATAAAAACGAATGAAAACGTTTGCTTAAGGTGAAACTGGAAGCATTTCCTCGTTTTTTTTTTGGTTTTTGATTTTTAATTAAATAACGAAGCCATATTTTCAAAATCGGTTTTCGTACACATGTAGAGTATGGATCAAGGTACATATATTCTGATTTTTTTTGAGGTGGAAAATGGTTTCCATTTTTTCAGAAACCATTTTTGAATAAAATTTCACAAAAAAAATGGTTTCTGAAAAAATGGAAAACATTTTTCACCTCAAAAAAAATCAGAAGATACCTTGATCCATACTCTACATGTGTACGAAAACTGATTTTGAAAATAATGCTTCGTTATTTAATAAAAAATCAAAAACCAAAAAGTGAGGAAATGCTTCCAGTTTCGCCTTAACATTTGTTGCTACCTGTGTTGTTGAGAATTTAGAACAAAAATGTTTGCATTGAGAAGGCCCGTAATGATGGTTCTTGATCAAATATTCCTGTGAAAATTACTTTTTTTTTTATCTGTATTAACGAGATTTTTAGCCCTAGGCTAGTTCATCTCGGGACCCACGCTTTACTTCCCTTCCGAAGGAAGAACTCACATTTTGTGAGTTTGTCGGGAGTGGGATTCGATCCCAGGACCTCGGCGTGATAGTCAAGTGCTCTAACCAACACACCAGGTCCGCTCCACTGAAAATTACTTGTAACTATCGAGAAATACATTTTACTATCAATAAAGTAAGCTCTGAATGTCAAGACTAGAAATAATAGCCTATGATTAAAAGAAGTAAATATTTCTGATGGTCATATTGGCAGTTAGAATGTCAAAAACTTCTTCTGAATTCTTTTGATCACGATTCGACCAAACGGCGTTCGGCCAAACGGCATTTGACCACCAGTCACCAATAGAATCAAATTTTGTATGCAAAGGTTTTAGAAGATGGATTTTTTTTTTTTGCATAACTCGAGAACAACTCAAACAAATGAAATAAAATTTGGCATGCCAAGGTTCTAGAAGCTAAAATATGTTTCTATGGTGCTCAATTCGAAAAAACCCTGTAAAATTATGACGGATCGAATGTAACAAAAGGACCCCGTCATATATGATGGAAATTTTTGTGCGATCTTAAAATTACATTGCAGATATCTGTTAGAAAATATAAAGTAAAATTGAGCTCCGAGCGAGAATTGAACTAAGATCCTTGGGGTGTGAGTAGCACGCCCGAGCTCTCTCAGCTATCTCAGCTTGTTGAGTAGTGAACAGTGTAAGTTAAACTGCTTCTACCATAATGCACGATTTCCCGACATGCTTCGGCTGCTGCAGAGAGCACTGAGAGAGGCAACGGGAAACCGCCACAGCTGCGAGCAGCCGTTCGTTTAGCTGATGACGGAGAGTGGCTGGCATGATTTATAGCAGATGCATGTAAATTTAAAGCGAATATGCTTTCAAATCTGTAAACAAGCCGTCTGACCAGCAGCGCGCTGCTCGGCTGACGTCAAATGCTGGCGATTTACATTTTTCTGCCGCAAATTTCAGTTGATCTTCAATTTACGTGCTGCTTAACTTTCATATTTTTTTGCTGTGTGGTGTGAGAACTCTCCCCTCTCTCCCTTTCCACAGCTCCCATACAATTGAAACGAAAATTTATGCATAACTCAAGAACCAATGAGGCAAATGGAACCAAATTAGGTATGCGAAAATGGTGTTAGAAGGCAATCCAAGCTTTCTTTGGTGGTGTGAGACCCCTCTCGCTTGCTGAAGTATCAGCATTAGTTTAAAACCAATCATGCAAATTGAACGAGATTTAGCATGTAGAGGTTTGAGAAGGCAAGAAATGTTTCTATGGTAGTCTCTCTCATATATGAGATGAGACAGAAATTTTCCCATAATCCGGAAATAGTACTCGGCCGACAGCTATTAGGCGGAAGAGCTTCGACAATTGGCTTCTTTAACGGTGTTGAGATAATTCGATATCTGAATCTGCATGTCAAAGTCGAAATCCAAATTTCCATGAATTTTGGAGTCCAGGAACCTATTTAAAAATCAATTTAAAGTTTGTATGGGAGCGATTTGTCGAATCACCCCTCGTCGCAGTTTGTACTGGGCGGAGCTGTCAAACAGTTGCCCACCTGTCAAAAAGTGATTTCAAAAAATCTCTCCGAAATTGATTTTAGGTACCCAAAACAAAGTTCTACATTTTTCAAAATTTGAAAACCCAATTGTCAATAAAGCTTCATTAAACATTACACAAATAATGGAACTGCGATATACACTATTTGCCGTGAGAACGGGTGAACGGATTTACATTTTTTTTCACTGTTGCATTCGTACAGGGGTACGACATGTTCGTGTAAAAGCATAGTTGGCAAAAGTGACCGGGAAGGCAAAAGAAACTGAAAAAATTGAAATTCTGTTTTAAAACAACTTTTTTATGGAAGTAAATGTCACATAAACTGTTGACAGGCAGTACGGCATTTTTCGGTACAGCTATACTGCCGTTCTACGCCCGATTGTCCCATGTTGTATGGGAATCCCATATGACATGGGACAATTATGCATAGAACGGCAGTATAGTTAATGCCACATTCCACGCGTTACGTTTTGCACGAGAATCAATATTTTGCTTCCAAAAATTGTTATGTTGTTAATTTGGATTTATTTATCGACTGGAATTGTTGTTAAATATATGCCAACCAGCATATCAAACGACCAGATATGAATAAAAGATTCAATCCATACTTTCTAATTGGAGCTTGAATCTTTCTTCGAAAAAAAAAAAATTAAAAAAAACGAACACTATTCCAAAAAATGACAAATTTTGACTTAATGCCTAGAAATTTGCTAATTTCGCGAAAATGTTTCAAAGTTTCAAGTAGGTACTAATAGAATAATATAGGAACAAAACTCAAAAACCACAGTGTAGAATTGCGTGGAATGTGTCTAATGAGCCAGACACTCAAATGTTTTTGAAAGATTCCTCAAGAAATCTCATTTGGCAAGCTTATCTCACTTTTTCTGAATATATTTGCAGTAATCCTTCAAAATTATCTTTTAAAATTCAAACAAAAAATCTTATGTTAGCTTTGGAAATACTTTTTTGCAGAATCGGCTTTCAAAACTACTCCAGGAGTTCCCCCTCCCTCCAGAAAAAAAACCTGCTACACCAATGCCTACAGGTAGGCTATATCACGTACGTTTCTTGTTACGTCCATCTGTATTCCATAGTCAAGGCCAACCCGGATGTCGTTCGTTTCACTCGATGATCGTCATCGTCGTGGTGATGATGATGGAGGAGCCTTGCCAGGCGATAACCGAAACGAAACTGTTGATACGTTCCGTTACGTCCGTCATCATCGCCGTACGTACGTATGCGGTTCAGGATCAGGACCGAACAGCAGATTGGCCTTGAAATGTCCCGGGTTTATTTTTATGAAGTTGCTTTCCTTCCTATTCCTATACTTTATGCACGCTTGTTGTTGTAGGTAGGTTAACATCCCTACGTACCTACGTGTTTGCAACAAGTATTTGGATTGGACCGACCCCCAAAGAGGAAAAATAACTTTTACTCCGGTCCGGCACGGCATCGACCGCGGTCCCCTTCCCATCTTGTCCGTGCTTTTTTTAGGTTCTTTCTTTTTTCCTCGGATACGCGCGCGACCCTCCTCCCGTTTTTAATTACTCCCAATTAGTGGTTGGGGGTCGATGAGGGGGTGGACAGACTTCTGCGTACAATATCTTGAAGAAGTAGAAAAAACCGTCTTTTTGTTTCCTTTCTGGTCCGCTTTCTTTTTCTGAGTCTGGTCATTCACGACACGGGGGTGATGAAAAGTCCTCCGTAGCGAGGCTTGGTTCCTGGTACGTCAAGTGGTCACTGAGGTGGACATCGCCCTGCGCCAACCGAACCGACGAACAGACAGATGGATCAAATCTTCTTTTCTAATAATCATTATTAATCATCCCAATTGTTTTCCGATATTCATTGAACACACTTATCCTGCTAATTGACCACCGCAGCAACCCATGCGCCACGCCGACTTTCATTCGGCAGCGAGTGTTCAAATCGACCTAAGCAGCCTAGGAGGTGTTTGTGGTTCTCAGTCTACTAAGATGACCACAGCTGCCCAACCGCTAATTAACTGACCACGGCGACCAGGAGGTCATCCCGTGTAAAAGTGACTCCTTTTTTTATCAATACATACAGATAGTAAAAACCAAGAAGCTAGATCTGCGGACGCCCTCATCATCTCCACACAAAAAATGGTCTGGTCATGGGTCTGGCGGAGTAGCCAACGACGAAGAAGGTACGGAATGGTGGTAAAACAATTTCCTCGCCATTCTCTAATTAAAATTCATTGAATAATGAGTGGTCGGTGGGTGTGGGAAAACGAGCGGAAACTTTTTGCATTTGACACTTTCAGAGAATGAACATAATCGATGGGGCTCCCTAATGGGCTTCTGAGGATTTTTTACGGTACATTTCTGTTAGGCCTAATTCAATTTTTTCTTCGAAGAAAATTTAGTGAAATGCTATGGACTGTTTAAGAAAAAACTAAAAATGCATTCAAAAGATTTAGGTGTACACAAACAGATGTGACACTGGCAAAGTTTTCATCGATTTAAATCTTTCAAGTTGTGCGGTGGCCTCTACAACATTGTTTTATTTTTACGTTTGACGTTTCACACCAGAGCCTTCTGCTGATGTTGTTGTACAGCTTAATGTGTCGTGAAGCATGTTCACTAAGCGGTGATAGCGTCAACTGGACGATGGATTCTTAAAAGAATTGCTCCTTAGCCTTATTTTAATCCTTGTTCTTCGGAAGTTTTAATCCTTGGAATATAAATCACAGCTGCAAGCTTTCTATTATAACTTAGCTTCACCTACTCAGCCTTAGCTTCACCTCCATAGCCATAGCTTCGCTTCTTTTGCCTTAACTTCGCCTCCTTAGCCCAACTTTCACCTTCTTAGCCTTAGCTTTGCCTCTGTTTACTCCTCCGACCTTCTTTGCTTTAGCTTCGCCTCCTTTGGCTTAGCTTCACCTCGTTTGCCTTAGCTTCGCCCTTTTTACCTTAGCTGCGCCTCCTTAGCCTAAGCTTCGCCTCCTTAGCCTTGGCTTCACCTTTTTGGCCTTAGCTTCGCCTTTTTTGCCTTAGCTTCACCTCCTTTGCCTAAACTTCGCCGCCATAGCCTTGGCTTCACCTCCTTAGTCTTAGCTTCGTCTCCTCAGCTTTGGCTTCACCAGCAAAGCGTTAGCTTCGCCTATTTTGTCTTGGCCTTGGAGGTGATCCTTTGTTTTTTTTTTCTTGCCTTAATTTCATCTCCTTTTTCTCCTTTGCCTTAGCTTCGCCTCCTTTACCTCCTCCACATCTTCTCTTCTTGGAACTTCGACTGAAAGCGTCGTCATAGTCGCTGTGAGTAGTGTATCCGCCATAAACTCTACAGTTGATGTTTCCTGCTAGCACAGGGCTACACAAAGTAATGTCGATTATCGATTCTCACCGCCATACCTTCTGTAGGTTCTGGTGCTTCCTCTGTTAGTCAAGTCTACGTCGAGCTTTGCTGTAGTGCTTCTAGTAGAACACGCACACTTAGGTTGGTGATTCGGCTGCCCCCCTGAACCGCCCAAGCAATATAGTCACCGGTGATTACGGCAGGTTTGTAAGCGGTCTGATAGTTCATCTAGCTTCTGGCTGAACTTTTCTATAGATCACCGAAGGGGTAAGTCAAGGGGTACGTAGCAGCTACACACACTCTCTCTCTTCTTGGCGTAACGTCCTCATTGGGACAAAGCCTGCTTCTCAGCTTAGTGTTCTATGAGCACTTCCACAGTTATTAACTGAGAGCTTCCTCTGCCAATGACCATTTTGCATGCGTATATCGTGTGACAGGCACGAAGATACTCTATGCCCAAGGAAGTCAAGGAAATTTCCTTTAGGAAAAGATCCTGGACCGACCGGGAATCGAACCCGTCACCCTCAGCATGGTCATGCTGAATACCCGTGCGTTTACCGCCTCGGCTATATGGGCCCTACAGCTACACACGAAAACCTAAATAATGTTGACGATGACTAGCCTTCGTTTGCCTGGAACACAACTTCCCCATGCCTGGGATACTTCTCCATCGTCCAGATAGCAACTGTCTTTGCCTTATCCACGATACAGTTATCGTCTTCAACTGGTATACGATACGGCTCAGAAAGTGCGATGTGACTAAACCACCAATACGGAGTGCCATAGCAATTTTTGTGCTGGATCGCAGTGGTTCAGGTTTAGTTGAGTTACCTCCACACACCTGTGTAGCATCCTCCCGGATGCAGGAAGCCTCAGTGGGCATACTGCAACCAACTTTGCTTTTGCTGCGGCTGCTGGCTGCTGGAAGCTTTACCGACGTTGCCTGCGTTCCGAACGGTTCTCTTCTTAAGCGTACCGTTGTCTCCACACTATCCAAGTCGCATTACTCTCTTACGGCGATTCGCACCTCCTCTTAGGTGGTGATCTCTTCCAAATCGTTACATTGGATCCTTCTTTCGGGACACATGCGTTTCACCGGCATAGATTCACCCATTACTCTCTGCTGAGCTTCAGTTTTCTGTTCTGTATTCTGTGAGATCATATCTTCTGCCTGGGTGCGTCTGATCTTCTTGATGTCGACACCAGACTCTTTGCGAATCCGTTCTCATGGCCTGCAAAACTTCGGCGTACGTGTCTTGGCTGTGTACACTCCTCGTGATAGTTTTTTTTTGCGTTTTGGCGCTATCTTTTCTACTGCTGTACTTCCTGTTCCGGACCTTGCCACCACGCTCCGTTCACCGGTCTTGCATCCACAATCTTTTATTTTTGGGTGCTGTCAGTCTGTGATCTGGTTCTCGTTGGGGTGGATGATGTTTCCTTGGTATGTCTACCAGAAGCGGTTCCGGTTTCCTCTGCCAACTCGATTTCAACGGGTTTCGCTCTCTGCTTCAGTCTTATCCACTCATTGATGGTTGATGCAAGGCTACCTGCCATTCTTGCCACGAGGTCCATAATGTTCTCGTGCACGCTATGACCCTTATCGACGAACTCGACGTCGATTGATTTGGAAGTACATTCCATGTGATTTATAAATACAACTGTATACAACTGCAATACTTATAGTATACAACTGCAATACTTATAGTATACAACTGCAATACTTATAGTATACAACTGCAATACTTATAGTATGAAAGCTGCCGTCATACCACATGATCACTAGATTTTAGGAATCCGTTTCAAGATTCTTGCAGGATTTGCTTCCATGATTTCCCCAGGAGTTCCAGAATTGGTCCATGAATTCCTTCCAAAATTTCTACAGAATTCCATTCTAAGGTTTTTGCAGACATTACGTTTCTCTTCCTTTTGGGATTTCTTAGCCTTTGCTTCGCCTCCTTAGTCTCAGTTTCACCTCCTTAGCCTTTGCTTTGCCTCCTTAGTTTTACTTTCGCCAGCTTAATATTGGCTTAGCCTCCTTAACCTTTGCTACATGTTCTTATTCTTTCACCTTCTTAACCTTATCGTGTTTATCAAGGAGGATAAGTGAGAAAAAAGAAAAAGCTGGATTTGCCAATGCTCCTTAGCATTTGTTTCGCCTCCTTAGTCTTACTTTCGCCAGTTTAGTCTTAGCTTCGCCTACTTAGTCTTAGTTTGGTCAGCTTAAGCTCAGCTTCGCCTCCTTAGCCTTTGCTACGTCTCCTTAGTCTTATCTTATCCTTTTTAGTCTTAGTTTCGTCTACTTAATCTTAGCTTTCGTAGCCTTAGCTTCACCTCCTTAATCTTAGTTTCGCCTCCTTAGCCTTTGCTATGCCTCCTAGGCCTTTGCTTTGTCTCCTTAGTCTTACATTCGCCAGCTTAATCTTAGCTTCGCCTCCTAAGCCTCTTAGTTTCGCATCCCTAGTCTTACCTTCATCTCCTTAGTTTTAGTTTCGCCTCACACCTCTTAGCTTCGCCCCATAAACCTCTTATCTTCGCCTCCTTAGCTTTTGTTTCGCCAACGTAAGCTCCTCCGACCTCGAATTTGACCCTACATCTTTTCTTCAGAGAGCTTCGACTAAAAGCTATTTGTTGAATTGCCTCGTCTTCCACATTCGATCGCGAGGTTGTCTTCCAGTCTGTGTAGATTTCTGCGGAGTCCGAAGTAAACCGCATTTCCTGCCACAATGCGTCTCTGCGAATTTCTCTGCTGGTGTCGTTGTCGGCGGTCACCAGTGAACCCAAGTACACGAATTCTTCAACCGCCTCGATTTCATCACCGTCGATAGAAATTCGGAGTGGCGGGCGCGGTGATTCCTCCCTGTAATACTTCTTGGGATTCCTTCAGGATTTTTTACGTGATTTTTCCCGAAATTAATTTCAGGATTCCTTTAGAAATTCCTTCACGGGTTCTTCGTGCAGTTCATTCTGGGATTCCTCCAGGATTTTCTTCTGAACACCAGAAGTTTCTTCTGAGATCTCTTTAGGAGTTTCTGTACGGGTTGCTCAAGAATTTTATTCTAAAATTTCAGTAGCAGTACCTTCTGTGATCCCTTGTGGGACTCCTTCCAGGATTCGCTCGGGAATTCTTTCTAGGTATTCATTCTTCAACGAGTTACTTCTGCGATTCCTATTTTTGTTTCCTCCAAGATTCTCTTCTGAGAGATTTCAACAGGTATCTCTTTCAGGATTGCTCCAGAAATGTTTTCCGCGATTCTTCCAGTAGCTCCTTCCGGGATTTACTCCCGTATTGATTCTAAGATTCCCCAGTGATTCCATCCGAGCTTCTTCTTCCATGAATGCTTCCGGGTTGAAATTCATCCGAATCTGGAATTCATCCAGAAACTCCTTCCGAGATGCCTCCGGAGTCCGGGATTCCTCAAGAAGTCTTTTCTGGTGTTAAAGATCCAAGGAGTTGAAGATACAACTGGAATTTCTCAAGAAGTTCATTCCGAAGTTCTCCCAGAAATTCAAAATGGAAGTCCTTCAGGAGTTTATCACCAAATTCCTCTAGAAGTATTTAAGTAATTCTCGATCGAAATTACTTGAATTCTTGAAGAAACTCTTCAACCAGACTCCGACAATTTCCTCATGAATTCCTCTAGCAGTTTTGTGAGGAATTCCTCTAGAAGTTCCTTTTGGATTTCCTCCAACGCCTACTTTCATTTAGGATTACATGTTAAGGACGGACTTGTTAGAATCCCAAAATGGCCGCCACAATGGTCGACTTTAGCATCTACCCACGATTTCAAGGGCACAAATCTCTTCGTAAACAAAACCAGCACACCTGAGCTTCTCATTTTAAGTTTATTTCAAGTGAAAAAGAATAGAATAAAGAAATGCACTGTTGTTTGAAGCTTGCTTCTTGAGATTTGTGCGTCTGAAGTTCTGATGCACTGTTGAAGCGGGATTTCAAGACGTTTGTCCTTAACCGAAATTCTTTCTGGGAATCCCGGATGAAAAACAAACTTCTGCAGACATTTCAAAAAGAAACGGGAGGAGAATCCCGGAAGGAATCTCTGGAGGAATCCCGGAAAGATCCAATAGAGCACTTATAACAAAAAACTGCTGGGGTAATCCCACATGGAACCCTTCTGAAGGAGTCCTGAACTAACTGTTAGAAGAATCTAAAAAGAAGCTCCGTGAGGAATCTTCAAAAAAAAAATTCCTGGAGAATTCGTGCGGAAATCCCTAGACAAATCTCGGAAGAAACTTCTGGAGAAATTCCGTGTAAGAAACCCCGGTTCAAATTCCTGGCAGACGGAACTCATGGCTGAGTCTCAGTAGAAATCCCTGAAGGAAAACATGAAAGAACTCCTGGGGAAATCAATGAAGGAACTCCTGGATGAATCCCAGAATCGATCCCCGGAAATTCCCGATGGAACTTCTTTACAAGGAACCCCTGGAAGAATCCCGGAGGGAATCCTAATTAAACCCCTCGAGGAATTCCATGTGGACCTCCCTGAGGAATCCGAAAAGAAACTACAGCAGGTGTCCTGGACCAAATTACTAGAGGAACTGCGGAAGGAATTATTGGAGGAATTCCACGCTGATTTTCAAAAGATTATCCTGAAGCACTTCAGGAATCAGAAATCCTGGAATGAACTGCTAGAGGAATCCCACCAACAAGTTATGGATTGCCACACACGTGCGGACCCAATGGAGATTAGTCCAGGAGTTCCGTCTGAGATTTACCTTCTGGAATTCCTCCAGGAGTTTGTATTGGAATTCATCCAGGGATTGCTTTCCAAATTCCTCCAGGAGTTCCTCCAGTGATTCCTCTAGCAGGAATTTCTCAAGAAAGTCCTGAAGATTCAAAGAATTCATGCAAGAATTCCAAACGGAACTCCTGGAGTAGTTTCATAAAACAATCTTGGAGCAATTCAATTCAGAACATTTGAAAGAATTCCAGAATAAACTTCCGTATGTAAAATTACAAGTTTTTCAATAACTTCCGGAAGTATTTCGGAACGACTATCCGTGAAATCCTGGCAGGGGTTTCTGGAGGAATTCTGAAAGGATCCAGGATGCAATTCTTGAAGGAATCACGGAAGGTATTCCCGAAGATATCTTGTGAAGGAATCCCTGAAGAAATTTCCGGAATGACGTTCTGGAGGAATATCGGAAGCAATCCCGAGGGAAATTCCTAGTGGGAATCCAGACGGAGCTCCTGTTGTAATATCAGAAAAAAAAAAACCTAGAGGACGCCGAAAAGGAACCTCGATAGGGAACTGTGAAGAAATTCTTGAAGGATTCCTCTAAGGAGTTGATAAGGAAATTCCTGGATTAAAGTCAACAAAAACTCTGAAGCAACTCCTGGGGAAATCCCAGACGGACCTCCTGGAGCAGTGTTCAATGAATTTCTCTTACGAATTCCGGAAGGAACTCCTTGAGGAATTCCTCCTGAGGGAGGAACTCCTGAAAGAATTAAGGAACGTGAATTGATAACAAAAGTAAAGGTGCGGTCGCTCAGATGCGCTGTGGGCCGATTATGCTGTCGCCATGAGACATAATTTCGTACAAAAGTAAAATTGTGGTCATCCGCACGCGCTGTAGCCTGTTTCTACTGTCGTCATGGGATAGAATTTCGTACAAACGTTAAACTGCGGTCATCCAGACGTACTGTGGACCGTTTTTATGGTCGTCACGGGACAGAATTTCTCATAAAAGTTAAGGTGCGGTCATCCGGACACACTGTGATTTGTTTTTACTGTCGCCATGAGACAGAATTGGTTACAATACAAAAGTAAAAAATACATTAGACGGACAAATATACATTGTAGTCCAAATGGCACTTGGGTGAGGTCATCCAGATGCGCTGTGGGCTGTTTTTAACTGTCGCCAGGAATCCCTGAAGAATTTTTTTATGCATTTCCGGAATGACGTTCTGGAGGAATATCAGAAGCAATCCCGAGTGAAATTCCTGAAGGGAATCCAGACGAAACTCCTGTTGTAATATCAGAAAAAAAAAACCTAAAGGACACCCAAAACGGACCATGGTTGGGAACTGTGAAGAAATTCTTGAAGGATTCCTCTAAGGAGTTGATAAATAAATTTCTAAAGAGGTTTCTGGATGATTCCCAGAAATGTTTTCTAGAAAAATTCCAGAAGAAACTCCTTGAGAGAACTCAGAAGCAACCACAGAAACACAGGAATTAAGAAAATTATTCCCTCGAAAAGAATTTGTGGATTCCGGAAGGAACTCCTGAAAGAATTAAGGAACGTGTGGAGCTATCATCTGTTTCCTGAATAGTCAACAATGTCGCATCATCTTATCGGTCACATTCGGATGGAACTATAATTTAGAAGTTTGAACGCCAGAATTCACCAAGAGACAGAATTGATTACAAAAGTAAGGGTGCGGTCGCCCAGATGCGCTGTGGGCCGATTTTACTGTCGCCATGAGACTGAATTTCTTACAAAAGTAAAAGTGTGTTCATCCGGACGCGCTGTGGCCTGTTTTTACTGTCGTCATGGGATAGAATTTCTTACAAAAGTTAAACTGCGGTCATCTAGACGCACTGTGGACCGTTTTTGTGATGACCGTTTTTAAGGGACAGAATTTCTCATAAAAGTTAAGGTGCGGTCATCCGCCATGAGACAGAATTGGTTACACTACAAAAGTAAAGAGTCCATTAGACGGACAAATACATTTGTCATTGTAGTCCGACATTTATCCAAGGTTGCCATGATTCTCGTTGTGTTGGTCATTTGCTGGGCTTGTTTGACCAAATATTTATCATCATAGGAAACACTCTAATGGCACTTTAAGGGTGAGGTCATCCAGATGCGCTGTGGGCTGTTTTTACTGTCGCCAGGAATTCCTGAAGAAATTTCTTATGCATTTCCGGAATGACGTTCTGGAGGAATATCTGAGGCAATCCCGAGTGAAATTCCTGGAGGGAATCCAGACGAAACTCTTGTTGTAATATCAGAAAAAAAAGCCTAGAGGACGCCCAAAAGGAACCATGGTAGGGAACTGTGAAGAAATTCTCGAAGGATTTCTCTAAGGAGTTGATAAAGAAATTCCTAAAGAGGTGCCCAGAAATATTTTCTAGAAAAATTCCAGAAGAAACTCGTTGAGGGAACTCAGAAGCAACTTCGGTCACATTCGGATGGAACAAAAATTATTAAACAAACAATAATTTAGAAGTTTGAACGTCAGATCATATGATGGATCAATTCGCCATGAGGCAGAATTGGTTAGAAAGGTAAGGGTGCGGTCGTCCAGATTCGCTGTGGGCTGATTTTACTGTCGCCATGAGACAGAATTTCTTACAAATGTAAAAATGTGGTCATCCGGACGCGCTATGGCCTGTTTTTACTGTCGTCATGGGATAGAATTTCTTACAAAAATTAAACTGCGGTCATCCAGACGTACTGTGGACCGTTTTTGTGGTCGTCATGGGACAGAATTACTCATAAAAGTTAAGGTGCGGTCATTCGGACACACTGTGGATTGTTTTTACGGTCGCCATGAGACAGAATTAGTTACAATACAAAAGTTAAGAGTTCATTAGACGGACAAATATATTTGTCGTTGTAGTCCGACATTCATCCAAGGTTGCCATGATTCTCATTGTGTTCGTCATTTGTTGGGCTTGTATGACCAAATATTTGTCATCATAGCAAACAGTCTAATGGCACTTTAAGGATGAGGTCATCCAGATGCGCTGTGGGTCGTTTTTACTGTCGCCATGAGACAGATTTTCTTACAAAAGTAAAAGTGTGGTCATCCGGACGCGATGTGGCCTGTTTTTACTCGTCATACTCGTCGTCATGAGACAGAATTTCTTACAAAAGTTAAACTGCAGTCATCCAGACGTACTGTGGACCGTTTTTATGGTCGACATGGGACAGAATTTCTCATAAAAGCTAAGGTGCGGTCGCCTGACACGCTGTGGATTGTTTTTACTGTCGCCATGAGACAGAATTGGTTACAATACAAAAGTAAAGAGTCCATTAGACGAACAAATATATTTGTCGTTGTAGTCCGACATTCATCCAAGGTTGCCATGATTCTCGTTGTGTTGGTCATTTGTTGGGCTTGTTTGGCCAAATATTTGTCATCATAGCAAACAGTCTAATGGCACTTTAAGAGGGAGGTCATCCAGATGCGCTGTGAGCTGTTTTTACTGTCGCCACACACGCGAGGAAAACTAAACCGCACTAAACCATCCAGCGCAGATTTGCTATTCTCCTGACAGGATCGGCGAATGTGGAGCTTGGAATTATTGTGGACAAGAGGGTGCCCCCAGAAAAAAGTAACTTGTGTCTTTGACGTTCACGAAGTAGTGAGTGACGCGCGACGACCATTTGCGCGCCTACTAGATTGCTTGATGTGCATTTGACAGACCACGTGCTACCAGCGTTCATTGCAAGCTGGTCAAAATTCAAGGCTTTCGGATACACCCTTGTGGTGAATAAATGCCCGTGTTCCCGGACAACACTCTCGTTTCATTGTTTGTCGATTTATTTTCTGCGCTTATTTTTTTCTTCGAAGTCTTTCATTATACTCGAAATATAATAATACGCTGGTATAGAGTTGTTATGTACAAACACAGAGAACAGACATCCAGGCTAGAACAAATTTCATTCGGAAAGTTGTGTAAGGATTTGAATCTTTACTTGAGTAAGGTTGCAAACCAATATACGATGACAACACTAACGCCACCAAACACCATATTGCCACAGTCAGTGGTGAATTGAAACATTTCAAGTGGTGAATTAAATTAGTATGGGAAATTAACCGATTGCAGCGCCACGCTATTGCCACTTGTGTTGCCGATTTCAAATGGCCGTTAAATTCCTTACACAGTTTCGGGACTGGACTTGGACGTCTGTTCTCTGTGGTACAAAGGTAAAAACGTGTCAAACTTCACACTCTCGTCGCCCATCTCGCAGTTTTGTGTTTTGTTTTTTTTTCTTGTTTTCAAATGTTTGTGTGTAAATTTTCGCGGTCACTTTGAAACCTTTTTCAAAGATGTGAAAAAGATGAGAACTTTTTAGTAAGAGAGTGATGTCGGCGAAATTTTCCTTCGCCCTAGTACAGTGTTGTTGAATATATTGTAATGTGTGCGTGGAATTTGAATGTGTTTCTGGCTTATGTATATCGTTCGTTAGCAAAAAACAGAGACAAGACAACCGTGGTTACGAAAATATGGGTAAAAAATCGAAAAAAAAACAACTCAAAGCTGAATTGCTGTTAAATATATGATCAGTCATGCACTCGCCGGTAATGGTAATCCAACCGTGACTGCGCAGAAAACTTGGAAATCAAAGTGTGTCATGATTTCGTAGACTACGCCACTAAATATTTGTAACGCTTGCTTTTCTGTTTACATAATATAACTTTTGAGATTACGTTCGTTCAATCCTAGTGGGTAGGTATGTAGTACAATTACAAATTTTATTCTGAAAAATGGAAATCAGTTTTTCGTTTTTCGCTTTTCGCTTTTCACTCACACACACATTAGTAGGTAGATTTTGTCCCGCCGCGGGTATGGCAACACTGAATGAATTGTTTAATGTGGATGACAGTTTGATGACGCGGTGACAGTTATTGAATTTTCGAGAAAAAAAACGAGTTTAGAAATGTTATATGCTTGCGGTTGCGCAAAGAGTTGGACGTGTTTTCTTGATTTGTTTTGATAGCCTTCAATGGATTTGTTTGGATTTGTTTGTCTGTTTTCAGATTTGTTTGTTTTGTTTATCTTTTGTCTGTTTATACAAAAAGTTTTACTTCACGCTATAAATAATATTGTTTTATTTTTTGTGTGTTAAGTTACTGATTTCACTTACAAAATAGTGTATACAACTTTTGTTTTCTAACGCTACAGGGTTATGATTCACTTTTTTCGCTGCTGCAGAGTGATTTGATTTGAAATTTTTGTTTTACCATTATGTTATGCCGTAATTGAGGGGTAAATGTATAAAATTAGTATTTGGTATATTTATCGATATATAATGATAGAAATTGTTTACATTTTCTTTTTCAAAAATTTCCAATTAATAATTTAGAAGTATTTTTTAGATTTTTCGAATGAAATAATTAATGCTTACACTCTAGGAAAACGTTCCCAAACATCAACATTCACACCAATACACGAATACTACACAAACAGACGCAATCAGTCAAATCTCGATCGTTCACGAATGTCTGGCGAATAGCTTAGCATTCTTCACAGTAGTTTCTGCTGTACAACCAATCGAGGTTACGGAGAGAGGGAAAAATCATAATAAAGGCGAGAAAAATAAACAAAATAAAGCAAAAGAAATAAAAAGATATGGGAACGCCGTTGAACAAACTGAATGGTTGCGAAGAAATTTTATAAATTGTCATTGAAACAAATCTCTAAATAGACAAAAGACATTTGGCAGCACTGCAATGTCTACAAGTGACAGCTATTCAGAAAAACAAGGTTGCCAAACTGCTACGTAGAAATTTTGTTTTGTTAAGATTTTTGAATAACGAATATTTTGTGCTATTTTTTCAAAAAGTAAGTTTTTTAAATTTTCTATTTTTTGTTTATTGAGGAAAGTTCACATAACTCAGGTATGGTGATTCATTTTGGACTTCTACACAACTTGAAGATAAAAAAACCGTTTGGTCTACATTTGACGAAATTCCTGCTGGAATTTGTTAAGAGTTTTCTGGAGACATATTTCCAGGAACTCCTGGGAGAATTTACCAATAATCTCCTAAAATAATTAGCTGAGAAACTCCTGGAGAAATGTCCCGAGGAACTTCAGGATAAATTTATTCAATAACTATTTAAGAAGTTTCTTGAAGAAAGACTAGAGCTAGAGATATTTTTCGATGAGCTTCTGAAAACATTTTTCGAGAAACTTCAGGAGAGATTTCCCGATTTACTGTTGGAGGAACCTTCCGATGAATTGCTGGAGTAACTTCCCGAACAATTCTTGGGAGATTTTCCCGGAAAGTTATTGGAATTTTTTTTTTCAATTTCTCGAACTTTCCGAACAACTTTCAGAGAAGTTTTTCAAGAAACTCAAATTTTCAAAAAAAAAGTGGTATTTACCAATGAATTTCTATAGTGATTCCCAGGAGGAATTTTTTGTAAAGTTCCAGGGGGAATATTTTCACTAACAACTGGAAGAACCGAAGAGCTCTTGAATGAGTTGCTCGAGGAATTTTTCACATGGATTTTTCGTAGAAATTCAGGGGAAATTCCTAAGGAATTTCTAAATGAACTTTTGACGAAATTTACCGATGATCTCTTGAAGCATTTTGTCGAACAATCACTGAACCAATTTCTCAAAACTCTTCTGGAAAAAAAAATCTGAGAAACTTTTGGAAATATTTCCAGATGAGCTCCTGCAGGATAATCCTGAAACACTTTCGAAGCGGTTTCCTGAAGAACTCGTATAAAATCCCCGAAGATTTTTCACTAAGAATTTCACAGAAGCTTCCTCCTGGCAATCTTCCAGTAAGCCCCTGGAGATTTTTTCAAAGATTTCATGAAGAAACACGTCGAGTAAAGTCTGATTGTATTTCCCAAGGAATTCCTGAAAGTGTTTCCACAGGAACTCTTGCTGGAATTCTATCATAATTTTATGGAGGAACTAACCAATTACTTCTTACGCTTTCTTCCCGCGGAATTCCTGAAACAATTTCAAAAAAAAGTCCCGAAGTAATTTCCCGAGGAACTTCAGAAGATTTTTTTTCCAATTTCTCCAAGAGTTAATCACTCAAGGACCCATTTTTTTTTTTAAATCATCCCTACAAGCGTTTTGCTAATTGAACTGAAAGTTCCTTCGACAATTTTCCTGAGAAGTTTTCCACCTTCTCTGGAATTTCTCCAGGTATTTATTAGAAAATTCATCTAGGAAGTCCATCAGTATGTTTTTTTTCTTTCTAGAAGACGTTCAAAAATTAGGAATACCTAGATGAATATCCCTAGGAACTTTTAGAGGTATTTTCCTATGAACTCCCAGGAAGTAGTATTTAAAAAGAACTTTCCGAAGAAGTTCTGAAGAAACTTCTCCCGAAGGATATTTCCAACTTTCATAAGAAAGTCCGGAAGTGATTATCTGAAAAATCTTGAAGAGATTTCCCCCATGAATACCATGGAGAATATCAAAAGAGATTCCTAGATGGATTACCTTAGGAGCTTCTGAAGGAATCTCCTGAAAAGGAACTTCCGAAAAAATCTCTTGAGTGACAATTGGAGTGATTTTCCGAGAAACTTTTGAAATAATTCTCTTGGAGTGATTGCTTGAGGAACTCCTGGAGGGAGTTTTCGAGGAACACCAGGTGGAATTTCTAAAGTAACTACTAGAGGAATTTCCTGAGGTGGAACTCTTGACGAAATTTTTCGAAGAACTCCTAAAAAGATTCAAAAAAAAACTTCGAATAAGAATTTTTCTAGAAAATGTGGTGGAAACTGAAAGAAACTCCCCAAAAAACTCCGCGAGGAGTTTCCTAAGAAACTCCTGAAGTGATTTCCTGAGTAACTCCTAAAGAGATTCCTCAACAAATTTTAAAATAAATCCCTGAAACAAATCCCCAAGAAACTTTTACGAAGATACCTAAGCAACTCCTGAAGGATTTTCTTCGAGGTAGTTTCCTAATAACTCCTGAAGAAATTTCCTGCCAAATTCCTGAAAGAACTTTCAGAGTAGCTCCAAAGAAATTCTTTCAGAAATTCCTCCAGCTACTACTGCTGGAATCCCCCGAGGAACTCTGGGAGGAATTTCCTAAGCATCTAATAGTATTTTCTTGAGGAACTCATAGAGAGATTGCCCGATGAATTCCAGGAGGATTTTGTTTTTTGATTAACTACTTGCGGAATTTCCTGAATAAACACTGGATTTAGTCACAGAATTCCTTTAAGAGTACTACTTTCGAGGATCTCCTAGTAGATTTTCCGATAACTCTAGGAACTCCAGCTGAACTCACCCAAGCAATTCCTGAAGAAATTTCCCACGAAGCTTTTCAAGTGACCCTATAATGAACTCCAAAAAGAATTTATTAGAAAGCTCTTGGAGATATCTTTCAAGGGACTGCTGGAGGAATTTCTGAAAGAGATTCCGCGCGAATTTTCAAAGCAACTCCCGAAGGAAGTATCGGAGGAACTCCTAAGGGAGTTTCCCTAGAAACTTCTTATTGAACACTCCGCTATTGTTCTGAAGAAACTTCTCCTGAGGGATAAACTTCTTATGAAACTATTAAAGCGATTTCCCAAGCAACTCCTACAGAGATCTCGATTAAGTGAAAGAGGAATTTCTTGATTAACTACTGGAGGAATTTCCGGAATTCTAGCAGATCTCCTAGAAGAGTTTCTGCAATTCCTGTTCTTAAGAAACTTCTAGTAAATT
Organism: Aedes albopictus; assembly: GCF_035046485.1. Classification (NCBI taxonomy): domain Eukaryota; kingdom Metazoa; phylum Arthropoda; class Insecta; order Diptera; family Culicidae; genus Aedes; species Aedes albopictus. Next base: position 16,069,696 of record NC_085136.1, read on the forward strand.
TCTAGATCAACTCTAGAAGAATATCTCCAAGGAATCCTTAGAAAAAACTTCTAAGAAACTGTTCGAATGATTTACAGAGGAGCTCCTGGCGGTATATCGTAACTAACTCCAGGAATTATTCGAGGAATTTGTCTAGGATCTTTTGGAAGTATTTCTTAAGAAACTTCCGGAGGAAGTATTCAAGTGGAGCTCCTAGAGGAGTATCTGCACTTAATGCTCTTGCTGAACTTCTATTAGATTGCCCGATAAACTCTAGGAGAGATGGAGAGATTGACACCAGAAGCTCCAAGAATCGCCCAAGAAATCCGTGGAGAAAATTCCTAAACAAAAACTTCTTCAGTGATTTCTTTAGGAGCTCCTAAAAAAATACCAAAAAGCTGGAGTCCTGGAGGAATTTCTGGAAAAAAATTTGCACGAATTTTCTGACTCCTGGAGGAAGTTTCTATAGAATTCATAAAGGGACTTGCTAAGAAACTTCCAAAAGAAACTCTCCGATGTGGTTCTGAAAAACAAACTTCTCCTGAGAAAATTTTCCAACTTCGGGGAACAATTCTTAAGAAATTCCTGACGTTATTTTTTCAAGAAACTACTTGAGAACTCTCAGATGAGCATCTGCAGTTCCTGCACATGAGAAACTTCTAGTAGAGTTCTCGATAAACTCTAGGCGAGATGAACTCCAGAAACTCCAGCTGAATCGTCCAAGGAATCCTTGGCGAAAATTCCTAAGAAGCTGTTACAGTGATTTCATTTCAGTTCCTAACAGAATTTTCCAGAAAGTTTGCGGAAAGTATCCCCAACTAATTGCTCAAAGAATTTCCGGAAAAGAATTTGCACGAAATTTCTGAATAACTCCTGGAGGAAGTTTCCGAAAAATTCATTTCCTAAGAAACTTCCAAAGGAACTCTCTGATGTGATTATAAAAAAACTTGTCCTGAGGGAATTTTCCAACTTCTGGAAAAATTTCGTAAGAAATTCCTGAATTGATTCTTCGAGAAATTCCTCGAGATATCCCAAGACTAGAAAGTATTCAGAGAAAATTGTGGAAAGTTGTGGAGGAATTTCCAAGAAACTTCTGGGATGATTTTTAAATAACTTTCTGAAGAAATTTCCCAAAGAACTTCTGGAGGAATTTCTAGATGGACTTTTGAAAGAACTTTCCGAGATACCCATGGGGAAACTTCTCGACGTTAATTCAAAGGATTGTTCCGAGAAACTTCCAAAGGAATTTCTTCATAAATTTCTGGAACAGTTTTCTGAGTAGCTTTTGGATTTCCCTGATGACTATTTCACTATCGCTAAACGTATTTCCCTGAAAACTCGTAGAAAAAATTTCTTAGGAACTCCTCAATTCAATTCGCTTTATTTTAGAGACTTCAGCCTTTGGCTGGTTCATCTCTTAGGAACTCCTGCTGGAATTCTCGAGGAACTTTCAAGGGATTTATTGAAAAGCTTCTGGATAAAATACTTTAGGTGAATTTCTCGAAGAATTTCTGAAAGAATTCCTGAGACAATTTCCCAAGAACTTTTTTTCCAATTACCTCGAAGAGAAATTTATCGAGAAACTGTTTTTTTCTCCAGTCCAACAAATTTAACTAGAAGTCACTTTGATATTTTTACTAATTCAACTAGAAGTCCCTTCGACAATTGTTCTGAGAAAGTGGAAGGAGAACTTCTCTAGAAAGAATAAATATTATTTCAGGAATTCTTTCAGTAATTCTTTCTAGTGGACGATCAGAAGTTCTTCCGGGAATTTGTTCAGCAGATATTCTTCATTTCCTGGAAGGCCTTTGGCGGAATTCCTCTTTGAGTATCTTCGAAAGCTCTTCCATCAATTTTCACGATGACAATTGTTCCTGAAATTACTTGAACAGTTTCTGTCAAATTGCGTTTTTTGACTCATTCAGGAAACCTCTTCAACGATTCCGCCAAGAAGTTCTTTTGAAACGCCCCTAAAAAGCTCTTTGTCAATTTCTCCAGAATGGGCTTTGGTATTCCTTCCAGAATCTCTATTGGCAAAATATCTAGGAATTCCATCAATAATTTGTTCGGTAATAAAAAAAAAACCTTCAAGAACAAACTTCTTCAACTCTGTTGGGTAACTTCTGAAGAAATTCCAGGAGCTATTTCGTGAGACTATTTTGGCAGAATCTGTCGAAGAACTCCTTGGAAAATTCTTCCCAAATATAGAAATTTTAGCGCTGAATTCCTGGAAATTTCCAAGTTAGTAACTCCTGATTAAAATTACTCAATGAATTCCTAGAAGAATTTCTGGATGTATTTCCCAAGCAATTGCCTAAGAATCTCCTGAAGGCATTATCCAAAAAACTTCCGGAGTAATTTCCCGATGAAAACTTGGAGTTATTTCCCAAGGAACTATCTACAGAATTTTCTAATAAACTTTTCGAGTGATTTCCTGAACCACTTCTAGTAAGATTTCTCGAATTTATAAGCATTCCGAAGAAATTCTAAAGAAACTTCTACGAAAGGAATTTCCCAATGAACTCCGGGAAAAATATCGTACGAAACTCTTGAAATGATTTCCTTAGAAATTTCTGGAGAGATTTCCCATCGAATTCCAGGAGGAAACTTTGTAGATTTTTGAAAATATATTGGAGGACTTCCATTCGATTTCTCGAGTGACTCCAGGAGAGATTATCCTACAAATTTCAGCTGAAATCCTTCAAGAAATATCTGGAGAAAATTCTCAAGAAACTATTTGAATGCATTTTTGAAAGCTCCTCACAAATTTGCGAGAAATCTCCTGGAAAGGTCTCTCAAGAAACTCCTGGAGTTATTTTTTGAAGAGATTCCTCACGATTTTTCAAAGAAACTTCAAAAGCTTCTGAAGGAACTATTCTAGGAAATTTTGAACAAACTTCATCTGAAAGAATTTTTCAAGGAACATGGGAGGGCTTTTCTTACGAAACTCCCGAAGTGATTTCTTGAGGAACTCCTGAAGGAATATCCCAAGAAATTTACAAATTGAATATATGCTGAAGGATGTCATCGCAGAACTCCTAGAGGAGTTTCTGCAATTCCTAGTCTTGAAGGACGTCTTGTAGATTTCCCGATTAACTCCAGGAGAGATTACCCTAAAAGGTTCAGCTAGAATCCCCCAAGGAATCCCTAGAGAAACTCTCCGAGTGATTTCCTGAGGAGCTCCTGGAGACCTCCCAAGATACTCCTGAAATAATTTCTGGAAGCGATTTCACGCAAACTTCCAGAGGAACTCTTAAAACTTCTAAAGAAACTATTCGAGGAAATTCTGAATGAATTTCACATCTGAAAAAAAAAATCCAAGGAACAGGGGACGAACACCTTTTGGAACGAATTCTAGGGAAAATTATTTGATTACCTACTAGCGGAACTTTTAGTAGATATGCCCATTAAGTCTAGGTGAGAATATCCTAGGAACTCCAGCTAGCACCCTCCAATAAATCCATGAAGATAATTCCCAATAAACTTTCTGAGGAACTCCCAAGCAAGTGCTGGTGAACTTCTTCGAGATATTTCCCGAATATCTCCTGGGAAAATTTCCTGGTGAACTCATGAAGGAGCATTCAGAGTAGCTCTAAAAGAATATCTTCAAGAATTTCTCCAGCGACTAATGCTGAATTCTCCGAGGAGCTCTGGGATGAATTTCCTAAGCATTTCATAAAGGAATTTCCTGAGGAACTCCTGGAGAGATTTCCGGACGAATTCGCGGAACGCCTGAAGAAGTTTCTGCAGTTTCTGAAACTTCTAGTAGATTTTTCTCTACGAAAGATTACCCTAGGAACTCCAGCTGGAATCTCCCAAGGAATCCCAGAAGAAATGTCCATCCCTCTTCCGAGAAATCCCTCACCAACTCCTAGAGGAATTCTTGGAGTTAGTTACCGAATAATTCCTGGAGGAATTTACTGGCGAACTCGTGGAGGAACTTTCAGAGTTGTTCCAGAGGAATTTATCTATGGATTTCTTCAGGTAAGGAAAAGGAACTTTTCTTGAAGAAATTTCTCAAGGAACTCCAGGAGGAATTTCCTTAGCAACTCCCGAAGAACTTCCCGAATATATAACGGAAGATTCTCTCGAATAATTCCTGAAATTCCTGTTCTGACAAACTTTTAGTAGATTTCCCGATTACTTCTAAGAGAGATTACCCTAAGAATTCCAGTTGCAATCTTCGAAGATATTCATGGAGAAAATTTCCAAGAAACTATTTGAGTGATTTTTGAGCTCCTGAAAGAATTTGCCAGAGATTCCCTGAGGAACTCCTGGAGAAAGCTCCAGTTCTTCGGGAAAAAAAATCCGCCAAGTAACTTTTGAAGGAATTTTTGTTGTCCTGAAGAAACTTCTCTTCAGGGAATTTCTTCCAAGAAATTCTTCGAGTGATTTCTCAAGAAACTCATGAAATAACTTTCAGAGTAGTATCTGAAGATATTGCATAGAAATTTCTGCAGCAACCACTGCTGAAGTTCTCTGAATAACTTTAGAAGGATTTTTTTTTACTCCCGAGGGATTTCTAAAGGAACTTAAAGAGGTTGTCCCCAGGGGATTTCCCGAAGAATTCAAGAAAGTGTTTTCCAAGGAATTGGTGGAATTTCTTTAATAAATACAAGAGAATTCATAGATGAACTATTAAAGAAGTTCTCTGCAACTCCTGATCGTGAATCCCTGCAGACAATTTTCGAATAACAAGTAAAGAACTTGCTTCAAGGCTAAAAAGATTTAAAAGATCCCAAGAAACTTTCCAATTGCTTTCCTGGATGATTTTAAGAAGATTTTCCCATAAAACTACAAGAAGAAATTCTCGAGGAAGGAGTTCCATAGAAACTTCTGAAATAATTGTCTTGATTTTTCTGAGAACAACCTGAAGCAATTTCCCGAGAAGCTACTGTAGGAACTTCCCAAAGTACTTCCGGAGAAATTGCTCGAAAAACTCCTGGAAGAATTTATTGGGGCCCTCTTGGAAGAGTTCTAGGAGCGATTTTAAGAGGAAGTTTTCTTGAAGCTTTTTAATATTTTTTTCGTTTAATTTCTGGAACAAATCCCCGAGGAATTTGTGCGGATATGTCCCAAGAAACAGACTGAATACTGAAAGTTCTATGAAACTCCAGGAGTTATTTGGAGGAATTTCGAAAGAAATTATAGAAAAAAAAACTGCTGGAGGAATACTTAAAAAATTTTAGAGGGGATTTTATAGTAATTTTCTTGAGAAATTTTCCCAGGAGGTTCTGGAGGCATTTTCCAGGAAAACCATGATAAGCTTTCCGAGTAACTCTTACTGAAACTCCCTGTGTAATTCCTGAAGGAATTTTCAGATGAACTTCTAAAGGAACTTTTCCAGATACTTCTGGAGAAATTTCGAGACGATTGTTTTGAGAAATTTCCAGCAGAATTTCTGGATGGTTTTATCGAAGGACACCTGGAGCGAATTTCTGAAGAACTTCGGAAGGAAATTTCAGAGAAACTATGAGACCCGTGATATTCCTAAGGGACATTGCCAAGACATCTTCGAGAAATTTCTTCGAAAAATATCTAAGGAAGATGCAGAGAATCTTTAACTGGAATTGTTCGGGAAATTCTTTGGTAAATGACAAGAGACTACTTTGATAACTTTCGGGAAACTTGTACATTGACTGAAGAAATTCCCCTGGGAGCATCTTTCAGAACTGATCAAAAAGCTCTTGCGGATATTTCTTAAGGAAATCTATGGTCCACTGCCAGAATTTATTCTAGCCTGCTTTCTCTCACGTGAAATTTGACGTTTGAGCGGTGTCGGCACCGCTCAAACGTCAAATTTCGCGTGAGAGTAAGCAGGCCAGCATAAATTCGTGCAGTGGACCATAGAGAATTTCACAGAAAACTGTTGAATTTATTGCCGAAAAATTCGCCCGATGAACTTTTCTAGTTTTAAGATACTTCAGCATAAAGCTTACTATTTCTAGTATAAAATATTTCTTCTTAAAGATCATTTCAACGAAAGTATATAAAAAATGTTTAAATAAGCATTTCTCTACATTTTTCAGATGTTCTTTCTGTTCATCATTCAAAAAATCAAAACAGATCTTAGAAAATGTTATAGATAAACATCTTGAAATTACGCAAAAACGAAACGCAGGATACAAGAGTTAAGAATTGCTTGTAAAAGTAGATCGAAAATTCATTGGATAAACTACTAGAGAAATTGCAGCTAAACTTAAATTTCCTCATAAATCTTCATTGTGAATCCTTTCTTAGTAACCATAAAGAAGATCCTAAAGGAATTCATGTAGAAACGTCGTGAAGGCAACATATGAAGTCAAATTCTCAAGGAACTTCGAGACGAATTTCTGTTCGAACTGTTTCTGTTTCGAACTATTGCCTGATTTTTTTAGGGCTTTAGTGAGGAGGAATTACAGATAACCTCCGGGAAGAATTTTATAAGCAACTGCCAAAGAAATTGGTAATGCACGATTTCCTGAGAAGCTGTGTAAAACTTTCCCTATGAATTCACAGAGGAGCCTACTAAGGAATACTTGCGGACTTTTTCCGAAAAGCTCCTGCAGAAATTTCCCCGTGAATTTCTGCAGACATTTTCAAGTGAATCTTCTGAAAGAAATTATCAGGGAATGTGTGAAAAAAATGGTTAGAAATACTCGAAGAACTCTACAAGTATTTATTGTTTTATGAAACCATAGTTTGAAATTCCTGATGTACCCCTCGGGGACCGTTACCAAGATCCCAAAGAAATTCGTTCAAATACAGGAAAAATCATAAAAACTAGATACTGAGGAACTTCGAGACAAAATTCTAAGTAGGTTAAGACATGAATTTGTAAAATCCTGACATTTCCCTAGCACAATTTTGTCACCATACTCCAAAAAAAAATGTGATGAAGATTCCACAGGAGCTACTCGAGCAATTTCTCGAGGAACAGAGGCCGAATATTTTTTAGAAATATACTGAAAACCAATTTCAAAACTCAACAAGACTGCAGAAATGTACACTTCATGAGTTCCTACGAAACTCTAAAAAACTTTCCCTAAGAATTCATCCAAGAAACTACCAAGGAAAACTTAATTTGCAGAGAATCTCCTGTTGAAATTGCCCAGGAACTTGCCAATGAATTTATGTGAATTCCTGAAGAAAATTGGCAGGGAATGTGCCGAAGAAAATCGTAAATAAAACTTGAAAATTTTCCGAGGAACTGAATTTCCTGGTGGAATTCTTTGGCAAACTTCTGAAAAAAAAATCCCAAGAAATTCGTGAAAGAGCTGATCCAGAGAACCTCCAGGATGAACTTCCTCAGCTATGCGATACTTCAAACCACGCTGTACATAAAGCTCCGTTCTATCGAAGTGTGTTTGGGAATCCCTAGGTATTTGTGAATTGTCTTTTTTTTTTTTCATAAATTGTCATGGAAATTTTCCAAAACCATTTCAATAATTTCTCCACACATAGGATGTTAAGACTTTCGATCCGGCCTATCTAAGCATGACAGGTTCTCCTAGAATTTTTTGCAGGAGTTTCTGGAAGAATTCCCGGACGAACTCTCACTGAATTTCCGGTGCAACTCCTTCAGAAACTCGCGGAGGTTCTTGTAGAACAAGTCCCGGAGGAAGTATTGGATGAATTCCGAGAAAAAATCCAACAGGAATTCCCGACATAACTCTTACAGGAACTCCCGAAGGGACTCCTAGAAAAAATTGCGTAGGAACTCCTACAGGAGCTTTAAAGAAAATTTCCTGGAGGAAATCCGAAATGTCAGAATGAACTTCTAGAGGACTTCGCGGAGGAACTGCTAGAGAAATTCCCGGAACAACTCAGAAGAATTCCTAGTGGAACGCCTCGGAAAATTCCTAGTAGGACTCCTACAGAAATCCCGGAGGCATTCATAGAGGAGCTCCCAGTGGAAACTTCTAGCAGCATTCTCAGTGTTCCTGTATAACTTATAAAGAAATTTCCAGAAGAACTTCTGGAGATATTCCTCGTAGAATTCAGAAGAATGGGGCACGTTCGGTGTAGTACTAGATTTGTAGTAATGAGCTGAATTTTAGTATGGTGAGAAGGTCAATTCTCCGTTTCTGCAATGAAATGGTGCAAAAAGCGTGGGTATTATGATTTCTTGCCTAATTTAATGCTGTTTGAGCAAAACTTTGGATAACTATGTTGTTTATGTTGCAAGAAATGAAGAAAACAACAACACTGTTGTCCAAAGTTTTGCTCAAACAGCATCAAATTAGGCAAGGAATCATAATACCCACGCTTTTTGCACCATTTCATTGGAGAAACGGAGAATTGACCTTCTCACCATACTAAAATTCAGCTCATTACTACAAATCTAGTACTTCACTGATCTGTCCTATTCCTAGTGGAACTCCTAGGGAAATTCCAAGACCAATTCAAAGATGAACTCCTAGTGGAAACTTCTAAAGGGATTCTCAATGGAACTCCAAGAGGAATTTTCAATGGAACTGCTAGAGGAATTACCAGATGAACTTCTAGAGGCGTTCCTGGTTAAACTCCTAGAGAAATTCCCGGAGGAACTCTTAGTTGACTTCCCGAAAAAAAAACTCCTCCAGAACTTTCCGTGGAACTTTGCTCAGGAACTTTTAGAGAAATTTCCAGTGGAATTCTTAGAGGAAGTCATGGAGGAATTCCCAGAACAACTCCTAGATGATTTCCTGGGGCAACTGCTAGTGGAATTCTCGGAACAGCTCCCAGGATAATACCCGGAGAAACTCCTAAAGGGATTCTTGGGAAGGATTCGTCAAGAATTGCCGTATGAACTTCCAGAGGGCTCTCCCGAAAAACTGCAAGAGGAATTTTCAGTGGAACTCTTATAGAAATCCCCGGCAGAGCACAAAGAGAATTATCATTGGATTTCCTATAGAATTTAACAGTAGAACTCCAAGAGATATTACCGGAAGAATTCATGGAGGAACTACCAGTGGAAATTCCTAGAAGAATTCCCGAAGAAACACTTCTGGGACACAGCCTAGTAGTAGTAAACTAGTAGAGGAATTTCTAGTGGAACGCGTAAAGGAATTTCCGAAGGGACTCAAACAAAAACTCCCAGTGGAACTAGAAGAGAAATTTTCAATATAACTCCAAGAGAACTTCCTAGGCGATATCATAGAGAATTCCCGGTAAAATGTAAACGGTAAATTCCCGGACGAACCCCTGAAGGAATTCCCAGTGGAACTCCTAGCGGAACTCCCGAAAGAACTACTGAAGGATTTCTCCGTGGAGCCTTCGGGGGAACGACTAGAAGAAATTCCGGAGGACATTCGTATGATTTTAGAATTTCTGGTAGGTCTGTGTAAATACATGTTATAGAAACCAACAAACACAGCTTGTATTATCTCTTCAAATTAACCCTAACCCATGCATTTAAATTCATAATGATGAAGTCAATCCAATCTGTATTCAACGGAGTTCCAGAGCTAATAATGATGTAATCATAAAAAAAAGAAAATAACTAAAAAAAAAGAATATTTCAAAAGCAAGAAATTCGCGCCATTCCTAACAAAAAACAAACAAGTTAAGCAACCCCTCTTTCTATTAAATAATAGTAAAAAAAAACAGATCATAGTTAATGAAGAAAACAAACTTTCTAGTACTTACTAAAAACGCTTCGTCCCTAAAAACAACACCCACTGCTTCTGCTGCTGCTGCTCCTCCCATGCCGAGCACCGCCGCGACGCTGAACCGGCCCTTCCGCTCCTCCGCCGCCCCCCTGCGACCCAACCGGCACCGTTCGACGCCCGGTGATGGTGGCCGTGGTGTTCCCGATGATAACCGCCGAAGCACTGTGGTGGCTACTCCGGCGGCTTCCGCCATTCCCATCGCCGTCGTTCCGCGCCCGGCGTCGCCGCCGTCGGATGAAGAGGCGCCGCAGCGACGCCACGATCGACGTCAATCAGGATATCACGCAGCTGTTTCGCATGTTTCCGATGGCACTGCTGGCCCCGCCACCCCCGCTGCCGATGCCTATGCCGCTCCGATGCAGCTTCAGATGGCCGGTGGGAGTTTTGCACTTGAAGTTTTTGGCGTTGGACGCCGGCGCCGTGTTGTGGTGCAGGAACGTGTTCAAACACTGCGACGAGGTCAGGGCGTACGACTTTAGGTAGGATTTGACGGAGGGAGGAAGTGGCAGGGTATCGATCGCGTAGACACTGGTCCTCCGGACAATCGTCCGGCAGCACAGTTCCTGCAGCGATAGGACCTTGTTCGAGCGCCAGATCCGTTCCATCCCGTTCCGGTGCAGGGCCATCCGGGCCAGCTCGCAGAACGACTCCCGGATGTTGAAATCACACAGTGGGGAAATCTCGAAGCAGGCCATCTTGTTTCGGGAGGCGTACAGTTCGGCCTGTTTGGCCGCGACCTGCCGCTTAAAGGCCAAATGCAACCGATTGCCGACCAGGACTTTTGGGACACCCGGGGCGTGCTCTTCCACTTCTTTTAGCCACCGGCTCAGCCCATCGAAGCTCCATTTGTTGGTTATGTCGTACACTAGAATGATGCCCTGAGCACCGCGGGAGTAGGACCGGATGATGGTGCAGAAGCGACCCTGGCCGGAGGTGTCCCACACTTGTAGTTTGACCCGCTTGCCGTCGAGCAGGATTGTGGTTGTTTTGTATGCAGCTGGAATAAAGGAAATATTAGTAATTCTTATAAGGTAGCAATCCTTTAGTACACTCACTGCTTCCACTGCAGAACGGGCTCTCCGATGAGCCGTCGTCCAATCCGGATAGGATTTCTTGCTTTCCTACGTCACTATCGCCGACGAGAAGCACCTTCAGCAGGTAGTCGTACTCTTTAGCCATGTTGCTTCCTAATATTTCAGTTCAGCTTAAATTTTGTTTTATCCTGGTTAACGATTCTGTAAGAAAAAAGAGTGTATACATTGAGAAGATCGATACTAAAACCCTTAAGAAAAAGATCTTACCTCTGATCTGGCCAACGGTCGGCCTTCTGAAGCCATAGAGGCGGCCAAATTAATCAGATTCAATATTTTCCTTTTGTGGTATGAATCTAAGAAGATCACTGTAAATTGAAAAGCAAGTCTTGGTTAATAAGCTTAATTCAATATGGGCGTAAAAAAGTATCTTTAGGCTAAGTACGTTTAATTTGCAAATTGAGAGATAAATTTGTGAAAAAATTACCACTTGTTTTGGTTGGATTCGAACCCACGACCCTGTATCGCTAGTCCGGCGCTTTAACTATGTATGGCAATTTAAGTTGGTTAAAGTGCCGAACTAGCGATACGAAGTCGTGGGTTCGAATCCAACCAAAAAAAGTTGTAATTTTTTCACAAATTTATCCCTCAATTTGCCAATTAAACGTACTTTGACAAATTCACGTTTTTACGTCTATTTCAGGCATGCTGGACGACTGATATTGCCGGAAATGGCAATAAAAGCAATGTCAATATGGACAATACGTTTTTTTTTTGAAAGGTTACTAGCCGGTCGCTGAATACCGTTGAAACCTCCAAACTAGGCTTTGGATAAGGGTTGTTTGCAGTTCAGAAGAAAATTCTCAGCCTATCTTGATGCATGGAAAATTCCTTGTCTAAATCGGTCAAGAAACCTGCTCTACTTTTCTGTTACCCATGGTGCTATGGAGTGCCTCCACGACTGTCAGACACTGCAGTAGGGCTTGCAAAATATCGCGAAGCTCAGAACTTTCATGCTGCACAGAGTCCACCGCAACACCATTCAATCAACGCTCGAGGTTTCTGGTCATTGTTGTCCATGCAACTGTATAAGTTTTACGCTACAGATTCACCTCAATCACCATTGATTCCACGTCTACAGTGCACAGTGATGCGGCTCCATACAAAAGGTGGCAAAAAGTCTTCACATGCATGATATTCGTTCAAAGCTTATAAAAACTTTATTATTTATTACAATAAGTGAACTAGAAGTCATGTTGACTTCCTATGGGCCACATTGGCCACTTTCAGGACCGTTCCGGAATCCTGGTTCCCCTGGGGAAGTGGACAATTTGGGAATGTTTTTTACCCTCCAACGTCCAAAAGGGAACCAATGGAGATAACTGATTTTTTTGAGTGAGAAACGAATAGTACAATAGAAATGTTTATTTCGCCGAACCGGTTCATTTTACCGATTCATTTTTGAACCGGTAAAAAATATTTTATAATTCCGATTAGAAATCGTTAATTTTTTTATAATTTATTTTCATGGGAAATTAAACATGAATAAAATGTATTATTTTGCGAACCGGTTTGATCAACCGATTCACTTTTGAACCGGTAAAATCAAGGATTTCGTCCAACAAATATTATGCTGATATTCTATACATTAGGCGCTGTCCATAAACTACGTAGACTCAATTTTGGCAATCTCAGAACCCCCCCTCCCCCCTCGTAGACTTTCGTTCATACAAAATTTTCGAAATTTGTATGGGCCGTAGACTTTGGCCAGACCCCCCCCCTTCCCTCAGAGTCTACGTAGTTTATGGACAGGCCCTTATGATGATAAACAAGCGGAGAATACATTATTTGTTAAACTGTTTTGTCTAACCGATCTATTTTTTAACCGGTTAAATAAATACAGTATATCTCTTGAGGATAGTTGTTCTATAATTACTTCTTATGGCTAACCTTTCACAAAAAATAAAATAAGTGAATTGGAAAATCGGTTCATTTTCGAACCGGTAAAATCAAGAAATTCATCCCGCTAGTAATTGGATGCCCATTCGACAAAAAAAAAGATAATTTTGAGAGCCGGTTAATCAAAAACAATAGTTTATGAACCGGTTAATTAATTTTGTTGTCCACCTTGATAATTGTTAATTAATTTTTATGAACGATTAAACATAGGACCAAAATAAGTGACAAGGAAAGCCGGTTCACTAATCCGATAAACTTTTGAAAAGAATAAAAATAGGCTGACCATCCGTCCTGTATTTAACGGGACAACAAAATTTTCAAACGCTCATCTCTGAAGCATAGTTAACGTTTTTAATTTAATTATTCGTTCTTTCTAGCTGAAATAGCATTCTTTACATGATGCAGTTCTGTTCTGGGACATTGATTTTCTTTTTGTTGAGTTTCCGGAATGTGTCCCGTATTTAAACGGGACAAATCTGGTCAGCCTAATAAAAAAGTTCCGCCTGTGCAGTGTCAGTGTAAAAAACATTATTATTTTTAAAGAATGACAGATCAACGCAACTAAATGATTTTGCAAACTGGTTAAAACCAACTTAGTTATGAACCGGTTCAAATAAATTATCGTTCAGTTTATATTTTCCATAAATTTCTAATATTCATGAACTCAAAAAATGTTGAATCAATACTAAAAAAATGTTGGTAAGAAATATTTTTCGAACAGCTATCGGTAAAATAAGCCAGAGCATAGAGTTATTGGCTTATGCTTGTGGAAGTTACGAAAATTAGGATCTATCTGAATTAGGCAAAATATCCGATAGAAAAACAAAAGCATGTAATTACTCATTTAGGACAAAAAAGTTTACCAGAAATGTGTAATGCAAACAATTACAAAACCTGATATATTTAACATGGAATAATAAGTTCAAGTATTTTGTTTTTTTTTTTATTTTAGATACGTGGATTTACAATTTCGATAAACATAACTTCCTTCTATTTATTGGCGTAACGTCCCAGCTTCAACAAAATCTGCTCATCAGCTTCAATTAAAGTTCTTTAAAGACTTCCGTAGTTATTTACTGAAAATTGTCTATGCCAATTTACCTTTTTTTTTGGCGTTTAACACATACCACGCGTTACATTTTGCGCGAATATCAAACTTTTGCTTGTTGATAAATTCATGCCAACCAACTTATCAATAGATCAGATTTGAATGTTAGGGTCATTTCATGCTTTCTTATTAAAATTGGTCCTTTTTACAGGGCCCAAAAGGACACCATTGCAATTGAAATTTTAAATACGAAAATATTCTGGAACGGTCATAAATCGAACACAGACATCATCATCGTACTCTTGCTGAATACCTGCGCGCAGTATAGCTATTTATGTCTTGTCTTAAAATACTTTTCACACATAAAAATGTTAACATTCTACAACAAACATCGGCTCTGTTATGCGCTATGGTAGCTGAGCCGATATAAATGAACAGAAAATTACCGAGATGAACCAGCCCTGGGCTGAAAATCTCGTTAATAAAGATAATAAAAATGAACAGAAACTTCTTCAATGTAGAATTTGAGAAAATGTTGGAAATAATTTAGATATAAAGATGTTTTCCCATTGACCTCTCGTCTATGTATGAGTTGCTTGCATGGCTTCGTAAAGCTTCATGACGTCTGAGCCTTAAAAATAAAAATTTGAATGATAAAAGATAAGAAATGGAAGCAATACGATCGTAACAATTTTAAGATATACATGTATCTCCTTTTATTCGCAAAATAAGTAAAGCAATACGCTAACTATAAGCAGGAGGTCAAATGTCATTCAACATATGGGCTTTCTAGTTGTTTCTTTGCCGAAAAACATATGTTGCGCAAGTTTGCGCAAAATAACCCCTAGGTTTTCTGAAAGCTGACAAAAAAATCTTAAAAATGAATATGGCGTCAAATGTGTACAAATGTGTGCTCATATTTGAAAACTTAGAGATAGTTTGTTTTTGTTTTTCCATACATTTTATATGGGAGCTTAAATTTCAAGTATGATTTACACCCACAGCTCTGGAAAAAATCAATTTTCGTTCAATCAGCACCAAATTTTGAAAATAGACTATTCAAATGTAGAGAAAAAATGAAAAAAATACATTTGAATCAAAATACGTAAGTTGATTTTTCGACTTTTTTCCGCCCTCGCATCACTGTGCAGTGTAGTGATCGGAATATTCTTGGACTTTTTTGTGAATGATTTCATTTTCAATTCAAAACACTTAACATTTTTCTTTTAAACACGTTCATTATCGCAAAAGCTAACTGTAGTGTCTACCTAATGGTTGTGTGCATTGGATATTTATCTACCTACATGAAATACTATTCATGACAGTACCTAAATGTCTAGGTATGAGTCATTATGTCTACCTAAGGTAGTATAAATACGGGTGGTCATTGGACTACACAGAGAGACTGCACAAGCCTTGGACTTGTCAACATCTTTATTATTCTTCTTTTGAAGGATATAAAACTAACCAACAAACTGACGTTCACATTTGAATCCTCATTAGACGCCTACTATGATTCAAGTTTTCTCTATAACGACGGTCTTCACAATTCTCATCTCTACTCCTCGATGCATTTTCTTATGCCATAGTTCCTTGAACAGGATTATATTCATATTCTATATTTATTATCCCTTATGATCCCTACATATAGGTATACAGCTACTACTCACTGGCAACCATGATGCTCCGCAACCCAACGAGAAAATCCCCCACCGTCGCCAGACAATGCAAGGTCTACAAAACATCCCTGTTGGAGTAGGCCGATCTACAGACATATGATCAAGTAGTACAAGCAACGGAAGTGTCAGATAGATTTTTTTCATTTTCGTTATTCGTTAATAAACCGTTATCCAATCAACACGTATCTTTGTTTACTCTGGCCATTTTCAATAGGTTATGAGTCCAGGAATTGAAACCGAAGTAATTGAAAGAATGGCTAACCCCGGAAGTTTAAGCAGCGGCGGACATTTTGGAAGCGGAGATCGTGCTTGGGCGGCTCCTACAAGCTAAAGCGTATCAAGTCTACCTGCAATACAGCGTTTGTTGGGACGTGAAAACTGGATGACCTGGAAATTTGCAGTGCAGTCATTGTCGGAACTGGAAGAGCTGTGGGATGCCGTAAAGCCGATACCAAATGCCGATGGAACGATGCCGGTGGTTAATGCGAAGAAGGATAGAAGAGCGAAAGCGAAGATTATATTGCTGCTCGATACAGTGAACTATGTTCATGTACAAGAAGCGAAATCTGCCTACGAAGCTTGGACCAAACTTGAAAACGCCTTTAAAGATTCGGGAACTGAACGGAAGGTCGGACTGCTGAGAAACGTAATCAATACAAGGTTGATCAACTGCACGTCAATGGTCGACTACGTTAACCGGATTGTTTCAACATCGCACCAACTACGAGGGATTGGATTCGACGTGAGCGAAGAGTGGGTAGGAGCACTACTACTTGCTGGCCTTCCTCCGGAATACAAACCGATGGTGATGGCAATTTCAAGTTCTGGAGTAGCGATAAAAGGTGATTTGATCAAGACGAAACTTCTTCAGGAGGTGGAAGAACCATTGGTGAGTACAGCATTTGTATCCAAGGAACCTCAAAAGAGGAACGTTATGGTGGCAAGCAATACGGAGAACCTCACGAAGAACAGTCGTCGTCGAAAGGACCAAAATGTCGATGCTGTCACAAATTTGGTCATATAGCGAAGAATTGCCCGAACAAGTTTCGTCAAGGTGAGAGGAAAGGAAATGCTTTCTGTACCGTTCTCTCTACTACCAAGGACGATGAAGACGAATGGAATTTCCACTCAGGAGCGACTACGCATTTGACCAAGAACAGAGATTTGCTGAAAAACCTACGACCTGGAAGCGGAACTGTAATTGCTGCGAACAAAGATACCATGAAGGTGGAAGCAATTGGTGATACGAATCTGAGAAATCGGAATGCTGTCCGGCGGATCCCAATATAGATGTGCGAAACGTTCAGCTGGTACCAGAACTATGTACGAATTTACTGTCCGTGAGTCAAATAGTAGAAAACGGTAACAAGGTGATATTCGATAAGGATGGATGCACAGTTGTGAACGCCGCTGTGAATGTTTTCGCTACAGGATCTCGTAAGAACGGATTATTCAAGTTTGACAAAGCCGATACATCATCAGTCCTGGTATGCTCTGATTTGACAAATCTGGAACTTTGGCACAAAAGGATGGGTCATTTACACTTGAATGGACTTAAGCAGCTGAAGCAGGATCTTGTAACAGGAATATCGTTCGATGAGAAGATGTTCGAAGCATGTAAGATTTGTGCTCTTGGAGAACAGACAAGACTACCATTCAAAAAGCAAGGAAACCGTTCGAAGGAGATATTAGAAACAGTTTACACCGACATTTGCGGACCTATGCTGCCGTGAATCACATATCAGTCCCATCTTTGCTGGGTTTCCTATGCAAATGGGACAGATATGCGATTCACGGCAGTATGGAGGTGTCGTCGATCGGTGGAAACCGATACTTCATCACGTTTACCGTTGATAAATCGAGGAGAATGTACGTCTATTTTTTGAAAACGAAGTCAGCCGAGGAGGTATTGCAAGCATTTCAAGAGTATGAAAGCCTGCACGGGAAAAAATTCGTTGCCGGATCCATGACTAAAATGTTATGAAATCATAAAACTTGTCGCTTCATGATATTGTAACTACAAGTCATGATATCGTGACGTTAACAACGATTATCATGAATAAAAATAACTGATTCCATCAACAAAAGCCATGGCCGTCAAAAGCGTTATGAAAAAATTAAGCTCGTGTTCATAAATTGAATAGCATAAAACTGAGTCATGGTAGCATGGCTCTGAGTCACAAAACTATGACGCTGAGTCATCTCAACCAGACGCTGAGTCGTATAAACATAACGCAGAGTCATAAAATCATGAATCACAACAAACGAATTTGGGCACTGTAAGCGTTACGCAAACCCTCACGCAGAATCACCTACGCCATTTTTGTCACTTCTGTCAAGGCGCCTTTTGTGAGCGGCAGTGTTTTCCGGTGAGATTTTTTTTTGGTTTTCGAAAAAGTGTAGTGAATTGTTCTTACTTAAATAGTAGTAAACTATATAATAATTGAACTACATTCCAGAAGTTGAAAGAGGAAAAACTCCATATTCCGGCACAAAACTCCGGCCAGCATCATCAGCAGCAGAACAATCAAGCTCACGCACAATTCCGGCACAAAATTTTGGCTAAATGCATGACGTAATCTATGGACGCCCCCTATGTCTATGGACCATTTTACGAGACGGTTCAGAACAACTGATCGCTCATTTTATGAATGAAAACTTGACAGTATGGAGCCAGGTCATTTTGACAGATCTCACACGAGGAAGAAAAGTTCGGCAAACTGCAAGAAAATTGTTCGTCGCTTTCTTGCATGTGTGTGATCTGTCAAAATGACCTGGCTAATATCAAACATTTCGAGGTTAGGTTTCGTGGTGTAATGAAGAATAGACTTGCGTGGTGTAATGAATAATAGACTTTATTTTTTTGCAGCCAAACAAGACAAAAGAAATCCCAAAAAGTGCAGCCAAATGACAAATACCAGAATCATAAAAATTACTTCAATATTAAGGAACCTTGTTCATGATTTCAGAGTGCGTGCTTCACGATAACATGACCTTAAATGCCACTTTGCACCAATTAATCCGATAGTATAAATTACAAATACTAGAATCATGCATACTGCTTATGTTTTTATAACATTAGGTAATAAATTAAGAACATGCTTTATGATAACATGACCATTACTACCATTTTTCGGCGGAGCGCCAGACTGGCCGTAAACTGCTGACGATTCGATCAGATAATGGAAAGTAATATACGAACGGAAGATTTCAGGAGTTTCTGAAGAAATTTGGCATCAAACATCAGACAACCGTTGACTATACTCCGGAACAAAACGGTCTAGCGGAGCGGTCCAATAGATCCATCGTTGAACGAGCGAAGTGCATGTTGTTCGAAGCAAATCTTCCTCTACCGTTCCCCGACAAAAGGCCATAACATGACTCCGGAAGAGATGTGGTCGACGAGGAAACCAGACCTGGCACATTTAAGGATATTTGGTACGTCGGTCATGGCACACGTTCCTCGACAGAAGCGACAGAAATGGGACGTCAAAGCGGAGGAATGCATTCTGGTTGGATACGGCTACAGGCTACAGATTGTTCAACATGAGAAGAAAAGCTGTTGTCAAGAGCCGAGATGTTATTTTTATGAAGGAAGGAAGAATCGACAAGAATCTCCTGGTTGATGTCGGTCAAGCCCGGATTGACGAAGGATCTGCGTACGTGAAACTGGACTTGGTTGAGGTAACACGTGATCAAGGACGATTGTGGCAGACCCTGTAGACCCTGAAATCCTGACCTCCAGGACACCCCGCAAACTCTACAAAATCAAACAAAAGCAAAAAGAGCCCCCTGTTCGGCCACAGAGCATCACGGATATCAAAGAACAACAACCGCAAACGTAAACTGAACGGTGATTGCGGCAGACCCTGTACAGATTGAAAGTAGCGAGCTACTCTCCAGGGCAATCCACAAATTCCACAACATCCAACAACCGTAGAGAGAACCTCCCTGGAGCACCATGTATAAAAACGACGATAAGCAGTAAGCGTAGAATGAAACGGCAATCGTGGCCGACCCCGCAGACCCTTAAAGTCCCGAGCTCTATGACACTCTGAAAACCCCATAAAAATACCATTTCTTGCACTGCGGAGTACTATGGACAACGAAGCCAAGTAGCAATCGCAGGCCCAGCGGCTATTGCGACAAATTCCGTAGACCTTGGTAGTCGCGAGCTCCTGGATACCCCGCAGTCTTTACAATGTCTGACAACCACAAAAAGAACCTGATGACGACAAGCACCAAGCGCAGATTCAATGGCCACTTACGCAAATCCTGACGACCTTGAAAGTCCTAAGCTCCAGGACACTTGGCAAACTCTACCAACATACGACAAATTCAAAAGAACTTCTTGCACTGGGGACATGTGGCAGATTCGTTAGTATCCAATCTACGAAGTATACCGTAACTACGCTAACGCTAACGCTGGGGACATGTGGCAGATTCTGTGTGACCTGAAAGTCCTGAGCTCCAGAATACTTCGCAAACCCCACAATATCCGATAACCGCGAAAAGGACCTCTAGTTGGACTGTGGAGCATCACTGATATCAGAGGACAGCAACCGCAAAGACAGATTCAACGGCGATTAAAGTAGATTCCGTAGAACTTGAAAGTCCTGAACTCCGGAACACCCCACATATTCTACAACGCCGCAAAACCTCAAAAAGACTCACTATTAGCACCACAAAGCATCACGGACAACAATAACCACCAACCACAAGCGCAGATTTAATGATGATTGTGGCATACTATGTAGACCAGAAAAACTCCGATCTCCAGGACACCCTGCAAACACCACAAAGACCGTCAGCAGCAACAAGAACGTCCCGCTAAACTATACAAACTACTTCGGAAAACCACCGTTAAAAAACACGAAGTTATACTGAATGGCAAACGAGGTAGATCCTGTTGGCTATATAACTCACAACGACAGGGCAGTCCGGATATCCAGAACATCCAAACAAAATTCAAATTTTCAGCTAAATCCATTAACATTTGGGCGGTGCTAAACTCATTTGAAGTTTGTATGGAAGTCGATTATATAGAACTATAGTCTTATATGTGCCGAAGAACTTTGTCGAAGATCGTAAAGTCATCCGAAGAGAAGATACTACATACAGGCCATCTGATGGTGCTTACCATTTAACACGTAAAGAAATATGTAACAATAGCAATAAAATCTCGTTGAATGGACACGTACTGTCTAGGCTACAGCTTTCTTCGCAAGTGTCTGATCACGTTGCGATCTTCGACAAAGTTTTCAGGCATATCCTAGGCTACATTTCTATAGGATTGATTCCGTGGTTTGAGAAAAATTAGAACCCCTCAAGAGAAAAAGGCAAAAACGATGTTTTCCCATATAAACTCTCATACAAAGTTCAAACGAATTTATTACCGCCCAAATGTTAACGGATTAGGCTGAAAATTTGACCAGAGCAACGCGACGTCATATAGAACGAAATAAGAAGGGTGCCAATTGAACTTTTTGACATGTGGTATTTCCATACAAGCTTGAGCCTCCTCACCACCCACCCATGTCCCACGGTTCCAAGAGTTCTCGAATATACCTGATCCAGGAATCCACTGCATGACCACATTCAAACGCTTACAGAGCTCATGAACTGAACTCCACAACATAATGGAGGCCTTAAGGTGATCCAAGTTCACTAGACTTGTTCACCACAGTAAATCGGACATCTAGGATCCGCGAACCGCTTGTTCCAAAGCATGTTTAGTATTTCATGAACTTTTTATCGACTTTATGCTAAAAGCTAACTAATGTATTGGCGATCAAACGTGAGGTTAGGTAACGAAACATTTTCAACTTTGGAAGCAAAAATAACATATTTCTGATCAATATATTGTATGAACGTTACCAGAAACTGCAATAAATTCACTTTTCTTCCAGAGTAATTTAGAAAAGCGCCACATGCGTGTTTCAGCTTTGCGTTTGATCGTCAATTGAAGAGAACCGTTCCGCCAACGGTTTCGTCAAAATGTCCGCGATCGTCGAAGAAGTTTCTTGAGCGATTCCTTTCGAACTCGAAACTGCGCTTAACGAAGCAAATAATAAGTTGATGTTTCTTGTAAAAGTTAAAAAAAATAGGGCCCTGTGAACTAGATGATTAAAATTTGAAGTTGCACAAAGTGGTCAAAAAATGTAGCAAAATAGAAAAAAAAAAATCTCGCAAATAAAATATTCAATTCCCAACACAATAAAAGTTACTGATTTTGATAAGAAAAGATATTTTCCGAATGATTAAAGTATTTTTCACTACAATATTTTATCAAGAATCATCATTACGGGCTTTCTCAATGCAAAACTTTTTGTTTCAAATTTCTCAACAACACAGGTAGCAGCAAAGAAAGAAGAAACTCTTATTCAGCTCTTATTCAGCTATGGGCACAGCACCCGCTAGATAACTGACTGCTGCATAACTGGACTGTAGAGACTGTTTATATAGAGACATGCAAAGACGACTTCTTTTGACTGTTGTTCTTCTTCTTCGCCAGACTTTGTTTTCATAATTTTGCTGGCGTGCTCGATAGGTAGCCAATTTGACAGTTCGATGGGTAGATTTGGTTTCACTCTTTGCGGGACTGTGTTATATACAGACTGTACTGGACTGCTTTTTACCTAGCCTCCGCCTGCGGAAGCTCAGTCCATTTATCGAGCGGCTCTCGCTAACTACTCGTCGGCAAAACCATGAGTAGAAAAACCGCATTGGACGCAATCAGTGAAGTACTAGATTGGAAGTAGTGAGCTGGATAATTCATAATACCAACGCTGTTTGCACCATTTTATTGCAGAAATGGAGAATCGGTCATCACATCAATTCTCCATTTCTGCAATAAAATGGTGCAAACAGCGTGGGTATTATGATTTCTTGCCTTATTTGATGCTGTTTGAGCAAAAGTTTGAGTAACAGTGCTAATGAAGTTGCAAGGATTAAATGATACAACCAGCCACTTGTCATCCGAATACTACCCCACAGTAAAAAAGCGAGCCAACATCTCTGACCCCCATTGTGCGTTGAACCCCATTTTGACAGCAAAATTTTGTAAACAGTACACTTTTCTGGGCCAACACTTGAAAAGCGCGTAATATTTTCCACAACAAAAAAGAAAATTTTCGAAAATACTAGGAGAATCATGAAAATAACTAATTCTCTTAGCTGAAATATGTTACAATGAATAAAAACGTGTTCAAATTAGGCCGCAATTGGGGATGCAAAGAACTTTTTTGTTAGAGAAAAAATATCATTCGTAAACTACGCCTAAATCAAATGTTTGACCTGAAACAGATGATGACTTCAAAAACATGGCCGCATCGCAGCCGGTTGGATACAACAACACAGTTACTTTTCACAGATTGCGTCCTATTAGAGATAAACCGGAGACCTCGTGCGGCTTCCAATATGACATCGAAAGGCACGTTATATGTACCTATTTTGGGCACTTGCCGGTTCAACTAAGTGAATTTCATAATTAATTTGAATTTTTTTTAAGGTTATAAACTGTACGTAACTCGTATGCCAAAAAATAAGTTATTATGTATAAGTTATACCAGCAAGTGTCCAAAATAGGAACATCTGCCCAAATGATACAAGACAATAGATATCCCGGCAAGACTTAGAAATGTATAGCAAGGCTGCAAACCGTGCTGCAAACATTTTTTTTTTTCAAAAAAAAAAAGTGTTTAAATAGGATAAGACACATTCTACCGTGACGTTACAACGTTTTTACGCATTCGTAGTCAGATTTTCTACTATAACTCATGAAAACGAGCGTAAACCTCAAAATATTTTTTCATATTCGGATTCCTTGTAAAATTTCTGATATATTTGACCTGTTGAACATTTAGTTTTCATTAAAAAAAAACGTGTTCAAAATGCGTATTTGTAGCGTGACGTTACAACGCGCTAGAATCCGACCCTCTCTAACGCGCTACCAACATCTTAAAAAATCTGCTCGGATTTTTATGATAATCTGTTTTGTTTTTTCACCATTGAAATTTATTGGTTTGTTCTTCAATTCAATTGAATAAAACATTTAAATTTCAAATTTGTTTTTTGAAAACCGACTGTTACATTTCGTGACGTTACAACGCCCGTTCAGTTTCAAACAGGGTTCTGCTCGCGTTGTAACGTCACGAAAATGTACATCATTTTAGAATCAGAATAATCAGCCAAAATTGCCCGAATTTGTGAATATATTATTGCATTATTTTCACTGCTCCAAGAGCAACTTTATTCTATTGAAAATCCGTTTTGTGATAAATGGCTCGGAGGGCCAAGTTATTGCTATCAGCAGTTTGAAAACTTCTTCATGAAGGTTAGTGGTACCCATCTTCGGCCTAGTACCACCCATATTCATCTAATTTTGTCCCAAAGACTAAACCGTTGATATTCATTACTTCGCACCGCCAGATATTTAGATTTTGCAGCATAAAACTAATCACGCCGTCGAATTAAACATTTTTTCAATAATTTATGCAATGTCATTGATTCAATTAAAAACGCTTTAAGATGTGCGAGCAGTTATTGAACCAAAGACATACCTGAGGATCTACATACCAGTTAGGGGCATCAATTTCTGTGATTCCAGAGACAAATAGACCTAATTCTGAGAAAAAAAAAGCATCCTATATATGCCAGAGTCATAATTACTTAGAGAGTTAGTGTCTTTGGCAAAGTTGTTTGATAAGCCAAAAACTTACAGCTGATTTACTATTGGATGTGAGATTCTGACACACTGGGCGACGCTAATTAAAAGTTTACAATAATTTACAAACGATTAGAATTTCTCAAAAAGTTTTCAACAAATTTTGACTAGTTGAGAAACATTTTTTTTTGCTAAATTTTTGGGCACTTTATTAAAAGTTACAAAATGTTGAATATTTTTTGAATAAATAAATATAAAGTGCATGATCTTTCATAATTTCAACTACCACTAGTCAGTTAGAAACTTGAACCAAACGGCTTTTAAACTGAAAATTCTTGACAAGATAAACAACTTTTCCAAAGACATCAACATTCTAAAAGTCTGAAGTCTAAGTAATTGGAGTCCTGAGATATATGAGTTTCAATTTCGTAGGTGTTACGTCTGTTTGTCGGTGATTCTTTTTATATCAAAAATAAATGTAACACTGACGTAATATCCATAGCATATATTTCAAGATCCTAATTATTTAGACAGTTGGTGTCCTCGACAAAATTGTTTGGCTGGTCAAGAACTTTCAATTGATGGGCCGTATGATTTCAAATCCTTCCACTAGGATGCGCTAGAGGGCATACACATTTTTAGTTTTACTTATCTCAGGATCGTGAATTATTGGGAAGATGGTTGCTTCATTAAAGTTGTTTGGTAGATCAAGGACTTTCAGTTTAAAAGCCGTATGGTATTAATTTCTGCCACACAGTGGTGAAAGTTGCAAATTTTCAAAAGCATGCCAATTTTATTAATTACCCAAAACACATTCAACAAGCCGTACGTAACTTTTTTATAAAATATATCAAAAATTCTCAAATCTTGACTGCTAGTTAGTTCCTCATCTTGTTATCTGTATTTTCTACAAATTTGAACTTGATTGGTTAGCTCTACACAAAGATGGAGCGCTTTAAGCAGAATCATATTTTTAACTGTTGTTCTATTAACTCTTATATCTTAGGCATAAGTGAATCAGATCAAATAAAATTTTGAAAGTTAAGTTCCAGCTTGTAGAACACTTTTCAAGAAATTCTAATCCCTTTCCTGCTTTTGCAAAATGGAAACTAACGTCTTCTAGTGGCAAAATCTCGCATCTATTGGTAAATCAAATGCAAGTCCTCTACTTATCAAACAACTTTGCCGAAGAAATCGTATTTCTATGTAATAGGGATCCTGAGATGCATGAAATTCAAAATTTGTAAGTTCTCTAGCGCCGCGTGTTGGTGGAACTTTAAATCCAACTATCCATCAACTGTAAGTTTTTGACCAACTTAATATCTTTGTAATTTCGTCAGTGTTTCGTCTGTTGGCCACTGATATCATAGAAATTTTCGGTTTGAGTGGTATTTGATTACGATTAAAAAAATTACAATATCACAGTACAATTACATCGTAGATTTTTTTTATCTGTATTAACGAGATTTTTAGCCCTAGGCTAGTTCGTCTCGGGACCCACGCTTTACTTCTCTTCCGAAGGAAGAACTCACTATTTTGTGAGTTTGTCGGGAGTGGGATTCGATCCCAGGTCCTCGGCGTGACATCGTAGATTTTGGCCAAACACCATCTCCTCCGTCCTTCCAAAGTCTACGTAGTTTATGAACGGGCAATGGTACGCAATTTATAAACGATATCTTGAAGAAGAGCTCATACACAACGAGAACGAAACTGTTTTGAATATAGAACTACGTTTGTCCAATTCAGAAGCCGTCCAAGCCACAAAGATTTGGTCTTTTCCACAGAACTTTTTTTCGTGACGTTACAACGCAAACTTCAACCAGGTGAAACTCAGGCTTCCGTGAACCGATTTTCTTTCTTTTAGTCTCATTTAAAGGATCTTTTCGAGTACAAAGAGCATACAAAATTTCATATTGGTAACGTTTTCCGTATTTGAATAAAATTTAAAAATGTTGATTTTTCGTGACGTTACAACGCAATAAAAACCCATACTATGATCAGCCATATTTCAGAGTTGTAAAGTCTTCCGATTAAAAATCTTTTTATGCTAAAAAATCTACATATATTTATCTACAAATGATGGAAGACTTTTGAAAAATCAGTGTGTTGGTGTTTAAAATACGACAGGTTGGGTGAAAAGTGTGCCTAAATGACTTAAAATCTCGATTTTAATGTTTATCTTAATCGTCGTTCAATTTATATTTATTGTCATACTCATCAATCAGCTTCCTTTAACTATAAGACAATTGCCAACTATCAGTTCATTCAAAGCAGCACTAGATAGACGTTAAAGTGTGTATGTAGAGATATGTAGGTGTTTAAAGATAAGAAGTCAAATTAGAATAGGTTGAATAGGATTAATTTTTATTCTGTTATTATTAACTGTAACTATTGCACTCCTAATGTTAACTCAAAATGTTGTTTTTCCTTGACCTGAAAAAAGGGTACTACCTACACTGCCCATAACTGCATAACAGTAACATTCGACAACAGTAGGCATTGGAGAAAATGGAAACCAAAGTTGCAACTTTGAATAATATAGGAATGAATTGAAATTTTAAAAATTTCTCATAAATTTTTCATCAGTCGTATAGCAATCAA
The DNA here is from genome assembly GCF_035046485.1 of Aedes albopictus. Lineage (NCBI taxonomy): Eukaryota > Metazoa > Arthropoda > Insecta > Diptera > Culicidae > Aedes > Aedes albopictus. Next base: position 16,096,290 of record NC_085136.1, read on the forward strand.
ATTTTCTACAGCAATTTTCTATATGCTGGGGGAGTTGTCAAAAAATAAATCGGACCTCAGTATGATTGATGTCACGCTTTAAAGTCAATCTATTTTCCTAGTGTGACTGTTATGCGGTCACATTGCTCAATGAGACAAAATGACTTGGTATTTTTTTCATAAATCCTAGAACAAACTTCATTTTTTAATTCAGGTGGTCGAAAGCACTTGTGATTTGATGCTGATCCCCGATATTAACTCAATACCAGCAAAATATGCAAATGTTACAAATATGCGGTTATGGGCAGTACAGGCTTACGTATGTTCAATAAAAATTACAATTACAATTACAATTATCATGTCGAATACATTTTTGGATGGCAAAAGTAATGTAGAATGTGATAAAAATGTCAAATTTGCCATAACTCAACTTTGAAAAATTGGTATTGATGATACGGGGCCCGTAGAATGTGTCATAAACTGCGTCTGCTTACGTGAATATTCCCGGTAGATTTTTTTTTGAAACTTCCCGGAATGTCTTAAAAATCACAAAGTAATAAAAATGTACATAATATATTATCATATTATGCTTTTTTGTAGTTTGTGAATTCGTTTTTTATGTCGATTTCCTTCATAGTTGCGGAAATCGTAGTTCAAAGCCAAAACAGTGCATCACTAATTATTACCTAGCTATACGTAGGAGTTGTAAATCAAACAATCAAACATCGCAAGTCTATTCTTTCCTGCTGCTTGCCATGATACAAAAACAACCTATAGTAGGCGCCGATAGTAGAAAAGAAGTCCACCCGACCGACAATCGACCGATCAACCAATCATCATCATCAGGGAAGTAGGTAGCATAGCAGGCGGTGCGGCGAGCGAAGGAAAAAGAATGTGTTTTATTTGTGAATAAATTAAAATGCAAGGTCACTGAAATTGCGTATGCTCTGCAGACGACGCCAACTTGGATCGCTCTGCATGAGACCTCTACCTGACCGGGACCCACCACGAGACGAGACCGACTGATGTGTGGACAAAACATCCCCCGACCCGACTAATGAGCCGATTTTATGATAAAAACAACTCGCACCCACAAGCTCACAAAAAAAAAACGGAGGAGTAGGCTGGTGTTTTCGGTCGCAGTGTGGGTGGAAGTTGAAGGGTTGTTGAATAAATTAAAGAAAACAATAATTCCGGATTCTCACCTGTCTCGGGACAAAGCAGCCGCGCTAGTTTCCTCGGAAATCTCCGGTTTCGATCGTCCGTCGCCTCTGGCAACGAGGGGGTCCACCGTCGCCGCCAGCCAGTTTTCTTCCCGACTTTTCCGCCGCCGTCGCCGAATCACACTCTGATGGGTGCTGGCTGCTGCAGCGCAGTAGAAAACCTATCCCTCCCGGGTGGAATTTCCTCGAATGCACCACTTGTTTTGCACTTTCAACCAGGCCACTAACGCGGGACGCACATTTTCGATCGGATTGCACAAATTGTACGGTTGTTTTTCAGCGGGGAAAATTGCAACAGAGCTAGCCAGCAATAAATATAAACCTGAGAAGAGTTCGCGGAGTGCGGAGTAAACTTTTCCTTTTTTCTTGTGTTGCTGTCAAAAAGTGATGTCTTGTTTTTTTTCGCATCCGCGGAGTCGTTTGTCGTCTGTCACTTTGGTGTCGACGTCGCGACGCTTCGAAAATAGGGATGTCCAGTTGAATGAAAAACTACACGGAGAAATCAAACTACCTAATTTTTGGGTCGATTTTACTCAAAGCTGAGTATATCGAATAAACTAGTTACCCAAAATTAGGTTGTTTTCTCTCTTTTCCTCACCGATGTTGTCAAAAACAAACAGAGATACATCTACCCAACGGGGGTCCTTGAGCCCAATAAGCCAATTTTGGGTAAATGCAGGTTTACTCAAATTTGGGTTAAATGAGGGGGGGTCTTGGGTTGAATTTACCTACTCTTAAGTAAATGTTTTTGCTGGAGGTGAAGGCAATTTACCTAGTGTGAGTTTAATCGATTTACTCAAATTTGGCTTATTGGGCCGAACTATGGGGTTGCGTCAAAAGAACTCAATTTTGGGTAGTTTGGCGGTTCCGTGTAGCCTAACGGGGACGATCCCACACGGAACCGCCAAACTACCCAAAATTGAGTTCTTTTGACGCAATCCCATAGTTCGGCCCAATAAGCCAAATTTGAGTAAATCGATTAAACTCACACTAGGTAAATTGCCTTCACCTGCAGCAAAAACATTTACTTAAGCGTAGGTAAATTCAACCCAAGACCCCCCCTCATTCAACCCAAATTTGAGTAAACCTGCATTTACTCAAAATTGGCTTATTGGGCTCAAGGACCCCCGTTGGGTAGATGCATCTCTGTTTGTTTTTGACAACATTGGTGAGGGAAAGAAGGAAAACAACCTAATTTTGTGTAACTAGTTTATTCGATGTACTCAGCTTTGAGTAAAATCGACCCAAAAATTAGGTAGTTTGATTTCTCCGTGCAAGGACGATCCATACTTAGAAATCAAGCATAATTTTTAAAATCGACGTATCTAACTTTTTCACTGATCAGAGTAAATTCATGGTCAATGTTGACGACAATTTCACTAATATAGTTTTTTATAAAAAGACTTTTCATAAGTTTTTTCGTGCTTCATCACCAGGGATATAGCACGCACTAGGTAAGAAACAAAACCTACTCATTCCATATTATTTTTGTGAGATATAAGCACCGACGAAATAGAAGATGTACTGAATAAAGCTGTGATAAAGAGAATGATCACAGCAGGCGATATAGCGCATTTGAATGTGATGCGAACTGTCAAGCAGACAATGTTAGCATCCCTGCTTGCGTAGCAACCTATAGGGGCAAGACACTGTGCAAACGAGAGTTACTCTGAGAAATTCTGAGTAACTTTTTTCACTAATGATCGACAAAATTGGTTGAGAAACACCCCTAAAACTGCAAGAAATGCGAGATATCGGGAAATATTGTTTTGATTTTGCGATGAATCAGGCAACACCAAAGCAAAAACTGGAGCAATCCGGAGCTGGGGCAAGACACTGTGCTGGAGAGTATTGTCGGGCCGCCACCAAACCGGACTTCGCACAATCAATAGTCCCGACGTTTTATAATCATGTCAAAAGTAGTGCGCATCCTTCCCGTTGTTGTCAGCAACACAGCGCACTAGATGCGAAACAGTTGCGACACTTGTGGACCAAGAAAATGACAATTTTTGATTGAATGTCGGTCTTGATTCCAACCGGATAGACAATACATTTTTCTTCACAGTGTTGCTCAGAATCAGTCCTGCAAAATATCAGTCTCAGTGCCTGTTTTTCAGCCGAAAATGAATGACTGCGGCGGTCGTTTTCAGTTCCTCGATGTGAGAACTGACAGAGTCCGAGAGCTCCATTCGTGAGCGACCCAACAAGATCAATTCCCAATCATCCACACACTACTCATGCTGAAAGGCCATTCGTCTCAAGCGGTGGCTTGTGAGAGTGAGTGCCCTATACGTTAGCACGGGTGAAAACACTCAACTACAGAAAATTGAATGGAAATTTAGCCCTGTCAGCTCTCGCTTTCAGCACGCTGCGTGCGAGTGTGAGTACCTATTTCATTTCGCTCCCGTGTTGTTGATCGGAAAGCAACTTTGACAGGAAAACCAAAACAGAGAAAATGAAAAAAGCAAAATATCTCTATCATAAAGGCCTGTCGAAAAATTGCAGCACTGCTCAGAATTCCTCTGAGAAAACACGAGAAAAATAAACCAGCAGCAGCAACTGGTAAGGAAAAGCTATAGTGATTCTGTTATTTTGTGCTTACAGCGTGTTGTTTGCCGTGGGGGAAAACCTCCGGCAATGTCCGCTGCCGAAAAGCAAGGTTAGAAAGATCCTGTTGTTTTGCATCGTGCAAATGTCGGATCGAATGCTTACAGCGTGTTGTTTGCCGTGGGGGAAAATCTCCGGCAATGTCCGCTGCCGAAAAGCAAGGTTAGAAAGATCCTGTTGTTTTGCATCGCGCAAATGTCGGATCGAATGCTTACAGCGTGTTGTTTGCCGTGGGGGAAAACCTCCGGCAATGTCCGCTGACGAAAAGCTTGGTTAGCAAGATCTCGTTGTTTTCTTTCGTACAAATGTCGGATCTGAAGCTTACATCGTGTTGATTGTCGTAGCCGATAAATCTTAGCTATGTACGCAAAAAAATATTAGAAAAATTCCGTAGTTTTGATTCGTGCCAATGTGGGATCGAATGGTTACAATATATCGTTTATCAAAAGGTGTCGTCAATGTCGGCTAGCTAACAGAAGGATTATGTTGATGCAGTTTGTTTTCTGTGGCTAGTGTTTCAATAAATGACAATGCTTTATTCTCTTTATCTATAGATAGATCTATAGATTATATATAACTAGCTGTCCCCGGCAAACTTAGTCTTGCCTACTGCGTTTTTGACGTTTCAAGTCCCTAGCCAAGCGCCCAAGTCCCCGTTCAAAATGTATGAAAACCCGATTTTCAAAAACTCTCAATTTTCCCATGTTTTAGGCTTCATAAACCTTCCATGGGTGAAAACTAACAGAACAAAACTTAGATGGCCCAAATCGGACCATCCATTCGCAAGTTATGCGCGGTCCCACGTATGCCACTGCATTTTTATATATAACTAGCTGTACCCGGCAAACTTTGTCTTGCCTACTGCGTTTTTTGACGTTTCAAGTCCCTAGCCAAGCCCAAGTTCCCGTTCAAAGTGTATGGAAACTCGATTTTCAAAAACTCTCAATTTTCCCATGTTTTATGCCTCATAAACCTTCCTTGGGTGAAAACTAACAGAACAAAACTTAGACGACCCAAATCGGACCATCCGTTTGCAAGTTATGCGTGGTCCCACGTATGCCACTGCATTTTTATATATATAGATAGATGTATTTTATCAGATATCTCGAATTTAAACGACGGAGCAATGGGATAAATTCGGGTATAAGATTGAATAAAGACTCAAAGAGCAAGATTTTTTTTTCAGAACCACCCAGTACCAAAGCGGTAATTTGCTTAAATATTACAAGTAGAGCCTTGCATTACAAACAAAACTTCAACAAAATCACATATGATTTTTAAGCATTGCCCTCAAAACTATTTGAGAGCAAGGACGACTGTATCGAGCGACCCCGAGAGGAAACGAGAGGAAAAGAGAGAGAGAGAGAGATAATGATGACGTCACTGTGCAAGCTACCATTGCTCGTCGGAAAACATCATTCCTAGAATTAAGTACTAAAATGTTCGATCTTTTTGGAAAACAAAGTAGCAGCAGCATAGTCAGAATGGTACCTCACAATGAAAACTGTATTCGGCAGCCATGGCAGCAGCTACAACGTATGTGACGATGTAATATAACAGTTAATTATGTTGAATGGTTGTAAGTAAATACTCCAAATTGAGATACGGAAATTCAATTTTATGTTAAAAATGTGTAAAACTTCTTTAGAGTAGAAGAAGGATGTGAGATATAAGATGTACTGAATAAAGCTGTGATAAAGAGAATGATCACAGCAGGCGATATAGCGCATTTGAATGTGATGCGAACTGTCAATCATACAATGTTAGCATCCCTGCTAGCGAGCAACAACTCCAGGCGTCACTCAACCGCGTTCACTCTTGCCACTTGCGAACCCAAGTAACAGAACTTGTTACAGTATTGTATTGTACAGTATTGTATTACATGATTCATACAAACGTCCATGTTTTGTTTTGAATATGAAAAACCTATTTTCGTACACTTATATCACCGAAAAAGCGCAAAAAATGGCGGCTTATAAAACATCTTTGATGTTACTAAAGATGTTTTTCAATACATTATTATAACATAAAATAAAGTATCGAATATGTTCTCAGCAACATCGTAAGAACTTACTTTTTGCTAGCAGGAAAATTATTCTTTGTCAATCGCACACTGTGGAAATAAATGTGACATGTGATATTTGGAAATGGCTCAAAATAATTGTCAAGCCTTACCTTTCATTTGTAATTCACCATTACGATGTTCGGTCACTATGACTGAAATACATGTGCCACTCAAAATTTATGGTGAAATAAACACATTCACTCTTCATGAATTAATTCGCCTCCCATCAGATTGAAAACAAGAAGGAAGGTTTTTGTCATCTCTATGGTTTTTGTGAGATTTTCGAGTACATTTTCAGATATGCAACATGGTGGATTATTGACACAGTACCGTCAAAAAGTTTTAGAATGCTATTTTCAATTATAACGTATTAATAATGTGATTTTACACTGTAGAATTTGTATTCGTTATCATTAAGGTTACTATATTATTACATTGAATCTTAAAATTTTCCCACATAAATGATTATTCGGAGAAAAACTTGGAGATGAACAAACTGCTATACATTCGTAAAAGCGTTAGTTGTCAAATCCTTGGGGCAAGACACTATGCTGGAGAGTACATTTTCCGTCACAGAGTTGCTCAGAATTTCTCCGGATTGCTCCAGTTTTGCTTGAGTATTGCCTGATAGTATCGCAAAAACAAAACAATATTGCCCGATATCTCGCTTTTCTTGCAGTTTTAGGGGTGTTTTTCAACAAATTTCATCGATCATTGGTAAAACGAATTACTCAGAATTTCTCAGAGTAACTCTCGTTTGCACAGTGTCTTGCCCCTAGGTCGCCACGTAAGTACTCAAAGTGTCCGCACAAAGTAAAATATGAGTTTCGGATGCTATTATAGTTAAGTTTCGGTTTAGTTTAATGTGCATATGATGTTTCATAAATTTAAGTGAGTGAGAGGAGACAGAGATCTGATAAACTTATACATAACCGTATTGAATACGTAAAAATAGCGTAATCGTAACATACTTGAGCCTAAAGGTTATATCTATGTGCTGATGATGTTTTACACATCATCTTGAATTGAAAGAAGACAACGATACACAAATCAAGTTAAATCAACGTTATATTTACGTAGCTGTAACGTGTGGTGAGATTGATAAGATTTTTCAGTGACTTGTTAATGCCAAACATAGTTTAAACCTGATTTCAACATAAGATGTGTACAGATACGATTAAAGTACTATATTAAAACATCTTTTTCAGATTTCATTTCCAAAGATGTTTTCTGTGTTACTTGGGAACCAACGTCAGCCTGGGTGAGTTGTGTGTGCTGCACGTGAGGGGTGATTCCTTGGGTGATTCCTTCCCAGAGAAATCCTAAACTCCACAGTTTAGTGAGGGTTTAGGTGAAAAATTTTTGGAATTGTATTATTGTTGTTTTTGTAGAGAAAAAAACAATGTTTGAAAATAGGTGAGGAAAAAAATTATCTTTTATTGATTTCAATTTGTACTTTAACCAAATCAAGGTCGAAAGATGGGAGAACCGCTTTTCGATGATTTTCTTGCTCGATGATTTTTTGCCTCCAACGTTACCGCATGCAAATAATTATATTTTAGCCGGATAAGACCAGCAAATTTTCATCGTCATGCGTTCAGCTCTGGCGGGGATCGTGTTCTGCTCATGCCTTGCCTTTCTCAATTAACCGCCCGTGGAATGTTTGCAACTAGGGGCAAGACACTGTGCAAACGAGAGTTACTCTGAGAAATTCTGAGTAACTCGTTTTACCAATGATCGATGAAATTTGTTGAAAAACACTTGGGGCAAGACACTATGCTGGAGAGTACATTTTCCGTCACAGAGTTGCTCAGAATTTCTCCGGATTGCTCCAGTTTTGCTTGAGTATTGCCTGATAGTATCGCAAAAACAAAACAATATTGCCCGATATCTCGCTTTTCTTGCAGTTTTAGGGGTGTTTTTCAACAAATTTCATCGATCATTGGTAAAACGAATTACTCAGAATTTCTCAGAGTAACTCTCGTTTGCACAGTGTCTTGCCCCTAGGAAAAACACCCCTAAAACTGCAAAAAAAGCGAGATATCGGGCAATATTGTTTTGTTTTTGCGATACTATCAGGCAATACTCAAGCAAAACTGGAGCAATCCGGAGAAATTCTGAGCAACTCTGTGACGGAAAATGTACTCTCCAGCATAGTGTCTTGCCCCAAGGTTTGCAATGAGCCTTCCTTGCTAGACCAAACTCAAGCGGGTTGTAGTAGATCATGTCAGAGTTTACCTCGCTTGGCCTGCTTTGCCCCCCAATAATTTGACCAAGTTGGCGCGTCTGAACTAGGGTATGTGCTAGGGTATGTGTAAATTCCAACAATGACTAAAATGATTATGTTTTAAACAGTTTATGATTTTTATTATTTCTGAGTGTAGGCCTCGCCTGATATTAATGATAGTAGTAGGCCTTGATTCTAGAATAGAAAGAAATTTTCATTAGTTAGCCAACCATCAATCAACCCGAATAAAACGGTATCATACATCAATTGTACAGTGTATGATTTAGTTATGATTCGTGCTATCATAAAGTGGATTATAAATCGATGATAGGACAAATCACTTTGATGATAGCAGTTATCATTTTGGGAACTTTGATGATAGACCGCATGGGTTGTTAAGTATCGTTACTGTTGCGTACGCAAGATATGTTTTTGCCCACTGTGCGTAACCGGCGTTACCCACCCTATTTTTCTTCGCCCAATATTCGCTCATCCGCCTCTCCACACACCAGCTTACGCGCCAAATGTAGGATGAAGGAGAAGGAAAACTACCACGAGTCCTGCGCAGAAAATCTACCTACACCGAGATGCGTGGAGACCGCGTTTGCAGACAGGTTTTGACACGCAACACGCAGAAGCAGCATCATCAGTATTTTTCAACCAGTGGTAGAAGCAACACGGAAATTAATAAAGTTACAGTTTAAGTTTTTTAATGTGAGCCAAGTAGTTTTTCTGGCCTATCCGCTCTATCACTACCGAAAGAACTAACAACGAACGATCCGATCCCGAACAGTTACCATTCAAAAATGCCAGATCTCTCGAGCAAAAATTTTGCCGAATTGTACATGTCATAATCACTTTATCATTAACCTTATTATACGGCGAATAATAAAAATAAAACGGAAATATTTCATTTTCTACTTTATCGACTGGAAAAAAGCACACCCCTGTGGGCACTTTGTCGGACACTGTCAAGTTCAGCTACGATTACGTGAATCATTGTTTACTTCCACGGCTTTTTTATTTAGAGGATCGGGAATCGAACCGTGAGATTGCCGTGATCAAGCTGTTTTGGTGCTTCTCGTGTGGTATTTATGCACTACACCATATAGAATCAGTGCTCGCGGTGAGAGTAAAAAAGGAACTTTGGAGGCAGGAATATTCTTCTTGACGGATCGATTAAGAATGGACCCCCAGTGATAACCGATACAGGTGCAGGTATTTAAAAACGGTTTAGTGACGACGAAGAGGCGGAGGATGTACACAGGAATGCATCTAGCGCTCCACAAAATCTGCTACATATGTACAATAAAGCCTACGCACTTTAGAATCGGTACACTTTCAACCGGCTGCCGCTCAAAAACGGTGTCACGTCGAAAAAAGTGTTGTTAGAAGCAATTGAAGCTCATCTATTGTAGTTTGTAGGGAAAATATAAAATTTGCTGTTTTTATATTTTTAGATGAACTATTGATCTGAATTCGTGAATAGTGCCAGATTTTTCTGCACACATTGAGCAAAAACCAATCATTGTCAGATTCAAGATTTGTGTAGGAATATATAATTATCAAACCCACCAATTACGCAGTATAGAATAGTTCTTGGTATTATGATTGTTGATTAAGGGAGGTAAATATTCCATGAGTGTTTTAAAATTTCCAATATAGCTATGGTAAGCCTTTGAAGGGTTTTATGGAAAATCAAAGACTTGCATAGATATTTAATGTCAAAAAAGTTGTTTTCGCATAAGCTTTAGTTCGGCAAATGCGCATACGGGAAGGCCACTATACGAATAGTATTGGTATACAAGAAACCAATGATTTGATGCAGAACAATGTAAATAATCGTGGCTCGAAAGCTGTATGGACTATTGCTGACGAAATTCATAGGATGTGTTTTGATGGCGTGAAATATCTAACGAATTTTTTAATAAAACTGATTTTTATTAAAAGTTTTTTATTCGTGATCATAGAATCACATCTATAGTTTCATAATCTATATGGTTTTCAGTATTCTATCCATGAAAACTATCTTATTTTAGGCTTATTATGAGGAGTTAGCCCTATGACTGTTAATTTCCGACTACTGTGAGGGAAAACTGCTAATAATTCCAAAAATAATCCAGGTTTCGATATGAATTAAGTTGGGCCACTTGAATTCGGGAATTGTAGATATAAAAAACGATCTCAGGAAATATTTTTTCATAAAAAAATAGTTTGAGTAAAATTATGTTTTCAATATATCGTGAATGGACAATAAGGCTAAAAGTTTATTATGGTCTTGTGAACCATATTTGTCAAGAGTTTAATGTCGTAACTTGTTTTGAGCATATGTTTGATGAGTATAATTTTGTTTCTTGTGGAAATATCAGCCCATAAGCTGTGAAATTTGAAAATATTGACGATCATTGGTTTGTGCAGAATAAAATGACATGAATTTCCCAATCAGGTCAAAATTTTATCTTGAAGAAATAAAAACTGATTTTTTCATATTTTTCCTACAAAATACAATAAATAAGCATCATTTGCTTCTTTCAACATTTTTTCTAGGTTAAACCGTTTTTGATCTGCAGCCGGTAGAAAGCGCACCGACGAACCGACATGCCAGCTAGTGCAAAGGTTCATGAAATTCTCGTCCAAAATTTTAAAATAAAAACCGTTGAAAACTAGCGCCATCTCTTGATTTTGGTTCAGAACTATTTTGGCCGAAATATTTCGAACACTCTTAAATAATGCCACCCATAGGTGTGCTGGAATGAACGGATTTTTCAAACATTGGATAATACCTAGGATAATACTGTTTATTTCATAATAATTACCAAAATTTCTCATGATAAACTAAGAAAAGATAGATTCACGAACTGTGTTCAAAATAAAACGTTTTAGGAGCGTAAAGGACTCAATAATCTTACAGAATTTCATACTTTGATTGGTTTAAACGTAGAGTGTTTGTTTGTATTCCGCGGCGTCGCCGTCGTCGGTAGTCATGCCTTCGTCATACTGCAGCCACTCTGCTGATTTTATCAGAACACAATTTCATATCTTAATTTTCCGAAAACACAATTTATTATTAGGCCTAATTCATATAAGTATTGACTTCTGGGAGATTTTCTTTTTTCAAATAAAAGTTGAAATAGTAGTCAGCCCAGTCAGCGTCACTTAAACGGCAGCAGGAGCAGCATCATCGTCGCGACGCTTGCATAATCCGATGGGAATGTAGTGTGTAGATGGTAACAGCCACCAAAGTTTTATTTTCAGGCTGGGACATTTGGGACATTTAATATAACATCCTTAATTGGCTTCCTAAATTTCTTAAGTATCCCGTACTTGCCGTAATGCTCCATTCTGAGGCAACGCGAAGCTACACTGGCCATCACGTGTTTTTGTTTACACAGCGTTTGATCAAGACGCCGCGACGCCGGCTGTATTAATGTCATGACGGGCTAAACGTCACTTTCAATTTGACACTAGTGATCACTGCAATTTGAATTTACCGTGTAATGTTTTCGGTCAAGTCTCGGAATCGAGTGGCACGTCGGTTTAGTCGGTGGAAAGCGTACCGATTCTAAAGTGCGCAGGCTTTATTGCGATATTCTTCACGATACCGCGGTAGCGACCTAGGTAGCGACTCAGTGTGGTTGTTTGGGAATCGGTCGTCAGAAATATTTTACTATAACATTTAGTGTATGAAATATTGCTATTATCTATAGCCAAATCGAAAGAGCCAGGGGGTGGGAAACTCGGCACAATGTGCCCGGCACACTTTCGGCACACTCGCCGGCACATTTATAAAGCAAGCTGTCATCAAACTGGCAACACTTTTGAATTATTTTTTTGAAAAAGAAAATAATGAAGAAAACAAAACAAAAAATCATTCCGGCTGTTGCTATTGTAATCAAATTCCTAATCTCATATTCTCATATATTCAATCTCTACTAAGCAAGACAGACTTGATGACGGGGTTTCCAGAACGTTTTAAAGGCATTTCGGAAACGGTACCGAATGTTTAACCTGATTGAGCTGCAAACGTGGCTGCAAATCCTTTAGAAGATCTAGGACGTATGCATGATTAGAACGAGGCCCTGAAGTTTGGGATTTCTAGAGCCAAGGCCAAGTTATTCTTCATTCCGTCAATTTCTGGAGAAATATTGTCCTGGAAAGAACGTAGCCAGTGGAGGGTTTTATACGGTATTGATATGCTTGTGTCGAAAAAATCTAAATCATTGCAGGAATGCCTGACATGCATAAGAATTAGCGAACTTTTTGGTTTTGATTACGAAGCATCTGGACACATCAAAGCGAAATCAAAACAAGAGAAAGGGTGCCAGATGTAGTTAATCAACTGACAGCATAACTGCCAGCACGCCGGCACACTTCGGCACGTTCGGCACATCACCGGCACATTTGGCACAAAATGAAGTGAGCCGAGTTTCTCACCCCTTGGAAAGAGATAATTTTTCTGAGTAAAACGTAATAAAATCACGTTCCAATCTCGATTCCAATCACGGGATTCCAATCCCGATTCCAATAGCTTTGTTTTGATGGTTAAAATAACAAAACAGTTTTAATTTTCGTTGTAGAATGACAGTCAATCGATAAAATGACAGTTCGACCTGAAAAAATAAAATTTCCCAAACAAACTTTAAATGCATTTTAAAAATAGTTCCCGCATTCCAAAATTATGAAATTGGATTTCGACTAATTGGGTGGAGAATTCGATTATAAAATAATCCGGATACCCCTAAAGAACCCAATTGATTAATGCTCCAAGCGAAAAGAAAGAGAAGTTTTGACATCCAAGCGTGACGATCTCATCTACGGCACTCCGCTCGTAAGTCAAAACTGTTTCTTCTTTTTCCTTTATGCTTCTATCAATGGCTGGGTTGCGATTGTCTGGTTTCACCTTAAAAGTTCTCCCGACAAACTCGCCGAGTTTCGCCTTTCGCATACCCCTCGTCACTGCACAGTCGACCTAATCGATGAAATTCCACTGTCACTCATTGGTCCGAGTTGACCTAATCGGTCGAACCTCTTTCAAAATCAGCCATCTTGGTTCAAGTTTCTCTCCCACTGCGGTCAGGTCAGCACTTTACTCCACCAGCACCACTGCTGGAGCCAAAGTATATAAATATGTACCAAGGTAAGAGATTCCCGTAAATGTCAAAAATGAGACTCACCAACACATCTGCGTTAGTTATGAAAAGTTGGTGTTTTTACACTAAAATGTCATTATTTCAGCAAAGTTTGTGAAGTTTTGTTAGTTTGGATGTTTCTAAATGCTGAAAAAATATGTTTAGAATCAATTAAAAAAAATTGTTACCGATTTTCAAATGGCGATATTTTCTGTTTTATTGCATGGAGGTCACATTTAATCCAGTCAGATGCAATTAAATAATAGCTTCTAAGATGGGAGTGCTAAATTTCTTAAGAAAGTTTGCTAAATAGTGATGTGCCCATACAAATCAGCGCAAACTTCATAACTATTTTTTGCTTTTTTCCTTTTCTCACTAATCCGTGAATATTAGCGGGAATCTCTTACCTTGGTATTTAGATACTTTGTGCTGGAGCTACGAAACTGTGACGTCATCGTGTGTACGGTGGTTGGATTTTATGACGCAACTGACACACACCCAATTAAATTCGTCGATTCGGCACACCTCTGAGCGCACAGTTTTGACAGTCGACCCAATCGACGAAAGAAAAGAAACCACATCGCCACCGCGAACTAGCACGGGCGAAGAAGAAGAGAGCCATCAGCTCAGGCCAGCAGCAGCAGCAGTGCGCTCCACTGCCACAGAAAGAAGGAAAAAAAATCGTGCGGAGTCGAGTGTAAAAAGAACGTCGAGCTGAGGAGAGCGCTGGTCGAGTGTGTGGTACGTGCGTGTGTGCCTTGCGTTTTCTGGGAAATTTGGGCCATTTTCCGTCGTTCAGAACAAGTGGATTTGCAGTGAAACTGCCGTGTGCGGGATTGCGGAAACCAAGGCGACCGAGAAAAGTGTTGGATTTTTCGGGGCTCTTCGCAGAGGCGATTGCTCTGGTGGTGCTGGTGCTTATTGCGTTCCGTTTTCCCCTCGTCACGCCAGAGGAGCGAGAGCAGTTGTAACAAACGGGTCCCGTTCCATCGTTCCGTTTCCATCCGTCCGCGTTGCGTTCGTCGTCGTCGTCGTCCGTCCGTCCCGTCATCCATCTTTCGTCGTTCGATTTTGAGATTTTTTTTTTCGTTCGATCGACGAAGAAGTCGTGCGTGCGTTGTATGTGTGCCGCGTCGTGTACGTGTGCCGCGGACGGTCCAAGCCAAGAAAGTGCGTTTTTCTTTTCGTGGTGGGTTTGACGAGTGTGGCGCCCGGAAGAACGACGGCGAAGACGAGAGGCTGAAGGTTTTTTTTTCAGTTTTCAGTTTTTCTTCCTCTTGTTGAGATTTTCTCTCCCCCGTCCTCGATTGTTGCGCCAGTGTAGGAAGAAGAAGAAGAAGGAAAGAGTGTGTGTGGTGGAAGACGAAGAAAACGAAGTGGCCCTCGAGTGAAGTGAAGTTTGAAGAAAACGAAGAATCAACACAAAAGGAATCGAAGGGGAAGAAGGAGAGGGGGGAAATTTTGAAGTGAACAAGGAAGACTAGTGAAGGAAGGGAAGAAAATTCTAGTGTAACTTTTGATTGGGTCCTATCTGCTAAATGTAAACAGACCTAAGTTTGTTCCTATCAATACTTATGTACCATTTTCTTGACCTTATATATGGTACATCCAGAATAGGTTATCGTTATGAATAAATAGGGTAATAAATATAATTTGGACATGCACGGCGGTGTATGTCTTGTTCCGGGGAGCTAATAAAAGTAGATACTTCTCAATATCGATTATTGGATCAAACAGACTCTATTCTGATGACTTACGTTGAGAATACGTTGAAAAATAGTTTTGTAACTACCAGGTTTACGTTATCACTAATAAATTGCAAATACGCTTAACAATTAAGAATTTACTTCAAAATTATCGACAATGTAAATTATTTCACTAAAACCCCTCAAATGCACTGCTATGCAAAACGACATACACTTCACAGTCACATACAATATTCACCTTAAAATCGTTGAATTAATGTTCAATAAAGAAGCATCGTGCATCGTGCCTGCCACACGATATACACATGCAAAATGGTCATTGGCAGAGGAAGCTCTCAGTTAAAAACTGTGGAAGTGCTCATAGAACACTAAGCTGAGAAGCAGGCTTTGTCCCAGTGAGGACGTTACGCCAAGAAGAGAGGAGAGGAAAGAAGCATCAGACAGTCAAGCTCTTAACATTCCTCTAGAACATTTAAAACAGATGATGTCCAGAATACATTACAAGTTTTCTACTGTAAATATATTTTGGTCATCTGACGAACTACATGGGGATGCTGTGCGAATACATACTTGGAAGTGTATTCCTTGATTTTAACATAAATTGTAATAGTTATCAAAATAGATACCTGTTAGTCGAAGAATTTGATTATTTGCAAGAAAATGTTTGTTAATTATCCTATTTTGCTTCAGAAGGGATTTGAACATTTGAAACATGTTTTGAAACAACTACTTGTTTGCAGTTTTGCTACAGGGTATATTCCCAAATCCTGGCGGGATATTACTGTGAAGTTTATTCCGAAAGTGGGTCGTGCGTCGTATGAAGAAGCAAAGAGTTTCAGACCTATCAGTTTGACCTCTTTTCTTCTGAAATGCTTAGAACGCATTGTGGATCATCACATCCGTGATGTTCATCTGGCCAACGTGCCTCTTCATGTGAACCAACATGCCTACCAATCTGGTAAGTCCACTGTGACTCTTTTACACAAGGTTGTTTACGATATCGAGAAAGCATTCGCTCAAAAGCAATCTTGTTTGGGTGTTTTCTTAGATATCGAGGGTGCTTTTGACAACGTGCCTTTCGATGCCAAAATTTTTGGAAGCCGCACGGAGTCATGCATTATCTCCAATGATTTCCAATTGGATTCACCAAATGCTCATAAACCGATATCTCTTCTCGACATTGCGTCTAGCAGGGATTAGGAAATTGAGTGTTTGTGGATGCCCCCAAGGGGGAGTCTTATCACCGCTTTTGTGGAATCTCGTAGCAGATTCGCTATTGAGGCAACTCAATACTAGCGGTTTTCCTACTTATGGTTTTGCCGACGACTATTTAGCATTGTTAGTTGGTATGTGTATCACCACACTTTTCGACCTGATGCAAAACGCCCTTCAGGTAGTTGAGAGTTGGTGTCGCCAATATGGCCTTTCGGTTAATCCAAGTAAAACATCTATTGTTCTTTTTACGGAAAGGTGAAACCGTAATGGCGTTCGACCTTTGCGTCTCTTTGATTCTGAAATCGATGTGACTGAACAGGTAAAGTACGTTGGAGTCATTCTTGATTCCAAGCTTTCCTGGACACCTCACATTGAGTTCAGAATCAAGAAAGCTTGTATGGCCTTCGGGCAATGCCTGCGAACCTTTGATACAACTTGGGGTCTAAAACCCAAGTATATCAAACGGATCTACACAACTGTGGTTCGGCCAATATTGGCTTATGGATGTCTTGTGTGGTAGCAAAAGGGCGAAATGAGAACAGTCCAATCAAAGTTAGGCGATCTCCAAAGGATGTGCTTAATGGCGATGTCTGGAGCGTTCTCTTCAACTCCCACGGCAGCGCTCGAAGTTCTCTTTGACGTTGCTCCACTACACATTCATCTCAAACAAGAAGCACTTTCTTGCACTTACCGTCTACGGGTACTCGGTCTACTAGAGGAAACTCATGTGAATCGTACATCAACACACACAAAAATGGAACACTACAAATGCAGGATAACATAAAACGTCACAAATTAACAAACTGCCACACAAAGCATAAATCGAATCCTGAAACCCCCAAATGGAAAACGAAGTCCTATCCCAGGATGACGAGGTTTCATAATATTATGTTTGGCCCTTTAGTCTATCCTGTGATTGTGTTCTCTCTGGCTGGTTCACACTTTCAAATTCTTAGCCCAGAGAGAAGAACAAAGTTGCTGGAAATTAAAATCTATCTTGTGAAGCTGAGTCAGTCTAGGAAAAAGAAATGTCAGCCCGAATACAAATTTAGATGTAGCTAAAAATTAGCAAACAACATCAATAGGACAGATCGGCGAAGTACTAGATTTGTAGTAATGAGCTGAATTTTAGTATTGTGAGAAGGTCAATTCTCCGTTTCTGCAATGAAATGAAGCAAAAAGCGTGGGTATTAAGATTCCTTGCCTAATTTGATGCTGTTTGAGCAAAACTTTGGGCAACAGTGTTGTTGTTTTCTCCATTTCTCGCAACATAAACAACATAGTTATCCAAATTTTTGCTCAAACAGCATCAAATTAGGCAAGGAATCGTAATACCCACGCTTTTTATACCATTTCATTGCAGAAACAGAGAACTGACCTTCTCACCATACTAAAGTTCAGCTCATTACTACAAATCTAGTACTACACCAAACGTACCCCATACACTAGTACTGTCGTTTTATGTTGTAGCTTTAATGTACACTCAGAAATAAAAGTATACACGGAATTACTATTATTTATGCATTTTGTATCCGCATCTCTCTCACTCTCTTTCTGTTTTCATGCTAACTGGTGCTTCGCCTGGGTTGACGAAACACTTCTCTTCAACCCAGGCTAAACGGCAGATAGCATGAAAACAGAAAGAGAGTGAGAGAGATGCGGATACAAAATGCATAAATAATAGTAATTCCGTGTATACTTTTATGTCTGAGTGTACACTGACTTCAGCGTGACATACACGGAGAAACTGAAAAACTCAAAATTAGGTACTTTTAAACTCAATTTTGAGTTCTTTTTCATCTCCCTTTTCATGCGCTCTTTCTGTTGTTGTCAGAGAGTGAAGAGAGAAACAGCCCAACTTTTGCAGTTCCGTGCGTCAAGCCAAAACTGAGTTTCTAGCACAGTACTCAAATTTGAGTGAATACAACCTAGTCAAAATTTCGGTTGAGTGGAAAAAACTTAGAATTAGGTTTTTTTTTCACATGGAAGCAAGCGGGAACAACCCAACAAAAACATCGATTCCATCAACTCAAAATTGGCTTGACGCACGCAACCCCGAAGTTGGGTGGAAAGAACTCACTTTTGGGTAGTTTCGTCTCTCCGTGTATGAAAACATGACAATGCATCTAACTTCAATTCTACATTAGCATCTAACGTCATACTGATGTCAAACGATGTTCATATGAGCATCAAGATACATAAAAAAACGTTAGGATCTGATGTTACATCAAAATATAACGTCGTAAAAGGACGTACATACTCATGTGCATCAAGATACATCCCAAAACATTAATGTTGCATCAAATTTTTACGTCATGCTTGTATAAGCATCAAGAAACATTCAAAGACATTAGGCTCTAATGTTACATTAAAAAGTAACGTTATGTATTGTAAACCGATGTTCTCCTAAACATCAAGATACATCTAAATTCTAATGTTACATTATGAGCTAATGTCGTGCTGATGTTGAACGAGGTACTCTTTAAGAATCAAGGACATTAGATGCAGAGGTAGCATTAGATAGAGAAGGTAGCATACATCAGGAAATCAAATGTTTTTGATGTCATGAACAATACCCAGAACATCACAACCTGATGTTTTCAGACATTTCTTTGATTTGCAAAAGCGTTAGATTTAAATGTTTACAAAGTTTTTTGATGTGCAGAAACAAGACTAAAACGTTTTCTGATGTATGTAAACATTAGATGCAAACGAATGTTTTACGATGTATACAGTGTCAGACAAAACAATGAGATCACCGGTCCTATTTCATACAAAATGGCCAAGTTTGACGATATGGTTCTCGGTTTCTAGTAAACCGATTTAGCTGAAATTTTGACAGTTAACATGAAAGTACGGGAATTTTGATTTGTATTAAATTGATCGAGCTCTGCTCACTACTTCAAAAGTTATAGATATATGGTGCGACAAAACTCTAACACCAGAATTTTATGATGATTATTTGCGCTCAATTCAATACAAATGTTTCCAAGTTTAAATGGCATCCTTAATTTTAGTACTTGTTTATCAATCATCAAGTCTCAGATACTCTCACATATCCTTTGGTAATGGCAAACTGAAAGTGGTCCTATTATTTTGTCGTTTCGTGTATCTATAACTTTTTATGTAGTGAACAGAACTTATTCAAATAAATTTAAATCAAAATTCACGTAACTCCATGGCGACTGTCAAAATTTCAGCCAAATCGATTCATTAGAAACCGGGCATCACAACGCCAAACTTGGTCATTTTGTATGAAAAATGGCTGGTGGTCTTATTGTTTTGTCCGACACTGTAAAACGTTACATCTTAACGTTTTCAAATGCAGATACATCAGAAAACGTTGGGTTCTAATGTTACATTCTAACCTAACTTCGCACTGATGTTGAACGACGTACTCATAAAAAATAGGAAACACTCAAAAACGTTTACATCTAATGTTACGTTAACAGCTAACGTTGCACAAATTTCCCGAATGGAGGAGAACGTGCCTCTAGAGCCGACCTACTGATACCTGATACGTTAACAGCTAACGTCATGTCATGTCATGTTGATATGTGCATAAACATCAAAATACATTCAAAAACGTTATCTTCTAATCTTATATTATACGTCATGCTTAAGTAAATTGAACTACGTAAAAACATCGAAATAAATGTGGTGAAATGAGATTCTAACGTGTTGAACCACGAAGATATCAATCGATAACGAACTTGGTTCTCCTATCATGTAAAGGGAAATGCTCGTGTATTGCGCATATCAAAAATTCTAATATATCTTTGGGCCTAATGTGCCCCTTTAGCAAACGGTAGAGACATTAGAAAAATGTCGGAGTAGTGTTCCAAAAGTTCCAATATGCGAATGCGACAAATTTGGCTTTCGTCCTGTCCATGCTTCCTCCGGAGTCGTTTCGCTGGCCTTTCGTTGGCGATCGGTTGATTAAATAGACGGAGTGCAACCCGGTTACCACCCCGATGAACACAAGCGAGAAGCTGACGAAGAAAATGAGTCCGTCGACGGCTGAAGAGGAGGAGCGCATGCAGGATGTCCCCTACAGAGAAGCTGTGGGCTGTCCAATGTATCTCGCCCAAAGCACACGACCGGATATATGCTACGCCGTGAACGTGCTCAGCCAATTCAATTCTAATCCTGGTGAAAGGCACTGGAATGCGGTGAAGCACCTATTGCGATACGAAAAAGGGACCTCCAAATGTCGCGTGGTGTATCATCGAAACAAGAACTCGGATATCAACGGATTTTCCGACGCGGATTGGGCATCAGATCACGATAACCGAAAGTCCACCACAGGCTACGTGTTTACCGCTCAAGGAGGAGCCATCTCGTGGTGCTGCAAGCGGCAACAAACCGTTGCTTTATCAACCTGTGAAGCCGAATACATGGCGTTATCGGCAGCGGTTCAAGAAGCCTTATGGGGGAAGCGTTTACGAGGCTTGTTCGAGAAAGAGGAAGCGATCGTAATTCACTGTGACAATCAGAGTGCCATTTCCGTGGCGAAGAATGGTGGCTGTCAACCAAGGACCAAACACATCGATATACGCCACCATTTCATTCGTGATGCATGGGAGAAAGGCGATGTTCAAGTGGTCTACATCAGTTTTTGCTTTGTTTTCTTAGAACCTTTAGAAACCTATCAAATTTGAAAATAAGGTCGCACTACATAATTACACCAAGGACTCCTCGTATGATTTCCGGGAGGAATCTTAGAAGGAATACTAGGAAGTGCCTGCAAGAAAATTCTGGACTAATATCTGCAGAAAATGCTGTACGAAACTCTGAAGGAACTTCTGCAGGGATTTCTGGTAGTACAAGAATCTCCCTTAGAGAGATCCCTGCAGAAACTTCTGAAGAAATCCCTGGTTGGAATTTTCGACGAAGGAATTTAAGGAGGAATCTCAGAAGAAACATCTGCAGGACTTCCTGAAACTCCTGGAGGAATCTCTGAAGGAACCCCTAGACTAATTTCTAAAGACCTCCAGCAGGAATTCCTGAAGAAACTTTTTGATGGAATTCTTCATGGATCTCCAGGAGGCATTTATGAGTCCTCCTGAAAGAATCTCTGAAAAGGATACTTGAGCGAACTCCTGCTTAAATAAACTTCTGAAGTAAGTACTATTGAACACCTGAAGGCATCCCTCCTGAAGCTATTAAAACTCCTGGAAAGATCATCAAATGAACTTCTGGAGCATTCCTGGAAAGAACTCCTGAAAGAATCTCTGAAAAATGCACATGAGGCATCCCGAAGTAAATCTAAGATGAATCCTCGAAGGAATTTCAGGTGGGATGCTAGAAGGAATTCCTGTAGGAGGAAGCCTTGATGAAACTCCCGGAGTGATCCCTGAAGGATCTCTTTGAGCGATCCCTACAAAACGTCAGAAGAAATCCCTCGTTGTAGTTCTAGAGGAATTTGTGAAGGATTTCCTAGAGGAATCTCTGAGGATTCCTCCATTGATAAAAGAATAGTACCAGTTATCCCTACAGTCCATAGATTGTTTGCTAGTCCAGGAAGGCCAAAACATTCCAGGGACAAGTAGAGCTGAAAATTATTCTTTTGCTCATTCGGGAAGTTCTGGAAAAGGTGTAGTTACCGCCCGGTGCTAAAGGATTAGACAGCCAAGGGCAACAGAATGCCCATGGTTACAAAAATCGAAGAGCTGATGATTCGGGTAACCAAGGGAAAAACAAAGCCCATGGTGCTAACAAATCAAAAGCCAGGAAGCCCAGCGAAACTACTCCAGAATCAACTCCAGCAGAGGCATTAAAGTGTTCCGCCAATTATATTATGTTATATTTGTTATCAATATAAATACTAAGTGGTTCAGCTGTGCTCAGCAGAAGATTTATTAGAGAACAGTTAGATGTGGGATTAATTCAAGAGCCCTGGGTAAATAGTGGAAGGGTAATGGGTTGCTTTTCGCAGAATTGTAATCCTAATCCAAGAACAGCCATTTAGTAAGTAGGAGAACAAAATTTGTCCCAATAACTGAGTTTATTACAAGAGACATTGTTGCGATTAAAATGGAGGGCCCAACAATCCAGGGAAAAACTGAGATATGCATTGCTTCAGCATATGTTCCAGGAGACGTTGATAATGTGCCTCCATCTTTGGTCGTAAATTTGGTTAATTATTGCAAAAAAAACGCCTAATTTGTTATAGGGTGTGATGCAAATGCCCATCATACCATATGGAGCAGTACTGACATTAATAAAAGGTGAGGATCTCCTGAATTACATTTCGTCTAATAACAGACATGCAATGAAGGGGAATCTCCAACTTTCATTAATGCTATTCGACAGGAAGTTTTAGATCTTAAGCTTTGTAGTTATCTGCTATCAGATAAGATCGTGAACTGGCATGTTTCTGATGAGCAAAACTTACATCTGATTGGGTTCAGTATAAACAAGCCCTTACAGAATACAACAGAAAACTGAGGCTAGCCAAACGGAAAGACTGAAGACGGGTATGTGAAGACATCAATAACGTTCATACAGCTGCAAGGCTTCATGAAGTCCTTTTGAAAGACCATTCAACTGGTCTTGGAAGTCTTGAAAAAACAAAATGGCAGTTTTACTGTTGATTCTTCTGAAACATTGGAAGTAATGATAAGAACTCACTTCCCCGGGACGATTCCTTATTCGGATGAAGAACAGAACTCAGATAAGGCAAGACATGCACGGTTGGCCAGTGACTATCAAAAAGCTTGTGAAATCTTCACACCGTCGAGGGTCGAATGGGCATTGAGTTCTATTCAACCCTTCAAATCTGCCGGGAAAGATGAAATTTTCCCAGCTTTACTTCAGCATGGAAAAGAGGCGATTTGTCCGCTCTTATCCGAAATATTCAGAGCCAGTATTACCCTTTAGCTTACATACCTAAGGCGTGTTGTTTTTATCCCAAAAGCTGACAAACGGGACATAACAACTCCAAAAGCCTTTCTTGTGTTCTGTTAAAGACTATGAAGATAATAGTGAATGACATTTTCAAGTCTGCCTTGGCTTAGTAGAAATGCCTCTAAGCAAATTTCAATTTGCTTATAAAAGAGGCAAATCTACCATATCAGCGCTACAGTCGCTAGTCAGCAAAATTGAGAAATCGACTCAAGCCAAGGAAATAGTCGTGATTGCTTTGCTCGACATTGAAGGAGCATTCGATAACGCATCCTACAGCTCAATGCGTTCAGCAATGGAAGCAAGGGGCTTGCATAAATGCATTATTGAATGGATAATATCGTTGCTTAAAGATCGAGAGATCTCTTCCTTTCTTGGAGGTGCGCAGCTATCAGTAGCATCAGTGAAGGGCTGTCCTCAAGGAGGAGTACTATCGCCCTTATTGTGGTCTTTGGGGTAGTGGACGAACTCCTTAAAAAAGCTCATCAATCAAGGCTTTGAGGTTATTGAATACGCAGATGATGTAGCTACTCTGATACGTGGAAAATATGACGACACGATATCCAGCCGGGTACAATCTGCGTTGAATGTTACCATCAAATGGTACCGAGAGAAGGGATTAAACGTAAATCCTTCAAAAACTGTAATTTTACCTTTTACTAGAAGGTTAAACATTAATCTTTCTGAACCTTCTTTAGATGGAGTTCAAATTCAGTTCTCAGAAGTAGTTAAACATCTTGGGGTAACTTTGGAGACTGAATTGGAATTCACATTTAAACAATATTTTAACCAAAGGTATCAATGTCCAACCTTTGGGTCTGCAGCAAAGCCTTAGGAAAAACCTGGGGTCTTAGACCTAACACGATTCACTGGATCTATATCTGTTGCAATAGCCCGGCCTAAGATTACTTATGCTTCACGTGTTTGGTGGCCCAAGACAAATGAGGTAACCTCTCAAAAGAAGCTAAGTAAGCTACAAAGACTTGCTTGTATATCTATGACAGGAGCAATGAAAAGCACTAGCATCAGTTGCTTTGGATGCCCTTCTCAATATACTGCCATTGCATCAATTTGTTAAACTACAAGCGGCATAAAGTGCCCTGCAGTTTATAATAAAGTCCTAGACGGGGAAATGTTGGGACAAAGTTGGTAAGAAACTTTGAAAAAAAAAAACCATAGGGGAAATATAAATGGAATTATAAAAAAAATCTTTGAATGATTTCTCGAGAAACTTCTCGGGGATCTACTTGAGGAATCAATCTATGATTGAATTCTTGGAGAAATCACCGATGAATTTCTTGGAGGAATCCCTGATGGAACTTCTGGAGCAATCACTGATAAAACTGAAGAAGTTCCTAACGAAATCTGTGGAGGCATCCCTGAAATACCTACTGAAGGAATTCCTAAGGGAACTCCTGCTGGAGTAATCCCCAAAGGAACTCTTGCTGGAAAAACTCCTGGAGGAATCCCTGAAGAAACTTGTCCTGAAAGAGTCTCTAAAAAATCTCCTTCTGGAAGAATTTCTAAAGGAACTTCCTGTAGGAATCTCTTACGGAACTCCTCGTAGAGGAATCCAAGGTATTCTCAACGAAAAACAGGTGGAGTTTTGAAGAAAAACTCCATACATAGATAGATAGCAAATCATTAAACAAATATCTGAAGAAAATTCTAATCCCTGGAAGAGTTTTTGAGATGACAGGCTTTCTCCAGGGTTTATTCTGGTATCCATCGGATTTCTAGCAATTTTATTCAAAAATATTAGTATTCCATCGTAATTTCCAGATTTCCGTAGCAACCAAAACTCGATTATCCGGGTAGTTAGTTTATTCATGCTGCTCTGTATGTTTATATTGATTGATATGCCTGTGGAAGGCAGTGTTCATGAATTCAGATCCTGAGGATCTCAATCAGTCAATATTGAGATTCTTTACTTAAATCCTCATACTGAGCAACAAGTTTCAGTCTTCCTTGTGGGATTCCAGGGCTAGTTTTATCTGGGACTCTAGCCGAAGTTCTTTTTAGGATTTCTGCAGGACTTCCTTCCGGAATTGATCAACCAATTCATTCCAGTTTCTGTTGGATTCCTGTGAAAACAATCTTAAAACACTCGACAGGCTTTCCTACTCCTATTTCTTCAGGGGTTCCTCCTTGGTATTATCCAGGACTTAGTTCTAACTTCCAAGTATTCCTCATGCTTAGATAGCATTCATGGAGATGGAGCTCTAGGAGGGATCTGTAGAACAAATACCTGGAGGAATCACCAGTTGCCCTATCACAAACAAGCCTACATGTAACGATTTCTTGTTCCCGGATAATCGATTCCGTCCTGTACAGGCAAAATGAATTATAAGTTAGTGAATTTATTATTACGGATTCTAATTAACAAATTTTAACACGTTTCTTTTTTGAACACATATTTGGAGATCCGTTACAGGAATCGGTCCCAAAATGCTAGAGTTGACTATCTACGGGTAAGCAAGAAAATTGTAACATGTTGAAATCAATACGTTTGTTGATCACAATATTTCCACTCAATTAATTTCAGCTATTATGGCGGCCATCTATACACTGTAGCGATCTGCTCTGGATTGAGCCATCTTAATTGTTGCTTGGAGTGCAATTACCACACTTAGGGAAGCTCTGATGGCCCTCCGAGGACACAATTGTCCATTTCAATGAAAAGTGCATGAACTTAGGCTTACCTATATTGGTATTGAACTTTATCATTTTCCAAGTCAAACCGATATGTATGGCCATTGAAAGTTGTTTTGGGTATAATGCACCCCAAAAGATGGGTATCAAACTATCCTCCTGGAGGAACCCCTCGAGGACTTCCAGCAGGCAATTCTGTAAGAATCCCAGTAGGAACTCTTGGAGAAATTTTTGGAAGAATCTTAGTCGGAACTCCTGGAAGAATTCCGGAAGAAATTTTTGGCGGAATCCCAAGAGGAACCTCAGGAGAAACCCCTGTGGGAATTTCAGGAGAACCTCCTGAAGGTTCCACAGGAGTTCCAGCAGGACCTTCTATAAGGAATCTCAAGATGAACTTCTGGAGGAATCCCAGGAGGATTTCCTGGAGGAACCCCAGCATTAACCTCTGTGGGAATTTCAGGAGGAAATTCTGGAAGAATCCCCGAAAGAACTGAAGGAATCCTATGAGAAACTCCTGGAGGAATTCCAGTAGAAACTCCTAGATGAATCCCAGGAAGAACTCTAGGAGGAATCCCAGGAAGCAATCCAGGAGGAACTTTTGTAGAAATGTTAGACTGAACTCGTACAAGAATCCCAGAAGGAATTGCTGGTGGAGTTCCAGAAGAAACTGCCAGAGAAATCCCAGGAGGGACTCTTTAAGCAATCTCAGAATAACAAGCTGCTGGAAGAATCCAATAGTAACAACTCCTGGAGGTTTTTGGACTCTAGACTTTTTCGCCATGCCAAATATACCCAAAATGCATGGTTTTAGAAACTAAAACTTCTTAAAATAGCCGCCATCTTGGATTCCCGATCGCCATTTCGGATATTCTGGTCGCCATTTTTGAACTCCGGCCATCTTCCCCATACTAAATATATCCATATTGCATGGATGCAGAGCCCAAAACTCCATAACACAACCGCCAACTGGCATTTTGAGCCACCATGTGAATTTTAGACCGTTATCTTGGATATTCTGGTCCTATTCATGAACTCCAAAATTCTGCCCCATACTAAATATACCCATATTGCATGGTTTTAGAGCCTAAAACTCCATTAAACAACCGCCATCTTGAATTTGCAGTCGTCATCTTGGATTTCAGACAGCCGCTATCTTGAATTTTGAGTTTCTCCTAAATTATTTATTGAGGTATTTCTGAGGTTTCTTCCTGAATTCCTCGTTGATTCTCTCCGGGTATGCTTGTTACGTTTGTAAAATAGTTTAAGAACGTCCACGAATTAGATTCTCAGATTCGTGGAAAATTCTTCGATTGTTGCGCTTACGTTTGTATTTATTTGTGAACGTTTTGTCAGTTTGTGCTATACGTTTCACTCTGGTTTGTGAATCTGTCCCTAGCTAGTATTCAATTAGCATTTGTAGTGCTCAGACCGTTTCTAACAACAATCAAGTACAAGACGTGCAAATCGTCCCCTAGCACGGACATCAAAATGTAAATTCGTAGGTCTTGTGTTTGTGGCCCGAATCAGGGTGGTGCCCCTTAGGATTAGAAATTCTTAGACCAAAACAAGCTATGAATGCAGCAACAGATGCTACGAACTAAAAGGCGAACTGCCTAGCAAAGTACAATTTTAGGATGACTGATGATGGATCAAGAACACTCATGAAACCTCGTCATCCTGGGTTCGGAATTCGTTATCCATTTGCACAACTGAGCATAATTTATGTTATGTGTTGCATGTTGTGTTTTGTGCATTTGTAACGTTCAATCATTTTTTTTTTTGTATAAATACACGAACGTGCCCGACACGGAAACTAAAAATTAGCATTTGTAGGGTTCTGCTAATGGTTGTCCCAAATGTTTCGTCCAACGTGGGGCACGACTCATTTGTAGTGTTCCGTCAAACTTTATTTGTTACATGCTTTCAAAAAATTCCTTCCAGAGTTCCTCCCAGAATTGTACCAGTTTCGCTTAAAGGTTTTCCCGTGATTCCGGGAGCTGAGTTGCGCCAGGCATTTTGCTAATAGTTTAGCCCGAGAATTCTCCTGGAGTTGCTCTCGGGAGGTAACTTCGGACTTCCATGTGTAGAATGAGAAGATTTCACCAGGATTTGTATCGGAATTTGTATCCTGGGCTTTTCCCTGAGAAATGCTAAAAGGTTACATGGTAGGGAACCCGGGAAATTATAAGAATTTCGAGTGTTATCCTGGTTGAGCCTTCAGAAGGAATCCGGTACTCTTGGAAGTAATTTCATAAATAAATATAAGGACGAATTACGGGAGAAATTTTAGGAGGTAATCCTGGATGGAAAGAGTTCTGAAACGGATTCCAGAAAGAAGCCTGTAATGAAATCAGGAAGGAATCCCGGAAGTAGTTTTGTATGGACCACGGTAGAAATTCCGGGAGGAATCCGAGGAAGAGTTCTGTATGAATTTGCTGAAGTATTACCAGGAAAACCCCCGGAAAGTATTCAGGATATCCGTAATAAGTTCAAGCGAAAAGCCCGAAAGTCCGAATCTTAGAGGGACCCCTGGTGAAATTCTTGGGGAACTTCCTGTGAGATATTTTTGAGGATTCCTGGAGGGATTCTTGGATGAATTCTAGGCAGATGTCTTGGAGAAATTCCTGGATGAATTCTCGGAGGACTTCCTGGTGGAATACCAAGAAGAATCTATTAAGAAATTCCTGAAAGAGTTCCTGGAGTAATTCCTGAAGGAGTTCCTGGAGAAATTTTTAGCGTAATTTCTTAACAACTTTCGGATGAATTTTTAAGGAGATCCCTGAAGGAATTCTCCGACGAATTCTTAGAGTTATTCCGGGAGTATTTTCTTGAGGAATTACTAAAGGTTTCCTGATGGACCTTGGGAGAGTATTCATGGAGAAATTTCTGGAGGAATACTTGAAAAAATTCCTAAAATATCCCTGGAGGACTTTCTGGAAGAATTCTTCGAGGAATTACTGAACAAGTTCTTGGAGGATTTGCTGAAGTAACTTGTGTTGGAATTCCGTGAAAAATGTGTACATGAATTCCTGGAAAAATGCCTGAAAGTAATCTCAGATGAATCCCTGGAATAATTTTCGGAGGAATTTCTGGACGATTTCCTGCAGGTATTCTGGAGAAATTCTTTAAGGAATTTCAGAAGAAATTCCTTGAGAGCTATTGGGGAAAATTTAAAGAGGATTTCTTGGAGAGGTTCCTGGAGTGATTATTGTAGAAATTTCTGGTACAATTCTTGGGGGAACTCCTGGAAGAACTTTCGAAAAATTTCTTGAAAAACTCCTGGAGGAATTCTTGGAGGAATACCTGGAAAGATTTTATAAGGAATTATAGGTGAAAGTCCTGAAGGAATTTCAGAAGGATATTTTGGAGGAGCTACACCAATAAAGTTAAGAGATTCAAGAGTACAGCTTAAAGGTCCTAATTCCAGAATAGTTTGGATGACCTAGATCACCAAGTGAATGTTGCTAAGTTAGCAGAATTGCACTCTGAGGCTCTATGAGTAGCGTAGATTATGTTCCGCGAGCATTCGCTACAATAAGAATATCATAAGACTTACAGATATTGCGACCATTTGTATGCCAGTGGACACCAAAATAGCAACACATAGGGAAGTGGAACCATCTCGGCAGGAATCTTATTTTGGGCACTTTTCTGCTATAACTCAGCCAATTGACACAATTTTTGGAACGCGATGTGATACGTGTACAAAATTTCAAGTCAGTTGGTTTAGAGTTGACTGAGTTATAGTTGGCCGCCGCCCAAGTGGTTCGCTTCCCTAGAGATACTCGTAATATTAAGAGGTGCAACAGACACAATCGTGAAAGAATTATGCCGATAAAGTGAATAGAAACAAGAGTAGAGCCTGTAGACCTTGAAGGTCCAAAGTCCAGAATAGTTTGAAAAGCCTGGAATATCCCATGAATGTACCAAAAGCATTATAGTTGTGCACTGAGGCTCCATCAGCAGTATAGGCTACAGTCCACGAATATTTTTTGTAATTTAAGCATGATACAGTATGTAGATATCGTAACCCAAACTTCAAAGTGTTTTGGAGGCCTTTCGTATTTCACGGGATGTCCAACTACCACAATATCGAGTTGCACTGCGAGTAGCATTGCGAGGTCTTAGGGACATCAACGTGTCTAAATTTCTTGAGCAGAGTGAACACAAATGATGGTAGATGTTGTAGATCTTAAAAAAATGAATTCCAGAGTAGTTTGGATGACCTAGATCACTCAATTCGTGTACCATGCAATTTTCCCTCAGATTTCCTTTTTGTGAATAGATCTTTTTTCAAATGTTACACTAGGTTTTTCTTTCTCTTATTGCGATTTTCTTCTCCGTCCTCGATTGTTGCCCCGTCGATAATAGAAGAAGGAAAAAGTGTGTAGTGAAAGTCGAAGAAAACGAAGAACGAACCGACAGGGGAGAAGTAGGGGAGAAAAATCTCAATGTGAACAAGGAAGAAGACGTGACGAAAGGGAAGGGAAAGTAGCTATCTAATTTTTGCGTGTTTAAAGATCCTGATCCTGACAAGCGAGAGCCAGATCGTCAACATCCGGAGGAAGAGGGCGCAGCGGCGGAAGGCAGACAGGGATTGATCGGAAGTCGGAACCAAAATACGTAAAAGTGCTCCTCTCCCTGTCCGAGAGCGGCGGAAGCAGCCCCCACCAGAAGTCCCATCAAGATGAATGAATTTATCGTGGCCGGCAAGTATCGGATCATACGGAAGATCGGTTCCGGTTCGTTCGGGGACATCTACCTGGGAATCAACATTACCAATGGCGAAGAAGTGGCCCTCAAAATGGAAAGCCTCACGGCGCGGCATCCCCAGCTGATGTACGAGTACAAACTGTACAAGGTGCTGATCGGCGGCGTCGGAATCCCCCACATCCGGTACTTTGGCCAGGAGCGGAATTACAACGTGCTCGTCATGGACCTCCTCGGACCCTCGCTGGAAGATCTGTTCAACTTCTGCAGTCGCCACTTTACCATCAAAACGGTGCTCATGCTGGTCGACCAGATGATTGGCCGCCTCGAATACCTGCACATGAAGAACTTCATCCACCGGGACATCAAACCGGACAACTTCCTGATGGGCATCGGGCGGCACTGCAACAAACTGTTCATGATCGACTTCGGGCTGGCGAAAAAGTACCGAGACTTCCGGACGCGCATCCACATCATGTACCGAGAGGACAAGAACCTGACCGGAACGGCCCGGTACGCGTCCATCAATGCCCACCTCGGGATCGAGCAGAGCCGCCGGGACGACATGGAATCGCTGGGCTACGTCATGATGTACTTCAATCGGGGCTCGCTGCCCTGGCAGGGCCTCAAGGCCACCAACAAGAAGCAGAAGTACGAAAAGATCTCCGAGAAGAAGATGTCCACCCCGATCGAGGTGCTGTGCAAGGGCTTCCCGGCCGAGTTCGCGATGTATCTCAACTACTGCCGCAGCTTACGGTTCGACGAGGGACCCGACTACATGTATCTGAGACAACTGTTTAGGTAAGTGCATCACAACAGCTGGTTGGTGGTTGGTTCTGCTTCTTGTTTCACGGGGTTATCGTTCCCACGCAAGTGGAGCCTCTTTCGTTGCACTTGATTTACTTTTCCACCGCTTTTCGGGGGCATCATCCGTCCATTCGCATGATCGTGTAGATGCGAACGTTTTTTTTTTGTTTCCCTTTCCTTCTCACGACGAGGAAGCAAGCAATGGAAGATGGAACTAAAGGAAGATGAATATTTTTGAGTTTTATTCGGTGATGATCGATTTGCTAAATTCGGCGTATAATTGAGATACACTTTGTCTCTTAAAATCAGTCAAATGATTCAGCTCCCAAGTACTTGGTACTCAGGGTTATGAATCAAAACCAAGCGTCATTTATTCAATTCATATGGTGTAAAAAAAGCCGGTACCCTAATAACACCGTTTTACTTGCTTCACTATCATGATCTTAATGAAACGGCGATACAATTCTGCGAGCATTCTAAGAAAAGATTGATTGTAGTATTTAGATGATGTCAAATGGTCGAACGGAAGGACCAAGAACCATTTGCATTATTAATCTTTAATATTCTGGACGCCATTATTGGACTCCAGACATCTTTCCCATATCAAATGTACTCATATTGCATGGTTTTAGAGCCTAAAACTCCATCAAATAGCCGCCATCTTGAATTTGGAGCCGCCATCTTGGATATTTTGGGTCGTCATTTTTGAATTCCAGACATCTTCCCCATACTCAATATATCAATATTCGATGATTTTAGGGTCTAAAACTCCATTAAATAGCCACCATATTGAATTTGAAGCCGCCATCTTGGATATTCTAATCGTCATTTTTGGACTCCAGACATCTTTCTCATACCAGATATACCCATATTGTATGATTTTAGGGCCTAAAACTCCATTAAATAGACGCCATTTTCAATTTGGAGCCACAATGTTGGATTTTATGCCGCCATCTTGGATATTCTAATTGCCATTTTTGGACTCCAAACATCATCCCAATACAAAACATACCCATACTGCATGATTTTAGGGCTCAAAACTTCATTGAACAGCCGCCATATTGAATTTGGCGTCATCTTGGATTTTATGCGGCCATCTTGGATATTCAGATCGCCATTTTTGGACTACAGACATCTTCCTCATACCAAATATACCCATATTGCATGATTTTAGTGCCTAAAATTCCATTAAATAGTCGTCATCTTGAATTTGAAGCCGCCATCTTGGATTTTAAAAAGCCATCTTTGATGTTCTGGTCGCCATTTTCGGACTCCGGACCTCTTCCCCATATCAAATATACCCATATTGCATGGTTTTTGAGCCTAAAACTCCAATCTACAGCCGCCATCTTGAGTTTTGAGCCGCCATCTTGGAGCTTTGACCGCCGTATTTGATATTGCGGTCGTTATTTTTGAACTCCGGACATCTTCCCCATACAAAACATACCCATATTGCATGGTTTTAGAGCCTAAAACTCCATAAAATAGACGCCTTTTTTGATTTGGAGCCACCATCTTGGATTTTATGCCGCCATCTTGGATATTCTAATTGCCATTTTTGGACTCCAAACATGTTCCCAATACAAAATACTGCATGATTTTAGGGCTCTAAACTTCCTAGAACAGCCGCCATATTGAATTTGGAGTCACCATCTTGGATTTTATGCGGCCATCTTGGATATTCAGATCGCCATTTTTGGACTACAGACATCTTCCTCATACCAAATACACCCATATTGCATGATTTTAGGGCCTAAAACTGATTGGCATTTTTGGACTCCAGATATCTTTCTCATACCAAATATTCCCATATCCCATATAGTCGCCATCTTGAATTTGGAGCCGCCGTCTTGAATATTAGGCTGCCATCTTGAATTATGTTCCGACATCGTGGAATTTACGGTTTCAAATAGTTAAGCTGTATTACTCCCTTTTTCAAAAGATATCTCAGTAACCAAATATCCAATCGTAATAAAATTTCAGGGCGTTCTACTAGATGTTGTAGCTTTCATTTGATGCTAAGAGAACCCAAATCGGTTGACACACGGCTGAGATATTTATTATGAAATCTATCAAAAAGTTAAGTTGTATTACTTCCAAGAACTCTTCGAGAGATATCTCGGGCCCCAAATGTCCAATCGTAATAAAATTCAATAGGGTTCTACTAGGATATGGTAGCTTTCTTTTGGTCCCAAGAGAACCCAAATCGGTTGAAAGTTCATGTGGTAAACTTCCTTCTGGAGTTTCACCTGGCGATCCTTCGGGATTAGTTTCAGAAGTTGCTTTTTGAAATTCTGGAATGCCTCCAGGAGTTCCATTGGGAATTGTATTCCTCGGAATTCCTCCAGAAGCTCCTCAAGAATTTCTCCAGGAGTTCCTCGGGAATTCCTCTAGCAGTTTCTCGTGAACTTCTCCAGAACTTCGTCTGGAATTCATCCAGGAATTCTTCGGCTATTCTTCCAGAAGTTCTTCGGGAATTTCTCCTCCAGTTCCGCGGAGATTCTTCTAGTAGTTCCTCGGAGATCTCTTCAAGAAATTCTCGGGTATACCTCTAGGAGTCCCTCGGAAATTTCTTCAGGAGTTCCTAGGAAATTTCGCCATGTATTCCTCGGAATCCCTCCAGAAGTTCCTCGAGGAATCCCCGAAACCTCCTCTTGGAGTTACTCGGGAATTCTTCTAGGAGTTCTTCCGGAATTCCTCCAGGAGTTCCTCGAAAATTTCTTAAGGTGTTCCTCGGGAATTCCTTTGGGGTCGCCCCGGAGTTCCTCGGGAGTTTTTTTAGGAGTACCTCTAGAATTCCTCCACTAGTTTCCAGAATTGTTCCAGGAGTTTGCCGAGAATTTTTTCAGTAGTTCTCCGGGAATTCCTTTACAAGTTACTCTGGAATTGCTCCAGGAGTTCCTTGGGAATTCTTCCAAGAGTTCCTCAAGAATTCCTCCAGGTGCTACTCGGGAATTCTTCCAGGATTTCCTCGGGATTTTTTCCAGAAATTCCTCGGGAAATTCTCCACGAGCTTCTCGACATGTCTTCCAGTAGTTCTTCGGGAATCGCTCCAGGAGATTCACGGGTATACCTCCAGGAGTTCCTCGGGAATTCCTAAAGGAGATCCTTGGGAAGCTCTAGGAGCTGCTAGGGGATTTCTCCAGGAAATTCTCTAGAATCCCGCTAGCATTTTATCGAGAATACTTCTACGATATTCTCAAGAAATCATTCAAGAGTTTATCAGAAGTTCAGTTGGATGTTCCTATGGATTACCTTCAGGAACTCCTGAAGAAATATCTTAGGAACTCCTGAAAGACCTCCCGACGATCTCCTGGAGGAATTCCCAAGGATCTTCTGGAGGATTACCCGAAGATCTTCTAGAGGAATTCCCGGGGAACTCCAGAAGGAATTCCCGTGGATCTCCTGGAGGATTTCTCGAAGAACTCTTGGAGGAATGTCCGACGAACTCCTGGAGGACTTCCTGAGGAACTTCTCTCGTAAAACTCCTAGAAGAATTCCCGAAGCACTTCTGGAAGAACTTCCGAAGATCACCTGGACAATTCCCAAGGCACTTCGGGAGCAAGAAGAATTCTCGAGGCCTTTCCAAGAGACTCCTGTAGGAATTTCCGAAGAACTCTTTGAGGATTTCCTGGATTTTTTTAGTGGAACTCTTGGAAAAAAAAATCCGAGGAATCATGTATTATTGCTGGAAGAGTTCTTGGTAGACTTCTGAAGTAAATTTCTGGATGAAATTTTCGAATAATTTATGTAGTTCATTAAGAAAAATCTTTGAGAAATTCTCTGGGAAATCCCTGGGAAGGATTCTACCACAATTACTGCAGGAAGTCTTCGGTTGCTTCTAAAGGAAGCCATGGTATTCGTGGGGAATCCATGGAGGGACTCCTGGGAAATTCCTGGAGAAATTCTCGGGGACTCGTGAAGGAATTTCCATGAAACTCCTGAAGGAATTTCCATGAAACTCCTGAAGGAATTTCCATGAAACTCCTGAAGGAATTTCCTGGGAGCTCCAGGATACACTCTCAGGGACTTCTGTAGAAACTGGGTGAAAACTCCTGCTGAAATTACTAAAGAATTCCCGAGGATATCTCAGAGGAATTCCCATGGATTTCCAGGAAGAATTCGCGAAGAACTCCAGTAGGAATTCCCGAGGATGTTCTGTAGGAATTACCGAAGAACTCGTGGAGAACTATCGAAGGAACTCCTGGAGGATTGCCCGAGGAACTTCTGGAGGAACTCCTGGAAGAATTCGCGACATACACCTGAAAAAGTTTCTGTAAAACTCCTGGATGAATCTCCAAAGAACTACTGGGAGAAATTCCCGAGAAACTTCTGGAACAACTACTGGAGGAATTCCCGAGGAACTCCTGGAGGAATTTCCAAGAACTTCCAGTAGGAATTCCCGATAATATTCTGGAAGAATTCCAAGGAACTCTAGGATGCGTTCCCGAGGATCTTCTGAAGAAATTCCTAATTTGCCCTGTTCCACTCTTGGAAATAAATTCGAGGAACTTCTTGAGGAATTACGGAAAAAACGGGAAAAACCTATTCGAAGGAAATCCTGAAAGAACCAAGCATTATTGCTGGAGGACTTCTTGAGGAACTTTTGAAGTAAACTTCATGGATGTTCTGGAGGGAATTTTCGGATAATATTTATGTAGGTATTTATAGTCAAACCATGGAGAAATTCCCTGGATAATCCTGGAGGTATTCTACCACAAATGCTGCAGTAATTCTTTGGAAGCTTCATAAGGGATACCATACCATCGTGGGGAAGCCATGGAAGGATTCTCCTGGAGAAATTTATCATGAATCTCCTGGAGGAATGTCTGAAGAGCACTTAAAAAGACAAATTTTTGGGAAACTTCAGGAGGACTTCCCGGTGAACTGAGTTAATTCTTGGGAAGCTCCATAAGGAATCATAACAAACTGAGGGAATCCCAGAATAAACTATTGAAGGGATTCCAGACTCCTGGAGGATCAGCAAAAAAAGAATTTTGTGGAAGGTGAACAATACACACCGATCTTAAACGCGATATAGTGCAAATCGTACTAAAATGTGTCCGATGCCATTAAAATTTCACAAAATTAATTTTCATAAAAACATGAAGTTGTTCTTCAAATTATAACGGTAAACATTACTGCCCAACACCCGGTTTCGGTGCTGGCCTGGATGCTGCGTTGCAGTACGTCAACTTTGAACATTTTCAAAGTTTAGAACAGCATCTGGGTTTTTAGTACACGCATGCGGTTGACCCAACAACGCATCTTTGTGGAATTGATGCACTGAAGCCCGTTGCTTCAATTCAAACCGAACTGCCAGTTGAAACTGAAACAAAATTACATTAGAATGGTATATCTACCGGATGTCGGATTAAATTGTACCGAATGTTGGACCAATGTTGAACCAATATCGGGTAAAAGTAGCATCATTGTCAGGTTGGTGGCCGAAACATAAAATAATCAATATCGGATTAGATGATTGTTATGTCTATCGTTCTTGTTGTATCATATTGTTTATCTAATGTCGTATTTTCTTTTTGAACCTGGGTTGGAACTGGATTGGCGGCTAATGTGTAAACAAACAAACGTCAACCAAACTCAAACAAACTTTAGTACAAGCGAAACCGAAGTCGGGTTGGGGTTGAAACTGTGATCTCATCCAGTTTCAACCCAGGTTGGAACTGGATCAAAAAGAAAAACGGCATAAATTATCTGCTTTTGCATGTCCAAGATGTTCACCATAGTTGTCCTTCCACCTTTCAATGCTTGCGTATGTGTCGATCAACCTTTTTGCCTTTCTCGTACACCAAAGTGTACTGAAAGGCTAGATGTTCACTCAAAAAACGAATTTTCGATAGAAGGCTTAAAAAGTCAAGTTACATATACCAATCAACTCAGTTCGACAAATTGAGATGATGTCTGTATGTGTGTATGTATGTATGTCTGTGCGCAATAAATGTTCACTCCCTTTTATGGCACTTCCCATTGGCCGATTTTTCGGATTATAGCTCGAATCGAACCGGAGTTTTACCGCATTGTTTGCTATTTAAAATGGTGCGGATCAGTCAGGGCGTTCCGAAGGTATGACCATTTCAGTGATCCGGACCAGCACCGGTAGAACTGGTCGTATATAAAACTGAACCAAGCCCCTATCATGCGACACATCAAACTGCGCCGATTTTTGAATCATTCAGCATGGTTGACGAATGTTGTGCGGAAATCAACACTGGAGACCAAAAACTCTACGATGTCGGGCTTAAAATTCAAGATGGCGGCTGTTTAATAGAGTTTAAGGCTCCAAAACCATGCAATATGGGTATATTTGGTATAGGGAAGATGTCTAGAGTCTAAACATGACGATGTCTAGAGTCCAAACAATACAGTACCCAAACTGACGATTCGAAAGCATTAACACGTTGAAAACAAATCTTTTAGATAATTTACGTTTGATAAAAACTTTCCTTGCTTAGAGCAGGCATGACCTCAAATAAGATTAGCAATATTTAGACTACTTCGAAGTATAGTCCTGTTTCTGAACGGCAAATAAACAAAAGGCGATTGGTTGAACTGAATCACTTCCTGTTCTTGTTTTATTGACTGCGGCGCGATAATTACAGCAATTAGTCGTCTCACTTGCCACCATCGCATCGGCTAGCGCTAGACGACAGATTCGGAGAGATCGAGATAACGCTAATGAAATTTTGATTGACCAATTTTGGCGTCCTCTTCTCGCGCCTTCTCGCGAAGACTGTGATCAATTCATTACTTGTCGATCAGTCGGTCGCACTTCAAGCAATTTACCTACTGCTGACTGTTGACGTTGACATTGATCACACACGCGAAGCTGCCGAAGACCCGACTTACGCTGGAGAGTGAGATTTGAACGAATGCGAGGTGCGATAGTAGGTGATTATGTATGACGTGACGGGACGGGGGATGGCGGGCGAGAGATAACTGCCTTTCTGAATTCATTTTTACTGCGCTTTTCAGCTGAACTGACTGACAGACTACTACCTACCTACCTACATACTGCTGATCACTGGTTTGGTTTGCGGATAGGTGAGAAAACGTGCAAATTGTGCCAAGGACAGCGATGTTGGCGCTGGTTTGGTTATCGGAACGCTTTTGTGGAGCGTACCTCAACAATGCTCTGTAATGCTGGGGATGTTCAACCCTTTGAAGCCGGCATTTTTCCAAGCGTTATTCTGGAGTTTTTTCTACGTTTTTCTGTAGTTTTGGTGATTGATAGTATAAAACCGGTGGACCAAACTATTCTTGAGTTTAGATCCTTAAGTCTATGGGTGTAACGGTAACTTCTTTCATTATACAAACCTACGATTCATAGTCTATCATGTCCAGTAAGTCTTATGAAAGTTCAATAGACAGTATCAGATCAGTCGGGATATCCTAGGTCATCCAAACTGTTCTTGAGTTTAGATCCTTAAGTCTACGGGTGTAACGGTAACTATACAAAGATATGATTTGTAATGCTGGACATGATCAGCAAGTCTTCTGAAAGTTACAGTGGTTGTTTTTATCAACTCAGCTTCATAACAGTAAGGAGCCCATAACATCCCAAAATTATATAACAAAGCGTATTGATCCTCTAACTGCTTTGGTAAGTACTGTGGATTATGTAACACTACTTAACGTAGTGGCAAAAGCTATTATCACAAGTGTAGACCTGAAGCTATGGTCTCCGGAGTTGTGTTGTTGATCTGGAATATCTCAAAACTATCTTGAAATGAGTCATGATATGCCAGGGGCATTACAGATTACAGTCATAACTTCATTGTGAGACTTACTACGGTTACTATCAAAAGCTAAACTTCAGGATAGTTTGGACGACCCTCAATGTCTCAAAGGTTCCTAATAATATAATGTAGACATCAGGTTGGTCAAGTCACCGCGATTGATTATGAAACTTTACTCAGTAGGTATGTCAGATATAGCTGATGTTACGAGTGTAGACCTGAAGTTCTAAACTCTTAGATACAGGTGGTGTTTTGCTGCGATTGTGGCCCAAGAAATAGTTTGAAAACCATCATCGGTGGTGG
The DNA here is from genome assembly GCF_035046485.1 of Aedes albopictus. NCBI lineage: Eukaryota > Metazoa > Arthropoda > Insecta > Diptera > Culicidae > Aedes > Aedes albopictus. The sequence goes on from NC_085136.1 coordinate 16,135,576, forward strand.
CGTTCTAGTCGCGGTAAAAAAGAAACTGAAGGCAAGTGTCATAGATAGCGATCTTTGGGGGTAGCGTCGAGCAATTATGGGTGCGTATCCAGTTCCAGTGATGAAATCGGTCTACTCCGTGGTCGAACTCGCAAAGGCGTTGGAAAAAATCGTCGTTTTAAGGAATTTCAGTATGTCCTAGATCCCGATCATTTAAGTTTGCATGCCGCTGCCTCTCGACTTCTTGATGGTTACAGACAAATCAACTTCATTACCAACGAAAGCTTCCGGAAGTATTGATCTCTGCTTCGTCAGTGCACAAGATGTTGCTCCGCTCATAGCTACTGCTCCATCACCGTTGGTAAAGGAGGTTAATCATTATCCTCCGTGGATGCTTAAGCTCTTTGCCCACCAGTCCTGCGATACTGAAATAGTTGTTCCGGTATCCTACGATTTCCAAAAAGCCGAAGTATTTTGGAATATCTTGAATCTATTCAATGGAATGATATTCTCGATGCACATGATGTAGATGAAGCCTGGCTGACTCTCTCTTATATTTTGGGACATGTGATCGAGAGACATGTTCCTAAGAAGGTGCATGTCACCAACCGTCTACCTTGGCAAACTCGTGAGCTTCGTATTCTAGAATTCGACAGGAGAGCTGCATTGAGACACTACTCTAAGTACCGGACTTTTTCAGCACGTGTATTTTACTTGAGGGCCAACGTGGCTTATAAGTTAACCAGTCGACGTTGCTACAGCCACTAAATAAACAACGAATTCATTGCAGTCTCCAATCGAAACCACGTGTATTGGAAGTTTCCAGAGGAGTATGTTAACAAATTCCTTGAAGAATTCTCGTAGGAATCCCTGGTAGAATTTCAGGAACAATTCCTGGAAGTATTACTGAAGAAATTCCTGGAGAAATTTGCGGAGGAATTCCTGGAAAAATCCAGTGGCGATTCTCTAACCTCAAATCTACCTGTTCAACGAACGTAAATACTTGAATTTTCTCATCAAATGAGCCTGTAATTTGTAAAAAAAATGGCGAGAATAGTCGTTTCAGGTAAAAAGTGAGGTTACGAGACGCCACTGGAAAAATCCAAAGAGGAATTCCTGAAAACTTAAGGAAGGAAATGAAGAAATCCCCAGAGAAATTCCTGGAGGAATTCTAGCAGCTTTTTCTGAAGAAATCTTTCAAAGGAATTTCGTGAAGAATCTTTGAAGGAATCCCTGGAGGTTTTTCGGGAGGAATCCCTAAAGAACTCCCAAGAGAAATTCCTAGTGGAGTCCCAGACGGAAATTCTGGAGGGATCTCCGGAGAAGTTCCCGGATGACTTTCTGAAGGAATCCTCGGAGAAATTACTGGAGCCATTCCTGGAAAAATATCTGTGAAAATTCCTGGAGGAATTCTTGAAGAATTCCCGGAGGAATTTCTGCAAAAAATCCTGGAAGAATTGTCGGAGGAATTCCTGGTGGAATTTCAGAAAGAATTTAATGAACAATTCCTGAAAGTATTACTGAAGCAATTTCTGGAGGAATATCCAAAAAAACCGCCGGAGAAATTCCTGGAAAAATCCAAGGAGGAATTAGCGGAAAACTTACTGAAGGAATCCTCAGAGGAATTCTTGAAGCACGTTCTGAAGGAATCTTTGGAGGAATTCCTGGATGAATTCCCGGAGCAGTTCGCGGAGGACTTCCTGAAGGATTCCTCAGAGAAACTCTTGGAAGAATATCAGGAAAAATCCTGGAGGAATTCCTGGAAGTATTCTCAGAGGGATTCCTGGAAAAAATCTTGGAAGGATTCCAGGAACAATTCCAATTGGTAGATTTTCTGGAGATATTTCTGGAGGGATCTCCGGAGGTATTTCTGGAAGGATCTCCGGAGGAATTTTTTGAGGAATCACTGGAAGGATTCCTGAAGGAATTCACGGTGGATCCTGGAGGAGTTTCTGGAGGCATTCCTGGAAAAATTTAATGAGAAATCCCGGGGGGAATTCTCGGAGTCATCCCCGGAGGATGATTCGTGGAGCACTTTCTGAATCTTCGGATGAAGTCCTGAAAGAATCCTTGAAGTAATCCCCGAAAAAATCCTCGAAGGACTCCCTGGAGTAATCCCCGGAGGAATTTCTGGAGGAATCCCTGGAGGAATTTGCTGATGACTTCCTGAAGAAATCCACTGAGAAATTTCTAGAGGAATCTCCAACAGAATTCCTGGAGAGAACTTTGGATGAATCTTTTGAGCAATCTCTGGAGGAATATCTGGAACTATACCTTGAGGATTTTTTTGTGGAATCTCTGGGCAAAGTCCATAGGAATTTGTGGTGAAATTCCTGGAAGATTTTCTGAAGGAATTCCTGGGGGATATCCTGGAGGAATTCCTGAAAGAATTCTTGGTAGAATCTCGGGAAGAATTTCTGGAGAATTTCCTGGAAAAATTCCTGGAGGAACCTCTGAAAAAAAAAACCTGGAAGAATTCTCGAAGGAATTCCTGGAAATTTTCCAGAAACAATTTCCGTAGGAATTCCTGGAAGTATTACAGAATAAATTCCTGGAGGAATTTGCGGAAAACTTTCTTAAGAAATCCCCGGGGAATTCCTGGAAGGATCCCCGGAGGAATTTGCGGAACACTTTCTGAAGCAATCTCCGGAGGAATTCCTGGGAGAATCCATGAAGTAGTCTCTGGAAGAATTCCCGGAAGAATCCCAGGAGCAATCCATGGAGCACTTTCTGAATTTTTGGAGGAATTCCTGAAAAAATCCTCGAAGGAGTAATTCTTGGAGGAATTCGCGGATGACTTCCTGAAGGAATCCTCTGAGAAAATTATAGAGGAATCCCCGTAGGATTTTCTGCAGGAATTCCCAAAAGAATTTCTGAGGGAATCTCCGGAAGAATTCCTGGAAGGAACTTCGAAGGATTTTTTTAGCAATCTGGAAGAATTCCTGGAGGAATATCTGGAAGTAATCTGGAGGAATTTACGACAGAATCTCTGGAGGAATTCCTTTGGGATTTTCTGGAGGAATTCCTGGAGGGTATGCTGGACGAATTCCTGGGAGAATATTGGCAGGAATTTCTGGAGCAATAATCAAGGAAATTCCTGAAGGAATCGCAGAAGGAATTCCTGAGAAAATTCCCGGAGAATTCCTTGTGGAATTTGTAGATTTTTTTGAGAAATCTCTGTAGGATTTCCTCGAGGAGTTGGTGGAGCAATCTCCGGAGGGTTTGCTGGAAGAATCTCCTTAATCCCGGAGGAATTCCTGGGAAGAGCCCTCAAGGAATTACTTTAGGTGTCTCCGGAGGACTTCCTGGAATTTGTGCCGAAATTTCCGGAAGAATTCTCGGAAGAATTCCTTGAGGATTCTTTGGTGGAATTTCTGGGGGAATCCCCCTTGAATACCCCGGAGGATTTCCTTGAAGAGTCTCTGGAGAATTTGATTTAAAAATGCCCGGAGGAATTTATGTAGAAATTTTTGGAGGAATCCCCGGAGGAATTTCTGGAAGAATCTCCGGAGGAATTTCTAGAATAAACCCTCCTTGGAATTTCCAAGGAGGATTTATTGGAGTCATCTATGGAGGCATTCCTGGAGGAATTCCCCAAAGTACACCACTATCAATTCTCGAAACAACTTCTTCAGGAAAATCCGGTGGAGTTCCTCAAGTAATTCCCGAAGGATCTCCTGGAGGAATTCACGAAGGGTCTCCATAAAGTATATCTGGAGAAATTTCTGAACGAACTCCTGGAGGTATTCCCAATAGAATACATGAAGGAATAGCTGGTAGATTTCTCAAAAGAACTTTATTAGGAATTCTCTATGGAACTCCTGGAAGAATACCCGAAGAAATTCCTGGAGGAATTTCCGAAGGAACTTAGAAGAATTTTCAAAGGAACTTTTTTAGGAAAAATCGATGGACCTCCACAAGAAACTCCCAAAAGAATTACGGGAGAAATTCTCAAAGGAATACCAGGTGTTATTTTCGAATGAACTTCTCAAGGAATTCTCGAAGGAACTTCTGGAGGAATTCCAGAAAGAACTCGTGGAGTAATTCCCGAAGAATGAGAAATTTCCTCGTAGGAGCCTAATATGAATACCCGAAATATCTCCTACAAGGATTCCTGAAGGAACTCTTCAAGGTATTTCAGAAACAACTCCTGGAGATAATGCCGAAGATTTTTTTTGGAGGAATTCCTGTAGAAACACCTGACTGAATTAGCAATGAAACAACTCGTACAGGAATATCTGATTAAATTCCTGGAGAAACTCCTGAAACAATTGCCGAATAAAAACTTCGTGGAATTCCCGAAGAAACTCCTTGAAGATTTCTCCAAGGAAATCATTAAGAAGTTCCCGGACGAGCTCTAGGAAGAATTTCCGGATGAATTCTAAGCAGGGGCGTACAATTTCGTTTCAATGATACACTTTCGTGCAACATTTGAATGAGTCACTTCAAGTGTTTCATACTTTTTTCTAATGACTCGGTCGTTAAAAAAACTTTTCCACTCATCGTAGCACTCGGTAGTCTCCCACCCGGTCGCATTGCTTGTGCTTCACCCGTCAGAGCATTAGTGTCTCACTGGTGCGCGCTAGTCTCTCAATGGTTGCGGGCGCCGGTTAATTGGATTTAAGTGGTCGAATTTGTTATCCTGTTTCATAAAACATAATTATCATTCTATTGGCGTGCACCACTATTTAAAAATGTGGTTTAAATAGTGTTTTTAGCATGTTGAAGTATTTCAATGACTCATAAATGAAATGAAAATCCAAGTGTATCATCCCATGTTTCATACACACTTGTTTCTGTAGCAGCAACGAACGAGTGTGTTGCTTGGTGAGAGATGAAGCATCACAGCAGTCCGTTCGCATGGGAAACGATTTGCTACAGTCGTCGTACGTCATGTTTTCCTTTCGAAATTGCACGACCCTGATTCTAAGTGATCCTGATGGAATTTTCGAAGGTAGTATTGGAGAACTTCCCGAGGGATCTCGTTAATAAATTTCAGGAGGAATTCCCAAAGAACTCCTGCAGAAATTTCCAAAAGAACTCTTGGGAAAATCTCTAAAAGAACTCCTGGAGAGATTCCCGAAGAAATTCTTTGAGGAATTCCTGGAGCAATTAGTAATGGAACTCTTTGAGGAAGTACTGCATAAAATTTCGGAGAAATTCCTGAAAGTATGTATATCCGAAGAAAATCTTTGAGGAATTCCCGAAGCAAATCCTAGAAGAGTATCTCAAGAAACTCCTTGAAGAATTCAACAAGACACTCCCTAAGGAATTATCAAAGTAACTCCTGGAGAAAATCTCTAAGGATCTACTTGAGGATATCTAGAAGGGATTTTATAGGAATTTTCGAACGAACTGTGGGAGGCGTATCCTGATGAATTCCATAAAAACTCCTGGGGTAATTTATGGAGAAAGTTCTGGAAAAAATTCCGACAGAACTGAAGAAAAAGTTGTCGATGAAAATCTTGGAGAAACTCCCAAATGGAATTCTTGAAGGAATTCCAAGGGGAAAGACACTTCCTCTGCTAACCAGAAAAATCCGTATTTATCCGTTGCTAACCGTCGTTAACCGCGTCTAACTGCTACTCAGATAGCAGCGGTTAGACACGACGGGAACGGATAAATGCGGATTTTCCGGTTATGAAAAGATATGTCATTCCCCTTGAGGAAATCATCGAGGAATTCTGGAAGGCATTCCTGGAGGAAGTTTTGGGGGAAATTTCAAATGCTACTTCTGAGGGAATTCTGCCAAGACTTCCTTGAAAAACATCCAGATGAATGCTCGAAAAAACTCTTGAAAGAATTTTGGTGGAACTCCTACAGCAACTCCCGAGCAATCTCCTTGAGGAATTCCTGAAGAAATAGATCACAAAAACTCACACACTGAAGATGCCTGTCAATCCCAAGATGCTATATCATTAGTTCATTGAGTGTAGTTGATCTGGCGACAGTGGATTATCAACTACGGGCGGTCAATCAAGCTCAAGCTTCTTGTTTTTGCGTTCTCGAAAACGTATGACGCATCTTTGCAGTTCCGAACAAAAGTTTGTTTGGAAACAATTTCAATCTGATTCCTCTCGCAGTACATCCATGTTCTGGTAAACTCTGCTCACGACATAGAAAATAGAATCTTTCATCATTTCCTTCAATCACCAAACGTCCCACGTTATGACAAGCGATTCAAAACAGAAGCAACTCTTGTAAGCTGGAAAACATCAATCGATCTCAAGTTGTGAAATCCAATCAAGCGCCCATCAATGGCAACCACTACGGAACGATGATGATGTGGTTTCTTCGCTAATATACAGCCCAACGCAACAAAATGCGGACAAAACTAGCTCCGAAAGGGCGCTACGCAAAAGTCAGTCCCCAGTTCGAATCGGCTTTAGCTTATCAGTTGCGCCCCCCTCTGTACCTGCCTCTTCGCACCAATAATCAACATCACCTCATAACGATGAGTGTTATCGCCATCGGGTGGTCTCTGTCTTTGATTGTGCCACCTAGTATTGTTGCGCTTATCTTTTATTAGAGTCCGGCGGCGGTCGTACGCCCGCAAGGCATACCGCCGCAGTGACACTCGCAAGGCAAAACAAAAGAAAATATGTCCCCGCCCAAAACAAAAGCACGTGGGTTTCGCGAAGTGACAGATGTTTTTGAATGTATTTGTGATGAACGGCAAGAGTGGCTCAGTAAAATGAGTGTGCTTGCAGTCAAACCTCATGTAACGGAATAAAATACTTGTAGAATCTGGTGACGCTGTCATGATTAGTAACTGTCGCGCTTATATCAGAAGTCAGAGGCAGATAATCGCCATATTCTGATTATTCTTGAGAGGCACAATAGACTGTTCCTTTTTCGAATGGCACACAAGAATTGAGGTACAAACAGAAATTGAGACAGAAAAGGCGTAGAAACGCATTTTCGTTCCTTCGACAGAGACTACATTACCTTGCATATCCCTGAACCCATGTTCTTCAATCTCAACAGATCCACCCACAATCGTCGACGAAAACTACGTACTCTCAATATTTACGATTGATAACAGCCGCACGAAGCTCGACTCTCGCCTTTCACACCGATTTGTACGGCGCAGATCAAAATAAAAACAAAGTAAGGCGCCCCCTTTGCTCCTCTCTCTCTCTCTCTCTCGTGCAAGCTATTTCCGGTTCGGTGCGGCCGTTAGTGTTCTCGTCTCGATGAGATTTACTTCAATCAATGCAATGCATGTTGCTTGCCTTCGACACGATTCACGACGAGAAGAAAGCTTTCTCACACCATCATCCTGCGCAATAATTGGGCTGGTGGTCTTCTATAGGAAGAAACAAGGTTAGTCGACGTCACCGTATACAAACGAAAAACAGAGACAAGAAGGGACGGTGGTGGTACAGTAGTTGGTCAAGGACACCGCAGTTTCTCCTCGCGTCGTTGTCTTCTTCTTTTGTCATTGGAACGAAGAAACGGGTTGATTCGAAGGTTTTCGAACCATTTTGCTCCGGGAAAAGGAAACCTTTTCGCTGTACAGGTGCTATGAATAAAAAAAAATCATATGATATTGAGGGTTTTGTAATGTATCTGTATATCACGGATATCGGGAACGATTTGCGATAAGAGCGTATCTGACAAATAAATAACAATGGAAAAGCGATGTAAATTTACCACTTAAATTCGCAGGGTAACAATTTACTTCGTCATAGGCGCTAATTCCCGTCATCTCAGACGGAAAATAGCCGATAAATACAGATATTCCAACTTACCTTTATCAATGACTCATCAGATGGAAGCAAAAAGATGTAGACTATTATCAGATGGAAGCAAAAACTTCTGGAGATGCGCCAGCAGCTGGAGAAAGAGAAGCGGGAGATGGAACTCGAGTTCGAACAGGCGCAGATGGAGAAGATGGAGATGGAAAAGAATCTGAAGCAGTTGAATCTGAGGCGGAATACGGAAGCAATCAATGGTGGAAAGGAGCTGGAGGAAGCTGTCTGAGGCGGTAAAGTGGGAAGCTCGAAAAGCGAAACAAGCAAGATGACGGAATCGGAGCAGACGAAGCCGGGGAAAGGACTCGAGAAGAAAAAGTCGAGGAATGAAAAGCCTGGAAAAGCAGATGCAACGGTAGCGGACGGCAGCGGAGCGGCATACCACAGACACTCGACTCTGAAAATTTCTCGCAATCTAACACTGAAGCCGTTTGGAGGACCCAAGGGAGGTAAATCGAGTCTGCGAAGATTCGACGTCACTCGAACGACCAGGAGTTCCCAAACCCGAGAAGGCGAAGACAACCAAGAAGATGAAGAAAGTAGTGGAAGCTGTTGAGTCGGATAGCGTGAGTTCCGAAGAAGAAAAAGAGTCGGCTGAAGAGGTACAAATCTGCGAAGAAGAAGAAAGTTCCAGCGAAGAAGAGGAGAGCTCCGCAGAGGAGGAAGAAAGCAGCGAAGAGAGTTCGGAAAGTTCCGAAGAAGAGAGAAAAGAATAGAAGTCTCGTCCGGAAACGCGAAAAAGGCAAGGATGGGCGGAAGAATCGACAGCAAGAACCGACGAAGGTCTAGATGTCCGCTCGGCAATTCCTATCCAGAAAGTTGCCAACGTTTTCTGGCTGGATGGAAGAATGGCCGATGTTCTCGAGACGTCAACGAGGGCATGCGGCTTTTCTGACGTGAAGAATTTGGCACGGCAACAAGAGTGCCTAAAAGGAGAGGCCCTGGAGGCAGTAGGAGCAGACTACTTTGCAATCCACCCATCTTTGCATGCTGTACGGCAGGCCAGAGCGACTTCTTAACATGCTGTTTGCGAAGGTTCGCAATGCAGCGCCACCGAAAGAGGATCGGCTGGCGAGTTTGTATCAGCTTCGGAGTGGTAGTTCAGCAGCTCGGCGATCGCCTAGAAGCGACCGGTCTAACGACGCACTTGGTCAACCCGATGCTGATCCAGGATCTGACGGAGAAGCTAAATACCGGCTGACACCCAGCTGAAATGGGTACGGTATCGCAGGAAGAGCACCGTAGGTGGTGACGCTGCGGACGTTATTCAACTTCCTGTTAAGGATCGTGAAAGACGCTTGCGAAGTTGCTGCGTACGGAGAAGGAATCCCTCGTTCCGAAGAATCCGGATCCGGAGCAGAACGCACGACGACTACGTGCGTTCGCATTACGTGGAAGAGAGTAGAAGTTCGAATTCACCCAGAAAGGAGTGGAAACCCTGCTGGATTTGTGGCAGAGTGGATCACCGGATCCGAAACTGCGAGAAGTTTCGGAGGCTCCAGCTTGGAGAACGATGGGAAACGAGGAACGCAGATGGAAGCTATGCCAACTGTACCTGAATGAGTACGGTACCGCAGCCTGCAAGCTATGCTTCCGCTGCAACATCGAGGGCTGTGAGGAGCCTCACAACTCGCTGCTTCATTTCGTCAGGCCAGTCAATCTGTACTGCGGCAAATATTCCGTGAACATTATCGCGTTTCTGGATGAAGGATCATCATATAAGGTACACCGGGGCAAGTTGAAACGGGTGGGGCAAGATGAAACGCGAAGTTTTGAAATAGATTTCAATACAATTTGGATTTTTTTTCTTTCGCCGAAAGATTGTTTGAATCAAAAACTATGTATTACGACATTCAAACTGTTTACCATCATTGGATAACATCATGTTAACTCGCTGTTTCATCTTGCCCCACCCGTTTCAACTTGCCCCGGTGTACCTTATGCTGTTCGAATAGACACTGGTGAATTGACTAGAATTTCGAGGCGTAACTCAGCCGCTGCGCGTGGCGTGGGATTGCTGGAGGGTCTAGAATGACGATTGGTTCAAAGTGCGTAAGTCTGTTCATCTCGGCGAGAGGATCCATACAACTTTTCCAGATCATGAGTGCTCACACAGTAGAGATCTTGGAGCTGCAGCAGTACACGGTAGCTATTTCGGGATTGGTAAGGAAATACGCACATCTCCAAGGCCTACCGATCACCGATGTCCAGCATACCGCTCCACAAATTTTAATCGAGTTGAAGGAATCGCCAATAGGCCGACCAGAGGAGCCGACAGCAGTAGTTCGAAGCTAGGCTGGACCGTATACGGGTCGACGGGAACAGGAATCGTGGCCAGCGGAATGGTCGGACATCATTCGTGCAGTCCGGTTTCTAATCAGGAGTTGTACGATCTCTTGAAAAGTCACCACATGCTAGAGGAATCTGGCATTTCCATCGCCTTGCTTCCGGAGCCGGAGAAAGCCAGTAGAGCGAAGGGCATTCTGAAGAAGACGACGAGGAGAATCGGCGATCGTTTCGAAACAATTCCCGACAGCTACCCTATGGCAGTGCTGAAGAAGCTTACGTTGGAGAAGCGCCTGAAGAACGATCCTGAAGTCTATGCCAAAGTTCGTTCCATGATCGCTGACAATCTCGGCGAAGGCTACGCACACGAATTGACGGCGTCCGAGCAGCTAGCGTTGGACTACAGCAAGCACGTGTCTATACCGCGATTAGAGCTGCAAGCTACAGTGCAAGAAGTCGGCGAGACATTTTCATTGGAAATGAAGCGGCGTTCTATGTGGCCCGATTTGAAGATCGTGCTACTGTGGATTGAAGGCTCTGAGATCAACTTCTCTCTACGTCCAAGATTTATGGTCATATAAAGCGATCGATAGAGTCAGATTTTTATATAATGCGAGTTTTTTCTTCGTTCGCAGACTTTTGTCCATACAAATACAGCATTTTAAAATTTGTTTGGAGCAGTGCTGAAAATTTCATTTCGTCATAGCTAACTTCAATCACCTACAGCTCATTTTTGAAACTGAATCTGAGAATATGGTACATGAAAAACTTGTGCGGCTAGACCAGTTCTGCAAGAAAGTCACGGAAAAACAGCTATTTTTCGAATATTTAAGGTAAATGTCACGGACTACCTTTAAAAAATGTCAAATGATATTCACCGTGAATATCATTTGCATTTTTCGAAGGTAGTTCGTGACATTTACCTTAAATATTCGAAAAATAACTGTTTTTCCGTGACTTTCTTGCAGAACTGGTCTAGCCGCACAAGTTTTTCATATACCATATTCTCAGGTTCAGCTTCTAAAATGAGCTGTAGGTGATTGAATTTAGATATGACGAAATTAATTTTTAGCACTGGTTTGGAGTGTGAAAACAAAATCTTGTACGTCAATTTCTTGATTTTGCTTTGGCTGACCAAGCCATGTGGGAAATTACACTGTTGAAAATGCTTTGACATTAAGCACATGTTCTGTTGTGCACATGGATGTCAAAGCATTTTCAACAGTGTAAAATCTTGTACGCTGAATTGAGAAGTACTTTTCCTCCGTAGTTTGCGCACTCCAGCCCTTTCTTGCGTAGAGGGCAAAAGAGACCATCAAACCCACAAGCAGATAGTTCTTCCTCTTCCCATACCTTAAATATAACATGGTGTAAGAGTTGATGTAGCTGTTCATATCGTGTTTGAGAAGCTTGGTCATCCCATAGGCTTGATCATCCCAGCAGCCTTGTCGTACTTCCAATGCTCTAATGACTATCCTGACTTCGTCTAGCGTTGGAGGTTGTACAGCTTGTCCGTCGTTGTCGATTCGAATTCTGTCTGTCGCTCTTCCATTCCCACTGTTCAAAAACTCCTCGAAGTGCTCTCACCACCTGACAGCCTCCGTTGTTTTTTTTCTTCTGTCAGCAAGTTTCCATCAAGATTGTTGCACGTATCTGGCGCAGTTTTTCTCCGCGCGACATTGATCGTTCCGTAAAACCTCCGCATAACATTGTGTTCCATACTCTCAGCATCCGCTTTCTGGCAACTCCTCGTCTCCTCGTCGAACCACCCGTTCCTAGGACCTCTTTGAGCAGTGCCTATCATCTTTCGCGGTGCTGTATTCATCGATCCGTGGATAGACTCTCACAGAGTGTTGAGATTATCGCTGCTCATTATCCAATCGTTCAGCTTCTGGTGATAGTCGGCTACCGTACCGTCTGCTGAAAAACACTGATTGCTGAAAGGCATTGATCTCCGGTCCCTAGAGTACGAAACGGTTCATAACTGAGCTCGAATCTTACTAACTACGAAATGGTGATCTGAGCCAATGTTGGGACCCCTAAAAGTTCTAACATCGATGAAGTCCGAGAAGTATCGGTCATCTATCAGCACACGGTCGATTTGGTTGCAAACTTCGCCATACGGGTGTTTCCAGGTGTGCTTGAGGATATCCATGCACACAAAGTAGGTGCTACTAATGGCCAGGGGGACAGCAGCAAAGTTGACTAATCTCAGGCTGTTGTCCTTAGTGACGGAGTAGCGGTTCTTCGTACCGATGATTGGACAGAAGAAATCCTCGTCCGACCTGCGCGTCGGCGTCACCGATGACAATCTTAACGTCGTATTGTGAGCATTCCCTATAGGTCTTGTCCAAAGCATTCGTAAAACGCATCCTTCTCGTCGTTCCACTCGTTGATCGACTTCCACCTCATGGCTCTCTTCATCTGTTCCAGCTCACTATGAATCCGACCCCATGTTCTGCATCATCACTGCCGCTGTATTAGATGTTATATTTGAATGCACCGCCCTGAATTCACGTTCACCAACACTGTTTTATGGCCTCCGCCACTTCCTGAATCCTTTTGCAATTTATGAGTAGTGGAGCGGATCTGGTAGGATGGTTAGAACACACGACTATCACGCCGAGGACCTGGGATCGAATTCCACTCCCGACAAACTCGCTAAATGTGGGTTATTCCTTCGGAAGGGAAGTAAGACCGTGGGTCACGAGAAGAACTAGCTTCGCGTTAACCCTCTAATGGATGCCTGGGGTCCATTTGGACCCCAGGCAACTTTGGAGTAATGGCAAACAAGTAGGGTATAACATACTGAATTATTTTTTTCAATACCTTCAAACTAGACCTAGTTCTATTATTTAAGCAAAAATAAAGTTGATTTCATGGCATACTTTGATTTTTATTCCATGACAAAGTTGAACCGGGCGATTTTGTATACCTGGGGTCCATTTGGACCCCAAAATTGAATTCTCTAAATCTTTTGATACTGATGTTTTATAATATTCATGTCTTCGGCAAATTTGTTCGGTAATTCATGCGCCATCTGGCGGCGAATTGGTTAATTCAAAATTTCCCAACTAGATGGCGCTATTTGGCATAAACAATTTAGTCATGTCTTCAAACGAAATTATCGGAAGATCTAGAGCTTGTAGAAGCGTCACGTCTTCGGTAAAGTTGCTCAGAAAGTCGAGTGCTTACGGATAATGGACCGTTTGATTCGGAATTACACCACTAGGTGGTGCTACTGAGCATGTCAATTTTGCATCTCAAATATCACTGGATCCTTATCACTTAGAAAGATGACGCCTTCGAGAAAGTTGTTGTGTTTGTCAATTACTTCCAGATGATGGGCCGTTTGATTTGAAACTCCACACATAGGTGGCGCTAGTGAGCATGCATGGTGTGTCGGTTGTTTTATAGGTCAAGAACTTACAGATGATGCAAAATTTGATTCGGAAATCCACACATAGGTGGCGCACTGAGTATGCAAATTTTATACTTCAAAAATTCCTAATAACTCTCTTACCGTTTCTAATATCTTCAGCAAACATGTTCGATAAATCAAAAATATACAGATAATGGACCGTTTGATTCGAACATCTGTCATTAGATGACGCTAGTGAGCATACAAATTTTGAATCATTTTTACATCAGGATTCAGATTATTTAGTAAAATTGAAGATTCTGCAAATAAGTTGCAAGAACTTATAAATGATGGGTCGTTTTACTCTGAATTTTGCTCACCGACGCCACAGTGGGCATGCAATTTGAATATCTCATATAGCACAAGAGCCTGCAAGTCATAATCCCAGTGCACAATTTCTGCACGCACTCAGAAAAAAAACACCACTCAGTGCACACGCAGAGTGTTCACAACTCACAAGGGGCTGTTCAAATATTTTGATGAACCAAACGCATACCAGTGGATATATAAAAAAAAGCGAAGAGAAATCACATCTTGTGATATCAGAGACAAACAGACACAACAATAACACAATTTCTCACCCATATATCTCAGGGTTTTAATTACTTGGAGTGTTGTTGTGCCCGACAATACTGTTAAGCTGGTCGAGGACTAACAGTTGATGGGCCGTTTGATTCGAAATTTCACTAATAGGTGGCGCTAAAGAGACTATACTTTTTTAAATCTCAGAGCGCTGGTTACTTAGAAAGATGGTTTCCACGGCAAAACTGTTTAGATATAGTAGTTTATTGGACTGCAGTGAAATTAGAAGAATTTTACTAGAAACACTTCAACTTCACGTAGAGTTAACCAATCAAGCCCAAATTTGTACCAATTATTGCTAACTAGTTGGGGATCTTGCAGTCAAAATTTGGTGCACTGAATAAGAAGTTGTAGCTTGTTTAAAATTTTCTGACTGATAATTAAAATTTCTGTTTTTGTAAATTTGCTACTAGCGCCACCTAATGACAGAAACTCGAACCAAATAATAATTCTCCTTGATCTTCTTAACAGCTTTGCCGAAGATACCATATTTCTAAATAATCAGGATCCTGAGATTTGTAAAATTTAAAATTTGTGTTCACTCTAGCTACGCCTAGTGGTAGAATTTCCAATTCCCTACGACTCCAGCGCTGCTCTCTCTTGCTCAAATAGTATGTCGTACCATGGAGTATGTTTGTCGATCCTATCCGCACGGCCACAAGTTTGCCATGTAAGTAGAACAAACATATACCCACACATAAATTGTACTCATGGTCACTATGTTGTACAGCGTGAGCCACAAAGCAAAAGTAACTTGTTCAACAAAAACAGAAAACCTGAATGTTATGGTAATGAATCCTGAGATAAATGAGATATTTAATTTACATGCTCGGTACCGCCACCTACATGTGGAGTTCTGAAGTATACGGTCGATTAAGTGTAAGTCGTTGATCTACCCAACAACTTTGCCGAAAACTCCATGTTTCTTTGAACTCAGAATCCTGAAATATATGACATATACAATTTGCATGCTGACCAATGCCATCTACGTATGGCGAATTTCCAAATTTAACGGCCCATGGTCAGTAAGTACTTGGCCTACGCAACAACTTTTCCGAAGACTCCATCTATCTAAGTGATCAGAATCCCACGATATATGAGATATATAAAATATGCGTGCTCAGTAACGCCACCTATGCGTGGAGTTCCAAATCAAACGCTACATCACCTGTAAGTCCTTGACGTACCCAACAACTATGCCGGAGATATCATCTTTCTAGGTGCTCAAGATCAGCTTAAACAAATTGGCCTTTGGTAGTGTTGTCAGAAGTGCGAACCGAATTCTGCGAATATTATTAGTGTTCTAGAAGTGGATCCCAACGTTTTTTTTATTAATTTTGTTTTAGGCGGATTATGCTTTCACAAAGCTTTTCTGAACGAAAGCGATTAACACTTCTAATTCCCTGAAGAAGATGTAATAAACATCGAAACGTTGGATGAAGGAGAATATCTGATCGTTTGATTGCAATTGCGACTGCTAAGCCGAAAATAGGGTTTGGGTACTAGTAGTGGACCCCCTAAGCCATCGAAATTTACTTCTGCGACTTTTTAGGTATGTTAAGGCAGTGGATTGTTCCAAAGTCAATTGTTTTAACAAGTTTCACGTCCCCTCTTTGTGTTAAGACCGTCAAACATATTACATTAAGGACAAGGTATTTGGAGTACATAGCTCAAAATTTCTAGAGCACCGTTTTTAAGAACCGTTGAACAGATTTGGATGAAAATGCATCACACTAATTATTCAGTGGTTGTCAACAGCGTGATGCATTTTAATCCAAATCCGTTCAACGGTTCTAAAAAACGGTGCTCTAGAAATTTTGAGCAATGTACTCCAAATACCTTGTCCTTAAGGACAAGGTATTTAGAGTACATAGCTCAAAATTTCTAGAGCACCGTTTTTTAGAACCGTTGAACGAATTTGGATTAAAATGCATCACGCTGTTGACAACCACTGAACAATTAGCGTGATGCATTTTCATCCAAATCCGTTCAACGGTTCTAAAAAACGGTGCTCTAGAAATTTTGAGCTATGTACTCCAAATACCTTGTCCTTAATAAATTATTCCAGTGAAATACGCATTTGAAAATACGCACCGATGTTGCCTATAGTGGACACCACCGGGGTCCATTATAGGATTATTTACAAATACCTTGGCGCCTATAGTGGACCCCCCATTTGATTTCCATGTTAACTGTCACGCCGCCGACGGTGCCTATAGTGGACCCTCCCTGAGTGTGCGTATAGTGGACCCTTTTGAATGTTTACGTTCATTAAATACTTAAAATAACCGATTTTTGCGGCCACTGGGTTATTTGTTTGCCAGGAACTGCTGTGTAATGTAATTGATGTTCCTCCGGTGGAAGTTGTCTGAAAACAGTTGATTTGGGCATTTGTATTTGAGTTTTTCTGAAGGGGGTCCACTATAGGCGCAGGGTTCACTACTAGCACACAACCCCTAGTCCCAGGTTTCCTGATCCCTCAGTCGATAGCTACCTCCAAAGATCCTGATATATGAAATATAAAGTTTGCACGATTAGTTGTGCCATCTATGTGTGACATTTTCAAACAAAGGGACCATCATTAGTAAACACTTGACCCTATAAACTACTTTTCCAAAGACACCAAATTTCTTTGTGGTCAGGGTCTTGATATAAATGTGATCATATACTTAATACTTACATGCTCACTAGCACCACCTATGTGTGAAGTTCCTAATCGAACGGACCAGCATCTGTCAGACCTTGAGCAACTCAACAACGGATGAGATATATTAATATAAAATTTGCACGCTCAGTAGCGCCATCTATGTGTGAAATTTTCAAACAAACGGTCCATCATTAGGAAACACTTTACCTAATAAACAACTTTACTGAAGATACTAAAATTCTATGTGGTCAGGATCTTGATATATATGTGCTCAAATACTAAATACTTACATGCTCACTAGCGCTACCTATATATGAAATTCCGAATTAAACGGTCCAGCATCTGTAAGTCCTTGACCAACCCTACAACTTTACTGAAGACAACCGATATTCTGATAAATCAGGATCATGCTATACAGAAGAATGAATTTGGGGTCCAAATGGACCCCAGGTTTCCGAAATGGACCAGCATTTAAGGTTTCCTGTAGAGGGTTAAAAATCTCGTTAACAGAGATAAAAAAAAATCATGAGCCGTCGATGAAGCCGGCTTCATAACACATTCGTTTTAAGTGACAGACAGTGCGGAAGACGATCTGGGATAGACCTTTGTAGACGGTATTCAATATAGTGATCGCTCTGAAGTTCTCACATCGCAAATGGTCGCCTTTCTCGCGAAAGACTTGCCTTTATTCCTTCCACTTCTCCGGTAGCTTTTCGGTTTCCCCGATGCTGACTATCAACCAGTACACGCAGGTAACCAACTGCTTTGTTGGTTTTGTAGCTACTGGATGGCATCCTTAATTCCCTTCAGCGTAGGAGTTGGTTCATTTCCGTCCTCTGCTGTACTAACGTAGTCGTGTCCTCCGTTGGCCGGATCTCCCGTGCCTACGTTCTCCTCGCCATTCAGGTGCACTTCAATACTGCATCCAAAAATACCTCTCGTCCGTCCGTTAAGAGGCTCCCGTCCTTATCCGTGTACATTTCGGCTCATGGCACAAAGCCGTTGCGGGATGCGTTGAGCTTCTGGTAGAACTTCTGTGTTTCTTGTGAACTGCACTTCAGTTACATCTCCTTGCACTCTGCTTCTTCCTGGTGGCGTTTTTTTTTTCCCGAAAGATACGGTTCTGCTGCTTTTGTTTCTGTTCGTGTTATTCCACGTTCTGCCAGGTTCCATGCTGCAGCAGCATTACCGCGCCATGGATCCTGTCCAAAACACATTCTGCAGCGCTATGATGCCTCACAATTCTTGAACATTTCGTTGATAAAGTTGAAAACAGTTCAAGTACTAAATAAACGTCCCTCGCCTTGATACCAGCTGCACCAAACAAACAAAACCATTCGGCCAGCAGACCAGATCGTCCACCTAGGAGTCTCGTCGCCGGCTGTTCAACTAGTTTACTAAGATAAGTAGGTATAAAAAGTAACCTAACCAGCTGGGGGCCTCTGGGACCACAACACAATCAACCCACATAATAATGGCACACCAGAGCCAGCGCCAGCTCACCACCGTAACACGGATTGGCGAGGTACATCTACCTGCGCGGCGGCGTTGTTGCTGTTGGAACATTTATTGCGGATCAACTGAATAATAGAGAAAAACTTGTTTTGGTCTTGTCTTGTGTGATCGTTTGTTGCGCGTGGTAGCGGCGTGGCAGCGCCAAACCAAGCCAACCGTGAAGGAAGAAGAGAGCCTGAACCAGCAGCGCCGCAGCCATCGTAAGCAGGCTCAA
This sequence comes from Aedes albopictus, assembly GCF_035046485.1. Classification (NCBI taxonomy): domain Eukaryota; kingdom Metazoa; phylum Arthropoda; class Insecta; order Diptera; family Culicidae; genus Aedes; species Aedes albopictus. Next base: position 16,153,977 of record NC_085136.1, read on the forward strand.
ACTTGAACCGACTTGCGCGCATGCGTTTGCTGGTTAGACCCTTCGCAATCTGAGATACCTACCTTATTTATAATAGAGCCGATGTTGGCCGGTTTGAACAATATGGTATAACAGTGGTCGTCTAATGGAGGGTAACCAATCAAGAAGTTTTTGTCATTCATTTAAGTCAGGTCAACTGACTTTAGAAACTGCAATACAAAACAAGAAAAACGGGAAATTTCAGAAGATTCGAAACGAGAAATTTTGGGATTGCAACTAATAGCCTATATTCGAAGAAAGTAGATACACTTTTATTCCACAAAAGCTACTGTCGAAAACTTGATTAGTTTCGAAAACAGAGTTTTCTAGTTTCAACTCATGTTTCAATCAGTGTTATCAGAAGACCACACAGACTAAAGCATTAGCATATTGGTGATCGATTCTTGCTCCTCTTCTCTATCACGTGATGTAACCGCAAGCAACATGGACTGCAGGTCTTCTCCGTGTGATGGAAGCTCAGAAAGATTTCCGCAGCAAAGAAAATTTCCTTCCATCCCATCATCGCCATCATCATAAATAAAGATGGAAAGTGGACGAATTATACAATCCAAGGTATGAGATTGAATTTTCTTCATTTCCACTGGTTTCCACTCCATAGTCTGACACATCGCCGTCGTCCCTCGTGGGAAAGAGATGGAAAGACAACAACAGTCCCAAACCAGGATATCTCTATACGTACGGGCCAAGCGGAGCAAGCTGCAGCAAGTCAAGTTTATTGAATCCGGAAGGAAATGGAACGACAGCCCGGTCGTCGGTGGTGCTCTTTGCAACATACCAGCCAGTCAGTGCTGCGATGGGGAATGTATGTGAGGGGGTGAGTGCGGGGGCGGGGTTCGTATCTTACTCATAAGATATTGATTTCCGCGGTAGGTAACGGAAGGGCTCAGTATGGTGGGAAAATCGTCTTCAAAATACTACGCACCTTTCGGGAAGAAGTAAGGCATCTACCTACTGCGCGCTGTTAAATCGATAATACAGTTACGTATGCTTATGCATTCTCCCAGGATTGATTGCTTTCGTTCCAGAGGAGTGCGGAAGGCTCGACGGGGATTTAGGAAATGTGCCGTCAAAAGTTTCAAAATGAAGAATTTATCAATGACTGTACATTAGAGTGTATGTACAGTTGAAAAGACTGATACGAAATATCTCTAGTATGTTGTTCCAATGGTTCCAGTTTCTGGTTCTGTTCCTCGTGTATAAGTCGCTTATGAAAGACATGCGTTTCGGGAATACAGCTCGTTCCGCTTATGAAGTAGGTCAAGAGCATGTCCTCAACTCTCACAGCGACATTATGAAAAACTTGAAAACCGAAATAATGAATGAAGTCATGGCCGAAATTCGAACCAACTTCTCGAAGCTGATCAATGGGGCACGTTCGGTGTAGTACTAGATTTGTAGTAATGAGATGAATTTTTGTATGGTGAGAAGGTCAATTCTCCGGTTCTGCAATGAAATGGTACAAAAAGCGTGGGTATTATGATTCCTTGCCTAATTTGATGCTGTTTGAGCAAAACTTTGGATAGCTATGTTGTTTATGTTGCAAGAAATGGAGAAAACAACGCCACCAGCCTGTCCCTTTTTCAGAGCAACATCGGCTTTCTTCACTGCCGTACGAAGGATGTCTATGAGATTAATCAGGATACCTGGAAACAATAACAGAAGAACTCCTAGATCTTGCAATTCGTACCGACAAGCCGACGACTCAGATAAAACGTTGTCAATTCTATTTGGAAGCGGATTAATCTGAAAGATCAAATCCAGCATGAAACTCCGCTACAAGGACTTCTCCAGACATTCCGTCAGGGTTTTTTTTTGAGGAAATACTGTACAAAAACCTCTTGGAGTGCCTCCCAGGACCTCTCACGAGATTTCTTCCGTATTTTTTCAGGCCATTTTGCTTGGTATTCCTTCTTAAATTCCTCCCAGGGATAAGTTCTTTCAAATTCCAACCAGCATTTTTCCAAGATTCAAACAGTTCTTTCCAGGATTCTTCTTTGTACATCTTCCATGATCCCTGAAATCCGACTGATTTCTCCTGGAGTTTTTCACGGAGATCTACGTAATTTCCATCCAGAGGTTTTCCCTGTCTTACCCCCAGAGTCCCTCGTGGAATTTTTCTCGGAGTTCCTCCTGCATTTTGCCCCAATCTCCACAACGGTTTCTCTGAAGATAAAAGGCAAATGTTTTCGCGGAGTTTATGCTGGAGTTTCCCTTCTTGAAGAAGTTTCCGGGGTCTCAGGAGCGTTTTGGAGCGGATTAAAGACATTTCATTGGGTTTCAGGATAAGCTTACGGGGGTCTTAGGGCAGCCTTGGGGGATTTCAGAGGAGTTTCAAGACATTTCAGCGGGATTCACAGGAGCTCCCTGGTGATATATTTCTAAGGGTTCAGGGAGGTTTCGTAACATTCCAGGAGCACACTTCCAGAGCGATGGCATTGGGTTTCACAATTCAGGATTTCCTGAGAAGTCCACTTTAGTCTATTCAGAAATCCCACTTCGATTTGCCCTTGATTTTCTGCAGAAAATCACTTTGATCTTACTGCAAAGAACAATTTGGGCTGTCAATTTTCCTGGAAACACTACTCTGAGTTTCCAGCAATGATCATTCAGGATTGGCTGGGAATACGCCTCCGGTCTTCCTGAGTGACTCCTGTAAACTTGCAGGGCCTATGATTTCGATTTTTCGGATCCTGAGCCGACCTCTTCATACTCTAAAGACTATCTTCCTTCTTTCAGTCTTCTAGTGTAAATCATTTCTATTTTCCAAGAAAAACTCATCTAAACTATCAAGATGCGTCTTTTTGGAAACACACGGTTGCTTCTAGAAACACTGTTTTAATCTTCCTGTGTAGCTTTTTTCCGATAGACCACTCTTATTTTCCTGATTCACCCGAGTCATCTTGCAAAGAGAGAGATAATGTTTCTGGGACAATCAGTTTGGTGCTCCTGGAATGCACGCTTATATTCAAAGTTTGATCTCTTTGGAAAGACATCCTAGGCCAGTCAGGAATGAAAAGTTGACTTTGGGCATCCTAGATGGAACACTCTAATCTGCCTAAAAATAACTAAATAGGTACTTCTGAGAAGATCATTCTAGTTTACCGAGTTGGATATTCCTCCGAAGACTAACCGGGGTAGACCACGTCGATCTTTCTTGGACGATCACTTTGGTCACCCTGATAAGACCACTGCAGTCTTCCTGAAAAGACCATTTAAATCTTTCAAGTTGGGTCTATTTGGGAAGACCACCTGGGTGTTCCAAGAAAAGACGATTTGGGCTTTCTGGGTAGATCACTTTGATCTGCTTAAGAAAAGCAGTCGTGCGAAGACCACTCAGTGTTCCAAGTTGAATTTTTAGGGCCACTCTGGTCATCTTGGATATACCACTTGAGCAAACCATGTCGGTTTTCCTTGGTCTCTTTGAAAAGACCTTTTCGGACTTATTGGGAAAACCAGTCCGATCTGAGAAATTCATTTCAATCTTGCAAGTTGGGGCTGCTTGAGAAGATTATCTGGTTCTTTCAGGAAAGTCTTCTTTGGTCTTTTTGGGTAAACGGTTTCGAAGGGCTTCCGTGTCCAACCTCTTCAGACATCCCAGATCGGCAGGTTTTTGCGCAGCACGTTTAGACTTTGCTGGAACATACTGGTCTATGGCATACCAAAGAATCTCAGACAGAGTAGACGCGTCCAAATTTCAAAGAACTGCGTCCCCATCGACATGTGCCAGAAAGCCGTTGATCAGCCTCACTGAAATCGTAGGAAACACTTGACCGTGTCGTAAAAGTGACTCTAATATCTTGTTCTTGTTCCGACACTCAATTTTCGTTAAGCCTATCTTTGCTGTCTGTCAGTGGCGATTCCCTAACCTCTAATCTGCCTGACGTTCTAGAAGTACAAAGTCTTTCTAAGAAGCATCGATATCCTCCTTTGTCGTATGACGGATGCCGATCAGATCAATATCGTCCGCATAGCCGAGGAGCATATGCAACCGTGAGATAATGGTGCTATTCCTCTACACGCCAGACCTTCTAATCGTTTCTATGCGTACACTGTTGAACAGTAAATTTTAAACAGCATCATCCTGCTTTGATCCATCTACGGTCACTCACGAAGTAGACACATCGTCAGCGATCCGATCACTTGGTTTTGAAGACCGGCTTGGTGGTCTCATGACTACCGCTTCTGGTTCGTATGCGGGAGATTCTGGTTTTAATCCCTGACCCATCATTTGGGCTTCGTGGCCGTGCGGTTAGCGGCGTCAGTCGTTTGGGCGTATTGTGAGTGCCACGGAGTGAGGGTTCGATTCCCGCTCCAGCCGGAGGAAACTTTTCGTCAAACGAAAAATCCTCCACTGGTCCACTGGGTGTTCCGTGTTGTCCGTTCCCTAATGTTAGTGAATGTTCAGTCTGTGCAACCTCTGGTTGAAGACGGTGTAGTGTCTTTTTTTAAATCACTTTCCTCTTGCTATTGTACCTTTCTATGTACTTTCTTTTCGTAGCCATCGCTAGAACCAGAAACGGGCTGAAAAAGTCGTAAAAAACGGCAGCAGAGCACAGTATCTTTAATATCACGCCTACAAGTTCAGCGATGTGTGTTCCACTTCCCAAGTTATCCATCACCAGTTCAATAAAACAACGTCATAAATTGACACTTAACACAAGTGTGCCCTTTACACTATAGAATAACAAATACCGATCACAGGATGACGAGGTTTCATTAATTGTTCTAGGTCCACCATTCACACTTGAATTGTGTTTTGTATAGCCTTCTAGTTTACTGCGTCTGTTGATGCATCCATAACACGTTTTGATATAAGATATGTCATTTAAGTGGTCTACATTTTGATGTCCCTGTTTGGGGACGGTTTGTTTGACTTTTAGCTGAACATTGCCCAAAATGGCCTGAAAATAGGCAAACAAATTGTGGCTACATTTAATGAGCCTATTATATTCCGAAGCCCTACAAATGTTCAAATAACAGGGATGCATTTATTAGAACATGTAAAACAAGATATTTTCGTACATTTCTCTTCTTTATAACATCAACTCAAACAGACATAAAATCCGTTACAAAACTGGAGTAGCGAATACGGGCAGTAAATCAGTCTCCAGCTCAGCATCCGCCTAATTAGATTGGCCGGAAAACCATTATTGTGGACATTATCTACCGAGTCCCTGCTGGTCAAGGAGATACGGTGCGGATCAAACAGCGCAAGGGGTGTCCAACTAAATTGATTACCTGTCACTACTGAAACAAAAATACTCTGATTACTCATTGATTACTGTGATTACTATGATTGCTGATTGATTACCAAGATTACTATTGATTACTCAAGATTACTTCAGATTACTTCTGATTACCATGATTACTTGTGATAACCTTGATTACTTGTGATTACTTATTGATTACCAACATTACTACTGATTACTCAAGATTACTACTGGTTACTCAGATTACCTATGATTATCATATGATTACTCATGATTACTTTGTTTAATTTTACCGTTGATTACCTAGTTGATTACAATTGATTACATCTGATTACCATTAATTACATCTGATTACCATAGAATACCTCGGATTATTATTGATTATTTCTGATTACCATGATTACTGATATAGACGAACCAGCCAAGGGCTGAAAGTCTCTTAAATAAAGACAAATCAATCAATCAAATCAATGATTACTTGTGATTACCTTGATTACTTGTGATTACTTATTGATTACCAAGATTACTATTGATTACTTAAAATTACTACTGATTACTCAGATTACCTATGATTATCATATGATTACATCTAATTACTCATGATTACTTTGTTTGGTTATACCATTGACTACCTAGTTGATTACATTTGATTACCATTGGTTACATTTGATTATTATTGATTACATCTGATTAATATTGATTACATTTGATTACCATTGATTACATCTGATTACCATTGATTACTTCTGATTACTAATGATTACCTAAGATTACCAAAATTACTTGTGATTACCTGATTACTCAGAGAAATCGAAAGTAATCATTGATTACTTGTCACTAAAAAACTTGTTGGAAACCCCTTGAAACAGCGTCTTAGCCCAGTTCTCTTTGAAATCGAATATTTCGTCTAGCAACTGACTTGAAATGCTATTGATTATGACGTTTAACTATCTGAGCTTATCTGACGACTTCATTAAAACGATTTCATTTGAATATTCTAAATATGCTGAATATGCTTGCTCTTTCTACGCCAGACCAGGAAGACTGCGAGATCAACATTTGCACTCGCAAGGAAGCAAACGCTACGTCGTCGCGATAGAAATTTTAGCGTATCAGTTCTCCTCAGTATTCCTAATATAGGCCTCCCTACAACGTTATAAGTAGCAGGAGGCTACGTAAATAATCAACTACGACGACGGGCAACTACCAAGACAAGACAAACCCGTATCAAAACAAACTCTTTTCTCATCCTCATATCGCCAACAGCTCCGCCGCTACTATCATCTTCCTACTCTTCCTCCCATGCTAATCGATTCCCTCCGTGTGCTGTGTTGATCATTCAGTCAGTCAGTCAGTCAGACAGCCAGTTTAGTACACAAGCCCAGCGCAGCGGTACGTGTTCGATTCGACGAGACTCGATTCGACTTAATCGGTCTGTCTGAGTGCCAAGTTTCGCTCGGTGGAGAGTGCTGGTTGTAGTGGTGCACTCGATGAGGGTCAGCTGGCTTGAATCCAGTTCTGTCTGACGATGGTGATGGTGATGATGATGGGCGCTGAACCGCACTCAAGACTCAAAGCGCAAAAGGAAAACTCAGCTGTTTGCGTTTGTGGAAAAGATGGCACCACCATCATAATAGCATATCGTTGTGGCGACGTTGCGATGCGATGCGATGTTGTAAAGAGGCAGCCGAAGAAAAATGATGAACGATTCCAAGACACGGTTAGGGTGGATGCCTTTGTTGTTGGTAATGAACTCAACAGCGCATCTGAAAGGACTTCGAACTCTTCATATGAGGCTCATATGATCAACAATATGAGACTTTTATGCAGAACTGTATGATAACTTGAAATTGCTTGCATATTCAACTCATAAAACATTATTTTAAAAGTTTAGTAATATTTTTATGGAAGCTTAAATAAAATATCAGGCAGGGATGGGAAATGTCATGAAAATGTCATTTTGTTACTTGTCAATTTCTCTACCACTGGTAAGAAAATGTTTATCGACGACAACATTGATTTTCCATATCTTAACACCATTATGGATTAATGATGTAAATGGACAGAAAGTTACACCGAAAGTGGTGGAAATTCAAAAATGTCATGACATTTTTTTTCCATGACACTCAGTGACATTTTCCATCTTTTGGAATGATATAATCAATGTTTTGTTTTTCAGTAACTTAACTTTAGAATTTGCTAGCCTAAAACTGATCAATCCTAAATTCTATTCAAATTTTCAAATGTGTTTGTACTGTGTTCGATGATTTTTATTATTATTTCCCTGCTGAGTTGAGTCGTTCTTTTATCTTGAACTCCTTAAAGTACCAAAGCAAAACTGATCGTTTCGTATAACAATGTACCGAGCAATCAGACAGTAGTACGTCTACCCTAACGACACTAAATATATGTAACGGTTTCTCCTCTGTACCAAGTTTCGTTCAGGTGGCTTGGCTGTTTGGAGTTTTCATTAGCTTATTTTGCTTTGTCGATTCCACTGACATTCGCCGTTTGCATACACACAAACTCATACGAACAGACCACCACAGCAAGCAGTTTTAAGTCGGGACACTCGCTGATGGACTGTGGCTCCGGTTTTTCGGTTCTGTTTTGACTGTCGAGCTGAACACTACCAACTAGGCAGTACTTACCTACTCGACTTGCTCGCCATCATCACCACAGTCCGTGCTATTCATAGCAAGCAGCAAGCAGTCACAGGCCGAGCGCAGCATAGTGTATTGCGTGGTGAAGGCGAAGGTGAGACCTAGCTGATGGCTACGGCGGCACGGGTACGTGCCTATCTCAACTCTTTGTGGGCCACTTCGTGGTGTAGCTGGTTCCCTGGAGGGTCAGACAGTGGCAGAGGTTCCCAAGCCTGGTTTCATGATAAGCTTTTTCACATGATACAAATATTTTTTGCTGCTCTATTGTGAATGCCTGTAAAGTCATGACATCGTAATAAAAGACGTCGTAGGTGATAAAACAAAAAAAAAAAAAACGCCATGAAAAGTCCAGTCACGGTAGATGTGAAAAGGTTTCAGGAGGTTCCAGGAGGCGTTTCATGGGTGTTTTCGGGGTTTCGGAGAGTTGCGTTACATGGGGTCCGAGGAGGTTTTAAGGAGAATTCATGAAGTTCAGAGAGAGACGAACCAGCCAAGGGCTGAAAGTCTCTCAAATAAAGATAAATCAATTAATCAATGAAGTTCAGAAGATTTTCGGTTGGTTTCCGAGACGTTACAGAGGCGTTTTCGGGGGTCTTGTGGGGTTCTTAATGCGTTAAATGGTGTCAAAAGGGATTTTAGAGGGATTTTAGGGGCATTACAAGTAGCTTCGGAGGCTTTTTGGCGCACAGCAATACATTTCTAAAAACTACACCCAACGTAAAAAATTAGCTTAAAAAATTTCTATTCTATTTCACTGAACTTTACAATGTTGAATTCATTGTATGGAATGTTGCATACGAGCTTCATACTAAGAGCAACCTATAGATTTACAAATTAATGGAAAACAATGTGCGATATGATGGGATCCTTTTGTTACAGGTTATATGATGTAACATTTTTTTACTGTGCGGGTTTCAGAGGCGTAACAAAGGCGTTTTCAAGAGTTTCGGAGGGTTAATGTGCATTCCAGAGGGTAACGCTCCTGAAAAGACCCTTCAGAACCCTCGAAAACGCCCGTGAAACGCCCTCTTTGTAATCTTTCGTGAACTCGCTTAAAATCGTCCGAAACTCCATGGAATTCCGTCGGACCTCTTATAACGTACCTGGGACCCTTCGAAACCTCCGAAAATGCCTCTGAAGCTTCTTGATTAAGGTGGCCCACACTTATATGAAAAACAAAAAAATCGAAAAATACCAAGTCTTACCTCCTAAATTGGTTGTTTTGAACTCCCAGAAGCTACGTTCAAAATTTGAGCAAAATCGGTTGAGCCTAAGGGAGCGCTCAAAACGCTTGAAGTTTGTATGGGAAAATTTGGCCAAATGTATGCAGAAATTTGAAGTTTCCGAATTTTGCCGCTAGGTGGCGCTATAAGTGTTCAATAATGAAACCCTTTGGTATTATTGTAGGTGACTATATGCCAAACAACTTTGTCGAAACCGCAAAGTGATCTAACGTCTGCGAAAAAAGTTATACCCTAGGTAAGGTGAGGTGAAACATTATAAATATTTTTCCAGTAGATGTAAAGGAATAATATCAATAATGAAATCTTAATTCTTTGCCTCACTTTGCCTAGGGTATAACTTTTTTCTCAGACGTTGGATCACTTTGCGGTCTTCGACAAAGTTGTTTGGTATATAGTGACCTACAAAAATGCCAAAGGAATTATTTATTGAACGCTTACAGCGCCACCTAGCGGCAAAATTCGAGAACTTCAAATTTCTGCATACATTTGGCCAACTTTTCTCATACAAACTTCAAGCGTTTTGAGCGCCCCCTTAGGCTCAACTGATTTTGCTCGAATTTTGAACGTAGCTTCTGGGAGTTCAAAACAACTGATTTAGGTGGTAAGACTTGGCATTTTTCGAAATTTTTGTTTTTCATATACAGGGGATAGACAAAATGATCGGGACAGGCAAAATGTTGCCTTCTCAAAAAATATTCAAATAGCTATAACTTTTCGAAAAGTGCATCAAATATTCTCAAATTTTTACTGGAAGTGGATCAACTAGTTGTGTATCAGTGGACAAAATTTGAAAAAGATCGGGCTATTCTGCACGAAGTTATAAAGATTCTAGAAAAAGGTATATTTATCCGATAGCCAACTTTGAGCTGTTATATCTCCGTATTCAATGAATCGAATGCAATGAAATTTTGACCATTTACGACTTATATAATGAGCTCTGAAAAACGTTTGACTCAACTTGAAATTATTCACAAGAGAAAAAGTTATAGCGATTTCATTTACTTTATGATTTTTTAGTAAATTGGTCCATTTTTAATATGCATCCCATTACTTTTTCAATGAATTGCCGGCTATGTTGTTACTTTCTTTCAAAACATATTTATATTCAAGACAATTAGAGGGAATATAAATGAACTAGAATTAGCATCTTGAATTTTGAAACGATGTTGAAATTTAAGAAAATTTGGTGATTTATTAGAAAAATAATCTAATCGTCATAATGTTCTTCCGTGTTAAGAATTTTAAGTTAAGTCAAAAGTTTTTCAAAGCTCATTATATAAGTCATATATGGTCAAAATTTCATTGCATTCACTTCATTGAATCCGGAGATATAACAGCTCAAAGTTGGCTATCGAATAAATATACCTTTTTCTAGAATCTTTATAACTTCGTGCAGAACAGCCCGATCTATTCCAAATTTTGTCCACTGATACACAACTAGTTGATCCACTTTCAGTAAAAATTTGAGAATATTTGATGCACTTTTCGAAAAGTTACAGCAATTTGAATATTTTTTGAGAAGGGAAAATTTTACCAGTCCCGATCATTTTGTCTATCCCCTGTAAGTGTGGGCCACCCTATTCTTAATATACCTAAAAAAATCTCTCTAAACTCCCCTTGGACTCCATGTAATACACATGAAATCTTCAGAAACTCCCGCAAACGCCTATGTAAAGCCTCTGTAATGTCTTTGAAATCCGCCGAAAATCCACTGAAGCTTCATTAAATGCCTCCGAAAACCATGAAAACGCCTATGTAACGCTTCTATAACGTCACTGCAACCAGTCGAGAGTTCTCTGAAACATCCTGACATGCCGAAACTGCCCTAAAACCTCTTCGAACCCCTTGTAACGCCTCATATAACTCCCCTGAAGCATCCTGGAACACCCTAAAACGCCTCTAAAACCTCTCTGAAACGCCTTGTAACCTCTTGAAACGACCCTAAAAGCCCCCCTGAAAGTCTTAAACTTTTCACATCTGCTGTGACTTGCATTTTTTCATGACGTTTTTTGAAAAAAAAAACAAGTTTTCACGACGTATCTTGAAATAACGCGTTTTTTAAACGGTACCATTACCGTCTTCAGTGTACTGGTGTTGGTTTCATCATTCTACTTTGATGCCATTCTGTTTCCCATTTGTTCTCAATTTTTCGTTTCATTTCGCGTGCAGCATCTTAGGTATCAGGTAAAACGAAAAGTGTTCTCAAAATTAGCAATCTAAGAGAAATTCTCGAAGGAATTGTAGGAAGAATCGTCGAAGCAATTCCAAGAGGAAACCCCGCTGGAATTCTAGGAGGACTCCCAGGAATTCCAGGAGCAATCTCCGGAGAAATTTGAAGAGAAATCACCAAAGGAATTCCATGAGAGAATTCCGAAGGAATTTCAGGAATAATCCCAGACAAAATATCAGGAGGGATCCCCAAATGAATTTTAGGAGGAATCCTCGAAGGGAGTCTAGAAAGAATCCCCGAAGAAATTACAGGAGAAATACCTGCAGGAATCCAAGAGCACGGTTCCGAAGGTATTCAGGGAGGAATCTCCGAAGGAAATACAAGCGGATTCCTCAAAGCGGAAACCCCGAAGGAATTCTAAGAAGAATTCCCACATGAAGTCCAGGAGGAATCTCCAAAGAAATTCAAGAAGGAATCCTCGAAAGAACTCTAGGATTTTTTTTTCGAATACCTGGAGAAATTTCCGAAAGAATTCTAGGAGAAATCACCGCAGAAATTCAAGAAGGAAATCCCAAAAAAAAAATTCTGGAGGAATCCTGAACCTGAAGAAATTTTTGAAGGAATTTCAGGAAGAATCTCCGAAGGAAATCTAAGAAGAATCACCAAAGGAATTCAAGGAGGAATCCACGACAGAATATTAAGAGGAATCCCCGAAAAAAATCCCAGGAGGATTTGACGAAGGAAGTCCAAAGAAATTCCAGATTGTTTTAAAGGAATTCGAGAAGAAATCCTCAAAGTATTTCTAGGAGGAACCATCGAAAAATATCCAGGAGGAATCCTCACTGGAATTCCATGAGAAACCCCTGTAATAATTCTAGGAGGAGTTCCCGCAGGAATTCCAAGAGCAAAACCCGAAAGAATTCCAGGAGGAATCTCCGAAGAAATTCGATGAGGAATTCCCGTAGAAATTTCAGGTGGAATCCCCGACGGAATATCAGGAGGCATCCTCAAATAAATGTCAGGATCAGGGTCGTGCAATTTCGAAAGGAAAACATGACGTACGACGACTGTAGCAAATCGTTTCCCATGCGAACGGACTGCTGTGATGCTTCATCTCTCACCCAGCAACACACTCGTTCGTTGCTGCTACAGAAACAAGTGTGTATGAAACATGGGATGATACACTTGGATTTTCGTTTCATTTATGAGTCATTGAAATACTTCAACATGCTAAAACACTATTTAAACCACATTTTTAAATAGTGGTGCACGCCAATAGAATGATAATTATGTTTTATGAAAGAGGATAACAAATTCGACCACTTAAATCCAATTAACCGACGCCCGTAACCATTGAGAGACTAGTGCGCACCAGTGAGACACTAATGCTCTGACGGGTGAAGCACAAGCAATGCGACCGGGTGGGAGACTACCGAGTGCTACGATGAGTGGAAAAGTTTTTTTTAACGACCGAGTCATTAGAAAAATGTATGAAACACTTGAAGTGACTCATTCAAATGTTGCATGAAAGTGTATCATTGAAACGAAATTGTACGCCCCTGGTCAGGATGAATCCTCGAAGGAAGTTCAGGAGGAATCCCCAAAAGTATTTCAGAAAAAATCCTCGAAGGATTTTAAGGAGGAATTTTTGAATTAATTCCAGGAGGAATTCCTAAAGGAATTCCAGGAGGAGTCCCCGAAGGAAGTCCAGGAGTAATCCCTGAAGGAAGTTCAGCAGAAATACCCGACAGAATTCCTGGAAGAATTCCTGAAGGAATTTCAGGAGAAATTCCCGAAGAAATTACAGGAGAAATCCCTGCAGGAATCCCAGGGGGAACCTGGGAGGAATCTCCAAAGAATTTCCAAGCGAAATACTCGAAGGATTTTCAAGAGGAATACCCATAGGAAGTCCTGTAAAAATCTCCAAGGAATTCCACGAGGAATCCCGGAATGAACTCTAGTAGAAATTCCGTTAGGAATATCCAAAGGATTTCCAGGCGGAATCCTCGAAGGATTTCAGCGGATCATTCCGGGTAGGGGGAAGATTTAGCAGGAGGTACAGCCAGGACTTTTTTTACGCGGCCGCGTAAATGAAAACTCCATACAATTGTTTTTTCATCTTCTTATTTTTGCATGATTTGTCAAGAAATGGTGAGACTTTTTTTACGCGGTTTTTCGAATTTTGAAATGAGTTTTTTTTTACGCGGTACGTATCTCCCGCGTAAAAAAAACTGACCGTATTTTCTAAAGAATTCCTGGAAGAAATCCAGAAGAAAATCCTTGAGGAATTATTGTAGAAACTCCATGAATATCCTGGAGATATGCCTGATTATAATCCTAACGGAGTTAATGAAAGAACTCCTACAAGATTCCCTTCAAAAACTCCGGTAGGGATTCCTGAATGAGCTTCTGGAGAAATCTCTGATGTAACTCCCGGAGGCATTCGTGAGTCTTTCTGGAAAAATCTCAATCTACAATCTGAACCCCAGGAGCGATACCTGGACGAACTTCTAGCAGAATTCCTAAAGGAACTTCCCGAGCAATCCCCTAAGTTCCTTCTAGGATTTCAGAAGGAATCTTAGAAGGAACTCATATAGGAATCTCTGAATAAACTTCTAGGGTAATCCCTTAATTCTCCTGGAGGCATCCTTGGATCTTCGTATACGATTCTCTGAAGGAACTTCTGTGGAGATTTAAAAAAAGACAATTACACCGTCTTCAGCCAGAGGCTGCGCAGACTGAACATAACTAACATTAGACAACGGACAACACATATGACACCCAGTGGCCCAGTGGAGAATTTTCCGTTCGACGAAAAGTTTCCCCCGACTGGAGCGAGAATCGAACCCACACGCCGAGGCTTACGAGACACCTAAACGACTGACGCCGCTAACCGCTCGACCACGAAGCTCACGAAGATTTCTGAAGGAACTTCTGTAGGAATCCCTGAAGCAATTCAGGAGGAATCTCTTGAGAAACATCTGCAAGAATCCCTGAAACTCCTGAAGGAATTTCTGATGGAATTCCTGGAAAGAACTCCTGTTGGAACTTCTGAAGACACTTCAGAAGGAATCCCTGCAGGAACTCCTAGACTAATTTCTAAAGATCTTCTGCAGGAATTCCTGTATAAACTTCTCACAGGATTCTTGATGGATCTCTAGGTGGCATTTATGAATCTTCCTAACAGAATCTTTAAAGGGACTTCTGGAAGGATACATGAACGAACTCCCGTTGAAATAACTTAGGGAACTTCTGAAGGAGTTTCTAATAAACACCTGGAGGCATCCCTGAATCCTCCTGTAGCTATTAGGGAGATCCCTGAGAGATCACCGAAGGAACTTCTAGGGCAATCCTTGAAAGAACTCTTGAGAGAATCTCTGAAAAATTTTCATGAGGCTTCCCGAAGAAATTCCAAGAGGAATCCCCAAAGGGATTTCAGGAGGGAGTCCTAAATAAATTCCAGGAATTTCTGAAGGAACTCCTGGAGAAATCTCTGAGAGAATTCCTGGACTAGTTCCTACAGAAACTCCTGTAGAAATTCCAGAAGGAACTTCGGAAGGAATCCATGAAAGATCTCTCAGACTAATCTCTGAAGGACCTCCTATAAGAATCCCTACAGGATTTTCTTCTGGATGAATCTCTGATGTATCTCTAGGAGGCATCTCTGAATGAATATCTGAAGGTACTCCTGTCGAGATCTTCCTGACAGATCTTTTAAAAAAAACATCCTGGAGGTATCCCTGAAGAATTTTCTAGAGGAATCAAAGATGGAAATCCTGGAGGCATCACTGAATCCTTCTGGAAGAATCTCTGAAGAAACTTCTAGAGAGTTGTAAATGTCTGTTCTAAGAGTTTAGAAATCAATCATTGTTATCAAACTCTTATGGTGGTGATCGTGAGATTTTTCTTATCTCAACTTTATGTAAACCTAATTTTGTTCGTGTACTGATCACCGGCGTGAAAAATGAAAATCGGCGGCGTGATAAACAGCAGCGTATGGCGCGCCGCCGATACCTCGGTTGGCATCGGCGTGGGACAAAAAGTGTCGGCGGCGGCGCATAGGTCTAGATCGGCCATATTGGGATGCTAACGAGATTGTCCTTAAAACCGCCCCCTATAACCTTGAAGCCACCTCAAATCTCTTAAGGACAAACGTCTTTAAATTCCGCTTCAACAGTGCATCAGAACTTCAGACGCACAAATCTCAAAAAGCAAACAATAATGAATTTTATTATTCTGCTCTTGCTCACTTGTAATAAGCTTAAATGAGAAGCTCAGGTGCGCTGGTTTTTGTTAACGAAAAGTTTTGTGCCCTCAAAATCGTGGGTAGGTGCCAAAGTCGGCCATTGTGGCGGCCATTTTGGGATTCTAACAAGTCTGTCCTTAACGCTTCTAAAAACTTCCTTACAAATTTTCGGAAGCCCTTGAAATCCTTTGGTACACAAAAGGTTCATAAGATTCCCTAAAACATGCCTGAAACTCCCTGAAACATAAAGTTGTAGCTGCAGCTCCCTGTAATATCATAGCAATAAACTCATAAAAATCATTCGCTCTCACTTGTGTGTGTTGTGGATTGGCATCTAAGCCGAAAGAGAGATGAGTTTGTGAAATAGGAGTCTTCGCGATGCGGCTTTGGAGTCAGTTTTGCTTTCTTTTCCGCAGAATCATTACTTTTTCTGTGGCTTAGTTGGTTAAAGCGCCGGTCTTGCGAATACGGAGTCGTGGGTTCAAAGCCCACCAGAACGCGATTTTTTCACAAATTTCATCTCTCAATTTGTCAATTAGCAACATTTCATTAACAACATTACAAGTTTTTTTCCAGTATGTTTCAGACATACCAGCAAATCTGGTAAAATGCCAGTAAAATGGGCAATATGTGTCATTGTAAACAGTAGTTAATTCGAATTTCAAAATTGAAATGAATTTCATCAGTGGAACGCGACCCCCCAAAGTTTGGAAACCCCTCTCTTCCTATCCATTGCCGCAGTGTGGAGCTTTTCGGACTCGCTCTTTTGGCACCTACCTACCCATATCTACTACATCTATCACATTGAATTGTAGTTTGGCTATCTCTACACACACCCAAACTGGTGACGGTGACGAAGCCATCCGCCGCATGTGACTCATCGCCAAACCTGACGTCTACACGGAGCCTCATCAGGTTCGTGTCGTCGGCGTTGCCGTCTACCGAGTGCCGAGTGCCGGCGCGGCGGCGGCGATGGTGCCGCTGGTCGATTTGAGGTTGTGTTTCGAGTGTTATGACGACTGTTTCGTCACGTAGCTTCAATTTTTAATTCTCTGACGAAATGTTCGTCGATGGCTCAAAAGAGATGACGAGGTAGTTCCTCTTACTGGCAAAGTTTATCATCACTACTGCTGGCTGGCTGGTCGTCGGCTATCGGCGATTTGGGTTGACTTTATGTGTGAGGAATTTTTAATTGAGATCTGTTCATGGTAAGAAGAATGAGTAGTCAGTCGGTCGGTGACGTGACTTAGGAAAGGACCGGGATGGATGATGATCGAGAGTGACGTGTTGTGAAATTGAACTTGAGCAGAATCCGGCATACTCAACGAAGAAAGCATGTTGTGTAGATAAGCTGATGTTTGTAAAAAAAAATGCGTTCTCAAAATCTTATTACCACGTCATTAGTCTTTGGGCGTGCGGCAGTGATGGAATTACTCTCATCATGAAGCAATTCGCGAGTGTAAAGCCAACACAAAGTTTACTCACGATTCCGAGAGTAAGCAGTGTGTGAGTTTATTCGCACTCGCCTGCTTCGTGAGTAAGATGCAAAACAAAAACAGAAACACTCATGAGTTTTTTATTCGTGAAGAACTAGTGGAGGTGCGGGAAGTGCATTTTATTGTGGTTAAAATAGCAAATCCAGTGATTAACCAACATAAACTAATGCTTTATGCTTCATTGTTCCTGAAAAGCAGCACTGCCAGTCGTTAAAATGCGTATTTCGTCAAAATGCAAAAAATTCACGAAGCTTTGCGAATCACATGCGAGTGCTTGCCAGCTTCGTTTACTCACGGATAAAGAAGTGCGAGTATTCTCGGGCCCTTGTTGTTCACGAGTATGTTTGTTTTGGTTTGTATCTGCTCAGCTGCAATCTTCATCATTTTCCATCTCTGGCGTGCGGTGATTGTTTGTGATCGGTCGGTTTTTGACAAACATTGGCTAGGTATTTACATTTATTTCAATTTCGTCCGACTAATATTTTTTACAATTGAGTTAGTATTTTGACTTAGAGGATCTACTTGGATATATTTTGGAATGACAGAACATCTTTCGAGTATTTGTTGATCTGGTAGATCATAAAATCTAATTTCGGGTCGATTTGGAGTGTCCTCAATATCTGCAATACTTTGAAATCGATAAGAAAATAGTTGAATTGATTCAAAGAGTCTAACTAAACATGTTCTGCTAGGAGAAGCGTTGAGAATTCATGTATTTATTTGAATCTCCCTGTATTACAACTCCAGGACAGTTTGGATGACCTAGAACATCCCGAAAAAAATATTCAACATAGTATATCAGTGTCTCCTGAAGTATTATGATGTATACCTTTGGAAAAACATAAATTCTTTTCCGAAATATGCGTAGGAAAAAGGCGTCCTGAAAGGGTTAATTGTTAAATTTTGCTGGCCAGTTTTTGAGATGTGTTTACTATAATATTTAGTAAATAGTTGCTTCTATATACTAAATGAAATATTTAACCCACACATTAATAATAATGCAAGAATGATTTGATTTGCAAAACAGAAGTTTGACTTATTAAAAAAAAAACGAGGACACCGTCTTCAACCAGAGGCTATACAGACTGAATGAAACACTAGAAAAGGGACACACTGAGCATGCACCAGTGGATACGGAGAAGAAACTATTCTCACGAAAAGTTTCTTTGCCCGGAGCGGGAATCGAACCCTAACATCCCATAACATGGTTCAATTAGAATCTTGGTGACCCTAATCGCACGGCTACTTTTGTGGGTTTTGAACTTCATTGAACGGTATTTACGTGCTCCTGTTGTCGATTTGGATTCTGATTGCACTCAAATAAATATAATTACAGTTTCTTACCGATTTTGGCAACACGAGGTGAATTTTTTTTTTTTTTTTTGATAGAAGCAACCCAGGTGACCGTGCGGCTCGGGTCGTGATGGATGCATGAGTGCAGTGTGTGTGGGGTGCGCTACCCTGTGGGTGCAGTTGAGTCCGGGTTGTAGTGGAAAGAGACCCTTTTCTACCCTAGATCGGTTTCGGTTGTACGAGCGGGGTAGTGTTTGTCTTATTTGTGACGTGTTGTGCGTGATTTGCGGCCCGAGCTGCGTGATTACTTGGGAGGTATTGTGCTCTGCAATCTAGATTTTGGTTTTAAGGTGAAGCTATGGCTGGGCTGTGCCTCGGATTTGTTGGGCGCAGGTCGGGAGAGCTGGTGACGGTTGATGCTGGAGGGTTTGCTCGATTGGTTATTCACTGGTGGTGGCCAGTCGATCGACTGTTCGCGCAGTCTGTCATTTGGTTCTTGGGGTTTGTGCTCTCGAGGTTCGGGGCGTTGGTTCGTTATATCTTCACTTTAATACTAATATTCCTTGTTTGATTAACTGACTATTATGTCCAGGCGCTTAACTCATTCTATTTCATAGACCATTTTTAAGGGTAATGGTTCAATAGGATGTTAGCAATCAGAGTGGATTAGAACGAGTTGGCGCCTACAATACACCAACACTAACACACATACACCAATACTTACACGCACACATGCACCTACAACTAGCTGTAAAAGACCAGTGGGCGGGGCAATGGTGCCTACCCAACAGTTGTAGGTGGGGTGTTTGGCTTAGCTACTTGACTTGGTCCGGCAAGCCCATAAACATCAATTGGTAGACGTATTGCCTAGTGAAAAGACAACGCAGATGGGCGAAAGCCAGGGGATGCGTTGATAATAGCAGAATAGCAGATTTTGGCAACACGAGGTGAATTTTATGTTGCCAAATTGGGGTGTTGTCAAAATCGGTAATTTTTATTGTGGATTATTTTCAACTTTTATACGTCAATTTTGCTTATATTTGAAATATGGACTATTCACAAGTTATAAAACGATCCCTGTAGGTGGCATTCATAAATTACGTCATGATTTGTAAAATTGTTATTTTGGAAAATTTAATGAATTTTGATTTTTTGAAGAAGAGTAAGGCTAAAATATAAATACATTTACAAATACAAACGATTTTTCGGTAAAAATTTTTGGTCAAAATTTTTTGTTGCCAAAATCGGTAAAAAATTGTTGCCAAAATCGGGTGTTGCCAAAATCGGGAAGGAAATGTTGCCAAAAACGGGTGTTGCCAAAATCGGGAGTAGACAAAAACGGGTGTTGCCAAAATCCGTAAGAAACTGTAGTTATATTCTTCTAATAGGACTTGAAACTTTGAAAATCATTTTTGGAAAGTTGTAAATTTCTTGGCGTTCAGCGTACTTGTTAACCATGAATAATTATTCTTTATGATCTATTAAAACTCCTAATCAGATTCCCTGGCCAAGTTCGCAGGGGTTGACGGTATTAAAGTGAAGGAGTTTTATTTTGATTATTGTAATGTAGTGTTCTTTAGTGAAACATATCACCTTTTTAACACTTTAATGCGCCTCCAACGGTTCATCACGAACCGGCTGCTGCAGATGGAGTATGACTGATCATATGCATCAGACATGCTCGATAAACACGGAGGATCCGCCAGGGCTCAGTAGAGTCTATTCCCAAGCAATAGTTCCAAGTCGGTTGGATTTGAGAAGGTTTTGATGATCGTTACAAATCCTAAAAAAGTAATATAGGATTTGTGACAGGTTTTGGAACCTTTAACAGCCAGCTGACTTCAAAATGTTGTTTGGGCTCTATTTCCCACGTTTCTGGGTTGATTTTGATTAGTAATTTATTAATGTCATAATCGCTTTGTCGATTTTTTACCATGTTAGTTGGTCATATTTTCTTTAAATAATGCAATTAAAATCAACCGACGAATTAATAGTGGGAAGGAGATTTGCAGCACTTAATTGTGCTAATAGATTCGAAGCTAACGTGCGAACATTTAAACGCATTGTTGACATCAATGCGTTCGACGTGACATTTCGGACAAAAGCTGACTGCTTTTTATTAACTGAACAAAGTTACTTTTGTATGACTAGGTTGACATTTCTAGGCCACGCATGAGAAAATGACATGGTTTATCGAGGTAGGACCGATAGGACAGAACGAATTTGAATATTTTTCATAGTATTTGTAGGGTAATGAATACATAATAGTTGACAAGCAATTTTTGTTTTATTACAATCAACTGACCAGCTTGGCGAGGCTTGCTTACATAACAACTGACAATAAAGAAACCTATTTTCCTTGACTTTCTACGCAATGGACATCCGACCAAACACAAGTGTTTTCGTTAAACTCTTAGGCATTATTAAGACATGACGTATGTGCATGACGAAACAACTAGCAGGACAGAGTTCCAGACGTCTCTTTTTAATAACGACATTCAGCATATTTCCAATAAAACTACACTTCAATAAAGCAAAGACTAAAGCTGCTATGATAGAACAGATCAGAATGACTTAATTGACTTATTGACTACATATTGGAGATCTACTTCGAATAACTGACAAATTGACAAGAACCTAACTAAATACATGGACCATACTACAAAAAAAACAATTGATAAAAAGAAAAAAGGGGAAACTTTTATTAAAACTATTTTTGTTCAACGCAGGCCAAAACAGTGTCGACTTGGGCCACGATATGCCTACGTACTTCTGTGTGTTGAAACAAAAATAGAGGCTCATAGAAGCAAATGTAGGGAAAGGGTGCGGTGTCAGAACATAAGCACAGTGTGCTACCGCCGTAATCACTATGAAAAAAAAAAAAAAAAAAAAAATTAAAACTCCTAATCAGATTCATAATAATAATGTTTATTTTATCTCTCTCTTTCCAGGTATATAAATATGGTCTATGTTACAATAATTTAAGATAAGTACATTATTTTTACACATTACTGATGAAGGTGCACAGAAAATTAACTCTTTACTCTCTACCTGAGACAAGACTCGCAAAGACGGTTTCTGTTTCTCCAGTTTGTCATCAATTTTTCTTCAGATTTATGTTGATGTTAGTTTATGGGCTCCTGGTTCAACTCGTGCATGACCGCATCGTCTCACTTCTGCAAAAAAATCATGTTGGGATGAAATTTTTTATCAACAATCATAGTTATCATTGAACATGTTTTGTTTACAGGTTAGTTTGGATGCCGCAGCAAAAGCAAATGCTTCTTCGAGTGAATTTTATCTCTAATTTATTTCGAATAACAACATTTCTCTCTCACACAACCAACGGGCCAGTTACATTTGAGCTACATTTGACGTTGCTTATTTTAATCTTCGCGAGTGTCGTATAAGCTCTCTACATGTGGATAAATTATCTGTTCTCAAAGATACTACCTAGAAATAGGATGTTTTTCCATTTCCGAGCGAGGACAAGCGTTAGAGGCAAGGTATATTGACCAACACGACATCTTTAACAGGAAAGGCTCATGGAGTGACATTAAATGTTTTCACAACGTCACTCCCTACGTACGCCAACTTTATCTACTCTATTTCACATACAAAAACAATTGAATATGCTTATAGTGAATCCTTAGTCATTATATTTCTGTATATCTATCCAATTCCTGTACAGGATATCTACGTATGAGGGTGTTGGCGAGTCGCTGGATTCTCGTTGAGGAAACATATGAACAAATACGAAGATTGCCATCACGATTCGTGCTCTTGGAAACGCCAGTCAAAAATGAACCTGGATGTGATGTCATTTACCTAAGCATAGTTAGTATATGTCATATCAACATTATCCTTGCCTTTCCATGCAACGGAGAAGATAAGCGTGACCGGCAATGGAAGTTGACATGTCTTTTTTAAACTGACTTCTGTTTTCATAGCTATTCATTCCTAAAGAAAGAGATTTCCATAGTAGGTATACCAAATTAGACTAGATCGTTGAAAATGGAACGTTTCTGGCTCTTAATTCTGTTTCTTCATGAAGTATCTCAATGACACTCCATGTTCTTAATTCGGTTGTGCATTCGCTTTTCTATCTCTTTGCAATAAACACTTCTTCGAAATCCAGAAGGAGGTGGTACCCTCGCACACACATGCTGAGACACACATACCAACCAATCAAAAGTGGATATATCATTTTTCCGTTCTGCGCTACGCAAGGCAACCGCCACTGACTGGACCGAACCGGTGGCGGCGACGACGATTTGCGGAGCGCATTTTCGACGGTTGACCTCGAAGAAGTCGAAATATCCATTCCGAGAGCCGTCCGTCCGTGGCCCGTATGTGCTGCTGCCTGCCTGCTCCATTATTAAGGCACACACAACAATTGAGATTTTTGCTAGCCTTTTCCGCCGTCGTCGTCGTCATCATCGTTGTTCTGTGGCGCTTTATTTCGCTCTACCGCAGAAACCTAGCTCGCGCAGTCTGGTGCGGTGCGGTGATGTTCGGATGGTCGCGGCGGAGCAAAGCTCCGGACTAAGATGGTAATTCGCATTCGTTCGAACCTACTGATCGGGTATGAATCAACCAACCGACCAAACCACACATTGTGTGTACATTGCTGCTGCAGCACCACCGCATGTCTCTACAGCAGCGGGCCGGCAGCGGTGGTCTGAGACCAGCTGTCCGGAGATAATGAGAGAAGAGTGTAGGTATGCGTTGGTTTCTTTGCGCTGCAATCCATGGGAAATGGCCTTAATTCAATTGGAGGCCTCCGCCACGGTTCTTCAGCAGCAGAGCGTTGTTCGAGGAGTAGCTCGAAATAGGTTTGTTACCGTCGTCGTCGTCGTGATGAGTGCGGGTGACGTCGATAGCCGGTAATGACGATGGATTAGAAGTAATTGCGGACCCCCACGTGGCTCTCGAGTGGTGCTCGGGGAAGAAACGGCCATTTCGGCAGAGCCATTGAAACCTTAACCAGTTGATATGTGTTCACTGTGTTCAGAGATGTTCTGAAGTGACGGACTCTGATTGTTTGGATGTTTCTGGAATTCTGCGGATAAGATTTAAAATCAACTGAAAAAGTTTTGATTTCGTTTGGATTCGCCGGCATTCCGGGTCCGTATGAAGTTGATCATCAATATCAACTTCCTTTCCGAAACAGCCTAGTCTGAGATAGCTGTGCAGTGTCGGTAGCGGTTAGTTCAACTGGCTAAGAATAGCACTACGGACCGCCTGTTTCAGTGGCAGGAGTTCACTAGTGAAGTGACCCATAATGCTTGGTGTTATGCGGCTTTATGCTTACCGTCCCTAGGAATGAATAGAATTTTTAGGGGGTCCTATAAGAAGCGAATATAGTGCAGTGTGGTTTGTGTTTCTTCGAAACAATCAGCTGCCTTTCTTAAGTCTTAAACGTGGGGCTGAATAAGGGATTATGAAAATGTCATTGATTAGCTTACATGTGAAACCAATCATTATGCGATTTACACAGTGTATTCTATGTATCCTCGCCTTTGGCGTTTTTCAATCGATATCGATTTGGTTTTATTGCTGTTGTCTTTTTTTTGTGCTGCGATTATTTTAATCTTGTCTAGTTTAGGTAGTGGCTACGGTTAGGATAGCTCAGACCAAGCTTCGTCATAAAAGAACAGCAATGATCAAACTTTGTGCGAAATGGTACAGCCCAAGTGGCTTTATTCCAAGAACCTTATTTTCGTCAGACGAATTTCTATCTAGGAAACCTTGTGAATCCGGTGTTTGCTACTTTCAGTAAAAATGAAATGGCAAACTCACGTGTCAAACCTCGAGCATGTGTGCTTGTCAACAACGCAATCGTTGCTACACTCATCTCTGAACTAACTACTAGAGATGTATGTGCTATCACAATCGATGTACAGGGGATAGACAAAATGATCGGGACAGGCAGAATTTTCACTTTTCAAAAAATGTTCAACTAGCTGTAACTTTTCGAAAAGTGCATCAAATATTCTCAACTTTTTACTGTAAGTTCTTCAACTAGTTGTGTATCAGTGAACAAAATTTGGAAAAGATCGGACAATTGTTCACGAAGTTATAAAGATTTTTGAAAAAGATAAAATTATCCGATAGCCAACTTTGAGCTGTTATATCTCCGGATTCAATGAACTGATTGCAATGAAATTTTGACCATTCATGACTTATATAATGAACTCTGAAAAACATTTAACTTAACTTAAATTTTTTAACAAGCGAAAAAGTTATAGCGATTTTATTATTTTCACGATTTTTTAGTAAATTGGTCTATTTTTAATATGCATCCCATTACTTTTTCAATTTATTGGCGGCTATGTTGTTACTTTCCTTCAAAACGCATTAATATATAAGTCAATTAGAGGGAAACTAAATGAACTATAATTTGCATCTTGAATTTTGAAACGTTGTTGATGTTTTGAATAATTTGTTGTTTTTTAGAAAAATAATCTAATCGTTATAACTTTCTTCCGTGTTAAGAATATTAAGTAAAGTCAATGGTTTTGCATAGCTCATTATATAAGTCATAAATGGACAAAATTTCATTGCATTCGGTTCATTGAATCCGGAGATATAACAGCTCAAAGTTGGCTATCGGATAATTTTACCTTTTTCAAAAATCTTTATAACTTCGTGAAGAATTGTCCGATCATTTCCAAATTTTGTCCACTGATACACAACTAGTTGAGGAACTTACAGTAAAAATTTGAAAATATTTGATGCACTTTTCGAAAAGTTACAGCTAATTGAACATTTTTTGAAAAGTGAAAATTTTGCCTGTCCCGATCATTTTGTCTATCCCCTGTATCTGTTGACAACCTTTACAGGAAATACGTATGGTACATACGTGTCGGTCATTAGCTTGAGAGAATCCGATTTGATGGAATAATTAAGTAGTATAGAACTTGGATTACTTCACACAGGCAACCGCCCAACCTTCATAGTATCTATTAAAAAGGAAGCGTTATACATTACGTTTTTGCTCTAGCAGGATTAGTCACGAGATGATCAATTGACATGTGCCAAATGAAGAATGTTTATCTGAGAACATTGCTACATCTCTTTTGAACTCTAGAATGTTACTTCGCAAACTTTGCGCTTCTGGAATCCCTGGTAAACACACGGAGATTTCTTTGCTGATTTGGTAGCGGACAAACCTAATTGATTCTCATTATCCATTGACACTTCAAGTGATTAGATAACTGATGCCGTTGATATTACAACGGCCTTCATCTTGGAAGCTTCCCGAGCAGAAGGGAATAACAACAGCATAAGGAGCTGTGTTGTTTGGGCAAAATAACTGAATAATAAAATCGATTATTTTCAAGTTATTACCATAACCATAACATATTGTGTTATAAAATTGTCTGTCATAAGCGGCAAAATAACAAATTCCATAACAAAAAAATGTTCCAGGAAAACCATTTCAATAACTTGTTTTGCTAGTTTCAATAACAACTTAATAACAGTGAATTCGGAAAATATTTTCATAACCAATTTTGATATTAGGGTAGGACGGGGCAAGATGGCCACCCGGGGCAAGATGAGCACCCCTCCGTTTTACTACTTTTATGATGAATTTTGCCCAAACAACTTTATAATCCGTTAGAATAATGTTCATCCTGTTTGTAAACCTGATAAAAGGTACTTCATACTGAACGATTGAAAAAATATCGTCAAATTAGTCAATAGCATCGATTTTTAGCATTTTCTTATAAGAAATCAGCAGAAAAAAATAAGGTTTTTATGTCAGAATCAAATTTTTACCATAATTCTGGTTATCAGCTAACATTACTAGCTTACTGCAAAGCATTTCAATTTACATTAGAAATTTTTTTCTAAAAACAAACATTAAAATTTATTCAATTTTAGTTATTTACCTATAGTGGGGCAAGATGAGCACCCATTACTCCCCATCAAGGGAATATAGAAAATATTTAGAAATTATTGTAATCCACTCAATAGTTCCGAACATAGGTTTCCGTAACCTCTGCAACTATTTGGTTGCGCAAATTCCTAAAAATAAGCAACTTAATAATCGTTTATTGTTTTTCGGGTCATTTTGTATGAAACCGCATTTTTTTTTAATAATCGAAAAAAATATGATAATTTTAGAACGTGTTACCATAGCTATAAACAAGGTTCACTATATCAATCACTGTATGGCCAATTTATTGTTAAAATATTGGGATTTTAATGAAGTGCTCTTCTTGCCCCGTAGGGGTGCTCGTCTTGCCCCGTAGCATGTTCGAACTGACCATAAAACATCTTTTTTGTTTAGTCAAATAAATCATACTTATTGTGAATTTTGAACCCTCCCATGTTTATGGGTGATAGAAAACATGATATAGAAAGGAACTACTGAGAGGTACTTTGAAAATTTGTGTTAACTTTCAATAAACTCAACGTGATCCTTAGGGTGCTCATCTTGCCCCGCCCTACCCTATGGCCAATTTATAGTTAAAATATTGGATTCTTAATGAAGTGCTCTTCTTTTTTTTTTATTCATATTCGTTTATTTTACAGGCCCAAACGCCCGGGAGCTTAACGGGGCCGAATAACAATACTTCCCAAGAAGAAATTAACATATCAGTTGGAATCACAATCAATTATTTCGGATCCCTGAATGGCACACATTTTTTTCTTCTCCTTGCCTCGCCGAGTTGACAGCCGTCGCTTGTTGGTACACGCATCAAAGCTTTCACTCGGAGATGTAGATCCATCATCGTTCTGGTCATCGTCGTCGTCGTCGATATCGCTCTTTGTCTGTTGCTGTGTGGATTGGTCCGTAGGTAGGCTTTTTGTCTTGTTTTCGATCGCAGAAATCACACGTTTGCCGCTGCTCGTTTCGGAAGAAGATGGAATTGGTTGCACATTTGGAATCGGCGGGAACTCTGTCTCGTTGAATATTGTTTCGTTTGCTGATGCTGTTGTTGGTGTGTTCTTGTTTTCGGATGCTGTTACATCAGTACACTTCTGGTTGGGATGTGCTGATTTTGAGCAATATCTACAGGTTCGAATCTGATTTGGATGATGAACTGTAGCCATCTGATTATCTATTGTGATAAACGATGGGATAGACTGTTTGAGTCTCATTTGTAGAACTCGTACTCCGTTGAAAACACCGCCAAAGTAATTCTTCCAACGCTCATTTTGGATGGAGATGACGTCTCCAAACCTCCTCATAAAATTTCCAACGGTTGTATGAGGCATGGACGGCGGAAGGTCACACACTCTTACGGTAACCGCCTCGCTATCAACGTAGACGGGGATCTTGAAGGGCTTGTCGTTGTAAATGAAAGACCGTTGGATGTTATGCGCTTTTTCGTATCGCAGCGCTATATCACGGTCTTTCATTTCAATATACACACAGTTACGGGTGTGGTGTAACTGTATGCTGTTTACATCCGCGATATTTAACTTAATTTCATTCTCCAGAAAATGATGGACTCTGCCAACATCTGGTCGAACTGGGAGAACGTTAAAATCCACTACAAGAGTGTTTTTTCGAACACTATACATTTTTACTACCAGAAAACTAAACGGAGCACGGGAGCGAATCGTAAACACGTCCGAAGGCTGTTAGTATTGGCTGTCAACTGAAGTGCTCTTCTTGCCCCGTAGGGGTGCTCGTCTTACCCCGCAGCATGTTCGAACTGACCATAAAACATCTTTTTTGTTTAGTCAAATAAATCATCCTTATTGTGAATTTTGAACCCTGCCATGTTTATGGGTGGTAGAAAACATGATATAGAAAAGAACTACTGAGAGTTACCCTGTAAAATTGTGTTCACTTTCATTGAACTCAACGTGATCCTTAGGGTGCTCATCTTGCCCCACCCTACCCTAATATGTTATTGATAGTAATCGGAGAGCAGATTTTTTTTTTTGCTAGGTTTCTAGCTGCACTCTGAATAGAGTTGAAACCTCTACACTAGACCCGAAGATAGAGAAGAGTACGTAATCTTTCAGAAGCAGTTTGCCAGCCGTACGCGGAAAATGATATCCATTAAGACACTGTTGCAACTGACTCAGAAAGATACGGTAGAAGATTGGAAAGTTTTCAATTGGTCAGTCAGTCAGGATTTGCCTATGTAGTATTATGGCCTGTTTGTGTTTGTCTACTTGTTTGATTTTGTGGTATGGTTAAATAGGTTTTTCTCCTCGTTAAGTCAGTTGTCGTATGTTGTTTTTTTTTTTTCATCGAATCAATCGAACCCTGTATGTTAAAATATAGTCGATCTTGTGTCAAATTGTTTTCTTGATTTCGCTAATCGTTTTCTACTTGTGTTCATCTCGTGTGTCCTTAAATTGTCATCGGTCCAAAATCCACAGAAACATGTAACTGAACTTCTGAACATCTAAGAGATAATCAAAAATACGCCAAGTTGGTCAGTTGATTGCAATAAAATTTTAAAATAATAAAGATTTCATGTCAACTTTCATCCCGCTACAAATACTATTA
The DNA here is from genome assembly GCF_035046485.1 of Aedes albopictus. Taxonomy (NCBI): domain Eukaryota; kingdom Metazoa; phylum Arthropoda; class Insecta; order Diptera; family Culicidae; genus Aedes; species Aedes albopictus. Next base: position 16,182,821 of record NC_085136.1, read on the forward strand.
AAAATATACAAATTCGTTCAATTGTCCTATCGGTCCTACCTAGATGAACCATGTCATTTTCCCAAGCGTAGCCTAGAAATGTCTACCTAGTCATACACAAGTAACGTTGTTCAGTTAATATAAAGCAGTCAGTTTTTGTCTAAAATGTCACGTCGAACGCATTGACGTCAACAATGCGTTTAAGTGTTCACACGTTAGCTTCGAATCTATCAGCACAATTAAGTGCTGCAAATCTCCTTCCCACTATTGATTCTTCGGTCGATTTTTATTGCTTTATTTAAAGAAAATATGACGAAAAAGCGACTATGACATTAATAAATTACTATGTAATAAAAATCAACCGAGAAACGTGGGAAATAGAGCCCAAACAACATTTTGAAGTCAGATGGCTGTGAAAGGTTCCAAAACCTGTCACAAATCCTATAATACTTTTATTAGGATTTGTAACGATCATCAAAACCTTCTCAAATCCAACCGACTTGGAACTATTGCTCGGGAATAGACTCTACTGAGCCCCGGCGGTTCCTCCTGTTTATCGAGCATGTCTGATGCATATGATCAGCCATACTCCATCTGCAGCAGCCGGTTCGTGATGAACCTTTGGAGGCGCATTAAACTGTTAAAAAGGTGATATGTTTCACTAAAGAACACTACATTACAATAATCAAAATGAAACTCCTTCACTTTAATACCGTCAGCCCCTGCGAACTTGACCAGGGAGTAATCGGAGAGCAGAATTTGCTATGATATCAAACTCGTTACTAAATAAGTTATAATACGTAGGCCGAAGCAAATATTATTCTTTTATGTCCGAGACCTCTCATCAGGTATGAGGGGGGAGGGGGGTTGGACAAAAATAAATAACGAACAAAAAAAAACTATTAAAAATTTAAAAATTATAAACGCTTTCGAAATAGTTATTTAGTAACGAGTTGCGAAAAGTTGATTTTTTCAACACGAGTCGTACATTTTCCAACGAGGCTTGCTGACTCTGACGAAAGAAATATTTTCAAATGGTCAAAGAATACTATATTCAGCTTTTAATTCATTCTAAGAGATTTGAAGTCGCAAGATAATCGAACTTTAGTAATGTCTATATTATCAAATACGACGAGGTTCGATTTCCACCTGTAATTCATAAACTGTTCTACTTTAATTGTTTTCGGAGCACGATTTTGAAATCAACACGTGTATTTGAAAAAGTTTGATCGTCAATAGCAATTTGTGACCTTTGTTTTGCTCAACAGTTTTGCAAAAAAAATTTGGGATATTGGAAATATTGTACAAATTATTACAACTTTTCTGGAATTTTTGTTTTAATTCCTCCGATTTTCCCTGGATTCTAGAATTATGTCGAATATTTCTCCTGGATTCTACAAGGATTCCGCCAAAAAAATTGCTATTATTTCTCCTGAACTTCCTCTGATGATTCCTACAGGACTTTCACTAGAAATGTTTGCAATATTTTTTTCTAAAATTCCTCTATTTATTTCTCTAAGGATTCCGTCAAAAACTCCTTTTGTGTTTATCAAGTGACTTTGTCATAAAATTCCTCCAGAAATCCGTCGACAGAGTTCCCTGGCCAAGTTCGCAGGGGTTGACGGTATTAAAGTGAAGGAGTTTCATTTTGATTATTGTAATGTAGTGTTCTTTAGTGCAACATATCACCTTTTTAACACTTTAATGCGCCTCCAACGGTTCATCACGAACCGGCTGCTGCAGATGGAGTATGGCTGATCATATGCATCAGACATGCTCGATAAACAGGAGGAACCGCCGGGGCTCAGTAGAGTCTATTCCCAAGCAATAGTTCCAAGTCGGTTGGATTTGAGAAGGTTTTGATGATCGTTACAAATCCTAATAAAAGTATTATAGGATTTGTGACAGGTTTTGGAACCTTTTACAGCCAGCTGACTTCACAATGTTGTTTGGGCTCTATTTCCCACGTTTCTCGGTTGATTTTGATTAGTAATTTATTAATGTCATAGTCGCTTTTTCGAATTTTTACAATGTTAGTTGATCATATTTTCTTTAAATAAAGCAATTAAAATCGACCGAAGAATCAATAGTGGAAAGGAGATTTGCAGCACTTAATTGTGCTGATAGATTCGAAGCTAACGTGCGAACACTTAAACGCATTGTTGACGTCAATGCGTTTGACGTGACATGTTGGACAAAAACTGACTGCTTCATATTAACTGAACAACGTTACTTGTGTATGACTAGGTTGACATTTCTAGGCTACGCTTGAGAAAATGACATGGTTCATCTAGGTAGGACGGATAGGACAATTGAACGAATTATTTTTAATTATCTCTTAGATGTTCAGAAGTTCAGTTACATGTTTCTGTGGATTTAAGACCGATGATGATTTAAGGACACAAGAGATGAACACAAGTAGAAAACGATTAGCGAAATCAAGAAAACAATTTGACACAAGATCGACTATATTTTAACATACAGGGTTCGCAAATCCTGACTGACTGACCAATTGAAAACTTTCCAATCTTCTACCGTAACTTTCTGAGTCAGTTGCAACAGTGTCTTAATGGATATCATCTTCCGCGTACGGCTGGCAAACTGCTTCTGAAAGATTACGTACTCTTTTCTATCTTCGGGTCTAGTGTAGAGGTTTCAACTCTATTCAGAGTGCAGCTAGAAACCTAGCAAAAAAAAAAAAAAAAAACAATAAAGAAACCTATTTTCCTTGACTTTCTACGTAATGGACATCTGACCGAACACACGTGTTTTCGTTAATCTCCTAGGCATTATTAAGACATGACGTATGTGCATGACGGAACAACTAGCAGGACACAGTTCCAGACGTCTCTTTTTAATAACGATATTCAGCATATTTCCAATAAAACTACACTTCAATAAAGCAAAGACTAAAGCTGCTATGATAGAACAGATCAGAATGACTTAATTGACTTATTGACTACATATTGGAGATCTACTTCGAATAACTGACAAATTGACAAGAACCTAACTAAATACATGGACCATACTACAAAAAAAAACAATTGACAAAAAGAAAAAAGGGGAAACTTTTATTAAAACTATTTTTGCTCAACGCAGGTCAAAACAGTGTCGACTTGGGCCACGATATGCCTACGTACTTCTGTGTGTTGAAACAAAAATAGAGGCTCATAGAAGCAAACGTAGGGAAAGGGTGCGGTGTTAGAACATAAGCACAGTGTGCTACCGCCGTAATCACTATGAAAAAAAAAAAAAAAAAGAAATTCGTCGACAGAGTTGATCATAAACTTTTCCATAAATTACTTCAAAAATATTTCAGAATTTCTCCGAGAGTTCTTCGACGGAATCTTTCATGGATTTTCAAAGACTCCTCTAGAAATGCCTCCAGAATCCTGCATAGAATACCTTCAAGGATTTCTTCAGAATTTCCTGAAGTTCATCTTAAAATTTCTCTGAAAATTTCTTTGAGGATTTCATCAGGAGTTTTTCCGAATGTTTCTCCAGGTGTTTTTCAAAAGATTTTGCCAAGAGTTCTAAACATTGCTCAGAAGAATTACCTTCGGAATTTCTAAGATAATTACGCCAGGAGTTCTCTTGAAGACTTCTTCAGGGATTTATCGAAAGGTTCCTCCAGAACTTCCAAGTGCTTATTCGAAAATTATTTAAGGAATTCTTAAAAAGGAGTCGTTCAGAAATTCCCTTCTAACCTGAATACAAAAATGGAACAACACAAAGGGACAGGTCACCATCGTCGAATTGTTGCTGTGATTTCAAAATTTGTTACTGTTGTATTATTGCTGATGATCAATAGTACAACAAACCATGTTATTTAAATTTAATTTAGTTAATGTATATCAATAGTTTGATTATAACAAAATGAGATTGTTCAACAAAATTTGTTTTGGAAAAGCTATGCCTTGATAATTTACTAATAACAAAACAAGATATATTCACTTCCTCTGGTGAAGAAGTTTCACTTCCTCTGGTAAAGAAGTTTTGGAATGTTTATCCAGTACACATTTCCCTAGATGAGTGGATATTACATCTTCGGATGAACCTGATGTCTTTTCTTGTATTGAGGATTCTCTGGCTTAACTTTAGTATCCTATTTTGTATGGCAATCGACTTACTCTGCTATTTTTATGAACATAACTAGGTTTGAAGTTATTCATGGTTAAACTTATCATTTTGGGGTAATTATTCGTAATGCAATACTTCTTGCTAGTTAATACTTTTGACAGGTAGCGTACATGAGACTGGCATGCGTTAAACAACAGTTGTACTAATTCCAGAACGACCAAAATAGATGTCGAAACTGGCAAACCCACCCGACGAAACACGTTTCAATGTTGATTTCAATTCTTCTTCATAGTTTAGAATGAATTAAAACCCAGCCCCTTTACATAATCACATCGCAAACCAGTCACTGTCGATTGTCTCATAACGAGTGTGGTTGGTTGGTGGTAGATGCACCATCACCAGAGGCAACTTTGCTACTCGTATACCTGAACTGTGTACACAGAGAAACAATGCCGCTGCTAATGGTAGCTACTTCGCAATATTACCGGACCCACCAACGGTAAGCGACGACGGCACTTTCAGGTGTTTGATTTCAATGTTATTATATCGACTCACAAGGCTTCCTCCGCTTCCTGTGAGTGAGTGACTGCGGTCTTCGTAAGCAACCAGTGGCCCATCGTGTCGTTGTGTTGTCGTTGCGGAGTTCTACAACAACACGTGCAGTCCGGGCTGCAGGGGATCGATAAATCAATAGAACGGTCGGTCGGGGTTAGTGGTTCTCCCTTTCACTCCCTTCATCGTTCTTTGTACCTACATCAACATAGCGCACAGATTTAAGACAACTGACTGACTACATCAATCCACAACAGAGAAAGTCGGTTCAAGCGAAACCCTTTTGCGCTTCGACCCGCTTCCAAAAGTCCCTAGGCACGATCGTCGAACTTAAATAGGTCACCCTTACGTCACGATCGGCCGCCATCGCCCGCCTTCATCAAATGCCCTGTCTTATTTTTTTACATAAGAAGTCTACGACGGCGTGATATTGCTGCCTCGGCCACGATCACCTCTCGACGAGTCGACGACGGTTGGTACTCGTCCGTCCCGTTCCTATACCAACCAGCAGCCAGCAACAACACAGCATGTTGGTAAGTCGCAAATTGCGTCTGGCTGTTGTGAACTGAGCGGCTTCAAACAAACAGAGACGGACGTGCAGCTGAAAACCAAAGCGAAATACGAGATTCGACATATTGAATGTCTACGATAGTGGCGGTGCGGTGGTTGATGTTGATGATTTTTTGGTTGGATCCAAGAATGCTCACTGAGTTCTAAATTGTGAGATTGTTCCACAATTATAAATTCATCACTCGAAGTGCTTATTCATTGGCGCTCTTTTCAAGATCCGAAACTCAAGTTCTATAACTCAGTCAATTTCACAGCAATTGATTTGAATTGCTGTACAGAGCTAGATATTGTACTGTAAATATCTCAACGTATACGAAAAATTCTGAAGCAATTTATGAGGGAACCCAAAAGAGATCCCAGGAAAAAATCCCAGAGGAATCTCTGGAAAAAATTCCGGAGGAAGCCCTGGAAGATTTAGCAGAAGGATTTCTAGAACATGTTAGTTCTGTAGAACTTTCCAAATCCCTAGTCAATTGCTGAAAAAAAAATCTTATATTCTTCCCTGGCATAAGTCTGAGGAAATCCTTGAAGGATTACATGTACAAAACTGTAGATAAAACTCTGAAGAAATTTTTAAATAAGGAATTCGCTGAATAATCCCTGGAGAAATCCATACATTAAATCTCTAAAGAAACGTTCGATGGAATTCCTGAAGAAATGCACGGAAAACATTCCAATAAAGTCCCTAAAGGAATTCCCCGATGAATCCATGCAGGAAGCTCTATGAAGGAATACTTAGTAAATTCTCGAAGAATGAACATGAAATCCAGGAGAAGTCACTAGAGGAATATTCAGATTAATCCATGATGAAATTCCTGGAAGAATCCCTAGACGAATCTCAGGAATTCATAGAAAATATCTTAAGAAATTCCTGGAAAACTTTCCGAACGTATCCCTGAAGAAATTCCATAAAGAATCCCTCGCCTAGAGTAATTTTAGGAGGATTCCTGGAGTAATCTCTAGGCTGGTCTCTGGGAAAAAAAAATCCTAGATCAATCTCTGAAAGAATTATCCTAGAGAATTTCCCTGAAGAATCCCTACAGAAATGCCCGGAAGAATTCCCTGGCGTATCTCTGGCTTTGAACAATTCTTATAGAAATCCCTGGAGGAAGCTTTGGGTAATTGCTACAATTATTCGCTAGAAAAATCCTCAGATAAACTCCTACATTCATCTCTAGACGAATCTTTGGAGGAATCCACACACGGATAAAAATCCGGAAGCCAAACCGACAAAATACGTCATGTTGTCATGACTCGTTCTGCCGTAACTTATTCTTTATGATTCTGTTTTCATCGACAAACAGTGGTAGAATAAATCATAATACCATGACGCATTTACTCTAGAACCAAGGCAAAAAAAATTAAAATCATAAGCCTTATTTATGAAATTTATGAAACCTACTTGTCATTTATGATTTCGGTTCCAGAGGAAACCGCTTTCAATCAAATGTTTTCAAGTTTAACTTTTTGTACCGTAACTGCAATCACTTTTTGGAAATCCTTAACTCCGGTAGCTAAAAACGCATCTATGACCAGTGCACGGGCATACATTTACGTAAAGTCGAGATAGAAAATTCTCACGATCACTATCATTAGAGTTTGACTGCAATAAATGTCTTCGAGTTCCTTCAGAGAATCCTCCACGAGTTCCTTCAGGAATTACACTAGAATTTCAATCAAAGATTTCTCTTGGCGTTCCTTTAGGGATCTCTCTAGAAGCTTCTTCAGGGATCACTACAGGAGATCTTTTAGGGATCTATCCAGGGGCTCCATCAAGGGTTCATAAAGGATTTCCTTCTGGAATTTATTCGAGGGTCCCTCCTGGAATTGCTTCGAACATTTCTCATGGAATTTCTTCGGGATACCTCATGGAGATTTTGTAAGCGATTCTTTCAGGAGTTTTATTGATTGATTGATTTGTCTTCATTATATAGAAACTTTCAACCTTTGGCTGGTTCGTCTCTTGAGGAATTTCATTAGGGATTTCTTCCAGGTATTGCTACAGAAGTTCGTTCAGGAATAATTCCTGGAGTTCCTTCGAGGATTCCTGCCTGCAGTACTACAGTTCTTTCGGGATTTGCTCTAGAAGTTCCTTCAGTGATCTCTCCGACGCAGTATTGTAACGTCCGAGGCCATAATGTCCGGGAATTTATGTTACCTTTTTCTTGATATAACGCCCGATCATACAGATACGCCACATAGTTCAAAGAAAAAAGGTACATAGGATATATATTATGGCCCATCCCAAATTTTGGACGTTATTTCGCAAAAACGCGGCTTAAAAGCTGAGACGAAATGATCCGGCTCTTATCTCTCCATGAGTTCCTTTAGGGATCTCCCCAGTTTCAGGAGGATTCAGAAGCTCCCTCCGCTATTCCTTCAAGAGTTTTCTTTGGTAGTTTTCCAGAAGTTCCTTTGAAGAGTTATTCAGGAGGATTCAGGAATGCCTCTTGAAGATCTCGGGATGAGGATCCTTCAGGAATTCCTACAGGATTCTCTTCAGAAATTAATATACCTCCATGGAATCCTTATGAAGTTCCTTCAGAAATTCGTACTGAAGTTCCTAGAGGGATTAAACCAGAAGTACCTTCAGAGATTTCTCCAGGAGTTCCAGGGATTCGTGCAAATCCATCCTGAAATTTTTCAGGGATTGCTCCAGAAGTAACTTTAGAGATCTCTCTAGGAGTTGATTCAGAGATTATTACAGGAGGATCCAAGGAGAACTCAGGGATTCCCCTAGAAGTTTTTTTCAGGCAGAAGCTTCAGAAGCTCATTTAGGGATTAATCCAACAGTTTCTCCTAAGATGAGAAATCTTTGAGGAGTCTTTCCTAAGTCTTCCGGGATCAGTCTTGGAGTTCCTTCGGAGATGTTTCCTGGAGGATTCATGGATGCCTCCAGAAATTCTATAAGTGTTTTTTTCGGGAATTCCTACAGGAGTTCCTTCAAAAATGTTCTTAGGATTATTTTCAGGAAGAGGTATCTCCAGTACTTCTTTTAAGCAGCTTTCTAGGATTTTTTTCAAGAAATTCTCAAGCATCTCCTTCTTGAATTGCTCCAGGAATTATTGCGATCTTCCTTCGGGGATTCCTCATGATCTTCCTTCGGGTATTGCTCATGATCTTCCTTCGGGGATTCCTCCCGGAATTCCTCCAGAGATTGCTCCTGAGATTCCTTCAGGGATTCCTCTTGGAAATCCTTCGGGAGTTCCTCCCGCATTTTTTTTTCGGAAATTCCACATGTAATTCCTTCGGGAATTTCACCAGGAATTCCTTCGGAGATTCCTCCTGGAATTCCTTCCCGTATTCCTCCTGCAATTCCTTCGGAGATTCCTCCCGGAATACTATCGCGGATTCCTCCTGGAATTCCTACTGGAATTTCTTCGGAGATTCCTCCTTGAATTCTTCCGAGGGTTCCTCCTGGAATTCATTCGAGTATTCCTCCTGGATTTTTTCGTGGGTTTCACCTGCAATTTCATCGGGGATTCCATAAGGAATTTCCTCCGGGATTCCTCCTGGAATTTCTTCGGGATTTCTTTCTAGATTGTGGTCGGGGATTTTGCTGGGATACTACTGAAATTCTTTCGGATGTTCCTCCTGGAATTCCTTCGTGGGTTCTACTCAGAATGACTTTAGGACTCCTTCCTGGAATTCCTCGGAAATATTCCAATCATGAATTACTTCAGAAATTTCTCTAAGAGATCGCAATGTAAGGCTTAAAAATCTTTAAACTCGTAGTCTATGATCTCTATCCTATTCTGTTCAAGTTGTGACAAACTTGTGTCACACAGGGGTTATTGTCGCAACAAATGCAGGTTGCAAAATTGTCATTATTGTTGCGCGATGGTGGAAATTTGATCCAGTGGACCTGAAGGAATTCCTGGTAATATCTTTGGAGGAATTCCCAAAATAACCCCTGGACTAATTCTTAGAGGAATGCCTGAAAGTTTCACACGAGGTGTTCTGGAGAACTCTCAGTAGGAATTTACAGAGCAATTCCTGGAGGAAAATCTTAGGTAATATATGGAGGAATTCGAGGAAAATTACCTGAAGGAATCACACGAGGTATTCTGGAGGATTCCCAGTAGGAATTGCTTGAGAAAACTCAGCAGAATTTATCTGAGCCCCTCCCACGAAACCTCGATAAAAACAAACCAAATTCTTGGTTCTGTTGTATGCATGATCTTTACTAAACGAAAGCAACAAATATATCGATAAAAAAAATATGTAAAGCAACCGACGCGCTTCATTTTTGTTTCGTCACGTCCCTCGGCGTTCACCTATTTCATTGCTGTATGCAAATGCGAGCAAGCGGGCGCTGCGCTGGCTGTCGCCACAACCTCGGTTTTCAACTCAGTAGCGCAAAAGTTCAAGATCAAACACCTTCTTTCATCGCAGCAGAGGGGCACATCAGACAGCCTCTGACAGCCTGCCTGGCAATAGCTGACCTCTTTCTGTTCAGAATTAATTACGCCGGCAATAAAGTCAGCTTGTAACGCCTTCACACCTAAATAGCTAGCCGCCTACACTTGGAGCGAGTGGAGTCATGGTCCTTTATCTTGTGTGGCCATGGTATTCCTTTCCTATCAGCAACGTCGCGGTCACCCTGACGACCATTAGCTACGAACCTTATCGATTCTCGAACCAGGCAGGGCGAAAACATTCCCAAGGGAACTTTCACCTCGTTTTGGTTCTAGTGGAGGGTGGTGGTCGTCCAACAGGTGCGTGCCTTTGCACAATTGACCTCGTTTGCATTCGATGAGAAAGTACCTTCACAGCAGAAGCGTATCGATCTATTAAACCAATATCGCGTCTTAAGTCCGTTCCCGAATGTCGCTCAATAATCAAGAAACATACGAGGAGGTGGAGGAGGGTGTCGCCCGAAACTGCCATTCATCATTATTCTGCATGGTCACGAGCCGAAACGTACTGAGCGAGAAGGTAAAAGATATTCGAACGCGGTAAAAATACCGCAACCGCAACGCGACTACACGCCGCGTTATCGAACTTTACCACTTTACATGTGAGCTCTGTTAGCAATCTAGTTCAGTGGTTGTCAACCAATTTTTGATGTTCGACAAAATGTAATTTCTCTGCTTAGTCTTCGGCTGTCCATGCCAGAAGTATTTATGAAAATTCTGTTTTGTATGTTTACTGTGAACTTGATATGCACGTGTCGTTGCCGAAAGGGGAAAAGTTAATATAAGAGTTTTTATTTACGTTTGGCTTCATTTTGTTGTGATGCATAGTAATTACTGAACTCGTTACAAACTTGCAATAAATTGCAATATTCGGTAGAAATAATCTTCGAAACTGGCAAAATCCATGAAATTATAAAAACCAGTGAAATTTAAGAAATCAACCGATGAAATCAGACAAATGACAAGAGATCTGTGGAAAAAATATCAGCGAAGACGGGACTATTGTATTATATGAATCAAAATAAAATCTACTTTGGCGACTACTTTTACCCGCAATCAAAGGTATGCGCGAGATAGTCGCCTAAGGAAACAGACCTGTTTTCAAATTTTCCATCATAGGGCTCTTTGATAATTCTTGAAAAAGGGTCTCCACATGGCCGGATGATGTGATGACTGCTGTGATTGCACGTGCTATTCGCACCGCGATTGAATATCGACCATCACATAAGGCCTTGGAAAGTAGTCGCCATACTTGTGATTTTCATGCAACGCACCATACCGAACTAGGCTATTTAAATAAGAGCTGCATTTGTACACTAACCTCTATGACATAATATTCCCCTGGAAATCCCAGTCGTAATTTCTGGAAGAATATGCGGAAAAATCTCAAAAAATACCGTAAAAGACACTGTGCAGAAATCCCTGGAAAAGTAGCTGGAAGAATTTCATCAATAATCTCAGCAATTATATGTGGAGGAATCCAACCAGGAATTTCTGGAGAAAAACTGTCAGGAATTCCTGAAGAAATTCTAGCAGGTATTTTCTGAGGAATCGCTGAACAAATCCCTGTAACTATTTATACAAAAAATCTCTGGAGAAGTTCCCTAAGAAATCCTAGGAAAAATTACTGGAGTTTCTGCGAGAATTCAAGGACGAATTCTTAGTTAAATCTTATCAAAAATTACTGGAAAAACAGGAACACCTAGGTAATCTCAAAAAGAAGGATCCTTGAAGGAATGTCGGGAAGAATCCCCAAAAGAAATTTCTCGTGAAATCACAAAAGGAACCCTTGGAAAAAAAATCTCTGTACACAGATCGAAATTATAGTGTTAAATTCTGGAACATGATGCCCATGATTGGAGCGTGAGATATGACAGAAGTCAACATGACATAATATCTAAATGTTATGTAATCTCGCTTTACTTTTGAAAAGTTTGAGAATTTTTCAGCATGCTTTTCGTTCTAATGACACAAGATTAAATGTATCTGTGCATCCATAATCGAGATTGTAAGAAAAAATATCAAAAAAAGTATGAACAATTTTAGATAAACATTAGGGTGGCCCACACTTATATGAAAAACAAAAATTTCGAAAAATGCCAAGTCTTACCTCCTACATCAGTTGCTTTGGACTCCCAGAAGCTACGTTCAAAATTTGAGCAAAATCGGTTGAGCCTAAGGGGGCGCTCAAAGCGCTTGTATGGGAAAACTTGGCCAAATGTATGCAGAAATTTTAAGTTTTCGAATTTTGCCGCTAGGTGGCGCTGTAAGCGTTCAATAAATAAACGCTTTGGCATTATTGATGGTGACTATATAACAAAGAACTTTGTCGAAGACCGCGAGGTGATCCGACGGCTGTGAAAAAAGTAATACCCTAGGCAAAGTGAGGCAAAGTATTGGGATTTCATTATTGATATTATTCCTTTACATGTATTAGAAAAACAACAATAAAGCTTATCCTCACTTTACCTAGGGTATAACTTTTTTCACAGACATTGGATCACTTTGCGGTCTTCGACAAAGTTGTTTTGCATATAGTCACCAACAAAAATACCAAAGGGTTTGATTATTGAACGCTTACAGCGTCACCTAGCGGCAAAATTCGAAAACTTTAAATTTCTGCATACATTTGGCCCAGTTTTCCCATACAAACTTCAAGCGTTTTGAGCACCCCCTTAGGCTCAACCGATTTTGCTCAAATTTTGAACGTAGCTTCTGGGAGTCCAAAACAACTAATTTAGGAGGTAAGACTTGGCATTTTTTGAAATTTTTGTTTTTCATATAAGTGTGGGCCACCTTAATAAACATGTTAAGCTAATTTGGAAGGTTTCGCCTGGTGTTGGCCTTATTATGAATCTTTCTAAAATTTTCTTAGCGTGGCTTGGCTCCCCGAGTTAGTCCGTTGTTGACATCGAATCAAGGCTTGGCCCATTTTAAAGAGAGAATTCTTTCTCTTGGTGCTCGGATGGGAACCGTTCGGAAAAGTTTCGGTTTTGGAGACGGATGGGTCACTTTAGCCCAGCCGAGAAAACCGACCTTTACAAACGTGTTCTAGATCAGCGAGACTGCATCCGGAATGGCGAAAATGCCGTCTCCAAACGGTTAAACGAGAGGATCTACCAATGAAAACAAAACTTTACCGTTACTGGCCCATTGGGAGCACGGGCTTATGAATGATTAGGAAAAAACGCAGTGATTGATTGATTGATTGATTTGTCTTTATTTAACCCTCTAATACCCAAATTTTTGATTTTGATCTAAATATCATTTTTCGTCATCTAAAATCGATTTAAGCATGTTTTGGAAGATGATTCTTTTTAATTCTCGATTTTGTGAATTTCGGTTTTTGATTTTTCTAATTTTTATTTTTAAACATCCCCCCACTTTTATATTTTTCCTGAAAGCCTTTTCGGGATGCGGATTTTTTGAGACGAAAACATTTTAATATTTTATGACTATTGTTGAAATATTAATATTTTATTTTTTTTTCATTGACAATTTTATTTTCCGTGTAATTTTAGGGAAAATAATTTTAGAGTGTATTCGACTCCCTTAAACTATTTTACTATGATAGTATGATTTGGGAAAAATTTAAAATATGTGATTTGTAACGATTCAATACAAAATAAACAATGACTTCTGAAAGGTGACTAAAACATCAATTTTTCAATGATTTAAAAAAAATGTAAATACGCTTTAAAAGACACCAAAAACCATTTTGAGATATACAGAACAGTCCTAAATGTCAGCCAAAAATATAAAAATTTTGATTGTCCACGAAACAAAAATTACAAAAATGCTCAAACTATACCCCGTGTCTAAAGGCGGGGTTGGGTATTAGAGGGTCAAGAGACTTTCAGCCCTTGGCTGGTTCGTCTCTATCTTAAAAACGCAGCGATTGGCCATTTTGAAGATGGGGTTTATTCTGATAAGGTTAACCATTAAGCGGGTGATGTTTGCACAGTAACTTACTGTTAGGGGATGCTATGGAATGCTATCAAAATCGATTTGTTTACATTTTAGAGATAGGCCCTTTCTATATGTAACGTGAAAAATAACATGTAAACATTTCGCTCTTAGCTTCAAATGAATGAGGGCACCCTTAGCTTTCATTTGATGGGTGACTTAGCGATATTGATTTTTTTTTCGGTAATATTTTTTGCTACAGACACCGTGAAATGGGGGGCACTGGGTATCCGGGTACCCTGTCGGCCACATAGCGGTTAAGCATGACTCAGAGTTATTACATGACGTATATGACAAATTTACATATTATATCATGTAAGTCATCATAACACAAAGTTAGCATGACTGAAATTTAGTTTACATGACGTGTAAACCTCAATATATTTATCTGTGTGAGAATTATTTGGAAAAATCCCATGAGATAGTTTTGGAGGAATTCCAGGTTTAACTCCTGGGTTAGTTCTATCAGGTAGTTCTGGAGTAATTCCAGCAGGAATAGCTGGAATCGTTTCAGTAGAAATATCTGCGTGTATCAAAGAAGGAATCCTCGAAGAACATCTCTGGGGGAATTTTCTACGGACCATTGGAAAAAAAAAAACACAGAAGGCATTACAGGAATCCTATCACAAACTTCTGGAAGAATCACAGTTGAAATTACGTGGTGAATCCCAGATTGAATTTCTGGAGGAAATGCTCAGACAAGCATTCAAATGAAATTCTGGAATGAATGTTTTAATGACATAAGAAGCATCAATAATTGTTGATAAACGTTAAAATTTTCATTCAATTCGGGTCACTGGTTTCCGAGATATGACAGTGAAATTTGAGAATTTTTGATGCGTTCTATGAAAAGTTTTGTGAGAGAAAAAAAAGTTGCCTATCCCAAACATGTTGGGCATTCCCTGTAGAAGCGCCCGTCTTCCAAATCGTGAGTTCGAGTATCACCGGAGTACGTGTATTTCTTTTCATAAATAAAATCTCAATTTGTTCATCGAGCACATGTTTTTGTTGTGCACATGGATATCGTAGCATTTTCAAAAGCTAACAATGTCAACGTTAGCAGCAAATATGTATTACAGACATGTTATAATATTATGATTTTATTCAAAAATTGCTCCATGAGTTTCACGAATGATTTTTTCTACAGTTGAAAAAATGAAAAATCTACGGATATGATGATAATGGTTCCGGGTCCCGAACGCCGTTTAAAGGCAATGTTTTTGATGATTATATTGGCAGCGAGAATGTCAAAAAAAATCCTCGGAATTCTTTTGATAATAGTTCGGCCAAACGATACATTTGGGCAGATGGCATTTGGCCAAATGGCCGGACACCGATAATAAACCTGGGCGTGTTGGTGGAATACCTGTAAGTAAAATTCTAATTCTAATTTCATCCGAAGGAGATTTGTATTGTGAAAAAGAATAGAGGAATCGAGTTCAGTTCTATGTTTTCAGGTGACGGAGATGGTCAAGTGGCTCCGTAGCTTGGAGGAAAGAAGCGCCCGTCTAGCGAACTGGGAGTCGTGGGTTCGATTCCCACCGGAGCACGTGATTTTTTTTCATAATACAAATTTAAATTTGTTCATCAAACACGTGCTCAGCCATTCCATAGAAAAACGATATAGTGCAACCCCGATTATCGTAAAACTTGGTTGTAGTTCATCGAAAATAATTAGACCCGTATTTTTCATTTTTTCATTAGGGTGACCAATTTTCAGATAGGGCTGTCCTAAAAATCAAGGTTTTTATTTTTTTTAATTCATAACTTTTGAACCAGTTAACCGATTTTAAACTTTTTTGTCTGAAAGCTACTGATTAATAATTAATAATAAATGGGCCAAATTGTGTTTTTGTGCAAAAAATACGCAAATATATTAGTTTTTACACGTTTTTATGGTCTCGGGATCAAAGAGGTACCCTGGTTTTATATTTTCATCAGAAAATTCAGGAAAATCATCGTAACAAAACCAATGTTGGTAAAATCACACTCAAAGCAGACTCATGAACCGCTCCTGTGTGAGCAAACTCGCGTGCGATTCCGAATCATTTTCTCACGTGCGAGATTTTCATGCAAAATCTCGCTCTCACGAGTCAAGCGCCGAAATCTCGTTCGCTTGTAAAACGAACCCAAATCAATTTGAACTACATTCAATGTTATTGCACGCTAGATTTGCTTTTGTTCTATCATATAATCCTAAAAACTTTGATGTAAATAATAAGAACACCAAGAAATGAAGCAATGAGTGAAATCACGAGTCAACTCATGTATGATTTTTTCGGCGGTGAGTTTGGCGAATCAAGAATCGCGCGTGAAACAACTCAACCATGAGATTTGAGAATTCGAGTTTTTACGAACACTGAACAAAACCCGATTTAATCCACCTATGGTGAACAGAACCCTTCTTACACTTAATAAAACTGTTGTTGTATTATTTGTATTTAACATATGTATTTTGTGTGATGGACCAAAAGTTCTAGAAAATATTGTGGATTTGGCATCTAGTGGATTGGTTTTCAAAATAGCATCATGGACCATGGACTAAACTACCAGAAATGCCAGACACCTTCTAGAATCTTGTGTGAAATTTAAAAACAATAGCTTACATATTCTGGAATATTGTATCTTTTGTTAACTGCCAAAATATCTTGAATCGATTAACAAATGGATAAGAAAATCAGCGAGATAAACTTTGTCTAATATCTGTTAATCAGTCGAAAAAATTAGCTCCGAAGTACTTGGTATTCATGGTTATGGTGTAAAAAGGACAAAAATAATATATCTACTATGCTAATCAGTTTTGGAATTAGCTAGTTATTTTGGCTGTCCAGTTCTTGCATTTTTCCCACAATATATAAATTCAAAGCTCTCATTTAATATATTGTTAGTTTTCATAGAATTCCTGTTTATTTGTAATTTGTTATTTATAATTTTATTGAAAACAATAATCTGCTAGTATACACTTTATATGAGGTCAGCATTATTGATTGAACAATAATTTCCCATACACTGGTCAAAATCTTATGCAAGATAACAAACGAATATAATCATAAAAAAAGGAATTTATTGAAATACTCCTCGAAAGATTTCTCAGTAACCAAATGTCCAATCGAAATAAAATTTCAGGGCCTTTTACAAGGATACTGTAGCTTTCATTTGGTGCTAAGAGAACCCAAATCGGTTGACATACGGCTGAGATATTTATTATGATACACTTGGTCAAAAATCTCTCAAAAGGTTAACCTGTATTACTCCCAAGTACTCTTTGAAAGATATCTCGATAACCAAATGTCCAATCCTAATAAAATTGTATAGGGTTCTACTAGGATGTTAAAGCTTTATTTTGGTGCCAGGAGAACCGAAATCGGTTGACAGACGGTTGAGATATTTAGTATGATACACTTGGTCAAAAATCTCAAAAAGTTTAGTTGAATAAATCCTAAGTACTCTTCGAAAGATATCTCTGTAACTAAATGTCCAACCCTAATAAAATTTCTGAGCAATCTACTAGGATGTTGTAGCTTTCATTTGCTGCCAAGAGAACTCAAATCGGTTGACAGACGGCTGAGATATTCATCAATATGCTAAATATCAAAAATCTCTCAAAAAGCTAACCTATATTACTTCAAAGTACTCTTCGAAAGATATCTCGGCAACCAAATGCCCGATCGAAATAAAATTCAATAGGGTTCTACTAGGATGTTGTAGCTTTCATTTGCAACTAAGAGAATTCAAATCGGATATCAGACGGCTGAGAAACGTGCGTGACTTTTTTTTGTAACATACGCACACACACACATACACACACACACACACACACACACACACACACACACACACACACACACACACACACACACACACACATACATACACACACACAGACATTTGCTCAGTTCGTCGAGCTGAGTTGATTGGTATATGAGACTCGGCCCTGCGGGCCTCGGATCGAAAGTCGGTTTTTCGAGCGGTATTTATACCCTTTCTTATGGGTGTAAGAAGGGTAAAAAAACAGAGATGTATGTTTTTTAGTTTTTGAGATATGATAGCTGACGGTTAACCATTGAGGAAACACTACGATCGATCATTCGTCCATTCGTTGACGACACATCCATCCCTACGTGTGACGACGACGTATCGAATATTTTCGATATTTTGAGTTTGGTGCTTTCAACCGTGCATCGCGGTAAAATACACTTGTTTCACGGCGATTCAAAAGCAAAGTCACACATTATAAAACACATGATGTCGTAAATAGCGTTGTCGTAAATATACACACCTCACCTCGCATACATATATCTACCTTGTAGCGCCAGGCCAGGCGCAGGCCAGCGGCAGAAGCTTTGTTTTCATGGCTACCGAACGACACACGACGACGAGTTCGAGCTCTGAAGGAGCACCGCGCTCGAGCGGTTATCGACTTTGAGTGGCATTGAAACCCCGATCGTGGAGGCTTTGAGGTTGGGGCCTGCTCTCGGATGGGTGCAATGGGTGCGCGGATGGATGCATATTGATGCAAAACAAAATTGGCCGTCGTTTTTTTCGTTTTGGTCGACTGTGTGGGAAAGATGTCCGAAGAGTGGTCAGGAAATCTCAATCACATCAACGCGATGTGATTGATGTGTCGTAGTTGTATCATTGAATGTGTTGAATGATTTGGTGGATACCTTGCGTATGTAGTAGCTGTTGTAATCATTCCAAAAGCATATTAGCATTAGAATAAGCATTATGATTAGCAGTAGCTTGAACAAATCACACAAATTCGTAGGTGGTACAGCCCTAGGCGGCTGTATGTGGATTGCCTCCTTTTGATTTGTTACTAAAAAAGCACAGAGATTAGAGACTAATATTCGACTTTTAGAAAAGATTGACGCAATCCTCTGACGAGAGCTTTCCTGGCAACATCCTTGCGATAGCTGAGGGATAGTTATCAATGAATTCTCTGTTGAAACCTAAATCGCGTTTTCATTTTTGCAGAACATTCAAAATTGCTATCTAATGGTGAACTCGAAATGTAAATCAAGTTTATTTCTCTGATAGAGCAGTGTTGCCAGCTTAAAAATGTATCTTTCAAAAGGCACACACTTTTGTGAAGTTTCGTTTTTGCACCCTGTAACGAATCCTAAATATTTAATTATTTGTTTACCTATATTCGCATTCAGCAGTGCTGCCAGTTTCTAAAATCATGTGATTTTATCGAACAATGGAGTGCTGGATTACACTTAACAGCAATGTGAGATACTCTGATCATTCGAATTTATTAACTTAATGTATCAGACCCGACATATTGAACCCAATTGTACTCTACTTGAGCAGTGTTGCCAGTTATCAAAAAAGTCATTTTTGAAAATACCTAATGACTCCTGTATGCATTTAAATTTTGCTCAAACTTCTTTGTCTGAATCTCTTAGTTTACCGGTTTCGTGCAATGATTATTTTATGTAGAACAGTGTTCTCTGAAGCAATGCCTTCTTGGTGGTTCCGGAGAGACGAAGGGTTTGGCGACCATGGGAATCTTGTTTAGTGTGTCGAGGAGAGAGTAGTCCTGGCTTTTACTTTTGTAGTAGAAGACGGCCTTAAACCCACACTATCTGGACTGGACCTCCCTGTTCAGGTGTTCCCCCATGGTTTAGAAAAAAAAAGATTGAACAGTGTTGCCATCTGAAATAACAATTGCGAATCTTGAATGTCAACATGTCGAATATTGTGTAAACAAAATCATTGTTTTCAGTGTACAACAAAGTATGTTTACATCTCAACTTTGCTTCAAAGACTCGAGAAAAAATCTATTTTTAACTCGATAATTACCAATACTGTCTAAACATAGCCGTATACCGAAGAGGTAATTTCAACATCTTTTGTGCGCGCGATTCTCCATCCCACAAATCACATGATGACGGACGACACTCCCTCTCGCGACTCGCGACTTATGGTGGTGCAAGTGCACGTCTTCTGCTGCTGCTGCTGCAGCAGCTACTGCACCTTGCAACGTTGGCCTCCATGTTTTCCATTTCATAATCATCCCTCGCTCTTGGTCGTGCGCGCATCATGATTCAATAAAAACAACAACAAGCTGCACCTGATTGACTGACTGCATATATTGGCGATGGCGCTGTCCATAAAGTACGTAAACAGCGTCGCAGTCGCAGACCTTTCCACCATCATCGTAGGAATGTTGGGAACATAGTTTATGAACGGACCCATTCACGGCACCCGGAGACCGACCAGCGATAAATAAAACACCTTTAGAGTAAGGTACATTAATCGAATTTGCTTCTCCCAAACGACCGCGGAGAGATGATCGGCTGGATCGTGAGGAGACGATGATAGACTCTGTCTCAAGTGGTTCACCTAAGCAAGATGCACCATCTCGCTGTCCTAGTGTAGTTCGTCTTGTAGTAGGATACGGGGATATCGATGAGGGGACCTACCTTAAAGATGCTGTCAGATGTTGCCTTTTTCTACTGTTGGGAGTGTACTCCGCGGATGAATCTGTAGATGGCACTCCTGCGATTGGGAAGCTGTCCTTTTCAGGACAGCTCACCTCTTGGGAACCTCTCCAAGAATGAGCGCGTGCTCATTCTGGGCATCTTTCTTGTAGTTATGTCCACTGTTCATCAGTTTCTTAAGTAATATTCCATTTCGAGCATACATCATGTCACGCGCTAGCGCAGTTTGTTCCGTGAGACATTGATTGCTGCATAAAACCTCCGCACATCATTCTGCTTCATACTCGGTTTGGAGGACACATGTTTTGAGCCTTCGTCGAATTCGTAAGGTTTCCGAAAAAAATATTTCAAGCGTTATTGGCTAAAATTCATAGCTTCAGGATGGCTATATCAGCGTATATGACCCATATCCGTCCAGCATCCTATTTTTAGGACAGTACGTTTGAAGTGAATATCTTGAGAATCATAGAATATTTCAGCATACTGTCTTCGGAAAAGTTGTCAAGAAGTCCCATGACCACACATATTAGTGAACAATTAATTACAGTATTGTCTCACCAGGTGGCGTAACGTTTCTGTGAAGATTACAGAAGGCCACGATTTCTGACTCAAATATCAAATGTGGAGTAAATTCGTTTTTCTGATACCTTAATCTTGGGTTAAGTAAGTGAAGTTGGTGTCCTTGGCGGAGTTGTTCACACGGATGTGAACCTTCTATTAGAATGATCTCTTCTTAGACATTTTCTTACTAGATGGTGCTGTGTAATAACTAACTTGATTTAACTATATCTCAGTCCAAAAAAGGAACAATTTTGGTAAGTAAAAAGAAATCGTGTTAAGTACTGTTCCTTTGAATTCCACTAAGAATTGGCATCCTTTGACAGATACGTATTTCGACCTTAACTATAAGGTCGTCTTCAGTGTCTTGTACTTCACTCGACTTTTGGTGTTTTTATTTGCAAAAATGTGTTTATCTGGCTGAACTTGATCCAGTTGGTTCTATAACATTTACCCGAAAACCATTTACCCGAAACACATTTACCCGAATGACATTTACCCGAACGTCATTTACCCGAATGCGACATTTACCCGAATGCGACATTTACCCGAATACGACACTTACCCGAAAAATTCGAAACCGTGGACTTGATCTCCATATGATTTGTCAATAATAAATATGTTATGGCTCGGTGTTATACAGCCGGCTTTCGTTAGACCTTATAACCGCGGTCACCAAAGTGCGGCCCGCGGGCTGCACGCTATGTCCAGTTCTCTATGTTGCCGTAGAATTCCTTGCAATTTTACTTATGGATGTTGTCCTACTCCCGAAATAATCAAAAATAACGTGTTGAATGATTCGCAAATCGATCACGGTGTTGCAATAGGAGCAGTTGAAAAATGGGATTGAGGGTCACTGCCTTATAATTATCATGCCAAGTGATCATCAAGCACTCTGGTACAGGACTAACTGACGGTCAAAATGCAATTTTAATTTGAGGATTTTTTAAAGTTTTGTTTTTATTTATTTTTTAACGTCTCCACATTACAAGCCCGAACGCCAACCCGAAATCATTCAGGAGGTCGCCTAAAAAGTGTTCACTGTGGACAATTTATTAGAAGTTGATAAAACTTAATCAGTTAGAAAAGGGTAATCCTTGGGCAATCTTTAGCAACGTTGTGATTCATGAGAGGTTTACGTAGAGGGAAGAATTATCATAAGTTAAAATTGCATAATAAAAAGAAATAAAAAAATTAAGGGATTACGGAAACGTAAGAAGCAAATGCAATGCATTTAAGAAAACTGCGATGAAGGGTTGCTGATTCAAACAATTTGCCTGATATTCAGCGTGCATATCCGATGGCCGAAGACGATGTACTTATCTATTCAAATATGGATCCTGAAGAGCTCAGTATGCTTACCTAACCGGCCTTTTTTGAAACTATTGTGTTCTCTTAAAATATGCTTAAACATATGCTATTAGCGCTAATTCCGAATCATATTTTAATAAATTATTATTGGCTGTTCTTTGGAACTATAAAATGCTGTTACAATATAGTTGTTGAAGTTTTTATTTGAGAATACTTTTTATTTCAAGCTATGAAAGCTCTTTCGAAGTTATAGCTATTTCTTTGAAAGCTATAAGAATTTAAACCTGAAATGTTTCCTTCTTTTAAATGTTGAATGTTCTTTCAAATAGACGATCTTATAACCATACTCCCACGAAGTTCGTTTTCATTATAATTCATTTGGTACCGAATTCTTGCCCCAGACCTTGTCAAATGGCTAGCTTTCTGATAAGTGAGAATGCCCGAAAAGACATCAAGCCATTCGGCTGAAAATTTTTTATGCCGAAAGTCACAACTGAACATTTGAGTGTAATGACTTTTTCATTACCAAGCTATTACATTTTAACAACACAGGCTGCTTTGAGCTACTTATATACATTTATATACTCGGTCACAATTTAGCAGCCATACTGCAAGTATTCTCCACTTCTTCTAATATTTGCCTTCTTTTTAAAATAGGCTGTTCTTTTTAATTTGCAGAGTCCAACTGTATACTGTAGCTGAGTTGGTCGACCAAACTGGAAATAGAGACTATTTTTCGAGTTGGAATGTTATATACATAGCTTATTTGCAGACGAACTTCTAACTCCATGAAAGATTTGTCCTTCTTTGAATAATAAGCTGTTCTTTGAAGTTAAGATTTACACAATTGAATGGTGACAAAATTAGCAACTTGATCAGATATTTTCTTTTTTTAGAATAGACTGTTCTTTCGAGGCCTGCTAATCGATCGATCTATCTTTTTTTTTTGGCCTAATGACCACTCGGTTAGTATGCTTTTTTTTTACTTAATCGTTTATTAAAGGCTCATGCGCCATCGGGCATAACGTAGCCGAATTCAATTTGAAACATTTTTACAATTTCATGCTTGTGTCTTATTTACTAGGTTAGCTTTGGGGAACCGTAAAACTCGCGGTTTGGTCGAGGTTAGGGGGAACAATAGTTTTTAAGGAAGGGATGGGATAATGGGGCTTTTCGTTGACTCTCTGCAGCATGGCGTGACGTATTTGCTGCTGGTCAAGCGTAGAGTGGACAAACAACCTGCAACGATACAAACTAACGGTTTTCGAAGGGATACGAGGTGGACAAGTGGAACAACAAGACGAGGATATCAAACGAAGACTTCAGCTTGTTTCAAGAAGTCGTACACAAGCTTCATGTACTCAAGATCAAGTTTACCCAACACATCTCTAATGTCTTCCTTTTCTGGTTTCCCTCGGGCCCTGAGGGATGCACATAAATCGGATCTAGCAATACCGTACTCGGGACATTCCCAGACAACATGGTTGATATCTTGATAGCCTGCACCACAGCTACAGCGATTGCTATCTGTGAGCCAAATTCGATAGAAGTGCGAGCCCAGAGAGTAGTGATTGGACATAAGTCGACACATTATCTTGATAAAATCTCGACCCACGTCCAACCCCTTGAACCACGCCGTCTTCGATACCTGTGAGAGAATTGAATGTAACCACCTGCCCAATTCTCCTGCATCCCATTTTTGTTGCCAACTGACCAAGGCATGCTGACGAGCAATCGAAAAAAATTCATTGAAGACGATATGACGGTCATAAATATCGCCTTCCATAGCGCCCACCTTGGCGAGTGAGTCCGCTTTCTCATTGCCCGGGATCGATCAATACGAAGGGACCCAAACCAAGGTGATGTTATATGCTTGATTCGATAGAGCACTCAAAAATGATCGTATTTCGCTTAGGAAATACGTGGAGTGCTTTACCGGCCTCATTGAGCGAATAGCCTCAATTGAACTGAGACTATCCGTAAAAATGAAATATTGATCAGAGGGAAGAGAGGCGATTCGCTCTAATGCGTAGTGTATAGCCGCCAATTCTGCGACATATACTGAGCAAGGACTTTGAAGTTTATGGGCAGCGCTATGAAGCACATTAAATACACCAAATCCAGTGGAATCATTTGTTTTTGACCCGTCAGTGAAAAACCTTCTGTCGCAACTGACATGACCAAACTTGCTTGCAAAAATTTTTGGGATGTGCTCCGATCGGAGCTGATCTGGGATTCCACGGATTTCTTGCGTCATGGTCAGATCAAAACCTATAGTGGAATTGAAGAAGTCTGGGAAGCAATCGCGGTTGAGAACATTCATGGTTAGTATGCTGGGCTTACTATCCATTTCTCTACCTATAATGGGGTAATGACCCATTCGGGGATAAAGGCCTATTCGGGGTTATGGATTTCGGGCCGTGCCATTAGGGGTAATTTGGTAGAGTTTTTTTAACAGAAATAGTGTTAACCTCACTAAGTTGTTTGGTGGCCAAACTATTCCTATCCTTCGGAGACATGTTCGGAGATTTTTCCTTCTTCTCTTCAAAAGCTGTTCTTTCGAGTTGTACTGCTGCATATTTTATTGGCGTTCGAACTACTAACTGTATATGAGTTTTTTCTTCTTTCGATCATAGGATGTTCTTCTAAATTACATTTTTACAGGATTGAGTGATGGATTCCAAGTCCACACCTAAAAGTTTTCCCTTCTTTTAGAAACAGGATGTTCTGTATCGTGAACAAATTGCAAACTTTTTCATCAAAGTTTATTTTTCTAATGATATGTTGATTTGCCGAGGGCTGTTCTCTAATCGATTCGACCTAATGACCATTCGGCCTACAAATAGAGTTTTTCTCTTCTTTAAATCATAAACTGTTCTTTGCTTATCGAAAGAACAGCTTATGAATCAAAGAAGGGTAAATCTCTAGAGGGAATGCCAACAGCAAACACAAAAAATATCAAGCTGCAGTGGTTAGTTTTGTTCGGTTCTATAACATTTACCCGAAAGACATTTACCCGAAAGACATTTACCCGAATGACATTTACCCGAACGTCATTTACCCGAATGCGACAAATACCCGTATGCGACAAATACCCGAATGCGACATTTACCCGAATGCGACATTTACCCGAATACGACATTTACCCGAATGCGACACTTACCCGAAAAATAAAAAAAAATGTGTACTTGATACCCATATGATTTGTCAATAATAAATATGTTATGGCCCGGTATCATATAGCAGGCTTTGGTTAGACCTAATAATCATCAGACTGAGTGATCATCAAGCACTCTGGTACAGGACTAATTGGCTGTCACAATGCTATTTTAATCAAAGGATTTTTGTTGATATTCTGTTCTTTTACGGCTCCATCCAATTAGCCCGAACGTCAATCCGAATGAATCAGGGGGTCGCCCAAAAAATGCAAAATTAGCTACTTATATACACGATCACAAACTGGCAGCCATACCGCAAGTATTATCCACTTCTTCTAAGATTTGCCTTCTTTTTAAAATAGGCTGTTCTTTCGAATTTACATTTTCCACCCGTAAACTGTTGATGAGTTGGTCGGCTGGTACTGGCTAAACTGGTAATTTCTCCATATAATGTATTCATTCTTTCCATAAGAGGCTACTTTTGCGAGTTGGAGTTGAAATGTTATTTAGTTTGTTGCGCACGATCTACTAACTCTGTAGGAGACCCGTGAATCCATCTTTCTATCTATATCCTTTAGCGAACTATTATACATATCTATCGGGGTGATGACCCATTCGGGGAAATGGCTTTTGGAATAATGTTCTATTCGAGGTTATGATGGCATTCGGGGTAAGGGGGTAGAGTTTCTTTAACAGATATAGTATCACTGTGTTGTTTGGTGGCCAAACTATTACCTATCCTTCGGAGATTTTCCCTTCTTCTCTTCAAAGGCTGTTCTTTCGAGTTGCACTGCTGCATATTTTGTAGGCGTTCGAACTACTAACTGCACAACAAACATTGTTGCTGTACAATAGAAGAATAAGTCAATCATAAGCTTAATTTTTGAAATTTTGATTGAATAAGCTGTTATTCAGCTACCATTATTGTTAGTTGGGATGCATAAAAGTTTTGTCCTTGTTTCGATTATATGATGTTCTTTTAAATTACACTCTTACATGATTGAGTGATGGATTCCAAGTCTACATCTAAGATTTTTTCCTTCTTTTAGTAATGGGATGTTCTGTTTGGTGAACGATCTGCAAACTTTTCTGTCAAATATTATTTTCGAATGATATGTTGATTTTCCAAGGGCTGTTTCTAATCGTTTCGAACTAATGACACCTTGGCCTACAAACAGAGATTTCCCCTTCTTTAAATCATAAACTGTTCTTTGCTTATCAAAAGAACAGCATATGAATCAAAGAAGGGTAAATATCTAGAGTGAACGCTAACAGCGTTAACATAACAAATGTAAGCTGCAGTTATGAGTTTTATTGAAGCATATGCCCTGTGAATTCCTATCGCGGATCATTTCAGAGAAAATTTGATAAAATGGGTTCTTGAGGAATATCAAAATGCTTTTCTGATCCACAATACAAAATAATACCTGCACTTTTTAAATAGAACAAAATAAGTGAACTTTATTCACAAAATCATAAATTGTGCATAGTAATAAACTATTCGGGTAAATGTCGCATTCGGGTAAGTGTCGCGTTCGGGTAAGTGTCGCATTCGGGTAAATGTCGCATTCGGGTAAATGTCGCGTTCGGGTAACTGTCGCATTCGGGTATTTGGCATTCGGGTATATGTTACATTCGGGTAAATGGTTTTCGGGTAAATGTCTTTCGGGTAAATGGTATTCGGGTAAATGTTATAGAATCGTTTTGTTCAGGTGTTTGCCCTGTGAATTCCTATCGCGGAACATTTCTGAGAAAAATTTATAAAATGTATTTTTGAGGAATTCGACATTAAACATATTTGTCTGAGCCGCAATACAAAATAATACATGTACTTTTTGCATTGAACAAAACAAATGAACTTTACTCACAAAATCATAATTTATGCAGAGTAATAAACTATTCGGGTAAATGTCGCATTCGGGTATGTGTCGCATTCGGGTAAGTGTCGCATTCGGGTAAATGTCGCGTTCGGGTAAATGTCGCATTCGGGTATTTGGCATTCGGGTATATGTTACATTCGGGTAAATGGTTTTCGGGTAAATGTCTTTCGGGTAAATTGTTTTCGGGTAAATGTTATAGAATCGATCCAGTTATGTAATTATTAGTAAGAAATCCTTTGTATAGGTGGCACTGGGGTGAAACAAAAACTACTGCTGCTAAAATCTCGACTCAGTGAAAAGATATAAAGATGATGTTTTCAACATAACCGTTCAAGCGTATACAAGCTATGTGCCGAAAAGATGTTCAGTTAAAATTACTGCATACATGGCACTGATGTAGCTTATATCTCGGAAATCTTGGTCTGCATACAAGGCCTCCCGCTGGGATTTATCTATGAGAATATTAAGCATTTCTCTCCCTGTGCTTGGATTATATCTTCCAGGAAGCTTTGAATTCAGGCATGTGGCCGATGTGCTTTGCAGTAATGATTGGAATAGCTGAATGTATAATCAATGGCAAACAATTCTGTAAAAATCAGATCTTCAATTCATCTGATATAGTTATACTGATCGGGGTCTCCAGTTAGCCTAGTGGTTAAGGCTATGGATCGCCAATCCGGAGACGGCGGGTTCGATTCCCGTTCCGGTCGGGAAAATTTTCTCGACTCCCTGGGCATAGTGTATCATTGTGCTTGCCTCACAATATACTAATTCATGCAATGGCTGGCAAAGATAGCCCTCCAATTAATAACTGTGGAAGTGCTCAGAGAACACTAAGTTGGAGAGAGGCAGGCCCATGTTTTGGAAGGTATGCGATTCACTATTGAGCTTTAATATTATTTTGCATCTGAATAGCATTGATATTATCAAGTCTGTACCAATACCCTAATCCCACACCAAAATACCCTTTTCTTATCCCATGGCGTTTATGTGGTCAGCAAAGACTATTCAGCCATTACCCCTCCTTATCATCGGCTTTGGACTGACTTGCGCTCTCATTGCCCCACCAAATGCTGCAAAATGAAAATGAGAATATTAAGCATTTCTCTCCGATAATTCTCCATGGAATCTTCTTAGAATTTCTACCAGGTTTCGTTTTGTGATTCCTCCCGAGAAATATGTAGTTATTCATTTCAGCATTTCTCCTGGAATTCCTATTTGTTCAGGGATCCCTTCACATATTCTTCTAACAATTTCTCTCGGGATTTCTTCAAGGATTTCTCCCGGGATGTCTTTGAAAATGTGTCCTGGGTTTCTGCCAGAAATTCCTCCAAGGATTCTTTCGAATATTCTGGCATTTTCCCGGATTCCTCCAGCGATTTCTTTCGGAATTACTGTTGAGATTTTCTTTGATCCTTCTCGGGTTTCTTTTGAAGGTTTCTCCTGGGATTCCTTCAGAGATTTGTCCAGGATTCTGTGAAGGATTCCTACAGTATTTATTTTGTGGATTACCGTTAGTAATTTTTTCAGGGATTCCTTGCATTGATTCCTCCGGAATTCCTTGCATTGATTCCTCCGGGATTCCCTTAGAAATTTCTCACGGAATACCTTCAGAGGTTCCAGAGGTTAGCTATGTTCCCTGTATTGATTCATCCCGGAATTTCTTTGAGGATTTCTCTCGGGATTCCATCAAAGATTCCTCAACGATTTTTCCTTGGTTTTCTCCCGGCATTTCTTCCGGGCTTTCTTCCAGGATTGCATTCAAGAATTATTTCTGAAATTCCTTTAGGAATTTCCCCCGGGATTTCTTATTCTAATTTTTCCGAGGTTCCTTCAGGAACATTTTTCGGCGTTCCACAGGGATTCCTCCCGGAATTTTTTCGAGGATTATTCCCGATATTGTATGAGGAATTCCTACTGATTTTTTCCAGGGATTCTTTTAGGGATATCTCCCGGGCTTCTTTTCGAGATTCCTCTCAAGATGCTTCCGTTTATTTCTAACATGGTTCCTTTCTTTGATTTTTCCCAAGTTCCCATTAGAGTTTCCTCTCGAGATTCATTCAGGGCTTTCTTCTAGGATACTTCCCAGGATTCCTTCAGGGATTTCCCCCAGGATTCCTTCCGGCTTTCTTTCAAGCATTCTTATCGAGATTCATTCGGAGATTTCTCCTAGTTTATTTTAGGGATTCCTAAACAGATTTTTGTCCGAGATTGTTTTCAGATTTCTCTGTGAATCTTCAAAAATTCCTCCATGATTCGCTGTCTCCAATACTGCTCATGAACCGGGATTCTTTCATACTTCCATCAGGGATTCTTCCAAAGATTTCTTCCGGGATTTCTTCATTGATTGGGTTTCCTTTGAGGATTTCTCCTGGGATTCCATTAGGGATTCCTTCAGGATTCTGTTAAGAATCCCACCAGGAATGATTTCCGAAATATCGTTAGTAATTACTCCCGGGTTTCCTTCACTGATTGCTCTCGGCATTCCTATAATGAGTCCTTCCAAGGCTTCTTTAGGAAAATTTTCCTGCGTTCGATCGAAATTTTTCCCGGGATTCTTGCATAGAGTATACCCGAGATAGCATCAGGGATTCCTCCAGAATTCTTCTAGAGTTTCCTTTAAGGATTTCTCCCGGGCTTGCTTCCAGGGTTACTTTATTGATTTTTCTCAAGTTATTATAAGAGATTCCTCCAAAGATTCACTCAAGGATTCTTCTCAGACATTCTTATCGATATTTATTTAGGAATACCTCAACTTTGAAGGTTTCACCTACATTCCTTCAGAGATCTCTCTCCGAGATTCAGGGTGGCCACCGAACCGGGAAAAATGGGAAAACCGGGAAAAAGACGGGAATTCAGAACGACCGGGAAAAAAGCGGGAAAAAACCGGGAATTTGAGATGATTACCGGGAAAATTAAGCGTTTCCGAAAAACAAGTGCTTGAACAAAACTTATTCTAAATTGGCCAAAGTTTTCGAAATCAACGAAAAAGTTTCACAGTTGTAAGTCATTAGTTGTTTGATTGTTTATCAATAGTTATTCTATTGAAACGTGTGTCGGTAGTTGGGTTTACCTAATGAGATTACAATTGTATTGTAAAAACTATTGAATCATATTTATTAAATTCTGTTTGTTTCGAGTTCGTTGAACATCGATGATACTCTAGCTAGAGCAACCACGGGAAGTAGAGGGTTAAATATTGAAAGTGAATTTGAAGAGAAAGAATTGTGTCTTTCGATCAGAATATTTAACATTTTCGACGAACTTGAGAAAAACGGAATTAGATGTAATAGTTTTCATAATATTATTGTAACCCCATTAGTTTTGGGTTAACTACCAACTACTTGTTTAAATAGTGAAACCATTATAAAAAAATCCAAAACACTATTAATTCACAACTAGTTCAAAGTAAGCCAATTTGCAGAAAATGTTGTTCAGGTTTTTTCGGGTATGCTTTTTTATGTTCAAAGTCGTAAGAAATAAAAGATTAATACTTTATATACAGGGTGTTTGGTTCCTGAGTGCAAACTTTATAAAGGACCATAAATGGTGAAAAAATTGTTTTACGCATATGGTGAAATCTCAACCGTTACGTAGTTGTTAAACTTCCCATGTTTTTGATTCTTATTGCCTTAACTGGCCATAACTTGAAAATGGTCAAACTTAACGCAGTTTTTTACCCTTATTCGAAAGATTATTGAATTTTCTATCAAATGGCATCTTTGAATCGATTGGTTTAGTTAAATAACTAAGTTTTCTAAAGCAAAATAGCTCAAATTAGTGTGTTTTAATATGTTTTCGTCAATTATCTTTGAAACATGCGAAATAAATTAAAATTCATTCTTAGGCAAAGTTGTGGCCTCTGTTCCACTCTACAATTCGTACTTTGACACCAAACTTCTAGCTTTAATTGTTTTCTTGCAATTTCGATTTAAATGTGCGGCACAGTGCGCAAAATAGTGCTTACCTTGACAGTTGCAAGTTTATGATCTGAAATGCGATGCTGACTATTTATTTATTTGTTTTTGAAACAAAAAAACACGGATTTTTTTTACGACGGTTTTTGAAATAACGCGGTTTTTTCAGGACGGACCGCGTAAAAAAAACCGTGTAAAAAATACCGCGTAAAAAAACTTCATTGTATTACTGGAATTACTTCACATCCGATGTAAAATGATTGATGTAAAATTTATTATAAGAATAAATTTCTGCAATGTAGTAAAACATATTTGTTCAGAATTTCGCTTGGTTACAGGCCCATATAGCCGAGGCGGTAAACGCACGGGTATTCAGCATGACCATGCTGAGGGTGACGGGTTTGATTCCCGGTCGGTCCAGGATCTTTTCGTAAAGAAAACTTCCTTGACTTCCTTGGGCATAGAGTATCTTCGTGCCTGCCACACGATATACGCATGCAAAATGGTCATTGGCAGAGGAAACTCTCAGTTAATAACCGTGGAAGTGCTCATAGAACACTAAGCTGAGAAGCAGGCTTTGTCCCAATGAGGACGTTACGCCAAGAAGAGAGAGAGAGCTTGGTTACAGCTAAACTTTTCCCGAATTAGGGAGAAATTAGAGGAAATTAAGCTGCGTCCAAAAAGCTGAGCTTTTGTGGCGTGACCTAGCATTGACTGAAAATATTTATAATCATTGGTTGGTGATCATTCTTAAAAGACGGAGAGGGTAGAGTACTGCATCATTGCAGTGTGAAAAACAAGCTTTAAGTTAGAATTCACGTAGAAGAAAAGCTTTATTTTTTTGTAATTACGCACCCTACTTTTCACTCGCGCTAAGAATAACAAAACGGTCTACTTTTATTCACTAAACTTTTCAGCACTCTTAAGGGTGCTGAAAAGTAATACTTTTCGGCACTTTTGTCACCATACACTTTGTTCCAACGGCCGCGACTTCTTATCATCATTTAGAACGTTGTTGCAGGTCAGTGCTAAAACAGTTTGATTATTTTCAACTGTAATCGTTCTTAAATATGGTTTATTAAGAAAAAGTATTAGTATTTACTAGTTAAATGCATAATTTTGAGTGATTTTTTTTTACATTGTTCCAATTTTTACGTAAAACGAGAGTTGGGTGTCACATACTCCATTTTGACTCCATACTGACATTTTGAAAAACCGGGAAAAATTGAAAAATCGCACCGGGAAAACCGGGAAAAAGACGGGAATTCGAAAACTAAAATTGAGTGGCCACCCTGATTGTTTTAATGACTTCTCCAGGAATCCTTCGTAGACTTTTCGTGGGATTCCCGAATTTCTCGTTGAGCATATCTCCTGGGATTCCTCGAGGATTCTGGCAAGGGAACTATCTCTGAAATTCCGTTAGGAGTTCTTCCCGGGTTTTATCCGGAAATTCCTCCTAGGACTCCTTCATTGATTCTTCTCTTCTTACAGGAACTCCTTTCGAGATTCCTTCAGGGATATTTTCCTGCGTTCCATCGAGATTCTTGCACGGATTATTCCTGAGATCGCATCAGGATTCTTTCTGGGGTTTCTCCCTTATAGAATACCTCTCAGGGTACCTTTATTAACTTATCTCGAATTTTCTTTTTCATATTTCTCTTCTTTTCAGAGATTTATCCCGAGATTTATCCAGGGATTCTTTCAAAGTTTCTTCCCAGTATTCATTCAATCATTTCTCCCGGAGTTTCTTCGGGCAGTCATCCCGAGATTCACGGGTGTTCTTTAGGGATTTCTCCTGTTTTTTTAAGGATTCTGTCAAGAATATCTGCAGGAATTATTCCAGGAATTCCGTTGGAAATTCTTCCCAGGATTTAATTAGGAATTTCTCCAGGGATTCCATCTAAAGGTTCCTTTAGGAGATTGCATTAGAGATTCATCCAGGATTCTTCTCGTATTTCCTTTAGAGATGTTTCCCGGGCTTCCTTCCAGGATGCCACCGTTAAATTCTCCCGGGAATGGATTGATTTTTCCTAAGTTTCCATTAGACATTTCTCCCGAGATTTATTCAGGAATTCTTTGAAATATTCTTTTCAGGGTTCTTATCCGGATTCATTTCGGAATTCCTTTGGAAATTTATCCTAGTTAAGATTCTTTCAAGGATTCCTTCCTAGATTTCTCGTGGGATTCCTCTATAATTTTCTCCGGTACTTCTCTTGAGATGCTTTCATGAATTGCTTCCTGATTTATTTCAACGATTTCTAGTGGGATTTCTTCAGGAATTCCTCCAGAGATTTCTTGCGGGATATGTCCACGGAATTCTCTAGCGATTTTTCCCGAGATTCCTTTCGGGATTCCTCCAGATCTCTGTCAAGAGTTCCTCCAGGATTTTGTTCTTGAATTCCGTTAGGAATTGTTCCAGGAGTTTTTTTTAGAAAATACTGCCAGGATTCCTTCATTAATTCCTCCCCGGATTATTATAGGAATTCCTTCCAAGGTTTCTTCAGTGATATTTTCCGGCGTTCCACCAGAATTCCTCCCGGGATTCCTTCACGGATTATTCCCAAGATTATATCAGGATGTTTCCTTAGCTTTCTTCCGGGATTCCTTGCAGAATTCCTCTCAGCGCCTTTTTCCTGGGATTTCTGTACTGTTTTTTTTTTCACGTTTTCTTTATACATTTCTCTCGAGGGATTCTTCTACAGCATCTTCCTGGGATTCATTCAGGGATTTTTTCTGGAATACTTTCAGGTATTCCTCCCGAGTCATTTAGGAATACCTTCGGAGATTTCTCTTGGATTCTTTCAGGAATCCCTTCAGAGATTTCTCCCACGATTCCTTTTAATGATATCTTCAGGAATCCTTCCGGGATTCCTTCCTAGATTTCTTCAGACATTCTTCCATGCAGTGTCCGCGGGATTCTTTCAAGGATTTCTGCCGGGATTCCTCCGGGGTTTTTGTTTTTTTCAAAATACTTCGAGGGATTTCCCCCTTGATACCTTACGATATTCCTTTATGGATTCATCGGATTCCTCTAGAATTCTCTCCGAGACTCATCGATTGCCCTCGGGATTCTATCAGGGATTTCTCCCGGAATTTTCCTGTGATTCCTCCGAGGATTCTTTCCGGGATTTCTCTGAGAATTCTTTGAAGGATAAGTAATTTGTGCATTATCCCTAGAAAAGAACAGAACCGACAGAATCCAGAGACTTTCAACATGGTCTTATTGAATGGAAATATTTAAGTTGAATCAAATAACCCCAGTCTTATGACTAGGAGAGAACTAAATAACAAACATTTTTCAGATAGAGACATTTCTGTTGGAAACCGTTATATAATCGGACAGTCCTATACAGTTCTATTCTTTTCGAATAGTTATCATACCTTCTCTGTTTTAGAGTTGTCTTGTATCCAATATCAGGACCTACATATAGAATTTTTTTGTAACTATACCATAAACTTCCATTTTTTGTGAAATCATGTTTTTTATTAGGACTTGACTATTTATAATACACAGTTGTACGTATAGAGTAAACGCTAATCGCCGCTTTTCTTCTCTTTCCTCTCTTTCCAGAATCCTATTCCGTACGCTAAATCATCAGTACGATTACACCTTTGACTGGACGATGCTGAAACAGCGAGGGATCCTGAAGGGCGGCACCAACGCGCTGCCCCACGCAACTGGCGAGGGAACCCGCGAGGAACGGCGTGATAAAGATAAGCAACCAACGGAAACAGAGAAATAGAAGTTTTGAAATTATTTTTTATGTATAAAATATATTACAATTACTAAAACTGAGTAAACTTAAAGAAAGAGAGGGAAGCAGGCGGATGAAGATAGAAAAGGAAGTAAGGAACAAAAAAGCGCGCGAAAGCTGTTATAAGCGAAGGAAATTAGGAAAACGAACAGGCAGCACAGGAAAGAAGTAGGAAGCAAAAGGAGGCGAACCGAGAGCAGATGAAGGTGCAGAACACGGATACAGAATCGGATAGTTTTTGTTTGCTTCGTGGGCAACAGAGAAAGGTTAGCAAAACTGAAGAAGCTGTAATAGGAACACACTTGTAAACGAAACGAGTGGAATGTGGCAAAACAAATCTTGCTGAAAATAAAATAAAAAAACAAAAAGGAGACAAAACATTAGCAAACTCTTTAACTTTAATTACAAACAAAGTATGTAAAATTAAATATAATTATTAGTGATTATTACAATTACAACAAATATCGGTTGGAGATGCGGTGGAAATGGATCGAGACCGGCGTTTGCGTTGACGGTCGGTCAGTGGTACGAACAAAGCCGAACATCAAACAAAAGAACTGCACTTCCCGTTTCGGTTGTTGTTCGGGCGGATTGACCGATCGTCACTTGCGCCACACGCTAACACTGTGGATGTATGTATGAAGATTTCTGTAAATCAAATTTATTCGAACTGGGTGAATTGTTTTACAGCAATCTTTAAACCAAAATCGCTCAGTTTAGTGTGCGATGTCTCACTCAAAGTACACTCTCATTCACAAGACACCCACTCATACATACAGAGAATCATACTTTTCGTCTCTCATTCATGGTCTCGCGTTCCTCCCCCCGTTCTCTCAATAGGTAATCGTAAGCCATGCGCCATCCATCGCCGTCATACAACAATCATAGCATGTCACACAAACACATACATACACACACACGTTCGTTTTATCTCCCTCGTTCATACTGATAGAATACTGCTGTGTATTATTACGGTTCTACTTTGCTGCGGGTTGGCATAGTGGCCATTTGGCATAACAAAGTTTTCGAATTTTTGGGTTTTGTAATTGGTTGTTCTTCGTGCTATGCCAAATGGAATTATGCCAAACGAGGTGGAGCCATTATTACTACTGTCGGGGGCTCCCTAGGTGGCAAGAAGTCGTCTGGTATACACTCGTGTGGTGTAAGGATTTCCAAATTCTAAAAGCCATTTCGCATAACTCGAAGAACAACCTTTCCGGATGAAAACAAATTTGCTATGATGAAAGCTGCAGTTATGTCAAATGACTTTATGCCAAATGGGTTATGTCAGACGTTCGCATGCCACGAAGTGAGCCTCTATTATTGTGCAACTGCAGAACCAGATAACAAGAACGTTTAAAGCGATGAAGCGCTATTACTCTACAAGTACTACTACAAAATAGCATAAACAAAGGAAATAACAAAACAGTGTTTGTCTAATGTTTTCGTTTTCCGACTCTAGTTTTTAGTTGACATGAACTCATATTTTTGCTGCAATCGAATTTTGCCCATTTCTTCACAGTAAACGAGACAAGATGAAGAAATCCAAGAATTTATCCAATTTAGTAAAGAAAAAAAAAAGAAGGAACAATAATAAACACAGCCAATACGACAAAGTAACACATACAAATGCAAACCAGAGCAAAAAAGAAAACCCGTAGAATTAGGAAATGGATCTGCTCCGTGACCACACGAAACCAATAGTAGCAGGCATTGTCGATGTGACTGTATGTCTCCGGAACAAATCTAACCTACAAGAAAACAGCAACAACAACAATGCACATACTTTTCCCTCTCCTGGCGGAAGTCGCTTTTCTCTGTTTCCGTTGTTCAAATTACTTCAATGTCGTCGTGCTCGCCAGGTATAAAGTAGTTTGGCATAAGGACCGTTATGCCAAATGACCCTTATGTCAAATGGGTCGCTTTTGTTTGACTCAACGAATGACAGCTGATGAAGTTAGGTTATGCCAAAAGGTTATTTCGTCAAACAGTTTTAGCCAAATGACCATTTGTTCTATTTCTGAGTGGCATAAAGAACATTTGGCATAATCGTCTTCAATTGGCGGTTATGCCAAACGACGGCATGTCATACGAGCTCCCCTTTGTGTCAGTTTTGTAACTCAGTACGCCCCCGCCCTCATCCTCCCAGCTGTCGTTGATAGTGACAGAATCCCTCCCCCCTCACACTTTTGTGTAGCACGTCCCACAAGCACACCTAACCTCAACATCCTTGTTTTGATTGTTTTTATTGTTTTCGTATAAAAACTGTTCAAAAGCGCGTGCGCGCGGAAGCAAAAGTTCTCCTGTGTTAGAGTACTAGTTCTTGTACTGTCGATAGAGTGAAAACTAATTAAGATAACTGATTGATCCTTCTGTCGTCCGAATGCTGTGTCTTTGGTTTATGTTTTAGAGGTAAAATGTGTTTCCCCCCTCTACTTTCTTACTGGTGATCTCGGGAAGGATAGAAAGAGGTCATTCTATGCAAAACAGCAACGTCAAACAATGCATAGAGTTTTCGTTTGAGAAAAAAATAAGAACAATTATGGAAAACACAGAAATTAATTATAAATTAATCGAATATACTATCAAAATAAAAAAAAAATGAAAAAAGAAAGTAACAAATTATGTGTAAATATATTGAATTAAAACAAATGAAACAAACATGAGCAAGAAACGAACGGAAGTTAGCGAAAGAAAGAAAGCATTTCTTCTTTCAAGAAAACTAAAGTTCTAGACAAAACAGCAAAAGGAAAACAACAAACAAAAACAGTTTTTTTAACTATATTCATGAAAACCAGAACCCAACAAATATCTAAACGACTATAATTGTTTAAGTAAGACAAATAAGCAGAAAAAAAAGCTTAACACGGACACAACAGTTTCCAGAAAATGAAAAAAAGATGCGATCAAAGCAACCACAGAGAAACGAATCCGTGTTGGTGGGTGTAACACCCGTGTCCCCGTTTTCCCCTCGTTCTCCCCCTTTGTTCGTTGTGAAAACCCACACCCGGTTGTGACCCCCAGAGTAAGTTCTGGAAGTTCAATTGACCCCTCCTTGCTGCGGTCAATTGGATCTCCGGGATCTCCCGGTATACCGGAAGAAAAACCGTCGACCTTGGTGTTGATATGTCGGTAAAATTTTCTTCTGAAATGATTGGTACAATTTACCGAACCTCGGTAAATTTGTCCGAATCAATAGTTTTGCCGAGATTCGAACACCAATGTCGGTGATTTATGTCGTTTTCGTTTTTGCGGCGGTGCTACGCCGCTTCGTGCTACACTTTTTGCTGAATAAACGAACATTTTCGGTGCAGTTGCATTGGTGTGCGTGTATAAACACCAAAATATTGACAACTTTGCAAACGCTGATTGGTGGACATGGTGTACACCAGCTACACTCCCGATTTTTTGAGTGCTACACTATTATGCGCGGTGCAGAAAAAGTGCTGCACCGGTGTAGCACGAAAATCAAAAACGAACATTTTCGGTGCAAAAGTGCTACACCGGTTTAGCACCACCGCAAAAACGAAAACGACATTACTTTTTGTGTGGATCATCCCGTTTTCGTTTGTCATCGAATGGGGCTCGCGCTCCACCCCTCGCCCCGATCCACCCCCCTTAGTAGAGAGAAAGAGAATTACTTGTAATGAACAAAACAAAACAAAATCTGTGTTTTTCCCGCTCTCTCGAATCGGAGAGCAGCTACTACACAACTACAAAACTAGAAAACAGAATATACTATGAGAAATAAAAATGAATACAATACAAGAACATACAAACAAACAAACAAAAAAGTCGATTCAGCTGGAAGCTGAACAGGAAAAGCAGCTTAAAGGAGAACACATACACAACAAAAGCCGCAAAAGAGGATGAAGAAGATGAAGAAGGCGAATAAAACAAGCGTAAATCAGATACAGTAGAAAGGATTTATTATTAGGAAGTAATGATTATTATTTTTTTTCATTGAATGAAGGTAAAAATGATAGGATGATGCAAGAAGTAAACAGTTATTAAATAAAGAAAAACCTAAACAAAAAATAACGGAAACTAGCCTTAGGTGTCGAAGGTGACGAATAGTGCAGGGCGCCATTGTTGGAAAATTTGAGAAAGCCCTCGAGGATTGATAAACTCGAACACTTTATAACGAGTGTTTCACGGAGTGCTTCGGCTGCTCCAATCACCGCCTGCTACTCCGATTTACGGTTGTTCTTTGGGTTGTTCACGACAACTACCTCAGTTCTGTAGTGAGACAATTCCAGTTTAAGGCTCAAGCATCCGTCATCATTTTTCGGAAATAGAAAAACAGTTTTTTCACTATAAATCAAAACAATGACCACGAAAATGTATTCACTGTATTCTATTCCTCATGTGGAACACAATGAATCCATTTTCGTTGCAAAAATGGTTGATTTGAACGAAAAAACTGCTTTCAAATGTTTGATGCTGACGATGATTTCAATGACGAATGGTTCAACGTTAATAGGATTTAAGTATTCCTTTGCAACTGCGATTGAATGTGCAGCAGGTCAGCTCCAACTCTTCGATTGCATCACCGTAGACCTACAGCGTAATATCGTCAGCGAAACCGACGTTAGCCACGCCCACTGACAACTTCGACTTCAATACCTCGTCGTACATGAGACCTTTGTACGCCCGAGACCTTTCTCGAGTGTTCTGGTAGCCGATAAGATAGCGTCTATGGTCGACCTTCCCTTGCGGAAGCAGGTGGTTACCTGCCTTTGGTAATAGGACCAGGCCCTACCGCTTCGAAACCTCTGGGAAGACTCCCTCGTCCCAAAATTTCTACATAGTAGATATGAACATCCCAGGAGAGCAAAGAGCATCGCTACCAACTGGTCATCGCTTAGGCCAAATACGTTTCGCTCATGGCGGATCACCTCTCTACCTCGTCATTGAAGTATGGCGTCTTCCACCCACGAAGGCTTGTCCCTTGGCCTAGTCGCTCATTTCTCCGCCCGATGCGGACCATTGGACCATTTTTTGGATTCCTTAAAAACTAGCTTTCCGATTGGTGTGTCTGAGCACTGCCAGTGCACGCTAGGATTTGTGTTTCTGTTGTTGGGGATATGTGTAGCAATAACGTTAGCATCTAGCAGATCATAGTAGGCGAGGCGATGTACTGTGAAAACATCTTCTCTGTTGTCAAACGAGTGGCACCGTTGAGTAATAATAAATCAATTTTATTTCGTGTTTCGTACAAAACCTGGTATTTCACTGCCTTAGTTCAACAGGTTCAGTGCCCAGCGACAGAATATTGCAGACAGCAAAACTGAAGCTGTGAGAAGACGGTGATATGCGGCAACGTCTGGTTGAATTTGATGCACTATTTGAGAAAATGGAAAACGTCGGATGCAAAATGGACGACGACATGAAGGCGGCATTCATCTTGGCAAGCTTGCCACAGTCGTACGAAAGTATCGTGTCGTCGATTCAAGGGCGTTCGGATGTGTTCACTATGACCTTTGTGAAAACGAAGCTGTTAGAAGAGTTTGCACGACGCCAAGGAAGAGAAGGATTTTGAGACAAGTAAAGTCGTAGCGGCGAAGATTATACAGAAGCAGGCAAGAGGATCGGACAATAGACGCGTGTGCTATGCTTACGGCAGTTCCACTCATCTGATGCGTGACTGTGACGGTTTGAAGAAAGTACGGAACGAGTCGTCAAGAGGTGCAATGAAACGAAGGGTGCGTTCTGTGGTAGCGACTGAGGAGGAGGAGGAGGTGTTCCGTAGAAATGTGTGTTTTGCAGCATTCGAGGAGGACATCAGTGAAGGCTGGTTCCTAGATTCAGGAGCATCGAATCATATGACCAATCGAGTTGATCTGCTGGACAATATTGTGGAAGTGGAGACACGAAGTGTCCTGGCAAATGGAAAAATGATGCAATGTGATACGAAAGGTGAGGCTACTGTGTTAACAGATAATGGACAGAGTGGCTCTGTAACTGTGTTATTGAAAAATGTAATTGTTGTCCCAGGCTTGTCAGCAAATCTCATCTCAGTTCCGGTAATTACTAGTCAAGGATTTACGGTTGTATTCAAGACAAACAATTGTTTGATTATGAAGAATGGTAAAATTGCATTGGAAGGAAAGAAAGAAGGAAAACTATCGTTTGAATGTTTAAGGTTGAAAAGATGCAGGATACAAATATTTAGAAATGCTTCCCCCAACTAACATTTATTGTGAATGTAAACGTCAACAAAGCGTCCTTAATACGGCTTGATGCTGAGTTACTGTGTTGTACATATGGATGGAAGCTTCTATGCAAGCCCTATACCAATGAATCTGGCGAACTTAATCAGCTTGTACATGCTGTGCGATCAGCTTCTATGCCACCTAGTCATAGCTCTTTTCTCGGCTCCTATGTAACCACTAACTGAATAACATCTTGAGAAGGCGCTTTTTCAGCCTTTTCGCAATTGTTAAATAATAGTTATACGGCATCCCCAAATTAAACGATTAAATATAATTAGGTTATGGATACCGTGGCGCAATACATGTGGAACTGAAATTATCACTTTTAAAATTGAATAATTAAAGTACTTGCCGCTACTTGGAATCGAACTCCCGATCTCCTTATCCACTGGTCCCGATGATGTCCTCGCTGCCACACTGCTATATATAAATAACATAGCAAATAACCCGTTTTGTTTTACTCCAGACAAGGCTTCATAATTGTGCCACAAGAAACCTTACCCAACTTCATCTTGCTGTAAAAGCTTGTGAAACGTCAAACGCAATAATGTTTACATTGAACAAGCTGTGTGATTGCGCCAACAGATTCTTCTTCACAGCTTCTAGCTGAAAGAGTGTTCTTTAAACGGCTATGAAGCGCTGCTGTTTTGTGTTTTGGCAACATTGGCAACAAAACGTACTGTATAAAAACAGCTGTTGTAGTGGCTGGGACTCTTACTCGATTTGCACATCTTCCGACAAATCTTCCGGCACAGACAAACTTGTCTGTGCTTCCGGCATTGAATTTAAGTGCAATAAAAGCAACCCAAATAATTTCACAGCACATACATGGATAGCTGTAAAGAATTTGTGTAGTAGCTATATATCCCGCTTAAAGTTTGTTTTGACAATAATGTTTATATCCGACAAGCCGTGTTGGTAAACCAACAGTTTCTTTATTACAGCTTCTAGCCGTAATGAAATCGTATAACGGCCTTTAAAGCGCTGCTGGTTTGGGGATTTGTCAGTATAATGAATTGTACTGTATAGTAGCAGCAGTTTTGTTAGTGGGGACTCCTATTCGATGTGTTCAAGTTTTCACATCCTCCGGGAAAGGCAACCCCAGTGACAAGCAATGGACTTCTGAAAACCGAGTTTGGTAGCTGTATGGTGCTTGTTTTGCAGTCGTGTATTAGCTTATGATTTATATTTGACTAGCTTTCCTTTTATTCAGCGTTGACTGCTTTTACTCGATGGTTACACAACAGAAAGCAAATGACTGAAGCTTATAGCGCTGAAAATGTTAGTTGGGCCGTTCTTGAGGAGGATTTTGGGGATATGTGTAGCAATAACGTTAGCATTTGGCAGATCATAGTAGGCGAGGCGATGTACTGTGAAAATATCTTCTCTGTTGTCAAACGAGTGGCACCGTTGAGCAATAATAAATAAATTTTATTTCGTGTTTCGTACAAAACCTGGTATTTCACTGCCTTAGTTCAACATCTGTAAGGTGCCGAAATCTAACAGATCAGGTCGGATTGTTCATTTGGCAACGTTCCATAACCACCAAAGTGGTAGTCACTGGAGGACAGCTTCGCCAAGAAGTCTGTGGCAAGCCAGACAGTTTTACGGCAGCTATTGACAAGACATCGAATGCGAGAAGGATCATCGATGCGAAGTCACTTTCTTGCGTTTGATGAATTGGTTCGACAGTTGAAAACGTCGGGCTCTCAGCTGCAGGTATATCACCTGGTAGTGCAATTATTCCTCAAATTGCCGGACAGTTTCGTCGACCCTCTCGTTACCGCGTTAGAGGAGAACATGAACGAAGAAGATCTCACTCTGGAGAAGGTAAAGCAAAGGTTGTTGGCCGAGCGAAGAGATGAAGCGATCTGATCGTCGTGAAGATGCCTTTGATGAGAAGGGAGCTGCACTCGTCGGAGGAAGGAACAGGAAGATCACAAATTTCACAGGAAAGTGTCAGATTTGTGGAAAAGTTGGACACATGCAAATGGAATGTCGTAATGGGAAACATCAAGGTGGAAAAAATTCGGCGCATGAAGCAAAGGCAGTTTCGTTCATGGTAAGAGGCCAGAACCTGTGAAGAAATCCATCGAGATCCTGGTTCTGTGTGAATTCTGGTTGCAGTGATCATTTAGTCAACAACAAGGATCATCTTCAAGGATTGAGGAAGCTGACGTAGACATAGCTAAGGATGGCGTATCGTTGATTGGAGAATATGAAGGTGAGATACGAGGATTTACTAAGAAAGGAATGCGTTTTGAGATGAAGAATGTCGTGTATCTACCGGATCTGCGTAAGAACTTGCTGTCAGTGAAGTGGCCATTGGCATAGCTAGTTTTCATTTCTTTTTCTCATTCACTCTTATACAAACACGAGAAAGAGAAGGATGAAAGAGAGGACACAGGTCCCCTCTTGCATTCCGCTCTTTCTCGTGTTTATTTAGGAGAGTGAGTAAGAAAAAGAAAAGACTAGCTACGCCAATGGAAGAGGCTTTCCGAAAGCGGTATCTAGCTACTGTTAAAGGGAAAAATGGTGCAAACAAAGCTGTAATGAAGAACAACGGTCAAGTGATTGCAGATGCATTCCTGAATAGAAACCTATACGAGCTAGAATTGATCGCTGATGACAAACACCAAGCCAACTTGTGCGCAACCGAGGTGAGTTCCGTGTGGCACTGTCACCCAAATCAACACGTCATGGAGAATCTGTTAAAGTTTGAAATGATTGCTGGAATTGAAGCAAAGCTGAAGAAGATCGATTTTTTTTAAACTTGTGTCGAAGGTAAGCAATGCAGAGTAGACTGGCCCAAATACAAAAATGTCGAAAAATTCCACGGGGCACCCTCTAGAATCGTGCCTTTGGATGAGAAGAACAATCTGTGAAAGATTCAGCTCAATCGGTTTAAAACTGAGCTGGAGCAAATGAGTTGAAGGTTTGTATGGGATTTTCAGTCCAAATATATGGGAAATTGGATGACC
Source organism: Aedes albopictus (assembly GCF_035046485.1). NCBI lineage: Eukaryota > Metazoa > Arthropoda > Insecta > Diptera > Culicidae > Aedes > Aedes albopictus. The sequence continues at coordinate 16,226,610 of NC_085136.1, forward strand.
TACAGTCTCTCACTCACTACGCCGGTTTAGCGAGTTCGTTTTAGCTCAGAATTGAAAGAAAGGTAGTTGATACCCTAAAAGGAACAACTTTGTAGAAGACCATATCATGATAATACTTAATTCAGTTTGCGGTTTCAGCTAACGAAAGCCGGATGAGGATATCTTATCCAGTTTACTCTCTGTTGTTACATGCAGCACGTGTTTGTCGGTCGAAGCTTGCGCGGTACATCACAGGCAGCTATGTAATTCTTCATTGTCTCGATACCCCCCACGTGCCTGAGCAATGGAAATAATTAAGGACAACATAGCCGCCTTTGATGTAGTGTGCAGGTTTCGAACGGCAAACACGTGCTGCATGTAACAACCAAGAGTAAACGGGGGAAGATGTCCTCACTCTGCTTTCGTTAGCTGAAACCGTAACTAAATTAAGTTTTATCATGGTATGGTCTTCTACAAAGTTGTTCCTTAGGGTCTCAACTACCATTCTTTCAATTCTGAGCCAAATCGCACTCGCCAAACCGGCGTGCCATATCAGAGACTAGAGGTCATCCAATTTCCCATATATTTCGACTGAACATCCCATACAAACCATCAACTCATTTGCGCCAGCTCATTTTTTAACCGATTGAACTGAATCTTTCACAGATTGTTCTTCTCATCCAAAAGCACAATTCTAGAGGGTGCCGCGTGAATTTTGAAAATTTTTTTTTCGTCTCATACAAATGTGGGCCGGTCTAGTGCAGAGATCCGTTCAATAGCTGCAAGCCGTCCTTTAGAGCAAATACACTCAGATGTGTGTGGGCCCATAGACCCTCCGGCGTGGGATGGATCCCACTATTTTTTGTCTTTTATAGACTACTTCTGCTATTTTGCCGTCATTTACACTATCAAGCGAAAGTCTCAAGTATTTGACTGCTTTCAAGAATATGAGACGATAGCATCCGCTCACTGGAATCTCAAGATTAGCAAGCTGACGGTCGACCAAGGTACGGTATACTGTTCAAATGAACAACGGAGATTTTAAAAGCGAAGGGGGATCAAAATCAAACCGACGATAGCTCTTACTCGTCACAGAAAAATGGTGTGTCGGAAACACAATATCCTGGTCAAGCAAAAAACAGTCAAGTGTTGAGATGTCGTCCAGTGCAGCATAATACGTTGCGCTGAGCTTTGTTGCTGCTGAAGCTATATGGCCGACAGGAGTTCTTAAGGATTTAGGCGTTAAGTATGTGGAACCAGTGACAATATTCGAAGATAACCATGGATGCATTGGAATGGCGAAGATTCTGGAATCAACTAGCTGACATTTCTACGAAGGCGTTGGATGGAGATCGTTTCACTGCACATCGTAGAAACCTAGGGTTACACGATCGAGAAAGGTTGTAATTGAAGATATCCCTAGTTGGCGATTGTTAGCAACCTGATGATTGTTCCCAAACAAGTCCTCATCATGTGCAGATGTTTTTCAAGTTATATTCCCATAGTCATAATAAACCATCGTTACTTGTTCGTTTAGCCTCGCGTTTCATTTCGTGGCCCGGATGCAAAATCTCTTAACGAATCCAATCCCGTCCAGCTAGTGCGCTGTCGTCGCGATTTGGTTGACGTTGTCTATCATGGAATCAAACGATGACAGCTCTGTTTTGATTAGCTTATGAAGAAGCCCGACTCGCCTGGTTAGACCGGAGCTCTCGAAAGCTTTCTCCAGTTTGGACCATACTTGTTGAGCTGCAATGGCGACGTTGCAAGTACCGAAGGTGGCGTGGTAACAGATCTTGGAGTACGTGTACAGGACAAAAGACTTTCGGCCCCTGACCTCCAAGAGATTGAGGAGGAGGTTGGCCGGTTGAAAAACAACAAAGCCGCTGGTGGAGCGGACCTGGTGTGATGGTTAGAGCACTTGACTACCACGCCGAGGACCTGGGATCGAATCCCACTCCCGACAAACTCGCAAAAATGTGAGTTCTTCCTTCGGAAGGGAAGTAAAGTGTGGGTCCCGAGATGAACTAGCCTAGGGCTAAAAATCTCGTTAATACAGATAAAAAAAACAAACAAAGCCGCTGGAGCAGAACACCTACCAAGCCAGCTTCTAAAATACGGTGGAGAAGCACTGGTGAGAGCACTACTACTGGGTCATTCTTCATTACACCAACAAAGCTAGCCATGAAAATGTTTGACACTTCACAGGTCATTTTGACAGACCACACACATGCACGAAAAAGACAGAAAATATATAGAGCTTGCTGACGTTTATTCACCTTTCTCTTTCAAACATGCAGGCGGAATAGGATTTGCTGTCATCAGGAAAGGTTTCCCGATGAAAACAAATCCTATCCCGCCTGCAAGCTTGAAAGAGAGAGGTGAATAAACGTCAGCAAGCTCTATTCTACTTTATCGATCTTGTTGCCGTTCTTTCATGCACATGTTGCATTTGTCAAAATGACCTGCGAATTGTCAGTCATTTTGAGGTTAGGATCGTAGGTGTAATAAAGAATTACCAAGATTTGGGAGGAGGAAGTTATTGGAGTTCAGACGATCATAGTAGTCCAGATATAATTTAGAATAAGTCATTTGTTTGAAGTATGTTCATTCGTATTAAAGCTATCGTCAAATACAGACCTTCTTTAGTTCATTGCGTTACTCATTACCAAGAGGTTTTGGACCCAGGATTACGCAAATGGCAAACAGCGGAAATACGATGATTGAGAGGCTGATTGGCAGAGAGAACAGGACGACCTGGCGTTTCGCTGTCGAGACGTACCTCGGCTTTCCTGGGAAGCTGACTAGACTGATTAAAGCAACGATGGACGGTGTGCAAAACTGCGTAAGGGTTTCGGGTGAACTATCCAGTTCATTCGTATCTCGCCGGGGACTGCGACAAGGTGACGGACTCTCATGTCTACTCTTCAACATCGCGCTGGAAGGTGTGATGCGACGAGCCGGGCTCAACAGCCGGGGAACGATTTTCACAAAATCCGGTCAATTTGTATGCTTTGCGGACGACATGGACATTATCGCTAGAACATTTGGAACGGTGGCAGAACTGTACACCCGCCTGAAACGCGAAGCAGCAAAGGTCGGACTGGTGGTGAATGCCTCAAAAACAAAGTACATGCTGGTAGGCGGAACCGAACACGACCGGATCCGTCTGGGTAGTGATGTTACGATAGACGGGGATACTTTCGAGGTGGTGGAGGAATTCGTCTACCTCGGATCCTTACTGACGGCTGACAACAACGTGAGCCGTGAAATTCGGAGGCGCATCATCAGCGGAAGTCGGGCCTACTACGGGCTCCAGAAGAAACTGCGGTCGAAAAAGATTCACCCACGCACCAAATGCACCATGTACAAAACGCTAATAAGACCGGTGATCCTCTACGGGCACGAGACATGGACCATGCTCGAGGAGGACCTGCAAGCACTCGGAGTTTTCGAGCGACGCGTGCTAAGAACGATCTTCGGCGGTGTGCAGGAGAAGAATGAACCACGAGCTCGCTGCACTTTACGGCGAACCCAGCATCCAGAAGGTGGCCAAAGCCGGAAGGATACGGTGGGCAGGGCATGTTGCAAGAATGCCGGACAACAACCCTACAAAGCTGGTGTTTGCAACAGATCCGGTTGGCACAAGAAGGCGTGGAGCGTAGAGAGCACGATGGGCGGACCAGGTGGAGCGTGACTTGGCGGGCATTGGGCGCGACCGAGGATGGAGAGCGGCAGCCACAAACCGAGTATTGTGGCGTACTATTGTTGATTATGTCTTGTCTTAATGATGTTGAACAAATAAATGTATGTAATGTACGTACCTCGAAGTAGAAGATTTATGGGAAGCGGTCGAGCCCAAGAAGAAGGATGATGGCACCTTGGAAGCTGTTGATCCAGTGAAGGACAAGAAGGCTAGAGGAAAATCTTTTTATTCTTGGAGCCGGAGAACTACTACCATGTTCGAGATGCAACCACAGCTCGGGAAGTTTGGCAGAAGTTGACCAGCGATAATGGTAAGGAATATGTTAACGGATTATTTCAGCAGTGCTTGAAGCAGGCAGGAATTAGGCATCAGACCATAAAAGACTCCCGAACAAAACGGATTGGCGGAGCGCGCAAATCGGACCATTGTGGAGAAGGCGCGGTGCATGTTATTTGATGCCAAATTATCGAAGTCGTTTTGAGCGCAGGCTGTAGCTTAGGCCGTCCCTTATTTTGCAAAAATTAGAAATGTTATAAGTTCGTTAGTGGAAAATGATCGTTTTAGCTAAAAAATGATCGTGTCAAAATTTGAAGTCCGTATCTCAAGGCTCAGTGGTCCCTCAAGGGGCCTAAAGTTGTCAAAAATTGTATGGGACCAAAAAAACATGAAATTTTTTTCGACAGTTAATACAGTTAATTGCAAAGGGCTTCCGGCTTTCAACATTTCACAGGTGCGCGACGATGGATCCAGTGTTTTCGAAAGCTTTGATGCTGACGATGTGCGTCCGGAGTTTGGTGGTGTGGCTACCACTGATAGACAGGACAACCTTCCTAGATCCTACAATGAAGTCATCACCACCCGATGCGGAAAACTGGAGAGCGGCTATGGAGGAGGAGATGAATTCAATTCAAACTAACCGAACGTGGACATTGGAAGATTTATCAAATGGGTATTCGTAATCAAACGTAATGTGGCTGGTCAAATACTTCGCTATAAAGCTCGCTTGGTTGCCCAAGGTTTTAGTCAGCAGTTTGGAACTGACTATTATGAAGTGTTTGCACCTGTTGTTCGACAAACTTCGAACACTTCGAACTTCGAACACTTTCCGCACACTGATGGCTGTTGCAGCAAAAGAACGCATGATGGTCAAGCAGTATGACATCAAGACCGCCTTCCTCAACGGCGATCTCGAGGAGGAAATTTATATAAAGCAACCACGTGGGTTTGCCTCTGGAGGTAACGAAGCCAAATTTTGCAGATTACGGAAGAGTTTGTACGGACTTAAGCAGGCGGCTAGATCCTGGAATCACAAGCTACATCAAGCACTCGTGGAGCAAGGTTTTGAGAGGTGTAAGTCAAATCCATGTCTGTACCGGAAACACACGCACGGTTCCTGGTGTTATGTGCTGATATACGTGGATGATATTATTGTGGCAAGCCAGGATAGTACGATGCTAGAAGCGGTCGCAACATCACTCAGGCAATCGTTCGAGTTCAGCGAGATGAGAGAAATTCATCACTACCTCGGCGTGGAAGTTGAGAAAAATGAAGACGGATATTAATTCCTTAGTCAGCGAGGGTACATCAATTAGTTTCGAGCGGAATGGAGGATGCAAAGGAATCTAATATTCCATTGGATCCTGGATACGTTACCACGGAGAGTGAAAGTGAACCATTACTAGACAATAAGGAATATCAGAAGATCATTGGAAAGCTACTATATGTTTCTGTTAACACAAGGCCGGATATTTCGACTGCTGTCTATACTGAGCAAAAATTCAAGCCGACCAACTCAAGAGGATTGGATTGAACTCAAACGTGTTATCCGGTATCTGAAAGCACCAAAGACTACCGTTTGCGTTTAAGCAACATGTCTGGACCTGAAGGGATCGTAGGTTATTCGGATGCAGATTGGGCCGAAAACAGGAAGGATAGGAAATCGCAAGATACACGAAGGAACAATAAGCTGGGCCTGTAGGAAGCAGACTTGTGTATCTTTATCGACGGCAGAAGCAGAATTTATAGCACTGTCAGAAGCAGTACAAGAGACGTTATGGCTGAAACAGTTGCTGGGAGAATTAAATAGAAACCCCGAAAATCTTGTCATCCATGAAGACGATCAAAGCTGCTTGAAGATGGTTGAGACAGAAAAAATCAGTTCAAGAACGAAACACATTCTGTTATTCTGTTCTGTTATAATCAACGCACCCCCTGGCCGTGGCCAATCTGCGTTGTTTCGCTGGGCGATACGTCTACCAGTAGACTTGTATCTGCCCTATGCTAAACCGATTAGCATATCAAGTCCTTTCCACTGATGAGTAGGCTCGAATGTCCCGCCCCTCCCTATAACCCATAGGGGGAAATAAGGAGTTTCCAGTTTCAAGTATTGTATTGATTATGACACCAACTCTTTCTATTCCTTGGGAAAAAAATCACTAGACTTGGATTATCGGACTACTATTAATAATGAACATAATTAAGATACAAGTTTACATAAACAATTGTAAAAGCAGTGTTAGATACTTTAAAGTGAATTGAAAAATGTGAATAAGATAAATTGTAAACTATTATTTATTTTTAAGATAAATTGAGACACTATTTCAATAGTGTCATAAATAAAGGCGCAAACAAACAAATAATTGATATTGAAGTATGCATATTGCATTATCTATTAGCAAAGTAGTAGAAAGAGTTGGGTGCCTTATTATAAAATTGTTGTACTTATCTTGTGTGTTTCGGACCAGTCCCGTTTGTGTTGGATATTAGGACACTTCTTGCTTCAAAACGGTCGTTTCTGGAATGGAAAGAGAATAATTGGCCGCACAACTCAGCAAATGGGCGGCCCGCACATATTAGTATAATGTTGCAATGATTGAAAATAATAGAGTATAATTGTTAATCTATATGAATACTGCTACTAGTTCAGGTTTCTCACCCTCCACGATTCTCTAGATACTGTTATAGCGTGTTTGTTGTAAATTTGTTAATAAGTGAAGCCTCCAGTAATTCAAAATTTAATGTAGCGAAGATCTTGAGTGGGTAGCATTCATTGATAATGATAGTGATTATTTTAATATGGCTTAACAAAAATTACTATTCAAATATTTTAAATCGGATTCGTCAATAAAATTATTGTTCATAAAATAATTAACCATGCGAATAATAACATGATATAAGAGCTCTCGTGTTTCAATTAATGCTGTCATACTATCTACCAAATCTTACAAAGAGGATTGAGGAAGTTATATAGATATTGGTTATATGAAATACTACTAATTACTATACATCTTCAAATGGATAGTGTAACTACAGAAAACTACAGAAGAGTTAGCGGTATTTGTATTATTGAAGTGATATACCCAATGGGTGCCCCAGAAATAAAAATCCATTAATTTGATTCAACTAGGAGTTCGTTCATAAATCATATATACTTCATGAGGAGAGGCAAAGTTGTAACTTCATGCAATTTTGGTTTTGCATGGACAAAACTTTATGAGGGATCGGTCTATATGTTTATGAACGGACTCTAATATATGGATTTGCAGCATAGCTGAGCCTTTCCGCCATAAGACTGACGAAAACCAATAGTTTGTAATGAAATTGTCCGCGTGGATTTGTAGTACTGAATCAATTGCTCGACATGACCCTATGTCTCACATACGATTATGCTAATGACTCATTAAAAGATTAAAATCTGATACTCATCTCATGTTTGTCTTCAAAACCTTGTCATATTTAGAAAATGTATGCTTTTAAGGCTTAGCTCTTAAGCTATCTTAATAATTTTACTATTTACTGACTAGATAGCCAAAGTTAGAATTCACAGAGAATGAGATCATTTATAGTACTACAGCACCATAGGAGATCACTCACACTGCGTTTTCATAGAACGGCATTTTATTTATTTATTTATTTATTTATTTCGTCAACCGTTTGTAGACTACATACATACATAATTTGTTCTATATTCTATTGTATCGTACAGAGTTGAAATATTGTTTTAACTTTACACGAGACATGGTCAAGTCGATAGATTCGTAATGCTTATTATAAATTAACATCATTCTATTGATTGGGCTGAATTTCGCATAATTTGTACGATGATGACCGACCGCAAATATGTTTCGATTTCTTAATTGTCGAGTCGGAGTATAAAAATTAAAACAGAATAGCAGATTGCTGCAATCTACACGTTGCGAAACAATGTCATTTACAAATGTTATCATAGCATATTCACGACGTTCCTTTAAAGTTTGTATGTTTATTAGCATACAACGTGATTCATAAGAAGGAAGTGGAAAAGTTGTCCATCTCAGTTTACGTAGAGCAAATAGCAAAAATTTCTTCTGCACCGATTCTATGCGTTCTTCATGAGTTTTCATAAATGGGGACCAAACAATACTACAATATTCAAGAATCGATCTCACATAAGAAATGTACAATGTTTTGATAGTGTATGGATCGTTAAAGTTGATACTAAATCGCTTTATGAACCCCAGCATGTTGGTAGCTTTATGAATTATTGTATTGTAATGATCGATAAAACTCATTTTAGTATCTAAGATCACACCTAAGTCTCTAACTCTTTCACATCGTTCAACGATTTGATCCCCTAAGGTCACACTAGTTATATGCTGGTTCCTTTTTCTACTAAAGGTGATAGAATTACATTTTTTAACGTTTAACTGAAGCAAACTTTTATTACACCATATGTAGAACAAACGTATTTCGTTTAGATATATACTAGTGTCTTCTTCACTTTTGATTTCCATGAAAATCTTCATATCATCTGCATAAATTAATATCTTTGAATGCTTGAATATATAATATGCGTCGTTCACATATAAAATGAAAAGAAGAGGACCTAAATGTGAACCCTGGGGGACACCAGACGTTACATTAATGGGTTGAGATTTGCTACCTTCGAAACGTACTGTTTGTTGTCTATTTGTTAAATATGATTGAATCCATGAAAACAGTTTGTCATCAATTCCTATTTTCGAGAGTTTGAACAGCAATAAAGGGATATCTATGCGGTCAAAAGCTTTACTAAAATCAGTATATAGAGCCTCCACATAATTGCCGTGGTCCATAGCATTTACTGTGAAATTTACAAACTCTAGCAGGTTAGTTGCAGTTGAGCGGCCCTTGAAAAACCCGTGTTGAGAATTCGTTATTCTGTTTTTCACTTGATTAAACATTTTTTTATTAACAATGGATTCAAACAGTTTTGGGATACAAGAAATAATTGCAATTCCACGATAATTTCGTATGTCGGACTTTTTTCCCGATTTATATATAGGGATTAAAAATGAGTTTTTCCAAATACTGGGAAATGCAGATGATTCAAGGGACATGTTAAATAGCCAAAATAGAGGAGATGTCAACTCAATTGCAAGAGTTTTCATAAATACTGGGGGAATTCCGTCCGGTCCTGATCCTTTTGAAGCGTCCAAACTTTTTAAACCTGTTAAAACGTCCTCCACATTGATATGACTTACATGAACATCTCTTGAAAATGAGGGCATGAATGAAAAATATTCTAGATCACGATCATTCTCGGAGAAAGTCGTATAGATATCTTGGAAAAATATAGCGAAGAGATCGCAAATCTCCTTAGAGGTTTCAGCCGTTTTTTCATCTAATATCATTTTTGAGGGGAAATTACTTGATTTTGATTTAGTCTTAACATAATTGAAGAAATTTTTTGGACAAGACTTGATTTCGTTCTCAGTTTTCGCATTATACTCTTCGAGTGTTATACCGATGGCTGTATTTAATTGGTCACATATTACCAAATATTTTTGTAGATTTTCATCAGTGTTATTCTTCTTATACATTTTGTGAGCTTTTTGCTTCCGGTTTCTTAAATTTATGATATTTTTGTTGAACCAGACTGGATGTTTAAAATTTCCATGACGCCTTTTCATTTTAGTAGGAACTTCTTTGTCGATTATTTCATATAATATTTTATAGAAGGTACCAACCGCATTTTCAATATTATCTTCACTTTTCAAGATTGATTGCCAGTCTACCACATTTAATTTATGCTTTATGTTGTCATAGTTTGCTTTATGGTATTCGAATACTTCCTCATATTCATAGTCATTAGATCTTGGAATGTTGTGGACGAATAGAGAATATTCTATGGCAGTATGAAATGCTTCATTTTTCCATAGAGGAGAAACACATGCATTAACGCAGAAATCCTCGTTAACATTGGTCAATAATAAATCCAGGTAACAATTTTGTTGATTTTTTACATTATTTATTTGATTTAATCCCATAATGGCAATTTTGTCGAACACAAATTGTAATGTTTCGTTGTCCCCAACAACTGGTAACAAAATACCTTCGTTGTCTATGTCTGGTATAAAATCAGCATTGCGTTGATTAAAATCACCGTATATGTGGAGTTTTATTTCTGGGGGTAGCTGTGATAAAATTTCGTCAGCGTTAGCGAAAAAGACTTCATATGCCGTTTTATTTGCAAAATCTGGAGGAAAATAAACTGATGCAAATACATGTGTTTCACCCGCAATACAAGTTTTAACCCAAACATGTTCAAACTCCTTAACTTTCGATGAGTTTATCAATTCCGAGTTGAATTTAGAGGACACTGCAACAACAACTCCACCTCCTGACTTTCTTTGTGACAATTGTAAATTGCGGTCGTCTCGAAAAACATTAAAATCACTTCCAAAAACTTCTTCACTTTTTATGCCTTCATCCCAACTTGTTTCAGTACCGAGAACAACTGAAAAAGATGAACTTAATAAATTGTTATGAATCTGCTTGATTTTCAACGAGCTTCTCATACGATTAAAATTTTGACAGTATATTAGAATTTCATTGGTATGAGATTGAGAAGAAGTTTTTGAAAGATTGTCATTATTGATTGCGTTAATACCTGAAGATATCTGACAACATTCTGTCTCTAGCGTCAAATTATTCAAAAACTCGATTGTTGACAGGAACACGATGAGCAATAATTACTGAAAGAATTCCGCATCGCCGGGCCTAATGTCCTATTACAGCTGGTAGAAGAACTCGTTTGCGGGAGTTGGCAGTCTGCACGAATCGGATTTAATATCTCACCTCTATGGAACTTTACGCCTCGGTGCGCCGAAGGTGGCTTTGAGAAGGCTACTTTCGCTGCTGCTAGCAGGTCCTTATCCAGTGGAAGAGTTTGCGCATCATGATGGCGGGAATGGTTATTTGTGCTCCTGTTACTATTGTGGCGGGACGGGCGAAGTCTAGTGGTGTCATCGTCAATATTGCTTCGATGTCTGTCGTCATGATTATAGTTATGAAAATAGCTTGGCGGTGATTCATTGTTGTTTGTTGCCATTTTCCTTTGGCGATTTTTTAACATTTTTCTTCTATTCTTTGCTTTATCGGCAGCTTTTTGCTGTAGTTTACGACGTTGCTTCCGTTCATCATAGTCAGTCCAGTCATTTCTCCAGATTGTTTTAGATCCTAAGGTTCGCCATCCTGATTGGGCTTTGGGTGAGCTCTTTACAAAAGTTGGATCGCGATTCAGCTCATTAGCCAAACTGTCTGGTGAATCCGATGAGATGTTTAATACATCCTTCGAATTTGCATCATTAAATTTGGAAAATCCTACGGACAACGTTTTAACTTCGTCCATAATTTCCATGATGACTTCTGACGGAAAGTCACCTGACGCTGATGCAATTGACAGAAAATCGTGACGATCGCTATTCATTTTTTCGATTATCCGTTCCACTGAATCACTTATATTTTGTTTGATAATATCCACAAAGCTTGAATTGCCCCTACGTAAAATTTCGCCAATTTGGTCAGCGGTTTCCGTTGATGAAGGCTGTTGTGCCATGCTGCTCAAACCGTCCATAATGTTTTTGCTGTGGGTTGCATTTTCGCACCAACGCTGCTCCAAAACGGTCAACCGCCTTTCAATTGCATCAGCCATATCCAGCATAATGGTAATGCCTTCCAACTGTGTGTGTATTTTATGTTGTTGCTCCATTTGTCGCATGCAAAGCATTTTTAGGTCGACGGTCTCCAAAAAACTTGAGGCACACTTTTTGCACAAAGGGAGAACATAATTCCGAAGATTCTCCTCCCAATCACGCTTAGCGCCTATGCATGCTGCATGGAAGCTTTGTCCACAGGTTCCACTACACATCCACACATGTTGAGTGCTTGATGCACGGCATTCCGGGGCGTTGCAAATCATGATAGTAAAGCACACAAAATCGCGCACGACGGTCGAAGCAAATTTAAAGCTGACTTAATAAAAATGATTTAAATAAAAAAAAACTAAATACGCGCGAGGTGCGGGAGCAATTAAAAAACGCGTCCGAACTGGTCGACGACCGATTAAGAATGACTAATAACAAACAGATGCTACTGATCTCCCTTAGCATAGATCCGCAGCCTAATGCACGCGCCCTGTCGGATTTCATAAGCCTCGGAGATTATTACCACCTTCAATGGTATTCCCATATACTATCCCACATTATTGTCCCATCAAGGGTCTGACTGGGCTCATAACCCCCCTCAGTGGTAATATTCTCACCAGCTTGGAATTATATTTTCCCGGTACATAAGTGATTTCGACAACATACCATTACACTATGCCGTAGTATAATTGGAATCACTATATCAGAGGTTTGAATTATCTGATTTTAAAATTTACCATTGAATCTACATTCAGTTCAACCAATCAACACTGCAAAGCACAATGGTCATATGACGAAAATCAATGCTTCCTGGAAGATATAAACCAAGCCCAGGGAAGAACGAAACACATTGTTACTAAAATCCATTTTGTGAGAGACCAAACCAAGAAGGGAAACATCAAATGTGTCTACTGTCCATCGGAATCCATGGCAGCCGATATCCTTACGAAGCCTTTACCCAGAATCAGGACAGCAAAGCTTGCAGAGATGATTGGACTAACCAGTTTCGTCTAGGAGGAGTATTGGAGTTAAGACGAACATAGTAGTCCAGATATAATTTAGAATAAGTCTTTTGTTTTAAGTATGTTCATTCGTATTAAAGCTATCGTCAAATACAGACCTTCTTTAGTTCATTGCGTTACTTATTACCAAGAGAAGTATTACCGGAGGAATGGATGGAAGGTATCGTGTGTCCCATCTACAAAAAGGGTGACAAGTTGGATTGCGGGAACTTCCGCGCGATCACACTTCTGAGCGCTGCCTACAAGATACTATCTCAAATTTTATGCCGCCGTCTATCACCGATTGCAAGAGAGTTCGTAGGGCAATATCTGGCTGGATTCATGGGTTAACGCGCTATAACGGACCAGATGTTCATCATCCGCCAGGTGTTGCATAAATGCGCGAATACAACGTGCCCACACATCACATGTTCATCGATTTGAATTCGGCGTATGACACTATCGATCGAGACCAGCTATGGCAGATTATGCACGAATACGGATTCCTTGATCAAGGCGACGATGGATCGAGTAATGTGCGTATTTCGAGCATCAGAGACATTCAAGTCCCTTCGAATCTCGCAGAGGATTACGACAAGGTGTTGGTCTTTCATGCTTGCTGTTTAACATTGCTTTAGAGGGTGAATTAAGGAGAGTGGTTTCGAACGGAAGGTATTGCGTACTATCTAGAGCGGAGTAGGTACAGATGGAAGACGAGAATTGGAGAAGGCGAATAAGCCACGAACTGCATCAGCTGCTGAGAGAACCAACCATCGTCCACACTGCGAAAATCGGGAGGCTACGGTGGGCGGTACTACCCAACACACATTTTTGCTGTATAAGAGTGGGATAAACCACTCTTAAGCAAACTTTAGCTTAAGAAACTGTTGTTCAGCTACTTCTGTTCCTTGGGTATGGCAGCGCAGTAAGCTTCACAGCACGTCTGCACTAGTATGGGACACGCTTGTATGGAAAAAATAAATCCTCGCTCCAGTCGACTTTTTAGATCCCATTTAGGTCCCATATGAACTGTACAAAATTTCAGCGCAATCGGTGAAACTATAATTTAGCGCAAGCGGTTCAAAGTTTTCATAGGATTTACTATGGGAAAAGTTACACTTTCAGATAAAAAATCCCAGAGGTTGCCCCTTGCCTCCTTAATTCAAATCGATCAACGCTTCCTGTAGGAAAATCATTTATGAAACTTTCCTTCGAAGACCGCAAAACAATTGGATGCTTGTAGAAAAAGTTATTGATTTATTGCCGATTAGTGATCCAACGAACGGCTTTTTGTTTTGTTCTATCAGCAGCACTGCTGCCTCCGTTGTTGCATGGGGTGGCGGGAGGCCACGACCCCCAGAAACAGCAACAACCAAGGCAGCAGCTACAGTGCTGCTAATAAAACAAAACAAAAAGCCGTTCGTTGGATTACTAATCGGTAATAAATCAATAACTTTTTCCACAAGCATCCAATTGTTTTGCCGTCTTCGAAGGAAAGTTTCATAAATGATTTTCCTACAGGAAGCGTTGATCGATTTGAATTAAGGAGACAAAGGGTGACCTCTGGAATTTTTTGTTTGAAAGTGTAATTTTTCCCATAGTAAATCCTATGCAAACTTTGACCCGCTTGCGCTAAATTATAGTTTCACCGATTGCGCTGAAATTTTGTACAGTTCATATGGGACCTAAATGGAATCGAAAAAGTTGACTGGAGCGAGAATTTGATGTTTGTCCCATACTAGTCTGCACGCGGCAACGCCTACTGCGCTCCGGTCTTATGAGGAAGTCAAGCCTTATGTACCGAAAACTACATACACAACTAGAAATGATACATTTGTGAGATTGATTCAGAACACCGTCAACGGTTAGCGAAAGTTTAGCTATTTGTTATATTTAATTCTGTCATTATACACATTCTACACTGTATTTCTATCCAAAATAACTAATCTATCGGATTGAGCAGCACCACCGCCGTCAACTCAATGTGGATAAATATCACAATTTTCTGCGTTTTGAAAAATGCACGTCATGTTGCGCTGAAAAACTAACTATGCGAACGAGTATTTACTAGGTAGGTATATGTTTAATACTAGGTTTAGGTTAAAAATGCACCAGTCCCTCACTGGGATGCTTCTTCGATATCGTCCTCCATGAGGGCTATCATGTCAAGATCAATCAATTCCGTCACCTGAAATAGGTCAATTATTATTCTTAATGAACAGACAGTTCTTCTAACAAAATCCTTTTACTTACCAGCATCAAATCCTCCTTCAGCCCGATGTCCTGCATTCCGGATTTAGAGTTCAAGTTGGCTACAAAATTCCGTGCCTTCAGCAGCCACTGAATGAACGCTTTCTTCTGGTCGATGCTTATCCGGAAAAACTCGGCAAAATCCTTGTGCTGTTCCTGTAAGTCCTCCCAGCGACAGAGACTGTGCCTCAGGATGGCGGCATTCTGATACGCGGAAAGCAGCTTCAGTATCAGGAAAAACACCCGCATATCGCGTTCCTGCTTGATGTGCTCCAGCTTGAGCGCACCGAGCTGGGAGAGGACATCGTCGAACCCGAACAGGCGGTACATGGGAACGGATTCACCGCCTGAGGACTGACTGTAATGCTGGATTCCGGCGAAGACCAGCGTGATCGAAACGTAGTAGAAGAGCTTCTGATTAAGTACGGTAAGTTTTTTGATTACGTGCACCAGATTCATGCCTTCCAGGGGGATGTCCTCGAATAAGCTCTTGCTGATGGTGTGGATCTACAGAAAAAATTAGATGTGCGGTGCCACACTGGTATTGAGACTAAGTTATTCCGAAAGTAATCATTCAATACGCACCGTAACTGGACAATGCTCGTACTCTTCCGTCTCCAAACTGGCGACGGAACGAATCACTTTGTTAATCTCAAAGCTCATTCCAACGGGAAGATTCTTCAATAAACATAATCCACAGGAAAACTTCACCAGCCATATGTACTGTTCCAGAGAACTGAATTCGTCGATTCGTTCCAGGACTTCCTCTACGATCTAAAACCAAAAATCATAAGTTTGTTACAAAACCCCTTATCAAAGCGAACTCTCATTATTACACGTACCTCCTTCAGTATCGAGCCCCTCTCTTCCATCACGTCGGGAAGCACTTGTCCCTGGCTGCCGTCACCATCACCAGCACTGCTGGCCGTGGCCAACAGACGTTCCAGCAACGGTTCCAGACCCGCAGGAAGCTCTCCAACTCCAATGCTTTCGCTGGACTTACAAATTCGTACGAACCCACCATCGTCCAGTCGCTCCGGCTCCTGGCTGATCAGCCGAATGTGGTTTCCTTTTGTGTGGAAGTCCTGCAGCACCTGCTCTAAGCAACCGATCTTGTCTTCCATGATGACGGGAACTTTTGGGAACGGAAGGTATTCGATTCGGAACGGATTTTTATAGGAATTGATCCGCGTCGCCACTAAAAAAGCGAACAAGCGAAGCGAGCGCTTTGTTCCGATGTTGACGTTTACTTTGTTTGCAAACAAAACCAGATAGATGTCGAACCGTTCGCTGTCTTTCGGATTGTATACGATTGTATACGTATACGACTCACATCTCGATCAAGCGAAATTTTGCGGACTAACATCAGAAAAAGGCTTATTAGCGCGCATATGCCCAAAAGTATACGCGGCAAAGGGAAGATTCAAATATTACGTCCATCGTTTTTCGGGATTTCTAGACCCCCCCTCCCCCCTCTGTCACGCACTTTTCCTATACCCAATACACGTACTGTCACACTTTTCTAGACCCCCCCCCCTCCCCCAAATCATGGACGTAATTTTTGAACGTTCCCAAATCCCTGAGGAAAGGAACAGCCGCGTGTTTTGCTCCCGTTTTACATACTCCATTCTTAGATACATTGCGGCGATTCCTTAAGGCTCAAATGAGAATCGCATATTATCCAAAACTGAAAAAGCACTTTTCTCCAGAATAACGAAAAAGTGAACCAAACCAGCGTGTCCGATTGTCATAATCGACTAAATAAACAATCGGACATTCTTATTTTCTTCGATTTGTGGATCATTTTGAGAAAAAGTGCTTTTTTACTTTTGGAACATTCACCATTCTCAATTGAGCCTTAAGTGCGGGTGTTCCTTTCCAAGAAGATTTGAAGCGTGGAATTTCATACAAATGCGCGCTTGGAACACTACAAAGGCCACGCGGTGTATCATACCACACCAAAACTAGGGCAAGACAGATCTAATGAGAGCAAATTGGTGCTCGAAGTGTTGTTCAGAAGGTTCAGAATTGGCTTCTTTAACGGTGTTGAGATAATTTCTAGATTGAGTTTAAATAAGGGCGAAAGTAACATGAGAGAGTTCTCTTCATCGCCTCTCTCTTCTTCAAATTAAAGTGACAAGATGCACACGGAGAGATCGGAAAATGCTAAAATGCATACATTATTTACTAAAATCATATTCGATCTGCCCACCCTTTGGAATGCATATTTTCATGTTTATTCACCCAATGCAAAAGAGAAATATACACTGAAAAAAGGAACATAGTAACCGGCACCATCTCATAGGTTCAAATTAAAACACCTTTACTACTTGATTTTCGTAGACCATAATTATTTCTTGAATCTACCATGTGTAAGGTGTAATTTACTATGCCGATCAATGTTTACATTTCATGGTAATCTTAAACCTTATCATAGTGTAAATTTTACTATGTGCATGACATACAGCATGGTAAGTTCAACCATCGCTACATGGTTCTGATTACTATACGTGTGGTTACATGGTAGTGGGATGGTGTGACCGTGTTTGTTTCTATTTAAAAGTAAAAAAAAATGCAAGAAAATATATCAAATGAATTTATTCAAAATAAATAATACACTAAAATGATATTTGTATAATAAATATGAACGATCTTGTCCACACTCAACTGGGGAGACGTATGGAACTAAATTTGGGGGTTTTGCCGGTAGATACTCCGCAGTCGTTCCGCGATGCGAGTTTCTAATGTCATTCGAAACTGAAATCTTCACATCTGCGAACTAACTGATGCCTCCGGTATGGATAAAAGTTGATAAGCGGCTACAAAGTGGTAGATGTGGGAGCCGGAAGATCCGTTGCCTCGAATGATGACCACTGTGATGTGCTGGTCTTAGGTGCCAGTGGAGGAACATCCGTCGCCCTCTGGACGCATATGCTCTAACTGAAATTGAAAGTCTTCTGATGAAAAATCTAGAAATCTCCCGCGTTATTCGAGATTATACTTGATTGCCGGTGATTATCCACACGTTGAAACCGACGATCTTCGGCAACGGATCTTTGATGCCGAAAGCCAAGTGCTCGCCAGCAAGGCTTTTTTACTAGGCGCTGGATGATGCACAATAGCACCGCTGGTGGCAAATTCTGCAAATTTCAATGATCATTATAATTGGCGTGTTCGTCGGTGATCGATGAAAAATCTACTCACCATCATGAACCATGAATACATTTTACCGATTTCTACAGCAGCTGCAAAATTCCCAGGAGAAATTATTAACAATTCACGTTTCTGGCAAGATGGCCGGAAGACCTGCCAGAAGACTGAAAATAATTACGTATACTCAAACTAACCATGTAAATAGTAACAATAAACACGAAAATGGTTGCATTGAACACGAAAGGTGTAATTATGATAACTACGTTTCATGGTGCAAATCACTATTCGATTAGCTGTCAGATCATAGTAAATTTGAGCAAAAACATCGTAATTACCATTAAAAACATGGTTACCATTACTATTTTTGGATATGGTAAAATTAAACATAGGTACATGGTTCAAATTACTCTAAAAATTATTTCAGTGTATGCATTGAAATGCATACGTCGATTATATTTGTTGTAGAATGCATATTTTTTTTTATTTTTGTTTTTTTTTTGCTGATTATCACAATAACAAAGAAACATATGGCTAGTTTGGACATATAGAAAGAAAGATGTCATTTATTTTCATTTCCATTACTAAAAATGCAATTAAATCAAATAAATATAATTAATTTAACACTAAGGTCTAGCCAGTCATATGGCTTGCTGTTACGCAGGATACTCTTCAGGACCTATTATTTCGATCGGAAGTTCCTCCTAAGATTGCTTCACCGTTGCACCGTTTCACCGTTGATGTTCTCCGGATAACTAGGAAGCAGGAACTGAGTTGATGCAACTTTTTGATGAGAAATCTAATGCGGAGACATTGATGTTAATATTTGTCGGAAAAATATGCTTTTCGTACTTACCGAAAATCTAATAATCGTAGCTGGTGATTCTCCATGGGTAACGGGTGGACCTTGATGGTATCTGGTTATTTGAAGTCCCGGACACTTTTGAAATGCTCGCGAACAAGCAAAAATTGTGGCAGTTTCACTTTGGCTTTTCACTACTGTCAATGGCGGTTATCAAGTAAAATAGTTTCCAAAGTCCCAAGAGTAAAATCAGTGCCTCGATATTCATGATAACCAATAAATTCCGGAAAAGCACAAAACTGCATAATATAAAAGAATGTAATGCATACTTTTCATACACAGCCAAGTTTAAATGATCGAAATGCAAAATTCTTATTAAATAATATGCAAACAAGTATAACCATTTTTCTCCGTGCAAGTATGGTTGCACTTTTTGGTCATAAATCGCTAGGTTGCGATATGCAATCTAGCGTCTAAGTGTAAAAAAGTTAGATTGGATTTGCATCTTGGGGAAGATTCATTTATTACGTCCATCGTTTTTCGGGATTTCTAGACCCCCCCTCCCCCCTCTGTCACGCTATTTTCATATACCTAATACACGTACTGTCACACTTTCTTAGACCCCCCCTCCCCCCAAAATGTTGGACGTAATTTTTGAACGTTCCCTTGTCACATTAATTTGCAGAAGAGAGAGTCGATGAAGAGGACTCTCCCATGTTTCTCTCTCGTTTGTCGGGTGAAGATCACTGCGTCCAGATTTTAGAACTATTGTGATATACCCTTTTGCTGCGAGGTACGCAAGTTATCTCAGTAACATATTTGTCACTGAGATACCTTGGTATCGACTGAACTCAAGACCATCTATTATTGATGAATAGAGATCCTGAGTTACAGTATGTGACTCCCCCATTCTGGCGAGACTAGCTTTATGAAGCCAACCACGTCCTTGGGAGATAAGATCCATATGTCAGCAGGCCCTAAAAAGGGCTTGCTGAGAACTTTGAACCTACGTTGAGTGAGTGCACTGCAATAGCAGAGGATGTGTTCTGATGTTTCCCTTTCCTCGTCACAGAAGCGGCAATTTGAGGTTTGGATTGCTCCGATCTTTTGTAGATGGTATCTGCAGGGGCAGTGTCCAGTTATTAGACCGGTGTAGATGTTGAGATCCCTTTTGTTGAGACCTAATAGTTGTTGGGTTTTCTTGGGATTTATCGTTACGAGCCTTTTAGATTGGCTCGTATGGGGAAGTGCATTCCAGTTTGATGTGATTTGACTGACCATATATTTGTTCAGTTCCATTTTTACAGAGCAGTCTGAGATCCCGCAGAAGGGCTCAGGGCCAATGAACCTTTCATTAGATCCATTTCTGGCTAGCTCATCAGCAATCTCGTTTCCCTCTAGACCCGTATGTCCTGGGATCCAATATAGGTAGACTCGATTGCGTATGGATAAGTTTTTCAAAGCCAGAATGCATTCCCACACTAGCTTTGAGTTACAAGCACCGACGAACCGACGTGACAGTGGCGATCCAAAACTGTCCCCCCCTAATTTAACGGTCGACCAGCGAAGCGAGCGATCGCTTCTGTCAAATCAGCACAGACGCGAACCGTTTCCTATATGAACACTCAGAAATAAAAGTATACACGGAATTACTATATTTATGCATTTTGTATCCGTATCTCTCTCACTCTCTTTTTGTTTTCATGCTATCTGGTGCTTCGCCTGGGTTGACGTGACACTTCTCTTCAACCCAGGCTAAACGGCAGATAGCATGAAAACACAAGGGGAATGACATATCCTTTTCTAACCGAAATATCCGCATTTATCCGTTTCTAACCGTCGTTAACCGCGTCTAACTTCTGCTCACTTAGCAGCTCGCTTAGCAACGGTTAGCGACGGTTAGAAACGGATAAATGCGGATATTACGGTTAGAAAAGGATATGTCATTCCCCTTGTGAAAACATAAAGAGAGTGAGAGAGATGCGGATACAAAATGCATAAATAATAGTAATTCCGTGTATACTTTTATTTCTGAGTGAACACACGGGGGTTTGGTGTCGAGCTATCAAATTATCGCGAGCCGTTATAGAGGTGGCGATAGTGTTCGGCTATTTTTCATCATGGCGTCGCGGACAACAAATTTGAATTTATTTGTTCTAGCTGTCACGTCGGTTCGTCGGTGTTACAAGTGTAGTTATTAAGCGACTTAAGTGCCGCTTGGCTGTCAGAGAAAATACATATTTTTGCAAACCTATACTTTCTCCCCAGGCATAATAACACGCATTCTAATATTGCATATATTTCCGCCTGAAATACTGTGGGCCACTGTCCTAAGTGGACAGAGATTTTTGTTCTAGGGCCATAGATTCCGGAGCCTGTCAGATTATTCATTTTCGAACCATCTGTGAAGAAATTTATAGAGCCTGTTGGAACGCTGGGTCCACCTCCTTCCCACTCCTGGCGGGAAGGAATGAACACATCGTAAGGTAAGTCATAATTGACTACCGTTTCCATCCAGTCACTACAAATTCCTGTTGCGGGATTTATGGCAAATTCATTTAATATGCTGAGGTGACCCGTAAGGTCTCCCGACAGCAGTGTTTTTGTTCTCTTTAACCTTAGAGCACTTTTTTCCGCTTCCAGCTTTATGAATTGATCTAACCGGGGCAGGTGAAGCATTGCGTCTAGGGCCAAAGTGGGTGTACTACGAACTGCACCAGTGATCGCAATGCAAGCGGTGCGTTGGATTTTGTTGAGCTTCGCCCTTGCAGCAGCCTCATTAGTTTTAGGCCACCAGACAAGGGAAGCGTAAGTAGTCCTGGGACGAACAATGGTTTTATATATCCACATGATCATACTTGGTTTTAGGCCCCATCTTTTACCCAGGGTTTTTGAACAAACCCAAAGTGTATTGAGACCTTTCTGCACAACTGATTGGAGATGAGAGTTCCAATTCAGTTTTGCGTCGAGTATGACACCTAGATATTTTACTTCGCTTGAATAAACTAGTTGTGTATGATTCAAGAAAAGGGGTTTCAGTTGGACCTTCCTCCGTTTGGTGAAAGGGATAATGGAAGTTTTTGTAGGATTTATGCCTAGTTGTTCCTTATGACACCAGGAAAAAGTGTAATTTAGGGCAGATTGCATTCTTTCCACGATAACACTTTCGAATTTGCCTCGTACAATAATGACAACGTCATCAGCATATCCAACCACTTCGAAGCCTCTTCTCTCTAAGCTGTCTAGAAGCTCATCCACCACCAGTGACCACAACAAAGGAGAAAGCACTCCGCCTTGCGGACACCCCCTTGTTGCTTTAACAGTAATGTATGAACCGCTAAGCTCAGAGGAGATTTTTTGATAAGCTAGCATAGCATGTACCCAGGTAACAATGCATGGGTCGAATTTTCTCCTCAACATTGCTGACCCTATAGACGAATAAGAAGCGTTATCGAATGCGCCCTCAATATCAAGAAATGCTACAAGAGCAATTTCTTTTGCATTGAGTGTTTTTTCGATCTTTTGAACTACCGTATGTAGTGCCGAGATCGTAGATTTTCCACTTTGATAAGCGAATTGGTTTTTTGACAAAGGCATTGCTTTCATAAATTTGTGATTTATGTACTCGCATAGTACCTTTTCCATAATTTTGAGCATTACAGAGGATAAACTTATCGGCCTGAATGCTTTGGGGTTGGTTTTATCCCTCTTTCCTCCCTGATAAAAAGTATCATAAAAATACGATAAATTTTATTGTTACAACACCATTTTTTCGAAAAATATTCACCATTAAACATATTGTAATTTACACAACACACTCACTATCACCCCTATTGTTCTATACCATTCGGCGAATGGTAAATGGCACTTTTACAATAAAAAATGGTGGTCGTTATGTATCTTAACCATAAAATTTTGAGAAAGTTTTCATACACTTTTTCGCGAAAAACAATAGAATGTATTGTGTTTTTATGAGACATTTTTAGGGCAATTTTCAAAAGATAACAATATATCTTAATGTTTTTTCATTGTTCTTACAATACAAATACAATTAATTGAATGGCGTCAAATGAATCGTTGTTGCAATAAAAATACAATAATATTTGTTGTTATTTGTAAGCAGTTTTCGCTTTTGAAAATCCATAGAATTTATATTTCCCGCTAACATTTATATCCAGCATTTACGAGCACTAACGTCCGCCAGAATAATATGCACATTTTATGATAAGAATCAAACACGCTGATGTCTGTCTGGTATGTATTGCTTGGCAGCTGTTGATAAGATCTATCTTCAATCTTTTCAAATAACTGCCAAATATCACAAGTCAGACCTCAGGTCGTATGATCCATACCATAAATCGTTCACAATTCATGTGGCCATTAGTATCTGTAAATGCTGGAGAAAAATGTTACCGAGAAATATGAATTCTTTGGTTTTTCAAAGGCGAAATCTGTTTACATAACAACAAATATTATTGCATGTTTATTTTAACATCGGTTCAATTGACCCCATTAAACTAATTGTATTTGTATTGTTATCAATGGTAGTTTACTATTTACTAGATTCCTTTAATTTATTGGAAAACATTAGAAAACTCATTGTTCATCTTTTTCTTGTCTTAACATCCTCACTTGGCTAAACCTGCTTTTCAGCTAGTTTTCTATAAGTACTTCCTCAGTTATTCATTGAGAGCTTCTTCTGCCAACACGGCTTGACGTCTGTCAGTTTTAGCGAATAACATTCGATAACCGAAACATCTACTGTACTCAAATTTAAAACGAAAACTATAAAAAATATGTCAAGTGATTTTGTATTTGATTATACAAACATGATCCAAGCAACAATAATACTTATTGTTATTTATTTGTTACAAATTGTTTTTAAGTGTAATTGAGAAATAAACTCTTTTTTAATAAAAAGTCCATGAGAACTTTGCAGGCACTTTTGCAACTATTTAAAAACAACTTAAATTAATTTTTACTGATAGTAACTTTAAATTATTATAGAACTATTGAAAAACAATCGAATCAATCAGTCACTAATAAAGCTAATGTTCACTTATTGTACGAACTATATGGGCTTGATTTCTATTGTAAAAAGTAACAATATATCTACTATGTGTTTTATTGTGAACAATAAAACCAGTCATTTGTTAATAATATTTACCATGTAATGAATGGTAATTTTTTATCCGGGCTGCCTTCGGAATGAAGACAGCCCGGATTTGACGCCAATCGTTGGGTATATGCCCCAAAATCAGACTCGCCCTAAAAATCTCAACCAAGGGTGGGACCAGTGTTTTCTCCTCTTTTTGGATCAACGCTGGGAATATTCCATCCATGCCAGGAGACTTAAATGGCTCGAAAGATCTCACAGCCCTCTCAACCCTGGCCCGAGTGAAAGCTTCCTTTGCAACCTTTATTGCGTCTTTTTTAGATCCAGAAACCCATGATTGGATCTCTTGTGGATCTGAGACAGCAATTCCAGTGTCTTGGTCGCCGATGCTCGACTCAGGGATTGAATCAGGGAAGTGGATCTTTAACTGTATCGCTAGGCTCTACAGTGAGCGAACCATCCGTCTTTCGGAGGCTACCCACACCATTGGAGTGGTCTTTTGAAAGAGTTTTTTGGAGTCTGGCCACTACGGGTGTATTCTCTATGCTTTCACACATTAGAATCCACGATTTCCGTTTGGCTGACCTTATTTCTTTGTTGTAGTTCGTCAGGGCCTTTCTGTATAGGCTCCAATCGCCGGTTCGCTTGGCACGATTGAATCCACTACGCGCAGTTTTCCTAAGCTTCTCAAGAGTTTTATTCCACCATGGAACGTCTCTGCTCGAACTAATTGATTTAGTTGGACAGCTCTCTTGGTAGGCATTAAGGATTTTGTTTTTAATTGATTTGGACGCATCTTCCAATTGTGTAATGGACTTGATGTGACTTTCTATGATGTACTCTTCAGATTGTAGGATAGCTGAGTCGGATTCCCAATCAGTTTTCTTAGGATCTTTAAACGTTTTTTCTATCGTTAGACCCCCTTCCCATTCGAAGATGATGTGTTTGTGGTCTGACATTGATATTTCGTCAGAAACATGCCAGTTTTTTATTTTATCAGAGATAGACCGACTATATAGAGTCAAGTCCAAAACTTCCTGACGAATGGAGTTTTCAAACGTGGGCTTGTCACCAACATTACAAATGTCAATGTTCTTGGAAGAGAGAAACTGTAACAGGTACTCACCTCTGGTGTTTATATTTGTACTTCCCCATACGGTGTGATGTGCATTTGCGTCACACCCTATGACGAAGGGGATGTTGTGTCGGTGGCTGTAGGCTACGAGCGCAGCTATTTCCGGAGGAGGGATTTCGTCCACGTCACCTGGGAAGTATGCCAAGACCATCAAGATCTCTCTACTCCCTCTAGCGGAAGGTACCTCCATCCTGACAGCTACGATGTCCCTTTTTATGAATTCTGAAATTGGAAAGTATTTACAGTTGTTATGTAATAAAATAGCCGCTCTAGGAGAAAGCTGGCTGTCATCATATACCAACTTACATGAGTGTTGTGGAATACCTTGTATTCTGGATTTATTGACCCATGGCTCTTGAATGAGGGCCACGGTTAGATTCTCTTTGGTGAACCTCCGACAGAGCACACCCGTGGCGCTCTCAGCATGGTGGAGGTTCACTTGCAGAACTTTAGCCGCCATTTCCGTGATTACCGCTTTTTTCCGGACGACGACTATCCGGCTTTGGATGTTGCGGATCATCAGGGTGTCGTTTGGTGTTACAGTTTACAGTTACAGTCTCCCATGTTACTTTCGCCCTTATTTAAACTCAATCTAGATTTGTTGTTTTAAATCTGCACGTCAAACTGCCCGGATAAAAACTAACTATAGGGTATTTGGTGAAAACTATAGATACAGTCGGAACCCGCTCGTTGAGCCACAACCTCCACCCAACCAACGAATTCGATTCGCTAGTTGGGTGAAGTGACAGCAGCACAAGGGGCGTGCGCATTGTTTTTTTTTAATCATGTTTAGGTTGGAAGCAAAAAGGAAAATTTTTCAATTTGTTTTACATTTAGAGGAAAACTGATACGTTTTGCAAGATACATATATGGCCAATGCGAGAAATAATTATTTTCATCCATTTTCAGTCGGTGAAGTGAAAATATAGATGTTTATGAAACCACCTGGTACCAAAAGCAAGCACAAAACACTTTTAATGATCGACAAAATAAAGATTGCCGATGTTTTGCATTTATTTCGAAGTTATTGTACATATTCTTTTTTTAAGAAATATGAAATTGAAATTCTTCTCGATTATCAGTAAAGTTTAAGAAACCAAAAACTCATTAGCTCGCCCCTCGGAATTACAGATTGGTTGTCATTTTCAGTTTGACATTGAATTATGACATCCAGGTACTTTTTAGTTGGCTGACAGCTCAACTAACGGGGCCCCAACTAAGAAGCCACCCAACTATTAAGCCCCCAACCAGCGAGTCATGACTGTAGTAGAGTAAACATAGATCCGCGGACATCGCTGAGTGAAATGTTTCAAGCGTGTGAATAGTATTTTTCAAGAGTGCGACGGTTGAATATGACGTCATGCGCTCCATTGGTGTTGTTGGAATCATGACGTCATGCTCGTTTGGATACAGATTTTGGCAGTTCGTTTGGATACAACGGATTCATCATCACGGATCTATGTTTACTCTACTATCTATAGTGAAAACCATTCCTGTACCATACAGTGTACCAGCTACAATAAAGTGTATTGTAATGGAATGGTTCGCTAAAAGCTGTGCACATTGTAGCTACTATACATTTACAATCGATCTTTATGTAACAATATATCGTCCCCTTAATGCTAGAACTAGGTACAGTCATGACTCGCTGGTTGGGGGCTTAATAGTTGGGTGGCTTTTTAGTTGGGGCCCCGTTAGTTGAGCTGTCAGCCAACTAAAAAGTACCTGGATGTCATAATTCAATGTCAAACTGAAAATGACAACCAATCTGTAATTCCGAGGGGCGAGCTAATGAGTTTTTGGTTTCTTAAACTTTACTGATAATCGAGAAGAATTTCAATTTCATATTTCTTAAAAAAAGAATATGTACAATAACTTCGAAACAAATGCAAAACATCGGCAATCTTTATTTTGTCGATCATTGAAAGTGTTTTGTGCTTGCTTTTGGTACCGGGTGGTTTCATAAACATCTATATTTCTCGCATTGGCCATATATGTATCTTGCAAAACGTATCAGTTTTCCTCTAAATGTAAAACAAATTGAAAAAATTTCCTTTTTGCTTCCAACCTAAACATGATTAAAAAAAACAATGCGCACGCCCCTTGTGCTGCTGTCACTTCACCCAACTAGCGAATCGAATTCGTTGGTTGGGTGGAGGTTGTGGCTCAACGAGCGGGTTCCGACTGTAACTGGTTTTGCGAAATCGCAAGAAATTTCTTTATATCTGAACGAACACCACAATAAACACAAGTTTGTCAATTGAAAATCCGAAAACACATATCAATTCAACTTTTAAGACCAACAAAAAGTTTGTTTTATACCAGGATAAGTTTTACCAGCCATTTTTATCCGCACTTTCCAAAACGAGTTACCTAGTTCTAGCATTAAGGGGGCGATATTATACTGTTTTTCTTACGTTTGAACCATTCACTATTTCGCAATATTATTTTTCCGTGCATTTTTGATTATTTATTCAGTTTTAGATTTTTCCTTGCTCTGTTTTGTTGATGTTTGTGACTTTTTTGATGCAAAGAAAAAGAAAGAAAATTGTGAATAAGTTGAAACATATATTTAAAGTCAATGAAATGTTTGAATAAGTGGTAAACCAGGTGTCCTAAGGACTGCAGTGCGATGAGAGGAATACGAATGCAGGTCAACCCGGAAGGACGCAGGTCAGATAACCGTAAATCAGTGGATGAGTTCAACACTGTTC
The DNA here is from genome assembly GCF_035046485.1 of Aedes albopictus. Lineage (NCBI taxonomy): Eukaryota > Metazoa > Arthropoda > Insecta > Diptera > Culicidae > Aedes > Aedes albopictus. The sequence goes on from NC_085136.1 coordinate 16,254,409, forward strand.
TTTCTGTATTTGCATTTAGGGGAATTTTCTCCCCTTCTCTCATGTGAACTTGCCTTCTACCACAACCGAATCAAATGCGTTGTCGTAGAGCCATCTTTAACATATGGACTGGACTGGACACTGAAATAATCTGATATAAGTTCGTCTGCGGATTCGCTTTTTAATCTAACTTATATTTGAATCGAACTTGAAAGTTTTCTCATGAGTTGTTATGTATTTCAAACTTTAGTCAAACTGGAGCCTCAATATTGCAATAACGGCTAAGCCCGCTGCGTAATGATATTTATGTACCTCGTCACTCACTTCATGCGACTACATCCCGCATAAACGATAACCATAAGATTTGCTTAACCACCCATTCGGGATACAGTTCGAACAGTATGCGGTATTGTTGAACCGTCTACATTACAGTCCGTTTATTGTGTTGGTTTATTAGGGATTAGTGGTCTAATAACACTTAGCGCGCTCGGCATTCCATCATGCTGCTCAAAGTGTTGCCACAAATAATGCTTAGTTTGCAAAACCCGGTTATCTGGCTGGTGGGGCATGGGAGCCTAAGCTTCAACTGTTAATGCAATCAGGTACTACTCAGACTTAGACGTGGGCGATCCAATATATGAAGGGTTATCCAAAACGCTCTGGAGAATTCCCAAAGCGCATTCTTATAATGCTAGTAAGCCTAAAATGCCATTAACAGGAGGAAAATGACAAGATAATATAACATTATATGGTTTATGTAATCTAAAACAATACAACATAACAAAAGAGAACCATTCCAAAACCATTTGATTAAATGTATAACCAGTAGTGAAATTACAATTAAAAACAATTTATTTGCGGTATATTTTATATTATATTATATTATATTATATTTTATTGTTTGAAGCCATACGTGTACCATACAATGTACGGTATATTAAATCCCACGTATCAGTATTTAGAACAATTAATTTACAATATAATGTATGGTTTTGCAAAAAATAATATATATGGAGAAAAATATGTTTTTATATTGTTACAATACTTAACAACCCGTATAGTATATTGTAAAAATCTTATTTACAATTCACTGTATGGTGTCTACATTACATCTTATTGTTTTTGTATTTTAATTTTTACAGTGGTGTCTATTGTAAAAATATGGTTCTAAATAGTACTGTTACAATACAACGTTCGGTTTTTCTACTGTATTTTTTATTCAGGTGGGCCGAAATCCAAATTTTAATGATTCTCGGTGCCCGGGAACCTATTTAAAAAAATCAATTCGAAGTTTGTATGGGAGAGATTCAATGAATCACCCCTCGGTGGGTTTGTACTGGGCGGAGCTGTCAAGCAGTTGCCCAGCTGTCAAAAGGTGACTTCAGAAAACCTCTTGGAAATTGATTTTAGGTATCAAAATGAAGTTCTAAAATTCTGAAAAAAAATCAGAGTGACTGAGAAAAAGATAAAGGTGCTCTTTCGTGTAAAATTTAAAAATCAATAAAACTTTCAAAATTTAAAAACTCATTTCCTCACAGTTTTTCAGATTTTCTCCCATTTATATCAAAGTGTGATCTGGCACCAATATCAAACTGCAAAGTGTTGCGTGTGCTGAATGAAAATTGCAGCTTTGGTGATGTCTTTCAACAAATTTCGTTGATCATCGATAAAAAGAGTAACTTCGAATTTCTCAAAATTGCTTTCGTTTGCACAGTGTCTTGCCCGCTAGTCCAGCAGCTCCTTTGTAGATTCGTCCAGAGATTCCTCAAAAGTTCTTTCAAATTCTTCTCGTGGAGTTCCGTCAGGAATTCTTCCCGCAGTTCTTTCAGAAATTCCTCCAGGAGTTGGTTCATCCATTTCTCCAGGGGTTCCTACAGGGAAACCTCCAGAAATTGCTTCACGGAATTCTGCAGGAGTTTCTTCACGCAACCCTCTTGAAGCTGCTTCAGGAAATCCTGCAAGATTTCCCGAGTTTCTTCAGGAAATTCCTTATAGAATTCACCCGGAATTCCTTCAGGGATTATTTCTGGGATTATTCCATGAGTTCTGTCAGGTTTTTATCTAGAAGATTTTTCAGAGACTCATCCAGGAGTTCCATCAGCGATTGATAGGAATTAAACTAAATTGAAATCTAATTTCCCCGACCAACCAATCCATTCCACATTTCTAAACCCGTCTAATGTACGTTGCCCATATGTCTTGCTGCTTACCAGCACAGTACGATATGTGTATAGATCTACCTATTGTATTTTTGCCTCATTGATCGGGTTTTTGTTTTTCTGCTGCTGTTAGCTAAATACACTAACGAAAGTGAAAGCAATCACGCGTTTTTTATTTCGTTGCCGATCCCGAAAATATCGATATTTTGTGGTTTTAACCATTCGATTGCCCGCGGTAATATCATCCTCCGGTCATTAGACGCGCCGTGTGTGATTTAGTGCCAGTTACTAAGGTGGTCACCGCCGAGGATATGCGAAATCACGTAAATAAGAGTGCCACGTGACTACCCGCCTGAGTTGCCCCCGTCGTCGCTTCAAAGCGAAGCTACTGAAGTGTCTGCCCCGTCGATGAGCCGCTGTAGAGTTGACCTGTGACTAGAAGATTCTAGAGAACCCCGCCCCGACAATACCCGGTGAGTCACCCGTTGACCATCAGCGATTCCTCCAGGAGTTTGTTAAGGGAATCTTCCCGGAGTTCCTTGGGGGGCGCTTAACGAGCTTAAAATTTTTGAAAGGCAGTGGTTCTCAACTATATGTTTATTGGTTAGAGATTGAAACAGTAATGAAAGGAATTTTCGTTATACCTAACTTGTCACTTCAGTTCAGTGGTTGCTGTGATCCACAAACGCTGCCTCCGATTGCTATGTTCAACATTCAATCGGACAGGTTCAGCTTACTTCGGAGAAGCAGAAAGGGTCCAGCACGAAGTCCTTTTGTGAGTATATCAGCAACTTGCTCGCTCTTTCGTCGAAATATAAACCGGTTGGATGTTCTTGTTTTGGATGCACTCACGAGTGAAATGGAATCGTATATCAACATGCTTCATACCGAGGCTCTTCCGAAATTTTAATGCAAGATTGATTATCCTTGTAGATCTTCACAGGTTCATCCATCGGTATTCCAAGTTCTACCAAGAGATTTCTTATCCAAATGGCTTCACAAGTATCTGACATACTCAGCTTCAGTCGACGACAATGCTACCAGCGGCGTCATGGTCGCATTTTATTCCGCAGTCAAGTTCGCAGATTGCGAACAATCCTCGGTACCCATTACGTACTTTGTTTTTAGTCCTTTCCCTGTCAGATCGGTGTAACACGCTGAATATAATTTACACAAAAGGCAATCTACACGTAAAAAATACACGGTAATGAATATTGTTGGGTACCGGACTGGACACACAAAATTTAATGGTTTTGTTTGGTACATCGAGGTCTTGAAATTAGTCTATGATGCTACTGTATTCTGCTTTCTGTCGGAAGTTAGGTAGCGTTGAACGCTCGGATAGCGTCGAACCTTCAGGTACGTGAACGGCGGCAGTATTGTTGGTAGGTACAATTGTTGGAGAGATGGCAGAGGTATGTAGTTTGGAAGAAGTTTGTTGAATTGTATATACCTGAATGGAATAAAGAGTGTGGTGGTTGCAGATTGAGGTATCAGACGGCAGCCGTCTAGTTTGATGGAAGTTGTCTAGCGTTCTTTTTTCATTGTAATTAAGAAACAGGCATCGACGGAGCTAGCCTCGCTATGGCCTTCTTGGCTATGGTGGACTAGCCTCCAACAGGTTATGGTCCCAGAGGAAATCCGAAAGAAATCTTCCGGATAGTGTAGGAAGAAAGTGTGAGAAACTGTGTCTTCACAATCATTACCACAGTCAGCATCAGCATACCCAATTAGGGCATCTGTTTGGCTACTGCGACGATACATTATTCCGAAATTTCTTGCTCCCTTCAAATAGCGAAGTAATCGTTTGAGATGTGTCCAGTGTATATCTGTTGGTGCCGATTGAAATCTACTGAATAGGTTAACTACTGCGCTGATGTCCGGTCTTGAAGACAACGCCAGATATGATAAGCAGCCAACCTGTTCTCGGTACAGATGTTTCGTGATTGGTCCATTTCCTTGCTTCTCCAGTTTTAGTTGGGGTTCAAGCGGTATTAATACAGGGTGGCAATCCGACATTCCAAAATGGTTCAGCAGTCTATCAATGTACGGTGATTGATTTATCTTCATTTTTCCTCGATTTTGGTTGTAATGAATCTTCAATCCAAGGAATTGTTTCAGTTCGCACACATCGCTCATTTCCAATTTCCTGGACAGCTTCCGTTTGATGCAGGCAATTTCCTCCTGATTGTTTGAAATCAGCAAAATGTCATCGACATACAGCAAGAGGTAAACGGTAACATCTCCAACTTTTCGAAAATACAGGCCGCTGTCATAGGCAGATCGTTAGAAACCCAGGCTCAGGATGAAATTGTTGAATTCTTCGTTCCAGCTTCGCGGTGCTTGTTTTAATCCATACAGCGATTTCCTCAACCAGCAAATCATATTGGGTCCTCCTTCTTCAAAACCTTCGGGCTGCTTCATGTATATTTCTTCTTTTAACGTCCCGTCCAAGAATGCTGTCTTGACATTCATTTGATGGATTGCAAATCGCTTTTGATTTGCCACAGCCAACAGGATTCGGATCGTAGATATTCTTGCAACCGGCGCATATGTTTCATTATAATCGAAATTCTTCTGCGAATATCCTTTCGCTACTAAGCGGGCCTTGTAGCGTTCGATATGTCTATCTCCATCACGTTCGAGTTTGAATAGCCATTTACAATCAACAATGGTTTTGTTTTCGGGTTTTGCTTCCAAAGTCCAGGTTCCATTTTTCTTCAACGATGATAATTCCGACTCAATAGCAGCTTTCCAAAATCTCCAGTCGCTTCTTTTCTTCAGCTCATCAATGTTATTGGGGAACGGATCTCGTCTACAAATGCTTCAGCACTGAGAGCGTACGCCAACGTTGATTCTGCATTGTGCGTCATATGCTAATCGTTGAACCGGGTCGGTACTTTTATCGCTCGCTTCTGCACTGGATGCTCACTGAACGTTCCATCGGCTGGACGACCTCGTTTCCTACTTGGACCTTCCTCAACGTCAAGAGTTTCACTTGCATCATCCGGTCTTGGAACAGGTTCATCTTCCGCTTCATAATGTTCAGCATCTACGTTTTCAGGTTGCACCTCTTCCAGACAATTCTTCGGCTCGATTACAATTCGCTCCTCGCTATCCAGTTCATCGTTAAACTCATCCACGTCAGCAGCAGGAAATAATTTTAGCTTCTTCTTCCTTCTTACATCAAATATAACGTCACGAGAAATCCCAGATTCTGTATCCGCTTGTAGCATACCCGGATAAAAAATACAATAGAAAAACATAGGATTCTAATGTAACAGTACCATTGAAAACCATGCTCTCACAATAGAATTCAATGTTAAAATAACAATAGAAAAACAATAGAATCAAATGTTTCTAACAATAGAATCAAATGTGAATGAGCATTTCACATTGAATTGTATAGGTTGTTAAGTATCGTAACAATACAAAAAAGGACTTTTTTCCATACAAGTTTTTTCGCAAAACAGAAGATTCTAATGTAAATGAAATGTTGTTAATATACAGGGTGTTAGGTTCCTGAGTGCAAACTTTTTAGAGGGTGATAGAGGACCATAAATGGAGAAAAAAATTGTTCTGCGCATATGGTCAAATCTCAACCGTTACGTAGTTATTGAACTTCCCATGTTTATGACTCTTATTGCCTTAACTGGCAATAACTTGAAAATGGTCAAACTTATCGAAGTTTTTTTACCCTTATTCGAAAGATTATTGAATTTTCTAACAAATGGCATCTTTGAATCGATTGGTTTAGTTAAATAACTAAGTTTTCTAGAGAAAAATAGCTAAAAATAGTGTATTTTCATTGGTTTTTGTCAATTATCTTTGAAACATGTGTAATAAATTAAAATTCTTTCTTTGGCAAAGTTGTGGCCCCTGTTACACTCTACAATTCGTTCTTTGACACCAAACTTCTATCTCTGATCGTTTTGTTGCTATTTAGATTTTAACATCGCATTTCAGATCATAAATTTGCAACTGTCATGGAAAGTACTCTTTTGCGCAATGTGCCGCACATTTAAATCGAAATTGCAAGAAAACGATAAGGGCTAGAAGTTTGGTGTCAAAGAACGAATTGTAGAGTGTAATAGGGGCCACAACTTTGCCAAAGAAAGAATTTTAATTTATTACACATGTTTCAAAGATAATTGACAAAAACCAATGAAAATACACTATTTTTAGCTATTTTTCTCTAGAAAACTTAGTTATTTAACTAAACCAATCGATTCAAAGATGCCATTTGTTAGAAAATTCAATAATCTTTCGAATAAGGGTAAAAAAACTTCGATAAGTTTGACCATTTTCAAGTTATTCCCAGTTAATGCGAGGTATGCACTTCCAACGGAATCGCTCAAGTAATTTTCGTTCAGTGCATCATTTTTCCGTGACCGGAATGGTCAAGAAATTTAACACAGCAAGCCCCATTAGATTTGACGTTTCGTTTCAGCTCCGTACTAGGATCCGGAATAAAGCAACGCTTTATTATTTCTTGAGCGATTTCTTGCCTGAATTTGCCACGCATCGAGATAGGCCAAGAAATTTCTTGCGATCAGCGTACTACCCATAAGGCAATAAGAGTCATAAACATGGGAAGTTCAATAACCACGTAACGGTTGAGATTTGACCATATGCGTAGAACAATTTTTTTCTCCATTTATGGTCCTCTATCACCCTTTAAAAAGTTTGCACTCAGGAACCTAACACCCTGTATATACATACGTGGTATCAAATATACCGTAGATTTTTATGTAATTGTATTGTTTTGAACTGTTAAATATGACGAGAACTGTCTGTTTTCAACTGTTATTTAACATTAGATTCAATGGTTTGGGGATGGTTTTCTATCGTGAAACAGAAGATTCTTATGTTTTCGAATGGTTTCAAACAGTGAAATGCTCAGTAAACGTATTGTTTTGGGTAGTGATTTTATTTCTGGTTCCACATTTGATTCAATTGTTTTGAAGTTGTTTTCTATTGTGAAGCAGAACATACAGTTTGTACTGTTTTTACATTGAATTCAATTGTTTGGGTATTGTTTTCTATTGTGATACAGAAGATTCTTATGTTTTCGAATTGTTTCAAACAATGAGTCGAACGGTAAACGTATTGTTCTGAATAGTGATTTTACTACTGGTTCCACAACTGATTCAATGGTGTGGGAATTGTTTTCTATTGTGATACAGAAGATTTTTATGTTTTTAAATTGTTCTAAACAGTGAAATGTACGGTAAACGTTTTGCTTTGAGCAGTGACTTTATTACTGGCTCCACGTTAGATTCAATTGTTTTGGAATTGTTGTCTATTGTGATGCAGAACATATTGTTTTACACTATTTTTACATTAAATCGAATGGTTTGGAAATTGTTTTCTATTGTGAAACAAAAAATTCTAACTTCAACCTCTATGTTTAACTTTACAAAATATATAAACTGCTTGAGCAAATCCTGAATGAAGCGAAACTGAACTATTATTATGCGTTTGGACTAGAAGCTTGTATATTTTAAGCTACATTTCAAAAACAGATCGAACAATTATCAAATATTTGGATCACTCATGTAGTAAATCGAGTAATGTTTAATTGCATTGATGGTTGAAGCTTTGGCTCCCATGCCCCACAGCCAGATAACTGGGTTTAGCAGACTAAGCATTATATGTGGCAACACTATAAGCGGCATGATGGAACCGTGCCTAAGCGCGCTAAGTGTTATTAGACCACTAATGTAGTTGCATTTAGTGGGTGATGAGGTACAAAAGTAACATTACAGCGTGCTTAACCATTATTGTAGCACTTAAAATGCTCGATATACTACAATGAACCTATACTTGAAGATCGTTCGAAGCGTTGAAAAGGCTTAAAAGAAAACTTATATTTTTAAGACCTATCAGTGTCCAAATGTTAAAAAAGATTCTAATATGCCCATTTGTTCAATATCGTTTAACTCTGCGGTCATGTCTGCGGTTCTACATACAAAGCCATGAAGTTATAGACAATTCTTGACCAATGAAATAAATGCTTTGGCTATTTTCCTACTCTTTGCATCGATCAATGTGCCGCTAGCTTCTATGTACGAAAAAATACTAAAAAAAAACCCTAAAAATATTGTATGACGAATAGCATTTTACGGCAAATTTCTCATAGGAGAATACATTATTCAAAAAACCTCCATCAGGCTCCTTTCGTGGCGAATGATATAATCCCGAGTATAATCCTACAAATATCCTCTACCCACAAATCTCCGGCAGTTTGGTTTTGGAGTAGATGACCTACCTCACACAGTCGAGCCACAAACGGGTGCTATACTACCTAGTATACTACCTCCATGTGTTGCGCCACGAGATTTCGCTCAGTTTGGTTTTATCCATCACTTTCCTCACCAGTTGTCGGGAAAACTTGACCACCGTCTGTTCAGTGGATATTCCGAACTTGTGTCGCACAACGCCTCAACTACCCCCCATTTGACCAACCGAATGCTTCCTCCACGCCAAATGAGTCATCGTATATGCCGCTTGCCTAGCTCACTGGTAACGCGCCGAGCATTCGCTGCAACTTCTCCGTGATGCTTCTTACTGTGTCCGATGTCCAAGCTCGGTCAGATCCAATTGTGGTTGTTCCTTGGGTCCAGCAGCACACATACTCGCGGTAGGCAAGCAAGAAATTGCCACAAGCGCCAACTTCTTTTCATTGCCGTTCCGGTAGGCGTCTGCAAATTTAACTGAAATTTTAAAATATTTCCATTGCATCCGGTTGCGCAGTATTTTGATACTTACCAGTTGGTGTTCCGTGGCGAAATTTGCTTAAATTGTGATCTGCTGCTGCTATGGCTGCTCCTTCCGATATTTTTTCGGCTACTGGAATTCAATCCTTTTGCCTGGTTTACATTGTTCAACTGAAACGAACATTCCACTTGCTAACTTCTCAAAGATGTTCAATCCAATGGAATGATGTGTTTAGACTGAGCAAATGACTTGAGTGTTTACTTGAGTGCTCTTGAATGCATCTCAGTTGAAGCTAGTGTTTACATTGTTCAACTCGTGCGGAGCGTAAGCAAACTGAATTGAATTCATCTCACTGACAGATGACTTGAATTCAGCTCACATGAATCGCGGGTTTAGACGGGGCAAGAGAGACGATTTCGTTCGACTTGAATGAAAAAGTTCAACATGTTCAATTTTCGTTCAAGTCAAGTGAGTTGCTCATGTGAAATGAATGGTGGTGTTTACACGTTCAATTCGCATTCAATTGGGCATTTTCCATTCACTTGAATCAAGTCACTTGCACTGTCTAAACCAGGCTTTTCAAAGGATTGCTTTGAAACAAACGATCACCGCGCAACACAAAACGAAAACAAATTCAAAACAAAGTCCGAGGGGTTCGCCAAAGTAACTTGAGCAGTCGTTAACAAGGGGTTGGTGGATGATTTTTTTACATATTATGTTTTTTACATTTTTTTTTTCATTACAACGTAATGACACTAAGTCTTATCTTGAGTCTTATTGTCTCTCGACGATTAATAAAAAAATACAAAATTCCTTTAGAAAATACCGAAAAATAGCGAATTCTAGTGATAACAATTAAATCTAATGTTACTCTATTGTGCGTCCATAGAAAATACTGTAACAATGAAATCAAATGTTAATTTATTGTCGTTTGTTGTTTGCCAATAGAAAATTCTGTAACAATGAAATCTAATGTGAACTTATTGTGAGCGTTATAAAATAATCAACTTTCAAAATTTTCTGAACAATACAAACACAATAGAAAACATTGTTAACATAAGAATCAATTGTTTTCGTACAGTTTTTCCCATAGACTCAATGGTTCATTTTTATACGGGTATCCAACCAAGAAATTCTTCTCTGACTTTGGGTCCAACTTTTCTCGTCGCGGTTTCGGTACATGCGTGTAGACAATTGATCCAAACGCTCGGAGATTGTCTATGTTCGGCTTTTTCGAGTACCACATCTCGTAGGGTGTCTTCCCAACTTCCAAAGCACTACCGTCTACCCCCGTTGGTTTGACCGCATCTAATCTGAACACTTTTTAATTTGACCACCGCTGATCTGCACATCGTACAAACTAAAAATGGTTCAAACTTCATTCTGCTCATGGAACGGGGTGAAACGGAACACATAATCAAAACAAAACAGCAAAAAAGGTGACCATCAGTGCGTTTTTCGATGCCCACAGGGTTACTAGAAGTTCAAATTAAAAATGAACCCCGTTGCACAGACAAACAGACGTAACACTTCGAACATTTTTCGATTCAAATCATAGTCACGGAAACATATTCGCCCAATGCTAAAATGACTAAGTTTGGCCGACCATCAACTAGGTGGCGGTAGTGAGCAAACGTCAAACTCGAACAAAAACGATGTGAGCGCCACAGGTGGGTAGTTGGCCACTATCAAATTTTGAAAAAGATCGTTAAATCGAAGTACGATGGGAATTATCAGAGTGTTACGTCTGCTTGTCTGTGCCCGTTGGTTTGCATGAGGTGTCATTCAAACCAACAGGGGTAGACGGTAATCGGACTACGGTTACTCAAATAAGTAGCAAGCAGCACAGCTTCACCCCACAGGCTCACAGATCATCGAACGTGCCTTGTCCAACAAAGTCCTATTCATACGTTCAGCTACGCCATTTAATTCCGGAGTGTAGGGGACTGTTGCTTCAATGGTGATTCCTTCTGCTCGACACAGGCTCTTGAACATTTTGCTTGCGTATTTTCCTCCATTATCACAACGAATCCGTGCAATCTTTCGTCCAAAGTATGATGTCACCTTCGCCATGTATTGTTCGAAAAATTCATACACTTCATCTTTTGATTCCATCAGGTAGACTACGGTGAAGTGGGTGTAGTCATCTATGAACCATTGGCGTAGCTAGGGGGGGGTTCCAGGGGTGCCTGGCACCCCCTAGAATGAATTTGGCACCCCCTAGAATTTTTCCTTGATAGTAGCTTAAAATTAAAACTTCACACGATAATTCAAACATTTATTAATGGCGCAAACTAAAGCTACAAATGAAATGACTTCATTAATTATTTTACGTATTAGCGTTTTGAACATATATTTAATTATTTATTTATTTATTTATTGATATACTCATGTAACGTAAGGAAAACTCCTTATTTGAATGTTACACACTGGTGGGATATAGCATACTAACAAATTACTTATTATCTAATTTCAAGTTTCTGAACTGACTATAATAAAATTCATTTATTGCATACGTTCAAGCTCCTCTAGCAAACCCTCTTTAAAGCTTTTCAAACTTATGGAATTTTTAAGATTAGGTGTCAAACGGTTCCAAAGAGAAATGCCTCTCATGAGCATTGAATTACCATAATACGTCGTTGAATGCTGAGGGATAAGCAAGCTACGCGTTCTAGTATTTCTTAAGAATTGCAAATTACTATACAAATACGGTGGTTCCTTAGTCTTAATGATTTTGAACAGTTGTACACAAATTCTGAAATCATGGAAGTTGCCAAAGTTACAGCCTATCAATGTTTTATGGAACTGTGAAACACTAGAATATCGAGATAAATTAAAAACATACCTAATGCACGAGTTGAGTGCCACTCTTAGTTTGTTTAAAGATGCCACAGAAGCATTACCATAAACAAATTCGCCATACATGAAATGAGGAAGAATAAGAGATTTGAAAAGTTTGATTTTCATACTAGTTTCGAAATGTCTGCTCACCATTTGTAACCTTTTGAGTGCACCATAGATTTTTCCACATTGAGTATTAACAAAGGCATCCCAAGATAAATTAGATGTAAAAACAACTCCAAGGTTATCAACTTTTTCAAAGAATTCAATTATTTGTCCATCAAAAACAAGCACAGGTGTTTGAGGAGGGTTTCTGAGTCTCGATATCATAATAGCTTTAGTTTTAGATGGGTTTACAGCAAGTAAGTTATTTATGGACCATGCAAAGATGCTTCTTAAGTCATTATTAATTTTCCTAGCAACATCATCTATAATGAATTCACCAGTAACGGTGAAATAAATTTGTACATCATCCGCAAACAGATGAATTGAACAATAACGCAAGGAATTAGGAAGATCGTTAATAAAAAGAGAGAATAATAAGGGTCCCAGGACAGATCCTTGTGGAACCCCTGACTTAATCGAACTAAAAGAAGATAAAACATTATTGAAAAACACGGCTTGACATCTATCGCTCAAATATGATGTTATCAAATTAGCAGCAGACTGAGAGAAACTAAAATTATTTATTAGTTTATTCACTAATCTACAATGTGACACTCGATCAAATATCGAATGCTTTGGCGAAATCTATTAGCAAAAGTATGGCCACACCTCTTTTATCTATTGCCTGAGCCAGATCATCATGAACCTTAATTAAAGCTGTATTTGTGCTAAAATTACTTCTGAATCCAGATTGAAGTGGGTGTAGCAAATTATTGTCAATGACATGCTTAGAAATTTGAGCTTTAATTAATTTTTCAAAAACTTTAGAAAGTGCGCTAAGGATACTAATAGGACGCAAATTACTAATAGAAGAACAATTACCTTTTTTCTTCATTGGGATGATTTTCGCACTTTTCCAGGGTTTTGGAAATATTGAGGTTTTGATTATAGAGTTGAAGAGATGCTTAAACATGGGCAAAGCCAAGGGTAATAGTATTTTGATAAATTGAATAGGTATATTGTCAATGCCCACTGCATTTGATTTGATTGAAAAAACACAGTTAACAATGTCGTGTTCCACAACTTGGACGAAGTTAAAGCCTTGCACAGTCGATGGCACAGGCTCTGATGAAGGATCAACGGTAAAGTTTGATGTAAAATAGTCATTTATTTCATTTGCAGCAAAATCTTCGTTGGCAAAACTACATTCCTTAGTAACTCCTAACTTTTTGATATTGCGCCATAGTTGCTTACTTGGCAAATCAGCATTGAATTTAAGTCTGTCACATTCGATTTTAGCTTGAGATATCATAGTATTCACTCTATTCCTTAGCCGTTTATAGGTATTTCTATCAATTTCAGATTTGGAATGTTTCCAAGTTCTATAAGCGAAGTCACGATCGACAATCGCGCAGCAAATAGCATTACTAAACCATGGATTAGCATTATAGCATTATTTCTTTTGCGTCTTATAGGTATATGATTGTCATGGAGAAGAAGTAAATGGTAATTCATAAAGTGAAGCAATTCATTGGGATCAGTTTGAGCGAAGAAAAAGTTCCAATCAATACTCAGAAATGCTTCCTGCAACAGAGTTGAGTCAAAATTAAGATAATCGCGATAAGTTACAATAGAATTCCTATTTTCTTGAAAAACGCGTATTGAACAAAAACCATGTCATGGTTGGAAACCCCTGACATAGAAAGCTGATCTTGTTTCGTGACAATTTCTGGAGAATCAGTTAGAATTAGATCTAGTAGAGAACAACCTGTTCGATGGAAAAAAGTAGGTTCAGCATTAACACAAACATATGATAAACTTTCGAGCGTTTCTTTAAAGGTCCTTGTACGAAATGAAGAATATAATAAATCGGTATTAAAATCACCAATGAAAAAAGTACTATCATATCGAACAGTGAAATTTTTCAGTAAATCATTGATAGTCTCAGAGCAATCAACAGTAGGTGGGTTATAAATAACACCTAGCAGTAATTTTTCGTTACGATTTTTGATTTCCACTGCTAGATATTCAGTTTCACCGTAATTGTCAATGATAAATTGTGACTTTGCAACGACACGATAACCAAAATTCTTTCTTAAATATATGCAAATACCACCACCATGACGATTCCGATCATTCCGAATTATGTTATATCCGTCAATTTCGATCATAACATCACTGATTGTATTATTGAGCCATGTTTCGGTGAAACATATTACATCGACTTTACTTTTACAAAAAACCATTCGCAGCTCATCCAATTTCGTGAAGTTACGAGCTACAAGGCTCTGAACGTTGATGTGAACGACATTCAAATGATCATTTTGTAACGCAGCATTTAGAACAATTCTTGGAATCGCAGTGCTCAGAGAAGCATTAACATCTAGAACATTAGCCATAGTCAAAAAAAGTGATCAAACTAAGCTTTGAAGAAAGTCTGCCAAAAGAAACCATCCCGCATGCAATAATGAACAAAGAAAAATTAAAACTACAATCTACAATCATCAATATTTCATTTAGTCTTGAAGTTCAGTTTTAGTTCTAAAAGCAAAATGGATTGTTTATATATCCCAAGGCATTGATTAATAGTGTAAACACCACCAGCAGTGTACAAGAAAAAAAAAAATAAACATAGTTTTGTGGAATGGTGCATTGTGTATCTCTTCACTGTACCTTGCGCTGTTCTGCAGTCCTACCCCGTGTATGCGTATCTGCCGTACGCAACATCTTCTTTGCGTATACTGCTGATTGACAGTTCTCAACATACTTCAGTTCTATCTAGACTATCGAACGGGCTAGTAATGCAATGCATTTGTTTTAACTTTTCAATAAAGTGTCCGTGTTTTTATAACGTGATTTCGCGAGTTCCCCCGTATATTATCGTCTCCGAATTTCCGAGTACGTTGTATTCCACTGCGTTGGCCTCCGGACTCTGCTCGCCGTCAGGTTAAGGTCCCAGTTTGGAAAGGGATTCGATCTCGGGAAGATTCGATCAGGAAGAATCGAATAGTGTAAAGTGCTGACTCACCGCGCCGGTGAGATTGTGAATCGCGAAAAACTATTGTGCCCCGGTTGTCGATCGGGTGAAGAAAAGTGCGGTTAGTGACTGAAAGTTAACCATGGCCGATGCGAAATTCGCTATTCCCAAGCTGAACGGTGTTAACTGGCAGACTTGGAAGGTGCGACTAGAGAACCTGCTAGCGCGCGAAGATTTGTGGCACGTCATCGAAAACGACATTCCACAAGAAGAAGCCATGTCTGCGATGTGGAAAAGTGAGGATCGAAAGGCTAAAGCAACGATGATTCTACTGCTGGAGGACAGTCAACTCCCACTAGTGCGGAACTGTGTGCATGCGAAAGATGCATACGATGCGCTCAGAAGTTATCATCAGAAGACTACACGCTCGATTCGTGTATCACTGCTGAAGAAGATTTGCTCCACCAATCTGTCCGATAACGGTGATGTCGAAAAACATCTCCAAGAGTTCGACGATATCTTCGATCGCCTGGATGCTGCCGGGATGAAGTTGGACAAAGATACGAAGATCTGCATGTTATTACGGAGTCTTCCTGCCTCCTTCGATGGTTTGGTAACGGCCCTCGATAGCCGTTCCGACGATGATATTTCACTGGATGTGGTGAAATCCAAGCTGGTGGACGAATATAATCGGCAATTGGAACGAAGAGGTGGATCCGCGAAGGTGGAACGAGCGATGAGGTCAGATGTGCGGTACGGTGATGGCAAGCCGGATAGGGAATCGAGAACTTGCCACTACTGCAAGAAGTCCGGCCACATTAAGCGAAATTGCCGGAAGTTTTTGTCAGCGCAGAAGAGAGACG
Source organism: Aedes albopictus (assembly GCF_035046485.1). Taxonomy (NCBI): domain Eukaryota; kingdom Metazoa; phylum Arthropoda; class Insecta; order Diptera; family Culicidae; genus Aedes; species Aedes albopictus. Next base: position 16,270,053 of record NC_085136.1, read on the forward strand.
GAAATCATCCGCATTCCAGACAAGACTCGGATGGGCCTCCGAGAGCCAAAGCAGCGCAGAATGACGTCAGAGGCGTGGCGTTCAATGTCGGTGGTGAAAGTTCGTCGAGCTGGGTGATAGATAGTGGTGCCAGTGCGCATATGTCTAAGGACAAGTCGTTTTTCGGGTCGTTAAGTGAATTTTCTGGTGGTTTTATCACTCTGGCCGACGGGAAGAAGACCCAAATCGAGGGTGAAGGTTGCGGAGTAATCCACGGTGTCGACGGTACCGGTAAAGTGATGAAAATCGAGATGAACGATGTTAAATTTGTGCCGGGACTCTCTACGAACTTGCTCAGTGTTGCGAAATTGGCACAGAAGAACTTCCGAGTGAACTTTGACGAGAACGGTTGTGAGATTATCGACGCGGAAGACAATGTAGTGGTTACGGGAAGTCGACACGGTGGATTATACTACCTGAGAATAGCGGAAGTGACCATGGCTGCATCGGAAGCGGTGCACAAAGTGAACTGTCAGCACCAGTGGCACAGACGGCTCGGGCACCGCGACTGGGCTGCTGCTGAGCGGATCATCAACGAACAACTGGCTTCCGGGATCAAAGTGAGCGACTGTGGACTGCGTTTGGTTTGCGAATGCTGCATGGAAGGTAAGTCAGCCAGGCTTCCATTTCCCCCCGTTGTTGACCGTAAGTCGTCCCGAGTGTTGGACATTGTCCACACTGATTTATGTGGTCGCATGGACAACGTTACGCCGAGCGGCAATCGGTATGCCATGACGATTACCGATGACTATAGCCGGTTCACGGTTACGTACCTGTTGAAGAACAAGAACGAGGCGGCTGGCAACATCAGGGATTACGTGCGGTGGGTGAGCAACATCTTCGGGCGAAAACCTCGCGTTGTACGCTCCGATGGCGGGGGAGAGTTTGACAATAAGGAGCTTCGGGCGTTCTACAAATCCGAAGGAATTCAGCCACAGTTTACAACCCCCTACTCCCCGCAACAAAACGGCGTCGCTGAACGCAAAAACCGCTCCCTGACCGAGATGGCGACTTGTATGCTGGTGGACGCTGGTTTGGAGAAGCGCTACTGGGGCGAAGCGATGCTGACTGCCACGTACCTTCAAAATCGGCTCCCATCTAGGTCTATCCAGACAACACCATACCAGATGTGGTGGGGCCGGAAACCGGACTTGAGCAATCTCCGGGTTTTTGGATGCCAGGCGTACGTGCACGTGCCTGACTCGAAGCGGAAGAAGCTAGACAGCAAAGCGACCAAACTGACGTTCATCGGGTACGCGATGGAACAAAAGGGTTACCGATTCGTTGACCTTGAGACGGATCAGGTGACCATTAGCCGCGATGCCCGCTTCATCGAGATGGGGAACGGAACGTCGTCGGTGGAAGTAACGATCCCAGCAACAAGCAAGAAGCCGGAGGAACAGGTCGTGGTGCTGCCGCTGAAAAAGGTTCCCGATAACGAAGTGGAAGAAAACGAATCAGATCCGGGAGATTTTTATGAAGCCGACGATGGAGAGCCCGAAGCAAGCTCGTCTGTCCGTAGATCGGACCGGTCCAATCGAGGAACACGGCCAAAGCATCTCGACGATTACGACCTGGACTATATTGCAGCGTGCGCAGTGGAAGAACCAGTGACTGTAAAGGAAGCTCTCCAAGAACCTGTGTGGCGCAATGCCATGGAAGAAGAACTGGAAGCGCATCGTGTCAACGGAACGTGGAGATTGGTGAAGCTGCCCGAGGGACGGAAGGTCATCGGATCGAGATGGGTGTACAAAATGAAGAAAAATGAAGAAAACCGTGTAGTGAAATTCAAAGCGAGGCTGGTAGCCCAAGGATACGCGCAGCGATTCGGAGTCGACGTTGGTGAGGTGTTCGCCCCCGTTACTAGTCAAGCAACATTCCGAACGTTCTTGACAGTGGCGGCGAAGCACGCCATGGTTGTTCAGCATCTGGATATCAAGACGGCATATCTGCATGGAACTCTGGAGGAAGAAGTTTACATGCGACAACCGCCAGGATTCGTGAAGATTGGGAAGGAACAGATGGTGTGCAGGCTCCAGCGTAGCATCTACGGATTGCGCCAGTCTGCTCGCTGCTGGAACAGGAAGCTGGATGAAGTGCTCGTGCAGAATGGATTCAAGGCCGCCGCAGCAGATCCTTGCCTCTACATTCGGGACAATGGCAAGACAAAAGTTCTTCTCCTGGTGTATGTTGACGATCTTCTGCTTGCATCAACCGATAGGACCGAAATCGAGATGATCGAGAAGCGTCTCAATGCAGAGTTTGAACTGTCCAATCTCGGGGAAGTGTGTCACTTTCTAGGGGTTGAAGTACGGCGTCACGGCGGCGTGTTTAAGATCAGTTTGGGCAACTACATCGACAGACTGCTGAAGTCCCACGGTATGGAAGAGGCAAAGCCTGCAAAGTCGCCCATGAACCTCGGATACCATAAACAGGCTGAAGCTGGGAAAGCATTTGACGATCCGACGAATTACCGCAGTCTTGTCGGTGCGTTACTCTACCTGGCCGTCGTAGCGAGACCGGATATTGCAGCTTCTGCTGCAATTTTGGGAAGGAGGTTTAGCGCACCAACTGAAGCAGATTGGACGGCTGCGAAGCGTGTGCTGCGGTTCCTGAAGAAGACTAGAAGCTGCTACCTGCAGTTAGGAGGAATCACTGATCAGCAGCTGATTGGGTTCTCCGATGCGGACTGGGCTGGCGATGCTGAAAGTCGCCGTTCTACTTCCGGAATGATATTCCAGTTCGGCGGCGGTACCATCTCGTGGGCAAGTCGTCGCCAATCATCCGTGACCCTTTCGTCCATGGAAGCCGAATACGTCGCGCTCAGCGAAGCGTGCCAAGAAGCGCTATGGCTGCGACAGTTGCTTCGAGACTTCGGCGAACCCCAGGATCAACCAACGGTGGTGATGGAGGACAACCAGAGCTGTTTAGCATTCGTACGGTCGGAGAGAACGAATAGGCGCTCCAAGCACATAGACACCCGTGAGCGTTTCGTACAGGAGCTATGCGTCGAGAAGAAGATTGTTCTGCAGTACTGCTCAACCGATCGTATGGCTGCCGATATCATGACGAAACCCCTGGGTCCGCTGAAGCACCGTGAGTTCTGCGAACTGCTAGGGCTCAAGGAGGACTCCTGAAGAGATTCCACATTGAGGGGGAGTGTGGAATGGTGCATTGTGTATCTCTTCACTGTACCTTGCGCTGTTCTGCAGTCCTACCCCGTGTATGCGTATCTGCCGTACGCAACATCTTCTTTGCGTATACTGCTGATTGACAGTTCTCGACATACTTCAGTTCTATCTAGACTATCGAACGGGCTAGTAATGCAATGCATTTGTTTTAACTTTTCAATAAAGTGTCCGTGTTTTTATAACGTGATTTCGCGAGTTCCCCCGTATATTATCGTCTCCGAATTTCCGAGTACGTTGTATTCCACTGCGTTGGCCTCCGGACTCTGCTCGCCGTCAAGTTTCAGTCCTCCCAACAGCAGCAACACCCTCCGTATAGCAACAGCAACATCTCCAATCAGCAGCAGCAACGGTTCAGCAACAGCACCTTGCACCAACACTTTCAGGACTGGAAGGATTCACGGGAATAACTTGAGGATGGAAGCATGGAAACTGCATATGAAGGAAAAGACAAGCTTCTTGGATAAAGGTAACTTCAAAGTATGATGACTTTCAGGAGTGGGTGGATACATGGAGTGCAAATGATGGGAGACATGGAGAACTGAGGGAAGGAAGAGAAAAACTATTTGGAAAGGTTTGAAGATTTGTGAACAGCAAGTTGTTTGATGTCTACGACCGGCTCAGCATTGGATCCATTTAAGCGCTGAACAAAAACGATCCCATCACGAGTAAAAACGTTCTTGAGAGCTCCGTTTTTCTTTAATTTGATCGCAGTTGTTCTGATGTCCCTATCATGTTGAGTAAGGTTTTCGTTAAAGAAAACCCTCCGATCATTGTCGAAACCTAGATGATGTAGCGACAAATTTCTCGTTCGCAGATAGCGGCCGTAGCATGAATCCCTCGCGTTTTTCATTGCAAACTGGCAGACAATTGGTGGGGTTGTTCCGACTGGAATTGGAAATCTCTGCAACCGTTTCAGGTCCACTATGGGTCGATCCACTTCGTTGTAACCAAGGACCGCAGCGAACTTGAAGAATGAATCCATCAGGTTCTCATTCGTCGCATAGGGAATGCCGGAGATAATGAGATCACTAGCCTTCTCCAATCGATCCAATCGTCGAACAGTCGAAATGAGCTCATCTCGAACCTCCGTTACCGCCGTAGAAATACTACTGATGCTCGACGTACACTCGGCTTTTAAAGCGAACAGCATGTTCTCCACTTCAACGATCTTATCCTCTAGCTTGGCATTGCTTGCATCGATCTTAGCTTCAATTTTTGCGTTCGAGATCGAGAACATCTGCTGAATTTTGCTGAGCAAATCGCAGTTAGGATCGTCATCGATTTGCATATCATCTCTTGGTCGCTTGTTGTTATTCCCATCGCCGTACACAGACGATGTAGAAACCGACCGAGTAATCGGTTGATTTGTTTTGGTCGATTTGTTTTGGCTCATCACAATAGCTTTTGTTGATGGATGGCGATGATCAGCGATTGATGAATATTCTGAAGGGCTTATATCGTAGAACAATAACGTGGATAGCGCCAAAAAAAATAATAACTTAGCACTCAATTTCGCATTAAGTAGCGGCGATTTCTCGGTTGATTGTTTAATCCACTTGTTGAGCCATCGAATTATGCACACTGGGTGATTTAAGGTGTAATGGGAACAGCAAATAATCAGCTAAAACTGGAACCACTTTCACTGTTATGCTAAAGTGTACATCCCTTCAGAAACGGTATATATTCTATAATTAAAACACTAAAAAATATGTTTTTGCTAATCTATTACTTTAGGACCCTTCAAATAGGATTATCTTGAGACGCTTTATGAAATGTGTATCAGTTCTTCGGTTCTAACAATGGTCTGGGTGATTTATTTTAACCATTGACCCTAAAACCGCACCGCACTCGCGCTGTATAAGACGAGCATGGTTTTTGTATCAGCAATATCATTGGAAATTTGTTCTGAAATTTCAACGGCAACTCATCTGAATACCTTCCACATTTTTTTTTTCGATTTCTTTACAAACTTCTTTGGCAATTTCATGGTAATTTCTTTTGTAGTTATTTATAATTTCATTGTATTTATAATTATTGCTTCTAAAAATTGCTTCGGCAATATGTCCATACTTTTTTCAGCATTGTTTTTTTTTTTAATTTATTCGGAAATTTCTTAGGGAATTCCTATGGCTGCATCATCGATGATTTTTTCGGTGATTCCTCTGAGAATTACTTCGGTGTTCAGCACTTTCTTTGAACATTTCTTTTGTTAATTGTGTGGAAAATCTTACAGTAATTCCTGTCAGATCCTCGGCAATTTCATTGGAAGCTTTTTCGGTAATTCCTCTGAAAATTCCCTAGGCAGTTAAAGGACGGGCTTGGTGGTCTAGTGGCTACCGCTTCTGATTCATATGCAGAAGGTCATGGGTTCAATCCCTGGCCCGTCCCTTTCATCCTACTTTGTATCTTTCTATCCACTTCCTCTCTCTCTCTTCTCTATATATATACAACTCATGTATATTCATATGTTCATAGCCATCGCTAGAACCAGAAACGAATTGGAAAAAAGTCGTTTCCCTCCCTTCCAATTTCCACTCACAGCACAGTGTATATAACGCCTAAAAGTTATGCAACCAAAGCGTGCTGTGCCGCTTGACCTTATTCACCTCATTCACCACACAATCTATCACCTTACGAACACTATAAATAACCCCCTATCCATGGATCGCATCACCGACCCAACGGTGACTCCCAGATCTCCCATCCTTTCCGTCTAACAAATACCCCAGTCCGTGCTGGTTGTGGGGATGCAGAGGTGATCTCGGTCTTTAGTAGCAACAACTAGCACACTCTAACATTCCTTTCCCTTCCCAACTGACTATAAGGACGTGGCCGGCGCCGTTATTGATCCAAAATGTATGAGCTGCTAGAATTGCACTTTGAGAATAAGTGGAGTGTCCCAGCCCTTATTCATTTGGATCTCAGTGCAATTGGTACCAGCTCAGATCAATCACGGAGTAGCAACCATTGACATGTATAGTCAGATTTGATCGTTGATCGTTTGATCGTTGAAAATTCCCTAGGCAGTTAATTTAGAAGTTTCTTAAACGATTATTTTTGAAATTCCATGGGAATTTCTTTCACAATTTCTTTTGTATATTCTTAGAAGATTTTTTCGGCTATTTTTTGTGAATTTCTTTGCCCATTCCTTTGCAAATCCTCTGACAGTTCCTCTGGAAATTCAAAAATTCACAATTTAGAACGGAATTATGATTTCCAAAACAATAGTCGAAAAATTTTAAAATTGAGATTCCGAATCAATTTGCAAAGACATTCTCGAAGGGATTCTCAATTAAAAAAAAAACTAAGAAATTCCCAAAGAAATTGCTGAATACATTTCCATCAAAATATCATAAGAAGTTTCCAAAACATTCCGATGAAATTTCCATGAAACTTTCCACAAGTATCAAAAACATTTTTTTCTTAAAAGGATTCTCAGAAAATATGCCGCAAAAATTTTGGAATAAATTTCCAAAGAAATTACCGAACAATTTTCCAAATACCATGCCAGCAAAATTCTTAATGGAATTGTTGGCAAAATCATCAAAAGAATTTGTGATGGAATTGCAGAGGGAGCAAATTCTGAAGGGATGTTTGAAATAATTTTGAAAGAATTGCCGAAAATGTTTTCAAAGAAATTCTTGAGCGATATCTATAAAAAACTTGCCGAAGAAATATCCAAAGCATTACCGAAAAAGTTCCCAAAGCAGTAAAAGAGCCGTAGCGTGGTCCCATGGCACCCTTGACAAGCGTCCAGGTTGGCGCCCCACGACAACTAAACATTGTTAATTTGTCTAAATATGTAGTTTTTTTTATTCAAATTTTCTTCAAAAGTTATATGTTGGTGTTTCGAAAAAACGTATTCCCTTCTATTTTGTTTCAATTTTCTTATATTTTTTTTTTCATTCGTGTAGTTTCTGTAGGATTTTCAATTGGAGTTACCCAAAAAATATTCGAAATATTTTTTCTTTTATGCAAGTATAAGTACAAACACATTTTGCATTTCAAGATTCTCACTGAGACCAGCTCAATAATTAGAAATAATATTTCAGATTCGTAATATAAATAAATTATGCATATTTTTTTACTGGAAATCTTACAGTATTCTTTAAATTTTTGTTTGTTTTGTACTCAATTGAGCTTCACTGGTGTTCAGGAAAACTTAAACGAACTATTTTATCAATTTTCGGCGATTAGTAAAGTTGGTTTTACCTGACTTTTTCCATAAAAATTACCAAAGGTTTCTTCTGAAGTTAAATCAAAATATTTCTCAGAAGCTCTGTGAGAAAGTTTTCAGTAATCATTGGACAAACCATGGATATGGAAGAATACCAGGAGAAATACCTGAAGGAATCTCTACAGAGGTTTTTGTTCTCTGGAAGAATTCCTGCTGGAATCATTGGATTAAATTAAGTAAGAATCTCTAAAGGAGTTTCAGCAAAAATATCCAGATGAAAATCCTGGAGAAATTTCAGCAAGAATTTCCAATGGGATTCATGAAGTAACTCTTGCATGAATTCGTGGGGCAGTTTATGAAGAAATGCCTGATGAAATGCCTGTAAGAATTTGTAAAGAACATCTGAAAGAATTTAAGAAAGAACACATGTACTTGGAAGAATTTTAAAGGCATCACTAAAAAAGTTTCTTAAGTATTTTTTTGAGAATTAGAAAAAAATCCCTAAAAGGTTTTACGAGGAAATCCCTGGAGAAAGTTTCGAAGGAATCCAAGAAGGCTTTCAAAAAAAGCATTGAAGACATTTTGGATGGAATCAAAGGCAGATTATACTCCTGTTTCCTTCAAGCTTTAGGTTCTTTCGGCGCCACTTTGAGGCTGGTGCCCTTGGCGGGAACAACCTGGTCAACCGTACGCAACGGCTCTGAGCAGTAATCGGAAATCGGAAAGGTTTGCCAGATAATTTTTCAAAGAAATTGTTAATGAAATTCCAAAGAATTTTTCGAAACAAGTAACATTAGAATTGCCGGATGTATTCTGAAAGAATCTGCTGTAGGAATTCCTTAAACAATTACTGAAGAAATCTTGAAGAAAATGCCGAAGTAAACTGAATTCAAACATTAAAAAAATACGACGAATTTTCATAAAAAAAATAGATGGAAATTCCGAAGATATTTGCAAAGGAATTTGCGAGGAAGTTGCTAGAGTCATTGTCGAATGAATTAACAAAAAAAAGCAGCTGACGTAATTGAATAATGCTTGAGAGATTCTTAAAAAATCCGAATGATTTGTTGATGGAATTGAAAAAAACAAACTTCTCATGGGATTGCCACAAAAGCTTCCATGGTAATTAATTACCAATAAAATTATCACAGGATGACGGGCTTGGTGGTCTAGTGGCTACCGCTTCTGATTCATATGCAGAAGGTCCTGGGTTCAATCCCTGGCCCGTCCCTTTCATCCTACTTTGTATCTTTCTATCCACTTTCTCTCTCTCTCTCTCTCTCTCTCTCTCTCTCTCTCTCTCTCTCTCTTCTCTACATATACAACTCATGTATATTCATATGTTCATAGCCATCGCTAGAACCAGAAACGAATTGGAAAACAAAGTCGTTTCCCTTCCTTCCAACTTCCACTCACAGCACAGTCTATATAACGCCTACAAGTTATGCAACCGAAGCGTGCTGTGCCGCTTGACCTTATTCACCTTATTCACCACACAATCTATCACCTTACGAACACTATAAATAACCCCTATCCATGGATCGCATCACCGACCCAACGGTGACTCCCAGATCTCCCATCCTTTCCGTCTAACAAATACCCCAGTCCGTGCTGGTTGTGGGGATGCAGAGGTGATCTCGGTCTTTAGTAGCAACAACCAGCACACTCTAACATTCCTTTCCCTTCCCAACTGACTATAAGGACGTGGCCGGCGCTGTAATTGATCCAAAAACGCATGAGCTGCTAAAATTGCACTTTGAGAATAAGTGGAGTGTCCCAGCCCTTATTCATTTGGATCTCAGTGCAATTGGTACCAGCTCAGATCAATCACGGAGTAGCAACCATTGACATGTATAGTCAGATTTGATCGTTGATTGATCGACCAATAAAATTATCACAGGATGTGTCGAAAGGTATGTTGTAAAAAAATCAAACATATTGCCGAAGAAAGTCTCAAAGAAATTGCCGAAGGGAGTCCAAATAAAATGCATAAGAAATTTTCCAATTCCAAAGAATTTACTGAGAAAATTCCAAAATGTATCTAAATTGGCATACAAATGGTAATATAATTTCCAAATAAATTGCCGGGAATATTCCCTGAGGAATTTTCGAGAGAATGTTTTGCCGAAAACAAAAAATAAACTCGATTATCTGGTCGAGTTTTGGAACTTCCCAAAACATGTGTCTTGCTAACAGAATGTTGTTAGAAGCAGAAATTGTGACACTGATTACTAATCAAAGTTTTACAAACGTGAAAATTTCAGCTTCATACAGCATTTCATTTACCGGATACATGTTTGTGAAGCTTAACAACGCGACTCAGGATTGATTTGAAATTGGTGTCTTTTACAAAAAGTTTGTAATTTAGCTCAAGAATAATGCGTTGATGTCACCAACATGATTTGACGCAGTCGTGCACATCTATTTACGATTGCGATTAAATTTACGGGTTATATTATTATAGAAGGAAATTGAGGGTACATCGGTATTTATTTTTACAAAAAAAAACAAAAACGAAAGCAAACTGGAAGCTTCTGAAACTGGCACCCCCTAGGCACCCCCTAGGAAAAAATCCTAGATACGCCAATGCTATAAACGTGATAATGAAACGTTTCCGATCCCACGTCGCCGGTGTGTAGGTTCCTCCAACATTCGTGTGTATCAGCTCCAATGGACGGCTTGATCGTCTTCCAGTTAATTCTCCATACGGTTTCCGAGACTGTTTGCCTTCCATACATACTTCACAGATGCTGGTTCCCACTGACTCAGGTAGCTTCGAATTTGTTTGGACCATTACATTCTGCACAAGTTTCTTCAAGTTCGCTCCTCCAAGATGTCCGTAACGTCTATGCCACAGATCAAAAACTGCACTGTTCGCAACATGCGCCTCGACTTCACGCTTGAACTCCAAGTTCACTTCCGCGTTCAGCTTGTACAATTTTCCGTATTTCCTTCCAGTGGCAACAGTTCTCCCATCTCGACTCACAATAACTTTTCCTTCGGCGAAGGTAATGGACATTCCTTTTTTCCTCTATGCGACTTATCGAAAACAAATTTTGACCACTCTTGGCAACAGCAATCGATATCTTGTGAGGCAGGCGATGAAGTTCTTCAAAACAGTTCCTATCCTTCACCATATGGTCGGACGCTCCCGAATCCAGGAACCAATGGAACGTTTAATTTCTTGTTGGCGAACGTTGATTCAGTTCCTTCGTCGTCGCAATCTTGGTTCATAACTTTCCGCTTCGTTTCTTCTTCCAGCAATCGACACTTCACGAAATTCAACGAAATCTTCTCGAACGCATTGGTTTCCAGAGCGATGCATAGTCCGTCATACGATTCCGGCAGGGTTAACAACAGCTGCGTGATCGCATCGTCTTCTTCAATCCCCGAAAAAGCTTGTCAAATTCCAGAAGATGGTTCTGCATGCTTACCCCACTCTTCAGCTTCATCATCGCAAGTCTTCTACGGTAAAACAGTCAGTTTGCCAATCCTCGTCGTTGAAAGGTATTCCGAAGACTTTCCCAGCATTCCTTGGCGGTTTCTCTTCCCATCACGAATTCCAAATGGCTATCAGCGATGCGATGGATAATCAGGCTCTTATACTTGCGATCGTCCTTCCTGCGTTGCTCGAGTTTGCGCTTCGTCTCTGCTTTTACTTCAGGGGTGTCTCCATCAGCTTCAGCGAAATAATCTTCTTCCTCGGTGTTCCGCTCGATGCATTCCACAAGGCCTTTTTCCTCCAGAAGTACCGTGACGCGATAAACCCATTGGTCGTAATTGTGACCGTCAAAGATCCAACGCTTTTCGTCTTCCATTTTTTTGCCTTTCTCGTACACTAAGTGTTCTGGAAAGGCTATATGTTCACTCCAAAAATGACTTTTTGATAGAAAGCCCGGTAGGTCGAGTCACATATACCAATCAACTCAGCTCGACGAATTGAAGTGATGTCTGTGTGTGTGTGTATGTGTGTGTACAAATAAACTCACATCACTTTTTGGCAGTAAACCTCAACCGATTTTAATGACCAATGGTTCATTCGACGCGGAATCTGGTCTCATTGTTTCCTATTGAAAATGGTTTGGATCGGTCCAGCCGTTCCAGAGTTATGGCCATTTAGGTGTTTCGGAGATATAAAAACGCTACAAACCCATCCATGCGACACATCAAACTACGGCATTTTCGATATCTTGATGAATGGTAACCACGAAAATGGTCTCAGGCCATATCTGAACTGGTAGTGTCCCGGAACCAGTTCCAGGTGTCCCACCGGAAGTGGCCAAACATGAAAGTGAACTAAACCCATGCATGGGATATATCAAACCGCGGCTTTTTCGATAATCTGATCAACAATAAGCAGGAAAACATTCTCAGATCATATCGGATCCGGTAGTGTTCCGGAAACGGTTCCAGATGTCCCGCTGGAGGTGGCCATATAAAAGTTAACCAAACCCATGCATGCGACATATCAAATGGTTGCTTTTTTATATGCTGACGAACAATAAGCAGAAAAATATTCTCAGAACATATTTGAACCGATAGTGATCTGGAACCTGTTCCAGGTATCCCGCCGGATGTGGCCAAATATAAAAGTGAACTAAACCCATGCATGCGACATATCAAACCGCGGCTTTTTCGATAACCTTGTGAACAGTAAGCAAGAAAATATTCTCAGAACATGAAACAGAAATATCTGTATAACAGTTTCTTAAGCTGAAGTTTGCTTAATAGTTGTTTGTTCAACTTTTATACAGCTAAAATGTTTGTTGGGTAGTGATCCGGAACCGGTTCTGGGTGTCCCGCCAGAAATGGCCAAATATGAAAGTGAATCAAACCCGTGCATGTGACACATCAAATCTGTTTTTTTCGATAACACAGCGCAACATTTTTTTTTTGTCTCAAGAGCAAACTTATGTGTTGTTGGTAGAGGAAAAAATTGTTGGTATAGGAAAAAATCTCGCAGCAGGCTTTAATTTGCGCAGCTCAAAGCTAAAACAAAAATAGGGGTTTTATTGTGGCTTGGTAACAAACATATCGAATTCATCATTCACCGTACATTTAGTTTTTCCTAAACCGGTTCAGTACCCAAGCCCAACGATGCCGTCGAATAGACCACCGCTTTCACCTAAAGTTACAGTTCGTCATTATAATTTAGGATGATAAGGGTTTTAGGTGCGCTTCATACCTGTATACTAGGCAAAGGCGTAGTGTATCAAAATAGCCTAAGTGATTGCCGATCTACGAATCGAATCTGTGGGATGCTACGGAGTTTACGTTTAATAGTAACTAATTCTAACCTACGAAATATAGTAGTGCAATTTTACCAATTCAACCAATGGGTGGTTAACAATTTCACCTGCACCACCCGAATAAAAAATACAGTAGAAAAACCGAACGTTGTATTGTAACAGTACTATTTAGAACCATATTTTTACAATAGACACCACTGTAAAAATAAAAATACAAAAACAATAAGATGTAATGTAGACACACATACCGTGAATTGTAAATAAGATTTTTACAATATATTATACAGGTTGTTAAGTATCGTAACAATATAAAAAAATATTTTTCCCCATATATATTTTTTTGCAAAACCATACATTTTATTGTTAATGAATTGTTCAAAATACTGATACATGGGTTTAAATATACCATACATTGTATGGTACATGAATGGTTTCAAACAATAAAATGTACCGTAAATAAATTGTTTTTAATTGTAATTTCACTACTGGTTATAAATTTAATCAAATGGTTTTGGAATGGTTCTCTTTTGTTATGTTGTATTGTTTTACATTACATAAGCCATATATAGTTATATTATCTTGTCATTTTCCTTCTCTTAATGGCATCTTAGGCTTACTAGATTTATTAGAATGTGCTTTGGGAATTCTCCAGAGTGTTTTGGATAACCCTTCATATGTAGGATCGCCCACGTCTAAGTCAGAGTAGTCTCTGATTGCATTAACAGTTGAAGCTTAGGCTTCAACTTTGCCCCACCAGCCAGATAACCGAGTTTTGCAAACTAAGCATTATTTGTGGCAACACTTTGAGCGGCATGATGGAACTATGTCGAGCGCGCTAAGTGTTATTAGACCACTAATGTAGTTGCATGAAGTGGGTGACGAGGTACATACGTATCATTACAGCATGCTTAACCGTTATTGCAATATTGAGGCACCAGTTTGACTAAAGTTTGAAATACATAACAACTCATGAGAAAACTGTCAAGTTCGATTCAAATATAAGTTAGGTTAAAAAGCGAACCCGCAGACGAACCTATATTAGAAGTCATTTCAGTGTTCAGTCCAGTCCATATGTTAAAGATGGCTCTACGTCAAAGATAAAGTTTGTCAACCGCATTTGATTCGATTGTGGTCGAAGGCAAGTTCACATGAGAGAAGAGGAGAAAACTCCCCTAAATGCAAATACAAAAAGAATAGTGTTGAACTCATCCACTGATTTACGGTAATCTGACCTGCATATTTCCGGGTTGGCCTACATCCGTATTTCTCTCATCGCACTCTACACACCTAGCCCGCCATATCTCTTGGACCCCTGCTTGGACCTGCAGTTCTTAGGACATCTGGTTTACCACTGATTTAAACATGTTATTGACTTTAAATTGATGTTTATACTTATTCACTTTTTTCTCTTTCCTTTCCTTTGGGGCTGTCCATAAACCACGTGGTCATGAGGGGGGGGGGGTTCGGCCTATGAGCATTTTGTATGGACGAATAAAAAATTTTGTAGGAACAAATGACCACGCGGGGGGGGGGGGGGTTGAGAAGTCCCAAAAAAATGACCACGTGGTTTATGGACAGCCCCTTTGCATCAAAAAAGTCATAAACATCAACAAAACAAAGCACGGAAAAAATCTTAAACTGAATAAATAATTAAAAATTCACGGAAAAATAATGTTTCGGAAAAGTGAATGGCTCAAACGTAAGAAAAACAGTATAATATATTGTTACATAAAAATCCAATGTAAATGTATAGTATAGCGAACCATTTCATTACAATACACTTTATTGTAGCTGGTACACTGTATGGTGCAGGAATGGTTTTCACCAAACACCCTATGGTTAGTTTTTATCCGGGCACGCACTCTTATTGAAACATAGCATAAAATAACTATAACGGCAAAGAAATTCTATAAATCTCAGGCGACCTTCGTAAAATTAGATAATTAATTCACGGAGTGATCTTATCGCAATACACGCTACATGCGTTCAATCGTTTTACAATGGTCATTGTTTCGCAATCTGTCATCTCTATACCCTGATAAAAAGTATCATAAAAATACGATAAATTGTATTGTTACAACACCATTTTTTCGAAAAATATTCACCATTAAACGTATTGTAATTTACACGGCACACTCACCATCACTTCTATTGTTCTATACCGTTCTGCGAATGGTAAATGGCACTTTTACAATAAAAAATGGTGGTCGTTATGTATCTTAACCATAAAATTTTGAAAAAAATTTCATACACTTTTTCGCGAAAAACAATAGAATGTATTGTGTTTTTATGAGACATTTTTAGGGCAATTTTCAAAAGAAAACAATATATCTTAATGTTTTTTCATTGTTCTTACAATACAAATACAATTAATTGAATGGCGTCAAATGAATCGTTGTTACAATAAAAATACAATAATATTTGTTGTTATTTGTAAGCAGTTTTCGCTTTTGAAAATCCATAGAATTTATATTTCCCGCTAACATTTATATCCAGCATTTACGAGCACTAACGGCCGCCAGAATGATATGCACATTTTATGATAAGAATCAAAAACTCTGATGTCTGTCTGGTATGTATTGCTTGGCAGCTGTTGATAAGATCTATCTTCAATCTTTTCAAATAACTGCCAAATATCACAAGTCAGACCTCAGGTCGTATGATCCATACCATAAATCGTTGACAATTCATGTGGCCATTAGTATCTGTAAATGCTGGAGAAAAATGTTACCGAGAAATATGAATTCTTTGGGTTTTTAAAGGCGAAATCTGTTAACATAACAACAAATATTATTGCATGTTTATTTTAACATCGGTTCAATTGATCCCATTAAACTATTTGTATTTGTATTGTTATCAATGGCAGTTTACTATTTACTAAATTCCTTTAATTTATTGGAAAACATTAGAAAAATCATTGTTCATCTTTTTCTTGTTGTAACATCCTCACTTGGCTAAACCTGCTTTTCAGCTAGTTTTCTATAAGTACTTCCTCAGTTATTCATTGAGAGCTTCCTCTGCCAACACGGCTTGATGTCTGTCAGTCGTTGAAGTTTTAGCGAATAACATTCGATAACTGAAACGTCTACTGTACTCAAATTCAAAACGAAAACTATAAAAAAATATGTCAAGTGATTTTGTATTTAAGCAACAATAATATTTATTGTTATTTATATGTTACGAATTGTTTTTAAGTGTAATTGAGAAATAAACTCTTTTTAATAAAAAGTCCATGAGAACTTTGCAGGCACTTTTGCAACTATTTAAAAACAACTTATATTAATTTTTTACTGATAGTAACTTTAAATTATTATAGAACTATTGAAAAACAATCGAATCAATTAGTCACTAATAAAGCTAATGTTCACTTATTGTACGAACTATATGGGCTTGATTTCTAATGTAAAAAGTAACAATATATCTACTATTTGTTTTATTGTGAACAATAAAACCAGTCATATATTAATAATATTTACCATGTAATGAATGGTAGTTTTTTATCCGGGTAGGCTGGATTCTGTATTCCACAGTGATGATCGTCGTTGCCCGTGCTGCCAGAACATGTGTCTCTGACAGATTTTGAGCCGCTGAATTCAAATCTGGGCTCAGATTTGCTCCAGCACGTAACAATTTTGAGCTATACCTCAATTTATAGGGCAAAATATGCGATTTAGGGCTTTTTGAATGCCCGGAAATATTTATTTGACTGCCCGGCAAAATATTTCGTTTTACCAAATCGAATTTGATCAGTATCAGGATTCAGAACACTTTGGCTTACGTCGACGGAAAGATCGTGAGAACATATTCAACGAGAAAGGCGCTATCACCACTAGGTGGATTAATTTGTGGTTTTCCTTACTTTCTTCTCTTTACGGTGCAGGGCTAATAACCTATTGAGAGGCAGTGGTTCTCAACTATATGTTCATTGGTTCGAGGTTGAAACAGTAATGAAAGGAATGTTCGTTACACCTTACTTTAAAAAAAATTGCTATGTTCACCAAAAATGAGTGAAAATGAAAATGAAAATTTGTTGAGCGCCCGTAGATGCTATACTCCAGTATCGCTAGACCAGCTACACCCGCGCAGGGAACCAATTAGATAGCTGCTTGGAACGAACGGACAGGCATCTTTAGTGTGTGAGTAGAGTTCTTCTATATTGTTGGCGACAATAGCGCCTGCCTTGCCGTCAGGTTGCAGGTCGCAATGTGGGGATGGGGAGGGAAGTGATGACTGCAATATCGCTTGTTGACAACACACCGCAGAGTTCACTGCAGGCCCCAGACACGGCCTATATCAATGCATTGGAATCATGGTAGACAGGATGTCCTGGGCGCTAATAAATAGCGCCCACTGTCAAATGCGAAAACATCAACAATTTTTTGTTTAACGTTTATTTTGGTTTGTTTATCAGTTTTTGGAATCATTTTTTTCCACCTGTTATGATCACAAAACACTTCAAACTCGCTTTAATATTAATGTACGGTAAGAGGAGCATGCGATTAGTTGAATAAAGCAACCAAACAAACACGCATTGTGAATGTGATTTCATGTGTGGCTCACAACATCAAACAAAAGCTGCGTTTGTTGATTACACGCTCGTTTCAATTTGCGCGAATATGAGTATAAGGCAGTTAGATGTTGGCTACGATATATTTCATTGATGCCAGGGGCCTGGTTCACTGCATCTGCTCAAATCCTTGCAGATGTCAGAATGTTGTTGGGAAATGTTTGTTTTTGGCACAGGGGTTCACGCATTGGCATGTGAATGCCAGATGCATAAAGTGATAGATAGTGTGAAGATTACTGTGAAGCGGCACAACTGCATAACTTGAAGGCGCACAACTTGCATAACTTGAAGGCGTTTATGATAGATTTACACTGTGCTGTGAAAGTTGAAAAAAAGGGAAACGGATTTATTTCTTAATCTGTTCCTGGTTCTAGCGATGGCTATGAAAATACGTTTATGCATGAAATGTATAGGTAGACAAGAGAATATAGAAAAAGCAGATAGAAAGATACAAAGTAGAAGGAAAGGGACGAGCCAGGGATTGAACCCAAGAACTTCTGCATATTCATATCTGAAACGGTAGCCACTAGACCACCAAACTCGTCTTATCAACGAGCTTGAAGTTACTATGGAAAAACTTGACCAAAAGTATGCAGAAATAAGTTTTCGATTTTGGAATCCGACGCTTGTGAAAAAAGTTACATGGCTGACATGACTTTCTTTCAATATATAATAATCCACAAAAGTTTTCAATTTTTGTATGTTTTTATTAAAAATTTCTCCTTTCGTCAATTTTGTTCTTCTGTACATGTGCACATGCTGCGTGCTATCGGTTCTTGCTGTTCCAATGGCACTGCACTGTGTGTGCCTCTCCTTACCTGTTTTCACATTCCATCAATCTTAAATATGGCATTAAAAAAATTTTCTCCCAAAAACGGAAGAGAATATTCTCCCTTCTCTATCTCTTTTTCTCTTTTATCTGTTCTCGATCTTGTTTACTGGTTTGTTGTTCTTCTTCTTCTATCCTGTGGGTCAAATGTGGGCGAGCCGGCAACGGCTGCCACATTTATGTGGTACGCTAAACCAAGAATTGGTACAGAAAACTTAAAAACATTTTGTTCGACGATTAACGACGCGCGTCCTAACATTAATTTACAATTACATAAATTAATTTATAGCAGTGTGTGTGTTTAACGTATGAAGGTTTTTGTTTGTTTTACTTGTGTATGTTTGTGTGTGTGTGTGAGTTTACGCGTGAGCTTTTGTTTTCTTACTGGCAACACTATTTCTCAACCACGTGGCGGCAGAGATATATAGTTTTCTAATGCACGCGCAAATTGAGCAAATTGGGTGTTTCGTAGTGGGTTACGAGATTTTTTTTCTTGTAGTACATTTTCCATCTCGTGGTGGATGCTCCTCCGACGGCGGTTGAAATTCCTCTCGGTGTTTCAGTTTACGATTTTGTTTAAAGCTAATCAAATTTGTTTTGAACTAAAATTACCTTTCTGGGTGTAGTCACTGAATCTGATATTGGACGTTTGTGTTTTGGTGTGTAGGGTGTGGTACACTCTTAAGTGGAAATCAGCTAAAAGGGCTGAAATCATGGTCCGGAATGTTAGTGACTAGTGGGGGACTGTTCGATGGTTTGTCGAAAAATCCGACCGAAATCATTGTTGTCAGATCATTGGGATCCGATCGAGTAGATCGGATGACAGGGCTGTAGAAAGGTAGAAAGGTCCTCGGCTTCTTAACGTAACGTATGTTGAAATTAACCTTTTTGGTATTGCACAATCCTAGCTAAGTGTGTTCTTTTTTGTATGTGTATGTGCGCCACTGTTATCCCTTCTCGCTCTCTCCGCTAAAATGAGAGAGAACGAGACAGCTCTCGGTTGTCGTTTGCTCCTCTGTTGGGTAAGATCGCCTGGATCAATGGCCAGAGCCGTGTCCAATGCCATAGTGGTAACCGGAGTCTCCGCTGGCAGTGACGCTTCCGGACGCAACGGCGCTCGAGCTCAACCCGTGGAAGTTGACGTTCGTGTCCTGGAGAGGTAGCTGCTGGATCTGCTCCGGGGGCAGGTATTCAGTCCGGGGAGGTTGAACAACGGTGATCACCTGGGGAGCGACCGGGGCCGATGGGAAGTCGTAGGACTGAGCGGGTGCCGATTGAGGAGGTCCGTACACTGGAGCCGGCTGGTGGAAGCTTGGTGGGGCTTGCTGAGGGGGTCCGTACACGGGAGCTGGTTGGTGGAAGACTGGAGCCGGAGCTGGTTGGTGGAAGACTGGAGCCGGGGCCGGAGCTGGTTGGTGGAAGCTTGGTGGGGCTTGCTGTGGTGGTCCGTACACTGGAGCTGGTTGGTGGAAGACTGGAGCCGGAGCTGGCTGGAACACTGGAGCTGGTGGAGAGTAGTTTGGAGGTCCGTAGGCTGTTGTGGCGAAAAGGAGAAAGTCAGTGACTCCGATACGAAGGCGATCATGGTTATAGGAAACTTACAGTGAGAAGGAACTGGCGGACGGGGAGCTGGTGGACCATACACTGTAAAACAAAATGTTTTAGAATCAATAGTCAACTAAAGTGACCGAGAGTGGGTGCAGCACTTACCTGGAGCCGGGGCAGGAGCATGGTGTACTGGTGGAGGTCCATACACTACAACGAAATGGTTGATTAGTCAACATTATGGAACAACGAGCCATCTTATGTCGAATTCGTTTTTGAACCTGGGTTGGAACTGGATCGGCGGAAAATGTGTAAACAAACAACGTCAAACAAAGTTTAGTACAAGCGAAACCGAAGTCGGGTTGGGGTTGAAACTGTGATCTGATCCAGTTCCAACCCAGGTTGGAACTGAATCAAAAACGAAAACGACATTAGTTAGCTATGGATTATGTATGGTGCGGTTGCCATGGAAACCTACCTGGTCGAGGTGGTGATCGTGGTCGGTTAACCGGTAACGGAGGTAACACTACGATACGTTAGCGTAGAATGGTTATGAGTTAAAGAGATTTGTGAACATAAAAACATTTAGTAATAAGTAGGTATTAAAATTTAAATGGGAAAGATCGTCAATCTACTCTGGAAGATGTGGAGATCACTAGTAATTACCTGGGAAACGATCGGATGGAGGAACTTTGAATGCTGTTAAAAAAGGTATAGACAATGAGTTAGCAGTTTGAGTTAGTATTATACTTGTAGAATGAGTTGACGAGTTCGAGATCCATGCACAGCGCTACTCTCCGAGAGAGAGCGCTGACTAACCTGGAGCTGGAGCCGGGCCGGGCGGTCCGTAAACTGGTCGTGGCGGGGCAACTGGAGGCGGTCCATAGACGGGACGAGGCGGGGTATGTTGAGGAGGCCCGTAAACCGGACGTGGCGGAGGCGGTCCGTAGACCGGACGTGGTGGAGGTGGCCCGTACACAGGCCTTGGGGGAGGGCGTGGTGGCGGACCTCCACCACCACCTCCTCCGCCAAGCAGTCCTCCCAAGAGTCCTTCAAGATCAAACAGGCTACCTAAATCGCCGAGACCGCCGCCGCCGCCTTTTTTGCCCTTTCCACCGAAGAGCGAATCAAACGTCGCTGAGGAGCATGCCACGAGGGCGAAAAGTACTACAAAAACCTGCGAAAACAACAAAAAAAAAACATTGAATAAACTTCATTAAGGTGAATGATCGCGGGTCGATCAGCAGTAGAAGCAGGTTCACACGGTTGCACCATCCCCTAGTTGCCAAACTTATTGACTAGTGAGTGAGTGCATCTTCGATCTGGGTCAACCTTTGGCCAATCCAAAGCTCAATTTACATTGCGCATTTTCGCTTTCGTTTGCACAACATTCGCGCTCCAAACAGCGAAACACAACTCCCCAATTAGCTGTGCGCGTCATTGTTGCAATTTCTTCTTTCTTCTAAGCATGATGATCACCATGATCATCATCAACCACCGTCGCCCCGACAACCTTGGGGTTTTTCATCGTGCGGTAGGCCACCGTGATACGGTGGCCTACTGCGATGCTGGTGATCGATCGACCTGCTGTTGTTGTTTGGAAATGGCACCGCGCGTGCTCTGATCGATCGATCGATCGATCAAGCAATTCACGCTTGCGCTGGCTGCTGATGGCGTGCGTGGTGCATGTGAAATTTTCGAGATCAAAATAAACACGGCGAGGATCGCGATCGTTTTCATCGCAGTGTTGTCTGCACCTGGGGTTTGCTGGCTGGAGATATGCGGCGTTTGATTGCGAATGGTTTGTTTTCAGTTGTCGTCCACCATGCTGTGTGCGATCCGGTACGAAGGGGTTTCTGAGGGCTTGAAGGCGCGGTTGGTGTTTGAGTTATGTCATACGAAATTGAGTTGAAATTTTAAATTTATGTGAGAATTGTGATGACATTTTCTCGTGAACTGCTGAACTCAGGGTCGACTTTTTCTTTTAGGTTGCGGCCATTTAGGGTATTGGTTCCCTTATTAAGCATGTGGCTCCCATTTTCATCCCACGAAAAACAAAGGATTGAAGCGCTGTTTGTTTTGTTTCTTATTTTTGTATTTTTTGTTAGAAGTGAGCACCCATGAAAACAAAAAGAACGGAGTCAATCGGTGCCGTAAGCGCTTGTTTTCGAATAGGATGAAAATGGGAGCATGAGATTACTGATGGCACACATACCCTACTATGAAACTAATGCTAATTCACTGAAGTAGAATGTTTTGAGATTCTCAAGAAGTGGGCACATAATGACTCATTTAACTGAAAAGGGACCATTATATTCGTTGTAAAGCTATTGCAAAATTGTTTGATTCGTCGATTTTGTGCGCTTTTAACACTCCTTGTGCATTAGGGTGACACAAACCGTACACTACGTTAGCGAGCTGTTCCCAACGTGATAAATTAGGGAGGTTAAACCGAGTATCCTTTACATGAATAGTTAAACCAATGGAAATAGTTGACCCCTAAAATCATGGTTACATAATATTTTTGTATCTTTATTTGTGAGATTTTTACCCGGGCTAGGGTCCAGTGCTGAAAATTTTATTTTTCTCTATCTAGATTTTAAATGCCCACAAATCATTTTAAAATGAACCTGAACATTATTGAATATCAATTGGCATATTCGAAGGTAGTCGATAACATTTATCTTAACCCTTCTTGTATATTAGGGCCCTTTTTTACCCAAACGTACACTACGCCAGCGAGATGTTCCCAAAAGAACTAGAGCAGTATTTCATTGACTTTCTTAAAGGACCAGTCTAGCCGTACAAGTTCGTCATATATGTATCATATTAGAGGTTTACACGTCATGTAAACTTAATTTTAGTCATGTTATGATGGTTTACATGACATATTATGTAAATTTACCATGTAAACACTCAGAATCATGCTGGATTACATGACATACAATAGAAGTTTACATGATATTTCATGACTTTTACATGATACGTCAAAGTACAACACTACAGTACAGAACTACCAAAAAACCTCGCTTGTCGTATATAGTGCGAGCGCGGTGCAGTTTGAGCTGCTTGGTGGCGCGCGCCCTGAACGGTTAAAGGTGCTCTAGCGTAGTAAGCCTTGCCATTTATGTTTAAAAATAAATCATTCTTAGTTCGCTTATTTAGTCGACCAGTCGAGTTTACTCTGCTATTCTTCATAACACCAACAAAGCTAACCATGAAAATGTTTGACAATTCACAGGTCTTTTTGACAGACCGCACTCCGCACACATGCACGAAAAAGACGGATAACATATTCTACTTTATCGATCTTGTTGCCGTCCTTTTCATGCTCATGTTACATCTGTCAAAATGACGTGAGAATTGTCAGTCATTTTGAGGTTAGGTTCGTTGGTGTAATGAAGAATCAGGTTATGGGTCGTAGTACGAGTAATCATAGAAACGGCCGATCAACAAGCCGAAGAAAATTGTTTTCACGTTCGAGATTTAGAAGATGTTTCAAGACGGAAGCAACAAAACCAGGTGTTCCGGAGGCGGTGGTAACCAAAATGGAAGTGGGAATGAAGCCACAAGTGGACATGATGGTAACGGAAAACGAAGTGAAGAAACTAACGGTAGCGGCGGAAACTAACCCGGAGGAGGACAAGCGGATGTTGCTCTGAGGCTTCCAGGCGGTGGTATGTCTCTAATACTGGTGGAAAAAATGATCCGCGAAGGAACGTGGGGAACAGTGGACCCTCCAGAGCGTACCGAGGTGAACGCGGATCTGTCTAAGCCATCTCTTGCGTCTATTTGCTTCAGCATTGAACCGTATAATTAAAGCCTGGTTCAGAAGGCAAAGACGGCGCAGGAAGCATGGTCAATTAAGTTTGAAGACGGCATTCCAGGAGTGCTACAGCAACGCAGATTGGGGAAATGATCCCGACACACGGCGAACGGTGCAAAACGGTGAAACTGTTAGCTGGAACTTGAAGCGACAATCTACTGTTGCACTATCAACAACCGAGACAGGATACATGGCCCTGACAACTGCAGCGCAAGAAGTCATGTGTTGGAAAGGTTTCCTGTTCGATCTCCATGGGACGAACGATGCTTTGGTGATCCATTTGTGACAACAAGAGCGCTATCAACTCGGCGGAGCGTGAAGTTGGCTACTCAGCACAGCTCAACATGTAGCAAGCACATCGACATCAGTCACAACTATGTTTGGGAACAGGTCGAATCTAAAACCATCAGCCAGGAGAAATTCAGATTGAGGATTAGACAGTTCAGCGCTCACCAGCTGAGGAACGAAAACGGCCTACGACTCATTTCGCCGCCTCAAGAACATGGCTTTTCGCAGAAGCTTTTCCTAACACACCAGGAGATCACAAAAGCAAACGGAATCTCAAATCGATCACTTAAACGCACTTCTCCAACATTATTGAAATCAGAACCTATCGTGGCACTAACATCGAGTCTGGTGATGGTCAGACTGCGCTCAAAACTCTCCGTTACAATGTACGGTACCGGCGGCCGCCCCGGTACGATCTAGAGCGACTGCAGTAACCGAATATCGCCACCATTTATGCGCAGAATCTCGAGGCAACCTCTCTAGAGGACTACTGGACAATAGTAAAAGTAGCCATCAACAAAACATCCGAGAACACCGTCGGGTACTGACAAGGAGTCAATGGAACGAATGATAAACAGTTCGATGGGGAATGCACAGCGATTTTGCATGAGAAAGATGCAGCGTGGGCGATAATGCCGGCAGTTCCGTCTCTTTCGGGAATAAAAGCGTTACCAAGAAGAAGCGGAGTGTGAAGAAATGGAGCAACTGTGCCGTTCCATAGAAATACGATAGTTCTACCAGTAGCTCAACATATCCCACAACGGCTTCGTACCGCGAGCCCAAATATTCAAGACTAAGGACGTCAGTGGACTGAAAGGTGGAAGCAGCACTTTGTAGAGTACCTGAATAGCGTGGAGAACGTAGGCACGGGAAAGCACGGCAACACAATTGAAGGAAAGGCTACATCAGTGTCTCAGAGGACGAAAACGATCCAACTCTAAGGCTGAGGGATGTTAAAGATTCCATTTACTAGCTGAAATCTTAAAAAAGCAGCTGGAAAGGATGACATCGCAGCTGAACTTATCAATATGGGTCCAGAAAAGTTGGCCATCTATCTGCACCGGTTTATCTAGGTCAGATTCTGGGAACCTTTTGGAATATGAGCACTTCAGACCAATCACCATGAAGGCGAATGCCGTCTACAGGGTGTCCATCCATCCGGGTAATACGGGAAAACCTGGAAAATCCTGGGAAGACGACGTCACCGGGGAAAATCCTGGAAATAAAAAGTGCCGGGAAGTTTTTATGATGCTTGTACCACCGACGAACCGACGTGACAGCTAGAACAAACAAATTCAAATTTGTTGTCCGCGACGCCATGATGAAAAATAGCCGAACACTATCGCCACCTCTATAACGGCCCGCGTTGGTATGCTAGCTTGATACCAAACCTTCGTGTGTTAACATAGGAAGAGGTTCGCGTCTACGCTGATTTGACAGAAGCGTTCGCTCGCTTTGCTGGTCGACCGTTAAATTGAGGGGGGACAGTTTTGAAACACCACTGTCACGTCGGTTCGTCGGTGCTTGTACTGCATAAGTGACAAGCAAGAGTTGAATAGATTGATAGCAGCATTAGCAGAGTGACCAACTGACTTTTTTAATCAGTCGCGTCGTGTACTGAGTACACGCACCATGAAAAAAGCACACTTGGGGTACACAACATAAACGTCGCTGAGGGTGGCCGAAGACGTGACTGCTGTAAATCAAAGGGGTACCCGCTGTGCGATCACTTTTGAACATTTTGAAGGCCTTGTCACGCCCAGACTTGTGAACGAAAACATTTTGTACTTCGTATATGTAAAATTTAGCATATTGGTAATATGCTAATCAAAGTAATCAAAGTAATCCATAGTTACAGCATCTCAAACTTGACCATTTTGTATGAAAATCGGAGTTTATGCGATCAATTATGCACCACAGTGTGCATGAGCTGTAAATGTAGAAAAGTATATAAAAACATGCAAAGTAGGAGGAAAGGGACGGGGACCCACGACATACGATAGCCACTCACTAGACCATCAAGCCCGTCTTTAATCATGCTGGTCCCATACTTTCCTATTGAAAATGGTTCGGATTGGTTTAACCATCCTGGAGCTATTGCCATTTAGGTATTTCGGACTAGTGGCCAGATATGAGAATGCAACAATCAACAAAACCGCGGCATTTTCGATAACCTGATGATCGGTAAACAATTAAATAGTCTCACACCATCTCTGAATCGGTGGTGTTCCGAAACCGGTTCCAGGTGTCTCGGTGGAAGTGGTAAAATGTAAAAGGGAACCAAACCGTGCATAAAACAGCATCTAATTTTATAATCTGGTGAACGGTTTGCAAGAAAACTGTCTCAGATCAGTAATATTGTTCCGGAACCGGTTGCGGGTCCTTCTTCTTTTCGTAACGTCCCCACTAGTGCAAAGCCTGCTTCTCAGCCATTGTTTTTAACTACCAATGACCATTTTACATTGTGCGGGAGTTACGAAGATACTCTATGCTCAAGGAAGTCAGGGAAATTTACTTTATGAAATTATTTTGGAGCGAAAATTGAACCCGTCTCATCATGTTCTAGCCGAATACCCACGCCTTTACAGCTGGGGCTATATGGCTCCAACCGGTTGCGGGTGTTCCACCGGAAGTGACCAATTATAAAGGTGAACCAAGCCCTTGCATGCGACACATCAAATCGCGACTTTTTCAATAACCTGCTGAATGGTTAGCAAGTAAATAGCCTCAGATCGCATTAGAAACTGCCGATTCCGAGGGTCACAAACCAGAATCGGCCACATGTTAACACATGATGTGTCGCATATCAATTCGTGGCTTTTTGAGTAACCTAATGAAGAGTTAACAAGAAAATAGTCTCAGAGCATATTTTGGACAACCGGCAGTGTCATGGAATCGGTTCCGGGTGTCCCGCCGGAAGTGGTCAAACTTAAAAGTTACCAAACCCTTGCATACGGCACATCAAATAGCGGCCTTTTGATAACCCATGGACGGGTAACAAATGAAAATTGTCTCAGACCACATTTAAGACTATCGGTAGTGTTCTAGAATCGGCTTCGGGTGTCCCACCACATCAAATTGTGACCATATTAGAGACTACCGGTAGTTGTAAATCCCACTGGCGTAGTCACGGGGGGATTTAGGGTTACCTCCCCCCTGAGCCAAAATTTGTGGAACAACTTTTCAATATAAAAAGCGAGGGAAGTTCAGATAAAGCTCCATATGAAACTTTCTGGCTGCTTAAGAGGCTAACAATGAGTCTTGCTGGAACTTCGCACATAAGTTCCAGCAAGGCTCATTGTTAGCCTCTTAAGCAGCTTGAAAAAGTGCATTAGATGCTACTCTGCAACATTATTGGAACTTTCAAGTTCATAGAAGTTCATTCCAGTAGCTTGAGGTTCTGAGGAAAAAATATGTTGTCATTTAACAACAACAACTTTACGAGCAACTTTTATAGACAACAAATTTTAATTGATTTGGTAATCAACTGAAGTGCAAATAAAAAAAACATGACGTCTACCGGATTCGGACTGCTAACCGCTGCGTGAGAGCCTAACACTATTCCCCAGTTCACAGCGGGTAAAATCTGCTTTGAATTTGAATCAACGCTCTGTCAACTGCTAGGTTCACACATTTGTACAATACCGAAGTTCCATTTGAAGTTTCAATAGCAGCGTAGCGGTACGACAACAGGTTATCCCGCAGGAGGACCCAGTTCAAATCTACAAAGGAGAATGACATGTAAAGTAAGTTTTGGGTATGTTTCATGCAAAAGGAATCGCTCACAAAATTTCAGTCAGAAGCTTCCTACAGTGACTGATATTTGAATTGTTAATTCTTTCCAACTGTGTACTACTGCGATCGAAGAAAATCGGGTTCTTGGGCGGTTCAGGCAAGGAATTTCTCATGCATCGAAATAGGAGGAGAAATTCCTATTAAAAAAGAAACAAAAGATATCAGAAGCTGCTAAAAAAGGCTATCCGACTTCCTTATGTGAACTTTCAAGTTCCGGTTTAAAAATCAACTTTTAGTTACTTGGGATGACTATTTGAGTGGAATTCGAATTTGTCAATTACATGCCTTTACTCCAAAACCTAAGCTGGCATCTTTTGGGTGAAAAATATTTTTTTTTATGTAGACCATGAGTATGTTAATGTGTGTAGTTTATACATACGTCTAAACTATAATTTGAAAATGCTTGTTTTTTAATGTGCTCCAGTTCAGTTTTAGATTACTTAAAATTTGCTTTTCGAATAAGCATTGAAAGGTAGAATCAAAAGATATGAAACTTATTACACTCATTCAAAGGGGGTATTCTGCTTAGAGGGTTCAAAAAGTATTTTAAAAACTATAAATCCAGTTTTCAGTCTAGACTAGTTTCCACTCAATTAAAAATGTGCTTTTTCAATAATACTTCAGTTTATTTTACTGAATAAGATTTGCTTGCAAACAACTACTTTCACTCCCAAAGCATCACACAGATAAAAAATATGTCATTTACACGTCATTTAAACTTCATTTTAGTCATATAAACTTAGGGGCCGTTCATAAACCACGTAAACCAAATTTTGGCCATCTCAGATCCTTCCCTCCCCTAAAAAGTTTACGTGGTTTATGAACAGCCCCTTAGTGTTGTGTTGGTTTACATGATACATCACGTAAATTTGTGTTATTGTAAACTTCTGTGATATCCCGCACTCCAATTATGTGCATCATGCCACAGAATTGTACTCCTTTTTTGAAGTGTGCATTGCAATCCGCAAAAATACTGTAAACAGATGGATGGTGCAGATGAAAAATAATAGAATAGAAACCACCGGTGCAATTTCGCAGCAAGACTCAGCGAACGCAATTGAAATTCGTAAACAACGTGCTGTTGCGTGAGTAGTTTAGAGCCCACTGGTGGAGATAGTCTAGATGGCTAAATGGTTTATGGTCGGTCTCTAGCTAGCTTGCTAGCTAGCCACATTGAGTGAGCTAGTTCCACAGAATTTTTACGCAACCATTTCATGAAAAACTAAATATTAGGTGTTCTGCTGTGTGCAGCATAGTTGTCCCATGTTCTATGGGAATCATGGGAATAACATGGAACAATCATATGTTACACATGGCAGTTTTTTTTATAGCTTAAAAAGAAAGTTTGTTCTTTGTAGAAAACCAGATTCGTTTGTATTACGAGTTTTTAATATTTTAGATATTTCGATGGGATTTTGAAGATTAAATTTGGTGATGAGTCATGGATTAACTTTAGAGGTCGATGTTTCAAAACTCACCCGTCCACTCCTATGGATCAGTGCTCTTGTTTGCTACCTCAACTAACCACCATACGGATGAGTAGCATTTGGGACGGCTTTTGTGCAATTAAGGGTTGAATTTAGGACTTGGCGCTTTGTCAACCGTAAATTGTACAAACAGCCGACTAAATGCTGACTTCGGTAGTTTGGCGTTTGTGTAGTGCCTAATTAATTTCTAAATTTCTTATTTCTCAAATGAATATAAAGTTGATGAAAATGGCAATTATTTTGTCGATTTCTGAATAGTTCATTTCAAAACATCTGCAACGTAAAATACAATTTTGTATTTTACGAGTGTTATTATTTCGGAAATGAACAACAGGCATTCATATTTTCTTTGATTTGGCGATCATTTTGGGAAAAAGTTTTTTTTCAGTTTTGATAAATTAGCAATTCTCAAATGAGCCTTGTCAAAAATCGCATAAATAATCAAACAAATTCTTTGGACATCAATAAAAATAAGAAGCAACACCAAAAAATAAATAATAAGAAATTATCAAGAAGAAGTTTAAACTTGTAAAAATCATGCTTCTTGGATTCAGTTACATATGGCGATCAAAATCGGAATAAAAATTTAATAGAAATTGAAATTGAAATAAAAAATCAGCAATTATAACAAAGTAGCATTAGAAATTTTTCGATATATAATTAGGGGATACGATATAATCGTTATTCTCATCAATTAGTAGATTTTTAAAAAGATAAAAGTATATCAAATGATTACATTGGAAGAAAAAGCACTTTCATGTTTAATGGATTGTATAAAAAATGAATTTCATGCTAATCTTCAAACTAGAACTTTAGTTTCTTAGATCAGCTTAGTTTACAAAAGAACATCATTAAAATAAGTAGAACAAACGAATCTAATGTTTTTACAAAGAACATACCTTCCAGTTTTCAGCGTTTTCGAAGAACCTCCATTTACAATTATATCGCTGGCCCAATAACCAACGCCTGCTTCGATCCATAATGCACTTCACTTCAAATGGCTCCCAAGTCACAACGACTCACAGCCCTCAGAAACACCAAGTTCCGTTTCGCACCCATTTCGCCCAGAGACCTCACCGGAGCGGAGAGCCGGAGTAAGTTTGATTGAATTTCAAACCAATCAGCTGCGTGTAATCACAAATAACTATATTTTATCCATTTCCGCTTGGTTTGTCCGCGGCGGCACTACCACTCAGTGTTCATTATCTCTCCTAGCTGCCTGCAGAGTTCTCCTTCACCACTAGCAACGCGCTAATAAGTCCACCTCAAGTCCATTCGAGTGCACTTAACCACACAACAGACACTTCCTCGATCGGCATCGCAGACCAAGGATTGTGTGCGATCCAATTTTGCATATACAGAGCGGGCACTCGCTCTAATCGCCACCGTTCACCCACCACACGATGATCACGAATCCGATCTTTTGCTTGCGCGTGGATGCCGCACTTTAATTGCGCGATCGTGTGTAGTGAATGTTCCTTTCGCAGGGGGCCTACTTGGATGACCAATGCAGTCGAATGTGTTCCGTATTCATCACTCCCTATAATCACACACTTTGGGCCAATCGCGCGCAGTAGGACAGTTCCTTCAATTTACATCACATTATTGGCTACTTCGATTGGCGATCGCTGATTGAGGGTTATTTTCAATTTTCTATTGCATGCATTAACTGAGTTCGGTAAAAAAAAATCGTTCACACTTCTTTTCGTTGATCATTGTTCAACAGTTTTTTTTTTCTTATCGTTCACATCCACTTAGCCGATCAGTCACTTGAATTATGCTCAAATCACCCGAGCCATCAATCACTTTTATGTTCCTTTGAATGTCGCTTCTGTGCAAGCCGGGTACTTGGAGTTCTGAACACGTAATCAATTGTTCCTCTGATTTACACAAATTCCCCAACACCGCAAATTATCCAATAAAAGTCTGCTGCCTGCTACAACTGCTGCTACTGCTACTGCTGATCCTCAATCGTCCCTTTTTTCCAGGACACATCAAACCAATTGACCAACCTTCATTGCCGCGTGTGTGCTGCGCGTCTCACGAATCTAGTCACACTGATAGTCGGTCGCAGGCTGTCAACGGATTTTATACCACGGACATATGGACATACCGGGGGCCTGCCGAAAAATTGTATAACCCCATCTCGTGGTGGACGTAGCTGCCATGCCATGCCATGCTGCCAGCTTTTGCGTCCGCGCGCGCTCGTCTGGCGTCGCGCATTGTGTGCTGATGCATTGTTGTCCGAGCGAGACCCATCCTAGCTTGCGTCCACTTCATTTGTGAGAGAGAGATTCGGAGCAGTAGGCCTAGGCTAGGCTCCAAGCAGCATCTTCCATGACCGATGACGATCGATGGATCAACGTATACCTCAGTAGGCAACGCCTGGACCGGACCGGCGCGACGGCGACGGCATTCGTCGCCGACACGCGCGCGCAAAGAAACATCGAAACACGTGCTTGATGCGAAGCGACTCTCGCTCTCTCGCAACGAAAGTGAGAGTGCGATGATTTGCGGCGGACGCGCACGTGCAAAAAAGTTTACGCAGAAAAGAGCGTGGGAGTCGAACGATTTCGAGGTAAGTTCCGTTTTTTTCCAAGTGCTACTACACAGGGTCAAATATTTGACCAAAAACAATTCAATGCTCAACCATCTGGGTTGAATCGATCGAATTTTCATAGTGTCAAACATCAGATGATGTTTGGCAGACAGAGTAAACATCTGTTTGACACTAACGAAAATTCAATCGAATCAAATTAGATGTTTGATAGGTCACTTCGAAGGTAACTTTCAGCGATGATTCGGTTTTTCTTTCCCAAGCAAGCAAGCATGAATTATTCACGTATGTGGCAGCCCTAATCCCACCTAATGCATCTGACAGAAGCCAACATCTATCGTGTATCCACAATGGATTCCTTTGTGGATACACAAATGTTTACATACAAGATGTTGGATTCTTAAGGCCGGAGCACAATGGATACGTTGCGTTTGCGTTTAAGTTTGCGTTTGGCAATCCGGTCGATCCGGTTGGTACTAAAACTGGAAACGCACGCAAAACGGAAAACCAACGCACAATGTATACGTTGCATGGTACGTGAAAGCGTAAACAACGGTTTGCTGTCGTTTCAAAATTTGCATGTTGATTGAGCTATTCCGTAATGGATATCACGGTATTACAGTAGACGTTCGCTCGGTGCAAACGGTTTAACTGCAATGCTTTTTAACTGCAAGTCCGCTAAGTGCAACAATTTTGCAGTTATCGCACCGCTATCTGTCAAAAACGAAACGTCAACAGAGTTGCGATGTTTTTCGGATGCACTTCAGCTGCATTGCGATGTTTTTGAGTGCATTTTGGCTGCGTCCAACAGCATTTGACATCTGTTTGACGGCTGTCAGTCGTTGCAGTTAGCGAATTTCATTCGGTAACTGAAACGTAAACATGTTGCACTTATCGAACGTCTACTGTACTTGCAATTTACGGTTTGTTCCGCATCTACAAACAATATCGGCAGCATACAAAATACAAGAGTGGAACAAGAAGATGGTGGGTGCATCCGCTTCTGCAGGACCGAGCTCAAACTGGTTTTTTTATCGCGAACTTCAACATAATGGTTGAGAACCCTGAAAAGTTTTTCCGCGCAACGAGGATGAGCCCTGGAGCATTCCGGTCACTTTTGGCGAGGATTCGACATAAGCTGGAAAAGAGCTCTTTAAGGACTCCGCTCAGCCCAGAGTTCCGACTTTTCCACACATTAATGTGAGTATTTTCATTTTGTGTAATCTTACGTGGGGTCTTGACTATTTGGGCAGGGGGACCTGCTTTGTGTGCTTTGTGCTCCAACTCAGCTAAATTCTGTACCAATTGACTTATTTTGTCCATAGCTAGCTACTGTACGTATCTCACTGTGTTCAATCGGAACAAAATTGACTGAGTTAGAGAACTAAGTGCCCAAAATAGTCCAAATGGTCCAAGACCCTATGTTATCCTATTCTGCTTTTTTTAGCTACCTTGCGCATGGACCAGACATCCCGTTTTTATCATGGAGCTTCAAGATAGGCGAAAGCACCTCCAGAAACATCATTCATGAAGTGTGTGATGCTCTGTGGTCAGAAATGAAGGGCGAATTCTTGCCGGAACTGACGACGGAAGACTGGTCGAGGAACGCCGCACAATTTTTCAGATTGTGGGATTTACCCAATTGCTGTGGTGCTGTGGACGGCAAACATGTAAAGATAGAGTGTCCGCCCAACTCTGGATCTCAATATTTTAACTACAAAGGAGATCACAGTATCAATTTGATGGCGGTTTGTGACGCGAACTACAAGTTTCTGTCGGTAGATGTCGGAGCTTATGGAGGGAACAGCGATGGAGGAGTGTTCGCGAGCTCAGAATTTGGCAAACGTTTGTTTGACGGCTCTCTAAATTTACCTCCTGCAGCACGTTTGCCGAATTCCAGCATTGAAATACCACATTACATAGTGGGAGATGCTGCATTCCCTTTAAAGTCTAATTTGATGAGACCGTTTCCCGGAAAGCTTCTTCCACCGATCCGAGAAAATTTCAACAAGCGACTATCGCGTGCTCGTCGAACGATCGAAAATGCATTTGGCATTTTAGTCGCTCGGTGGAGGATACTTAAAACTACATTGGTGATGTTACCAAAACATGCCGAAAAGATAGTTTTGGCTTCGATCATTCTCCATAACTATCTCAAAGAATCCGACAACGACGTATACTGCCCCCAATCGTTTACCGACACCTGCAATGCAGAAGGAGAAGTAATCAGGCCGGGAGATTGGCGAAACGAGACCCAACCTCTTGAAGGACTCTCTGGGTTGTATAGAGGCAATAACAGTTCCCAGCAAGCTTTTGAAGTACGAAACCTATTAAGTGAGTTTGTGTTTACTCATCGTATGAATCGATAAGCGTGCACCACTAACTAGGAACGGAATTTTCGCAAAATCCGAAATCGACGCAGCCAATATCTTCGCTATGTGAAAAAAAGATTATCAATATGTACATTTAATAATTGCATAATAAATAAATTTTACTGCTTATATATTTTATTTTCATCGTAAATAGTTAATATTTTTGAAGCACATTCTGGAAACGTCCTCACCGGGACAAAGTCTTCTTCTCAGCTTAGCGTTCTATGAGCACTTCAGCAATTATTACTGATAGCTTTCTATGCCAATGAGCCTCTGCACGAATTTGCCCTGTCCTGCTCACTCCCACAGAAAATTTGAAAACAGCGCGCACAGTAAAAGTCACATTTGACTTTTACTGTGCGAACTGTTTTCAAGTTTTCTGTGGGAGTGAGCAGTACGCCAGATTCGTGCAGAGGCTCATGGCTACATTGCATGTGCTTTTGCAACCGGAAATCGACAAATATTTGCATTGCAAATGTCATATGTAAATGACATACATGCAATGAATTCTATAAAATCGGGATTACGAAAGAAGCAAATAGCTTCAAAGATTCTCCTAAAAGTTCATTAAAGAATTCCTCCAGAAGATCTTTAAAGGAGTTCTCTGGAAGTTTCCACAGGCATTCTTCCAGGAGTTCCATCAAGAATTTGATGGATTTCTCAAGGAGTTCTTCTTTGATTTGAATCTAAAGGAGTTCCTTCAAGATGATCAGGTCAGTGAGAAAAAATATTACGCAAACATTGTATTGTTAAAATGAGTCCGAAAAAGTTCCGATTTTATTGGACGGATAAATCTTTACATTTGGCACGCATGCTAAACTACTCCTGAGTGCTAGTTTCCGCACGACAATTTTCAGCAGTCGTGTAAATGACATTCAGTATCTGAGCTTCAACCTGATCAGAAATATGATCGGGAAACAACGATAATTTGTGCGCAACAAGTTTGCCAAATGCTGCATGCTTCTCGTTTGTATTGTCGTTGCTGGTGATGAACTTGTCCAAAAGCGACGACATTTTTTCGTCGATGTCGTCGGCTTTCCTTTTCCTCGATGATGTTGGTGTTCCAGACAGTGTGCCTTCTGAATGCTCCTGAAGGTGTTCTTCGACCATTTCATGAAAATCGGTTTGGCCTGGCCCATCGTAGTTACTCGTAGTCCTGCAAATTATAAAACACATCGTTAATGTTTTTAATGCAATCTGATCTAAGTGATACGTTTATGGTTTCAAGTTACATGGGATATAGTTCAGGCCAAACATATCTAAAGGTCCTATCTGCAGGAGAGAGGCTCTCTTTGGTTTCCCTCTCTTTCATTAATATTTCAGCTGTTTATTGCAATTATGATTGTCTCCTTGCATAGACCGATGGTCAAAACAATCGTATTTTGATTTGTACTGCAAAAGTAGTTAAAAAGTGTACCATTACATTGCAATAATTGAAAGAGAAAGTGAACAAAGAGAGCTTCTCAAATGCAGATAGGACCTATTGAAATGTTTGGCCTGAGTTTTGCACGACTTTTTTTGGAACATACATAAATTACGTCACGCAGCGTGATGTAATTTATGCACGTTCCCTTATCTGCCCTCTATTGAATAAAATTAGTCACAAGTACATACACTTGCTAAATATTAGGGATAGTATGTTGCATTTACCAGTGGCGCTTACGTCAACTATGCGAATATGGGCAGTATGTTGTCATATGATCAAACTAAGCATTACTTACTTTCTTTTGGCAACATGCTCTTTCAGGAATACCATGTGTTCCATGAATTCCCATGTGTCGTCGCCGTCAATCGCCTCCGCTCCAGATCGATGAGATAGTTCTGTTGATTTTAATTCCTTTACGTATCGATCCCTTAGAGATCTCCAACGGGTTGTCAAGGATTTCACTAATAAATAAAATATATACATAAAGATTACTAATTAGCGTTTTCAATCATTTTAAAACTGTAATTGGGAAATGAAATCTTGAGTAGAAATTGTAAAAAAATAACAAATTATTGCGTAATTTGTGATGCCTCCGTCCAAGTTTTCGAA
Source organism: Aedes albopictus (assembly GCF_035046485.1). Taxonomy (NCBI): domain Eukaryota; kingdom Metazoa; phylum Arthropoda; class Insecta; order Diptera; family Culicidae; genus Aedes; species Aedes albopictus. Next base: position 16,306,010 of record NC_085136.1, read on the forward strand.
GATATTTACAAAAGAATAGCCGAAGGAATTCCTACAGAAATAGACAAGGAAATTTTAAAGAAATTTGCAAATAATTTCTAACTAAATTACTGAAGAAATTTTCAAAAAAATTGTCGATGGCATTCCCAAAGACAAACAAAGGTAACATCTAGAACACTTTTCTTGAAAATCCATCGTCCAGTTCACACTATCATCACCTGGTGGACACAAGGGCGTAGCCAGCTTTTCGGCCAGGGGGGGGGGGGGGGGGGGGCGAGCACCCTTATACCGAAAACCACTTTGCAGTAACAAGGAGTTCAAATACTTCATCATTTAAAAAAAATAAAAGTGAAGTATGAAATATGGGTGATTAACAGGAATGGTTCAATGGAAGAATCATATATGATTATAATCCTGAGGAATTCCTCAAGATATTGCTTCAGGAATTTCTTAACAAATGCCATCATGAATTTGAATTTAGTCAGCAGTTTCTCCAGAAATTTCTTTAATATTTTTCCAGGTTATTTGAATGTAGATATTCCAGCAGAAATTACCTTCGGAAAACTTGCAGTAATTCCGTTGGAATACCTTCAAAAATTTCTTCAATAATCCCTCCAGAAGTTTTATTACGAATCTCACCATGCATTCTTTTGAGGATTTCCCCAGTAATTCTTTACAAATATCATTCCTAACTCCACCAGAAATCCGTTTGAAAAGCTCCAGAAAATACTTTAAGAATTTCTTCAGGAATTCTTTCAAAAATTCCAATCAAACTAAGATTCCTTTCCTTGAGAATACCCTAAAAAATTTTTGGAGAAATTTCTTCAAAAAACCCTTTTATGAATTCCTTCGGAATTACCGATAAATTTCTTTGAAAATTTCTAAAGGAATTGCTTCGGAAATTCCTGGAGGAATATCTTTGGAAGTTGCTAGAGGAATGCATTCGGAAATTTTTAAAGGAATAAATTAGAAAATAATTTCAGGAATGTATTTTAAAAATCCTTGAGGAATTCCACCGGAAATTCCTTGACAAATTCTTCAGAAATTTCTTGAGGAATTCCTTCATTTCTAAAGCTCCTTGAGAAATTCCATAAGACATTGCTTCGAGAGTTCTTCTACGATTTCCTTTAGAGGATTCTTCGGGAATTCCTTGAGGAATTTCTTTGAAATAGATTTAGAATATTCCATGAGGAACTCCTTCGGAATTTTCGTGAGGAATTCTTCCGAAAATTCCTTGAGGAATACCTTCAAAAATTGTTGGAGGAATTCATCCGGAAATTTCTGTGAGAATTCCTTCCCAAATTCCTGAAGCAATTCTTTCGAAAATATTGAAAAAAATCCACTAAAAGTCTCATGAGATATCTCTTTTGAAATTCCATAAGGAATTTCTTTAAAAATTTTTCAAAACTTCCTTGAAAAAATATTTCGGAAATTCCTGAAGAAATGCTTTTTGTGATTTTTTATTTCCTAGAGCAACTCATTCGGAAATTCTTTGAAGAATTCCTTTAAAAATGCCTTGATAAGGAAAATTCGGAAATTCCTGAAGAAATGCTTTTTGTGATTTTTTATTTCCTAGAGCAACTCATTCGGAAATTCTTTGAAGAATTCCTTTAAAAATGCCTTGATAAGGAAAATTCGGAAATTGTTCAAGGAGTTCGTTTGGAAATTTTTATGACATATGTCTGAAATGTCTTATGCAATACCTTCGGAAATTTCGTGAGAAATTGTTTGATAAGTTCGTTGAGGATTTTTTTCGTTTTTTTATAAATCTTTACGAAATTCCTCAAGGAATTCCAGCGAAAGATCCGTCAGAAGATTCTTCGGAAATTTCTCAATTAATTCCTTAAAAAAATGTATTGCGGAACTCCTTCGAAAACTTGAGAAACTTCTTCAAACATTCCTTCAGAAACACGTTTGGGGATTATGTGAAAAAATCCTAAGGAAATTTTTTGAGGACAACCGTTAAAAATTTTTGGAGGTATTTCAAGGCAAATCCATAAGAAATTTCTTTGGAAATTCCGGGAGGGATTTCTTTGGAAATTCGTAGAGGAATTCCTTCGGAAATACAGGAGAAAATCCTTTGAAAATTCCTTTGAAAATTCCTGGAGGAATTCCTACGGAAATTCCTGGACAAACTCCTCCGGAAACTCATGGAGGAATTCTTCGGGAAAATCCTGAAGGAATTTCCTCGGAAATTCTTGGAGGAGTTCCTTCGAAAATTCTTGGAGGAATTTCTTCGGAAATTCCTGGAGTAATTCCTTCGGAAATTACTGGAGAAATTCCTTCCTGAAATTTCTGGAGGAATTCTTTCGGAAATTCATGGAGGAATTCCTTCAGAAAATCCTTGAGCGATTCCTTCGCAAAAGTCTTGGAGGAATTCCTTCTGAAATTTATGGAGCAACTCCTTCGGAACTTCGTGAAGGAATTCCTGAAGAAATTCTTTCGAAAATTCCTGGTGGAATTCCTTTGGACATTCATGAAAAAATTCCTTCGGAAATTCCTGGTGGAATTCCTTTGGACATTCATGAAAAAATTCCCTCGGAAATTCCGGCAGGAAATCCTTTGAATATTCCAGGTGGAATTCCTTCGGAAATTTATGAAGGAATTCTTTCGGAAATTCCAGGAGGAATTCCTTCGGAAATTGCAGAAGGAATTTCTTTAAAAATTCATGGAGGATCTCCTTCGGAAATTTCTGAAGAAACTCATCCGGAAATTCATGGAGGAATTTCTCAGGAAATTCCTGGAGGAATTCCTTTGAATATTCGTGGAGGAATTCCTTCAGAAATTCGTGAATGAATTCTTTGGGAAAATTTCTGGAGCAATTCCTTCGGAAATTCATGGAGGAACTTCTTCGGAAAATGCTTTGGGATTTCCTTCGCAAAATTCCTGGAGAAATTCCTTTGGAAATTCATGGAGGAATTCCTTCGGAAAATTCTTTAGAAATTCCGTCGCAAAATTCCTGGAGGAATTCATTCGCAAATTCATGGAGGAATTCCTTCGGAAATTCCAGGAGGACATCCTTTAAAAATTCCAAGAGGAATTCCTTTGAAAATTCCTAGAAGAATTTCTTCGGAAATTCTTGGAGGAATTCCTCCGGAAATTCCTCGAGGAATTTCTTCAGAAATTCGTAGAGGAATTCCGTCGGAAAACTTCTGGAGAAATTCCTTCGGAAATTCATGGAGGCATTCCTTCGGAAAATCCTTTAGAAATTCCTTGGAAAAATTCCTGGAGGAATTTGTTCGGCAATTCGTGGAGGAATTCCTTTGAAAATTCATGGAGGGATTTCTTCGGACATTCATGAAGGAATCTCTTCGGAAATTCCAGGAGGAAATTCTTTGAAAATTTCAAGAGGAATTCCTGGAAGAATTCCTTCGGAAATTCCTGGAGGAATTCCTCCGGAAATTCCTAGAGTAAATCCTCCAGAAATTTGTGGAGGAATTTTTCCGAAGTTTCCTGGAGGAATTTCTCCGGAAGTTCCTGGAGGATTTCCCTCCGAAATTCCTGGAGGAATTGCCACGGAAATTCCTGAAGGAATTCTCTCGGAAATATATGGAGGAATTCATTCGGAAAATCCTGAAGGAATTAATTCGCAAAATTCCTGGTGGAGTTACATCGGAAATTCATGGAGAAATTCCTTTGGAAATTTCCAAAGGAATTCCTCCAGGAATTTCCAATGGAATTCCTCCGGGATTTTTTAAAGAAATTCCTCCAAGAATTTCCGAAAGAATTCCTGCAGGAATTTCCAAAGGAATTCCTCCATGAATCTTCAAACGAATTCGTCCAGCAATTTCCGAAGGAATTCCTCCCGGAATTTCCGAAAGAATTCCTCCAGGAATTTTTGAAGGAATTCTAACGGAATTTGTAAAGGAATTCCTCCATGAATTTTCGAGGGAATTCCTCTTGGAATTTCCAAAAATAAAATCCAAAAAGACTTTCCGAAAAAAATTGTCCAGGAATTTCCGAAGGAATACCTCCAGGAATTTCAGAAGGAATTCCTCCAGGAATTTCCGAAAGAATACCTCCAGGAATTTCCGAAGGAATTCTTGATGTAATTTCCGAAGAAATTATTCCAGCAATTTCCGAAGGAATTCCTCCTGGAATTTCCAAAGGAATTCGTCCAAAAATTTCCGAAGGAATTCCTCCAGGAATCATAAAAAGCATTCCTCTAAGAAGTTTAGAATGATTTTTATCCCGGAATGTCCTAAGGAATTCATCCAAGGATTTTCTCAGGAATTTCTCTATAGATTTCTGAAAGAATTCCTCCAGAAATTTCTGGAGGTATTCATCCAAGATTTTTCGAGGAAACTCCCCAAGAAATTTCCGAAGGAATTCCTCCAGAAATTTCCGAAGGAATTTCCGAACGAATTCCTTCAGGAATTTCCGAAGGAATTCCCTCAGGAATTTCCGAAGGAATTCTTCCAGCAATTTCCGAAGGAATTGTTGTTGTTTGTTTGTTTATTACCAGGGATTTTAACCTTTTATGGGTCATTCATCCCGTTTCCGAAGGAATTCTTCCCGGAATTTCTGAAAGAATTCCTCCAGAGAATTCCGAAAGTATTCATCCAAAATTTTTCGAAGGACCTTGCTAAGGAATTTTCGATGGAATTCCTCCAGTAATTTCCCAACGAAGTCCTTCAGGAATTTCCTATGGAATTTCTCCAGAAATTTCAGAAGGAATTCTTCCAGGATTTTGCGAAGGGATTCCTTCAAGAAATTTGGAAGGAATTCCTCCAGGAATTTCCAATGGAATTCGTCCAGCAATTTCCGATGGAATTCCGTCAGGAATTTCCGAAAGAATTCCTCCAGGAATTTCCAATGGAATTCTTCCAGCAATTTCCGATGGAATTCCTTCAGGAATTTCCAAAAGAATTCCTCCAGGTATTCCTTAAGTAATTTCTCCTGGAATTTCCGAATGAATTCCTCCGGGAATCTCCAAAAGAATTCGTCCAGAAATTTCCGAAGGAATTCCTTCCGAAATTTTTGAAAGAATTCCTTCAGGAATTTTTTGAAGGAATTCCTAATGGAATTTCCGAAGGAATTCCTCCCGGAATTTCCGAAAGAATTCCTTCAGGATTTTCCGAAGGACTTCTGCTAGGCATTTCCAACGGTATTTCTCCAGGAATTTCAAAGAAAAAAAATCTAAAAAGAATTTCCGAAAAAAATCCTCCAGGAATTTCTGAAGGAATTCCTCCAGGAATTTCCGAAGGCATTCCTCCAGGAATTTCCAAAAGAATTCGTCCAGCAATTTCCGAAGGAATTCCTGGAGGAATTTCTGAAAGAATTCCTCCAGAAATTTCCGAAAGTATTCATCCAAGATTTTTCGAAGGACCTCGCCAAGGAATTTTCGATGGAATTCCTCCAGTAATTCCCGAACGAAGTCCTTCAGGAATTTCCGATGGAATTTCTCCAGAAATTTCCGAAGGAATTCTTCCAGGATTTTGCGAAGGGATTCCTCCAGGAATCTCCAATGGAATTCGTCCAGCAATTTCCGATGGAATTCCTTCAGTAATTTCCGAAAGAATTCCTCCAGGAATTCCTAAAGGAATTTCTTCTGGAATTTCCGAATGAATTCCTCCGGGAATCTCCAAAAGAATTCGTCCAAAAATTTCCGAAGGAATTCCTCCCAAAATTTTTGAAAGAATTCCTCCAGGAATTTTTTGAAGGAATTCCTAATGGAATTTCCGAAGGAATTCCTCCCGGAATTTCCGAAAGAATTCTTTCAGGATTTTCCGAAGGAATTCTACTAGGAATTTCCAACGGTATTCCTCCAGGAATTAAAACAAATCTAAAAAGAATTTCCGAAAAAAATCCTCCAGGAATTTCTGAAGGAATTCCTCCAGGAATTTCCAAAAGAACTTGTCCAGCAATTTCCGAAGGAATTCCTCCCGAAATTACTAAAAGAATTCCTCCAGGAATTTTTGAAGGAATTCTAACAGAATTTGTAAAGGAATTCCTTCATGAATTTTCGAGGGAATTCCTCTTGGAATTTCCAAAAATAAAATCCAAAAAGACTTTCCGAAAAAAAATTCTCCAGGAATTTCCGAAGGAATACCTCCAGGAATTTCAGAAGGAATTCCTCCAGGAATTTCCGAAATAATACCTCCAGGAATTTCCGAAGGAATTCCTCCAGAAATTCCGCTAGGAATTTCCGAAGGAATTCTTGCAAGAATTTCAAAAAAAAAAGTATTTCCGAAAAAATTCGTCCACGTCTTTCCGAAGGAATTCCTCCAGGACTTTCCGAAGGAATTACTCCAGGAATTTTCAATGACATTCGTCCAGCAATTTCCGAAGGAATTCCTCCAGGACTTTCCAAAAGAATTCCTCCAGGAAGTTTGGAATTATTTTGTCCAGGAATTTCGTAAAGAATTCACCTAAGGATTTCCTCACGAATTTCTCTATGGATTTCTGAAAGAATTCCTCCAGGAATCTCCGAAGGTATTCATCCAAGATTTGCCCAAGGAATTCCCGAATTCCTCAAGGAATTTCCGAAGGAATTGCTCCAGGAATTTCCGATGGAATTCTAGGAATTTTTGAAGAGATTTCTCCAGGAATTTTGGATGGAATTCCTTCAGGAATTTCCAAAGGAATTCCTCCAGGTATTTCCGAAGGAATACCCTCAGGAATTTTCGAATTTCCTCCAAGAATTTCTGAAGGAATTCCTGCATAGTTGCTCGGTCAGGGGGGGGCCACGCCCCCCCCCCTGCCCCCCTGGCTACGCCCTTGGGTGGACATGTTGCGCGAAACACTGCGTTTTGCAATATCGTCAGCAAAAGGCACTACACACTGTTTTCCAAGGAATACAATCCATTTTTGCTGTATTCGGCTGTTCTAATTTCCTCAAAATTTTAACAAATTCGGTATTCAAAATTAAGTGTGTATCTTCAAAGAAATTCACAAATAATGCTGAAATGCTTGATACAAACATTTGGTTTGGAAGTAATGCCCAGAATGAATTCGTATGAAAATCCCCAAGAGGAATCCTTGAGAGAATTCTTTGAGTACAAATTTGGAAGGACTCTCTGGAGAAATTTTTGAGGGAATTCCTGGAGGAATTTCTCTAGAAATTCCTTGAGGAATTCCTGGGTGAATTTTTTGGGGAGTTCCTGGAGGAATCCCAGGAGTACATGTAGAAATTCCATGAGATGTTCGTTGAGGAACCATTGCAGCATTTCTTGTAATAATACCTGTCAGTAAAGAGTTCCTGGAGGAATTCCAGGGAGAATCCTTGAAGGAATACTTGGATGAGTTCTTGGAGAAATCCTTGGAGAAGTTCCTGGAGGAATCATCGGAAGAATTCATATCGGAATTTCTTGATGAATCCCTGGAGGAATTCCTGATAAATTTCCTGAAGGTATTCCTGAAGGGGCTTTTGGAGGATTCCTCCAGAATTGAACTCCCAGAATTTTTTAGGGAATGCCTGGGGGAATTTCTCGAGAAATTCCTGGAGGAATCCCAGTAGGAGTGTCTGAAAAACTGCCATGAGAAGTTCGTTAAGGAATCATTAAAGGAATTCTTGAAATAATACATGTTGCTAAAAGAAAAAAAAGTTACTGGAGGCATTCCTGGGGGAATCCCTGGATGAATCCTTGAATGAGTTGTTGGAGGAATCTCCGGAAGAAATTCTAGAGGAATTCCTGAATGCAAGGTTTCTTCCTGAAATCCGTCAAGGTATTCCTGAAATAATTCCTTGAGAAATTACTGGAGGAATCCCCGGAAGAATTCCTGGAGGAATGCCTAGAGGAATTCTTGGAGGAATCCCCTAAAGAATTCCTGGAATACCTTCTGGAGAAATCCCTGCAGGAATCCCCGGAAGAATTTCTGGAGGGATCCCTGAAAGAATTTCAGGAGGAATACCTGGAAGAATTCCTATTGATATTCCTGGAGGAACTTTTGGAAGAATGCCTGGAAGAATTTGCGAGGGATCATTACAGAAGGAATTCCTGTAGCGATCCCTGGGGGGATTCCTGGAGAAATACCTGGAGAAATTGCTACAGGAATGCCAGAAGTAATCGCTGGAGAATCTCTGGAGGATTTTTTGGAAAAATCCCTGTAGGAGTTTTTGGAGGAAATCCAGGAAGAATCCCTGGAGTAATCCTAGGAGACATTCCTGAAGGAACTCCATGAAGAATTCCAGGAGGGATCACTGGAGGAGCTTTTAGAGGAGTCTCGGGCAGAACTCTAGGAGAAATCTCTGGAGTAATCCCAGGAGGAATACTGGAAGAATTCCTGGAGGAATCCCTGGAGAAATCCCTGAAAGAATTCCTTGAGTCATCCTTGGAGAAATTCCTGGAAAAATCCTTGGAAGAATTTCAGAAGGAATTCCTGTAGTCATCCCTGAAGAAATTCTTGGAAGAACCCTTGGAGGAATTTCTAAAGGAATCCCTGGAGGAATTTCTTAAACTATCTTTGAAGGAATTCCTGGAAGAACCCTTGGAGGAATTTCTTAAGGAATCCCTGGAGAAATCCCTAGTGGAATTATTGGAGGAATTTCTGGAAGAATGCCTGGAGGAATTCCAGAAAAAAATGCTGGAGAAATGTCTGGAAGAATTCCTGGAAAAAATCCGGTGCGTAATTGGAGGAATTCGTGAAGGAGTATTCCTCAAGGAATTTCTGGATGAATTCTAAGAGGAATGCCTGGAGTAACTGTTGAAAGAATCCCTGGAGGAATCTCTGGCGTTCTTGGAGGAATTCCTAGAAGAATCCCTGGAGGAATTTCTGGAGTAATCCCTAGAAAAATCTTTAAGGAGTTCTTGGAGGAACCCCTGGAGTAATTCCTGGAGGAATCCCCGGAAGAATTCCTGGAGGAGTTTCTGGAAGAACTCCTGGAGGGAATCGCTGAATGAATCTGAAGGAATACCTGGAATAATTGCTGAATGAATATCTGAAGAGGTTCTGGAGGAATGCCTGAGAAAGTTTAATTTTTTTTTCTAACTAAAAATTTTGAAAGAGGGAAAAGCCCCTTTGAGTGATTTCCGCAATTTTGAAATCTTTCTCAAAAAGGCACAAAACCTCTTTATCTTTTCAGAAAACGTTACAATATAAACTATATCTAAAGGCTCCTCCGGAAAACAATCCATAACCGAGCCGCGATCTTGATAGGAGTTCGTCAAGCGTGAATCAAAAGCCAAGGTACTCTGTCAGGAGGGGAGTTTTGAAGACTGAAAATAAAAAAATAAAAAAAGGCAGCATCAAACGTTATAAGAAATATCCTGTAGATACGAAAAAAGGAGTTTCATAATTGATGAATTTCTACTGCCAAGAATATCACGTACGGATTGAGGTAAAGAATAATTTGAATTCATTTTATACCATTGGATATATAGAATGACACCAACGACCTTTCTCACTGGAATTCCAATCGGCCTGCCAAGTTTCAATCGAAATAAAAATTTGCGATTATAAATTATTCCACGAGTAGCACCTAATTTAGCTAAGGAATCAGCTTGCTCATTTCCATAAATTTGACAATGAGCAGGAACCCACAAAAATTGATTATGAATCTCTTGGAGTGCATTCTTTCAATAATAAAATAATATAATGTGTTTTACAATTGAACTGATTGGTTTTAAGTGAATTTATGGGACTCAAACTATCTGAACAAATTAGGAACAAACCCGGTGATAGTTTCTGAATTAATTTGCATGTGAAATACAACGCAACAAATATAGAACAAGGGGATTCTAGTTTGAAAAAATGAGCTGTACAAAAATTATAAACTCCGAAACCTGCATTGTTAGCAATAAAAGATCCATCAGTGTAGTAGAAGTGTTTAGGATCAATTCCAAAGAATTTTTGTTCAAATAATAATTTAGCATACCGTGAATGTTCATATTTTGGAGCCTGGAATAGTTTGCTGAAGGAGGTTTTCGATTAGCTGTCACGTTTTTTCTCGTCTCCGCTGAAAATTCAATTCGGCCGGTGAAAAGATACCGCGTGTGATACCGAAGAGGATCAGTGAGGTGTGCTCTTCTACTGAGATAATGTACGGCGACTTAGTGGAGATGGACGTGAACACTTGTAGTGTGTCAATTTGTGCATTTAACTGTTCAGAATTTGGAAGAATCGTCTTCGTTTGAAGATGTGTGTTTCGGATTTCAGATCTCGGAGACAGGCCCGGAAGAGATCGATTTCAAGCAGATCAGTGGACTACGCGGAAATTGGTGAGATCTTTCTGATTACACTCTTTATACTTTATATTGTTATATAACTACTTGTAAGTTGAAAATTCGCTATTTTCAACATCCTTTCATCTATTGGAAGCTGCTTCAGTTCTGGGCTCTTTCTAAGTTGATGAAGGGATAAATGCTTGCAAGGACTTGGCCAGGTGTGTGGAGCTGAGTGGGTCTATGACATTGTAGATAGTAGCGACATCACCAATGTCAATGGATATATTCAACTTTGCAACTCCATCCAAGATTTGTGCAAGTATTCATGCTATGCTATGCTATGCTATGGAATAGTTTGCTGAAGGAATCCCTGGAAGAATTTTCGGAAGAATTCCCGGAGGAAATTCTGGAAGATTTCCTGGATGAATTTCTGAAGAAATTCCTGGAGAAATCCTTGGAAGAATCCCTGGAGATATCTCTGAAAGAATTCCTGTAAGATCCCTGAAGGATTTCTTGGAGTTCTCCCTGAAGGAATACCTTGAGGAATCTTTGGAGTAATCCCTGGAGACATCTCTGAAGGAATTCCTGTAAGAATCCCTGAAGGAATTCCTGGAGAAATCCCCAGTAGAAATATTGGAGGAATTTCTGGAAGAATGACTGAAGGAATTCTTGGAGAAATTCATGGAGAAATGTCTTGAGGAATTACTCAATAAATCCCTGGAGGAATCGCAGAAAGAAATCATGGAGCAATCCCAGGAGGAATTCCTGAGTAATTGCTGGAGAAATTCCTGGAGGAAGTCCTGGAAGTATCCCTGGAGGAAGTCCTGGAGGAATCCCTAGAGAAATTTCTGTAGGAGTTCTTGGAGAAATCTCTGGTGGAAACCGTGGAGTAATTCCTGAACAAATCCCTAGGGATATCTTTGAAGGATTTCTTGAAGGAATTTCTGGAGGAAACCCTTGAGCAATTTGTGGAGGAATTTCTATAAAAATGCCTGGAGGTATTCCTGGGGAAATCCCTGTAGAAATCTCTGAATGAATCCTGAAGGAATACCTAGAATAATTGCTGAATAAATAACTGGATAGGTTCTTGGAGGAATCCCCGGAAGAATTCCTGGAAGAATCCTTGGAAGAACCTCCGGGAAAATTGCTGGAGGAATTTCTGGAGGAATTTCTGGATGAATTCCTGAAGGAATTTCCTGGAGATATCTCTTAAGGAATTCATGTAAGATCCCTGAATGAATCCCCGGAGTCTTTCCTGAAGAAATCCCTTGATGAATCCTTGGAGGAATTCCTGGAGATATCTCTGAAGGAATTCCTGTAAGAAGCCCTGAAGGAATTCCTAGAGAAATCCCTAGTAGAAATACTGGAAGAATTTCTGGAAGAATGGCTGAAGGAATTCCTGGAGAAATTCCTTAAGAAATCCCTAGAGGAATCGCAGGAGGAATTCATGGAGCTATCCCAGGAAGAATTCCTGGAGCAACTGCTGCAAAAATTCCTGGAGGAAGCCCTGAAAGTATCCCTGAAGGAATCCCTAGAGAAATTGCTGGAGTAATCCCCGGAGGAATTCCTGGAAGAAATCCTGGAAGAATCCCTTGAGAAAGTCCTGGAGGAATGCTACACGAATTATAGGAGGAATCCCTAGAGAAAACCTTGGAGGAATCCCTGGAGATATCTCTTAAGAAATTCTTTTAGGAATCCCTGAAGGAATTCCTGGAGGATTCCTAGTGGAAATACTGGCGGCATTTCTGGAAGAATGTCTGAAAAAATCCTGGAGAAATGTCTGGAACAATCCCTGGAGGAATCGCTGAAGGAATTCCTGGAGCAACCCCAGGAGGAATCTGGGGAGAAATTCTTTCTTCAAGAAATATTTGAATGAATTGCTGATTAAAAATTTAAAGGCCTTCCTGAAGGCATTCCTGGATGAATGCCTGTAGTAATTGCTGGAAGAATTGCTGGAGGAATTCCTGGAGAAATGTCTGGAAGAATCCCTGGAGAAATTCCTGGAGGAATCGCTGGAGGAGTTCCTGGAGCATTCCCAGGAGGAATTCGTGGAGAAATTCCTGGAGGAGTTCTTGAAGGCAATTCCTCAAGGAATATTTAAATGAATTCCTGATAATTTTTTAAAGGCATTCCTGAAGCATTCCTAGATGAATGCCTGGAGTAATTGCTGGAAGAATCGCTGGAGGAATTCCTGGAGAAATGCCTGGAGTAATTGCTGGAGGAATTCCTGAAGGAAACTTTGGAATTTCTGGAGGATTTTTTGGAGAAATCTCTGGAGTTCTTGGAGGAAATCCCGGAGGAATTCTTGGAAGACTCCCTGAAGGAAGTCCTGCAGTAATCGCTGAAGGAATATCTGGAGAAATTCTTGGAGGAGTCCCCGGAAGAATTTCTGGAGGAATCCCTGGAAGAATCTCTGGAAGAATTGCTGGAGGAAATTCTGAAGGAATTCCTGGAGGAATCTCTAGAGGAATCCTTGGAGGAATCCCTGGAGTATCTCTGAAGGAGTTCCTGTAAGACTGTATTATTATTAATTCTTAGAAGAATTTCTGAAGGAATTCCTGGAGATATCCTTAAATTTCAAGAGGAAGCCCTGGAGGAATTCCTGGAAGAATGCTTGGATGAATTCCTGGAGAAATCCCTGTAGGAATCGCTGGATGAATTCCTGAAGGAACGCCAGGAGTAATTGCTGGAGAAATGCATCAAGGAACCCCTGGAGGAATTCCTGTAGGAATATCTGGAGGAGTACCCGAAAGAATTTCTTGATGAGTTTCTGGAGGAATTCCTGGGGGAATCTCTGAAAGAATTCCTGGAGAAATTCCTGAAAGAATTCATATAGTCATCACTGAAAGAATTCCTAGACAAGCCCTTGGAGGAATCCGTTAAGATATCTCCTGTAGATATCTTCCTGGAGAAATCCGTATTGGAATTATTGGAGGAATTTCTTGGAGAATGCCTGAAGAAATTCCTGGAGAAATGTCTGGAAGAATTCCTGGAGAAATCCCTGAAGCTATCGCTGGATGATTTTTTGAATCAACAATTGCTGGAGGAATGCACTTAGGGGCTGTCCATAAACCACTTCTTTGGGACTTTTCAACCAACAACCTTCCCCCCCCCCTTGGTCATTTGTCCATACAAAATTTTAAATTTGTCCATACAAAATGGTCATTGGCCGAACAAACCCACATCCACAAATTCTTGGAGGAATCCCAGGAGGAGTTCCTAAAAGAATTTCAGTAGGCATTATTGAATGAATCCCAGGAGGTTTTTCTGGTGGAATCCCAAGAAATGTTCGTGGAGAAATTCTTGAAATAATCCCTGGCGCTGTTCCTGAAAGAATCTCCGAAGGAATTTCTAGGGTTCAAAGGGAATCCCTGAAGGAGTACTTTAGGGAATTCCTGGAGAGGAATTTTAGTTGAAGGAATTCTTGAGGGAATTCCTGGGGGAATTCCCTGGAGGAATTTCTGAGACAATATCGTGAAAGAGTTCTTGGAGAGATTCCTGGAGATTCTGGAGGAAGTTCCTAGTGGAATTCTTGAGGGAATCCCTGAAGGAATTCCTGGGATAATTTCTTGAGGATTTCCTGAAGGAATCCTATGAGAAGTACCTGAAGAAATTCCATGAAAAGTTCGTTGAGGAACCATTGGAGAATTCTGAAGGGAATCCTTGGAGGAGTATATAATTTATTTTATTTATTTATGCCTTAAGTACTATAATATAAACCTTCGCAAGTTCTGCAAAACTGATAAAAATTGTGAATTATAATTCAATATTGTGTAGTTTATAAATTTGGAATAAAAACATATTCTTATAGGTAATTTCCATTTAGCTAAATCCACGGTTCCGCTTAATACACGGTAAATTGCTGTTCAATCGTGATAAAATCGAAAACCTCTCCTCCTCTTCTTGGCGTAACGTCCTAACTGGGACAAAGCCGGTATCTCAGCTTAGAATTCTATGAGCAATTCCACAGTTTTTAATAGGAGGCAATCAGTGAAGTACTAGATTGAAAGTAGTGAGCTGGATTTTTGTATGGTGAGATGATCAATTCTCCATTTCTGCAATGAAATGGTGCAAACAGCGTAGGTTATATGATTTATTGGCTAATTTGATGCTATTTGAGCAAAAGTTTGAACAACTGTATTGTTGTATTATTTTTTCCTGCAACTTCAACAACACAGTTATCCAAACTTTTGCTCAAACAGCATCAAATTAGTCAATAAATCATATAACCTACGCTGTTTGCACCATTTCATTGCAGAAATGGAGAATTGATCATCTCACCATACAAAAATCCAGCTCACTACTTTCAATCTAGTACTTCACTGATTTCCTCCTATTGAGAGGTTCCTCTACCAATGACAAGTTTTGCATGTGTCTATCGGGTGGCGAGCACGAAGATAGTTTATAGTTTATGTCCGAGGAAGTTAAGAAAATTTCTGTTACGAAAAGTTCCTGGACCGACTGAGAATCGAACCCATCATGCAGAATACCCACGACTTTACAGCTATGACTTTATGGGACCTGGTGAAAACCACTGTAGTTTTAAATTTGATATCACTAAAAGGAGAACATGTTTTTTCAACATTCTTAACAGCAACCGGAGTTAGAAATTCAATTTTCGCTTGATCTTTTCTGGGGCATTTATTCATAAGCTCTGAGACAGAAAGCCATGGTGGATTACAGGCCCGGATTAAGGATTGTGGGGGCCCGGGGCCCGAGCGGATGTGGAGGCCCCTCGGAGAGATAACCAAAAATATTTTTCCTTATTTTCGAACAGTACTTGAGCAATATGAAAAATAAAGCTAATGTTAGCAACCAAAAAATGTTTTTGTGGGGGCCCCTAAAATGTGGGGGCCCCTAAAATGTGGGGGCCCGGGGCCCCGGGCCCCCCCCCCCCCCCCTTAGATCCGGCCCTGGTGGATTAGCTTCAACAACTTCACGCTTGTCAACTAACGGATTTTGGGCACAAATTATGCAACACATGTGGACTAATGTCTCAAATAATCTAATAGGCTTACCGTCCATGTCGATTTCTGATGCCAACTGCGCCCAAAGCTTGTTTCTGTTATTATTGTTCTTGTATGCCCGCATACTTTTATCGTAGAGTACCTTATGTTCTTTCACAAATGCAATAATTTTTTCGTTGACATTGCTTGTCTCCTCCTCCTGTAAAGAAATGGTAAAGAATGCCGAATGGTTAAGTCGCTGCAAAAAAAAAGTACAGCTGCACCGAAGCCGATGGTGCACTTTTATCACAAAGTTTTTTGGCATTCTTTAATTAGTGTGATTGAGGAAAAATGACGACTTTTTAAAATGCTTATACTTACGATATTTTGTGTATCATCCATTTTGCTAGATTCTCGGTAGATGGACACGTTACTTTTCCAACTGTAATTAAAAAAAAGTGTAAATATTCAATCGATATATCTAGTTTGAGTTTGGCCCATATAACCACAGCTTGTGAATCCAACAGAAACATACCTATAAAAATTAGTGTTCAGACCAACTTTCTCCTGGGAACTTTTATCGGCGGCAAGACGCCTGGTAAATTATATATCATAAAAGGCGTAAGACAAACAATCAGTCATAAGTCACTAATTGGCATTAAGTAGCCGAAGCGGTATTCAGTAAGACCACGCTGAGAGTGACGGGTTCGGTTATGTAAATTACCTTGATTTTCTTGAGCGCCGTATGCAGCATAGTTGTCCCATGTACTATGGGAATCCCAGCTATGCTGTACATGGCAGAGATATCTTCGTGGCTGCCACACGATATACAAACGCAAAATGATGAGTTGCGGAGAAAGTTCACAGTTTATAATCACTTTTACATTAAACATTAAGCTGAGCAGCGGGATTTGTCCCTGTTGGGAAGTTACGAAAAACAAATTTGTAAATGGCAATACTGAAAAGAATTAAGATTAGACATTCCCAGAACGCGATACCTGAGGCGATACCTATTGGATGCTGCCACTTGATTTCCCTGACGTTGCCCGTATTCGAAGTGTCCAATAAGATCCCTTTCGAATGTTTGCATCCACAAATTTATTAAAATATTACTGATTATCGATCGACTGAAGGGAAAATCGTTTGCTAAGAAGTGCTGCTTATGAATGTAATTAAGGTTTCGCCGGTGGGGTTATCGTAAACTTTACATGGCACCAAACATTGCACTTTTTTTTCGCAAGGCACTGCAGTTCCCTGAATTGAGGCTTCCAGGAAAAAACTTGATTTGAGCATCAATTTTTACGGGATTCTGTTCACGCCGTATTACCAGTTTGGATCAAACTACTTGATTTGCCGATGGCAGGAGAAACAGCATCTGCTATACTAGTCTGAGATCCGTAGGCATCGGCTCCTGAATGATCGCACTGCAGTGGTTACGGCTGAAAGTAAAACATTTATTTTTTAAGATAATTAGGCAATTTTGTTTCCTTACCTTCTTTTCTCCCTGTTTCCGCCGTTTAAATCCGTAAAGGCGCAGTTTTTCGGGTCTATTTTAACTTTTCGTTGGGACAAACACTCAATTAATCAAATCAAAAACACAACCAAAATAAAACGCTCGCCGCAAAGTCAAGCGCAAGATTTGAAATGTGTCAAATCTTCCGGCGGACTTTGCGGTCGAGTTTGCGTTTAGTACACTTTAGTACAAAACCGCAAACTCATTCCGGACGCATTCTGCGTTGACCCATTTGATCATGTTAATTTAAAACAAATGTCAAAAAAACGGATTGCCAACCGGATCCATTGTGCTCCGGCCTTTAAAAATGGCGGCCTCGCACCCTGGAGGAATTATTGTTTAAGATATTGTGTGTGTAAAAAATTTCAACCGTGATTGTTTGGAATGCCGCGCCGCGACGCTGCAAGGGTGGGAGAGAACGCCGGAAAGCGAGAGTTTGCTGCGTGCGCAAGAACAGCACGTGCAGAAGAGTGGGGAGCAAGAAATCTGTTGGGAGCTGGGAACATGTTGACCATGAACGGGTTGGGTAGGGTCGCGCATAGATCGGGATTATGTGCGTGCGTGTACCTAGTGTGATAAGCAGCAAGCATCATCGACGGTGCAGAAGACGATCCTTGAGAGGAAGAGAGAGCGTGGCTCGGCGCGAATCGTTGCGTCGTTTGGTCGCTGAAGAAGCGGCTGCAGTATGACCTCGTGAGCGTGGTGCGTCTTCGAAGAGCAGGTTCCTTTGATTAGCAACCACGGTTACAAGACATGACTAAACGGGGTTGTAAAGCATCGATCGGCTTCTCAAGGTTGCCCCTGTAAGGGATTACAGTATACATTGTAGTGAAACCCGTTTAGAAAACATTCCACTTTAGAGGCAAACTTGGTATAATGAAGTCCAAGCAATTTTATAGACGAGGGCGATATAGCATAATCTATGAGCATAAGGATAATGACCATAGAATTGAAGTTCCAGGAGCTTCTTATTGTAGAAGTAAAATACGTCTGTTCGGTTTGAACATTGGAAACTGAATGAAAAGATTTATTATTTACCCTAACAAACAAACTTCAGTTGCTAAGGTCGTCATGGATTACTTGATGCTAACACTCCTCCCTAATCCGTGATTCCGATGATCCTCCTCATGTTAGTGACTCCGGATTGTACGAGAGGCTTGGTGAATCCATCTGCTGCTTGATCCTTGGTGTTAACGTAATTGATCGCCACTGATCCGCTGTCTATAGCATCATGAACAAAATGATAGCGTATGTCCACGTGCTTTGTTCTTGGGTTGTAGCTTCCATTTTTGGCTATGGAGATGGCAGATTGATTGTCACAGAAAATCTTGATTTGCGTTTCTCCGAAGATTTGCTTCAGCATATTTCTCCACCAGAGCGCCTCCTGGATCGTCCGTGATAACGCCATATATTCTGCCTCACACGATGACAATGCTACCGTCGGCTGTCGCTTGACATTCCACGAAATTGCTCCGCCTTGAAGTATGAAAACGTATCCCGTAGTCGATCGCCGAGAGTCCACATCTCCTCCCCAATCTGCGTCGGTATAGCCAATGATTTCTCCGTTGCCTCGCTTGTTGAATAAAAGTCGGTTGTTGATCGTCCCTTTCAAATAGCGAAAAATTCTTTTGACGGCCTCCCAATGCTTCCGGCCTGGATTGCTGCTAAATTGGCTAACTGCATTGACCGCAAACGATATATCAGGACGCGTGGCTTGTGCTATGTACTGTAGACACCCGACAGCTTCTTTATATGGAACCTTCTTCATTTCTTCAATTTCATCCTGTGATTTCGGAGTCTTGGATTTGTCCATACGCTCGCTTGATTCGAATGGTGTTGAAACAGGAAGACAATCCGTCAGGTTGAATCTGTCCAGCACGTCTTCAATATACTTTCGTTGGTCTATTGATAATTCTCCTCGTTCTTTGTTCCGGCTGATTTGAAGTCCTAGGCAATACTTTGCTTGGCCTAAATCCTTCATCCGGAATCGGTTGCACAGAAATGCCTTCAATCGGTTCCTCATTTTGGCATCGTTGGTAAAAATTAGGAAATCGTCCACATAAATAGTTATAAACAGCATTTTCCTCCCATTGATTAGGTAATACAAGCAAGGGTCCGTTCTTGATTGTTGCAATCCAAATTCTCGTAACGTCTTAGGGGCCGTCCATATACCACGAGGACAGTTTGGCGGCGGGGGGGGGGGGGGGGGGTGGGTAGGGGGGTTAGCGAAAAGTTCATGATTGTCCACGGAGAGGGGGGTGGGGGTTCGTCAAATGTCCACGTGGACAACATTGACATAGGTATAAATTGGGAAACAAGAATCTACAAACGAAACAAATTATATCGCATTGAGATTCTCTTCAACAGTTCTTTCATACATTTGATTTGATTATACATTGTCTTTTAGTTGTAAGCTACTACTTCAAGGAAAAAAAATCATGGTATTGATTCACAGACTAATTTGTTTTAAATTATCACAATTTCTAATTACTTAGTTTTCTTCATCGTGGAATATTCTGGAGATTTAAATTGGAGTACCGTAAACCGGGGTCAAATTGATCTCCGGCTCGAAATTGATCAGACGATTTTCCGTTAGATAAAACATACTTCAAATAGTTTCCAAGCAAATATCGTTTAGTATCGGTTCCCAACTGCACGATAGTAGAAAGGAAATTACTTAAAATATGCTAAACCTAACCGAAAAACGTGTGATCAATTTCGACCCGAAGACCAATTTGACCCCGGTTTACGGTACCCGCATAGAAAAATACTATTCTTGGTATCATGCATATCATACGATGTTTATTGGTAGAATGATAACTATAACTAATCATCGTGCTATGATAAAATTATTAGGGTTGAAAAAATACAATTATTCACGACTTTTCATGAATCATAAAACTTATGATAATGATGCTTTGAATAATACATGAATCATTTTGAAAAATAATATTCCCAATAAAATTAAGAACAAAACTATGTTTTTGGCAGTTTTGTTTTCACTGTATTCAGGAATGAATAGTACAAATAGAACGTCGTCACCTTGGCTTGCTTTGCTACCTTATTTAAACGCCCCAATCCGGAACTTTTAGACAAAAAAAAACACGCACACTAAATACTGGAACACGTTTGATACTACGTACCTCACGCTGCTGTTACCATCGGAAAGCACTTGCAAACATACCTTCCTTATCCCTTAGGAGCCGGATTGTTTTGGTGCCGCTGTCGCAACATAACTAATGTCGAACACGTTTGTTATACCCGGTTTCATCGCCGGGGTCATATTGACCCCTCCGGCTCCAAAGGGTTGACTTGAATTCACCATGCATCCTTGGAAATTGTATTTCTGGATTTCTCCTTTGACTTAAAATATCCGACTGATCAGCCACTTCGCACATCACTGGGTTCTAGACAACCGCGAGCACTTATCGGCTTTGGCCTAGTACACAGCACACCCGCGGAACTACATCGGAACATCGACAACCACCGTTCAAATCTCAAACACCCAAGAAATTACAGAAAAAAAAACTGAAAGTAAACAATTACTCACTGAATGGTAGACCAATTTGACAGAATCCGCCGAAAGACTGCAGGGGTGTACAAATTTTTTGAAGTCGGTAAAACAGATTTCATGAAATTTTTCCTCTTTATTTTTATGATTCACTGTATCGTCAATTTTATCATAATCATAAACTGATTATTTCATATATGATTTCTCAAAATTTTTGTTCGAGAAAAAGGGCATTCTTGAATGGTAACGATACTTAACAACCTATTCGGTCTATCATTGAAACTTCGAATATGATTACTGTAATCTTTGATATGATTCTTGGTATCATCGATTTATAATCCAGTTTATTATAGCATGAATCATCTGAAAATGATATCCTGTATAATAGTCATATAATACCGTTTTATTAAGGTATAGACCATGCAAATGTTGGTGTTTCAGTCAGAAAATTTTCATTGAAGTTCTGTATGGATTTTTCGAAGTTTCATATCAAATTTTAAACTACTGGGTAATTCTCGCTGAGACCGGCCCACTATTTACACCTTGTCTTCAAAAATGTTTAAGGTGCCGATTTTCTGAAAGCCCTCGCTAAAACAGTAACAAAAATGCATTTGGTTACTTAAATTGATGGACCCCCCGTTAGTTTGAGCCACAACAATTTTTGCAGACCCCTCGATTTTGGTAAAATGGTGGCTCACTTAAACCGTTATAACTCGAAAGTTTCTTCAAAAACCACCTCCAAACGAATTGTTGTTGAAAAGAGGAAAGATAGAGCTACTATTTACAATAATAAAAAGTTGGGTCGGCCATATTGATTTTGGCCACCATCTTGCATTTTTATAACAAAACATTTTTTTCACCATGAGGGCAACCACCGATTTTCAAAATTTTTGCATCAATTGAAAGCTGAGGCATTTATACATAACATATCAAAAAATTAGAGATGTCTTTTTCTTCTTTCAAAAGTTATCTACCGTTTTGTAAAACATGCCACTTTTGCGCACTGGGCCCGGTGCCGGCCGTTTACATATATGCAGCGTTATTTTGCAGTGTTTACAAACACGAATTTAAATTCTGAGTCCACTAATGGAAAGCTGAAGGTTTAAGCTTTTCAAAACACTATAAAAGTTATGAAAACAATGCCCGCATCATTGAGAAACAGTCAAAAACGGAAACGAACCTCCGATTTGGCCAAATTTTGCGGCACGCGCCTTTGTGTATACATGCAGGCGTAAACTCGGATGCTGCTGCATGTCGTTGCCGGTGCGCATGGAAATGTATGGAAAAAACGTGGCTTAATATACAAAGCTGTAGATAACTTTTGATAGGAAAAAAAGACATCTCTAATTTTTTGATATGTTATGTATAAATGCCTCAGCTATCAATTGATGCAAAAATTTTGAAAATCGGTGGTTGCCCTCATGGTGAAAAAAATGTTTTGGTATAAAAATGCAAGATGGCGGCCAAAATCAATATGGCCGACCCAACTTTTATTATTGTAAATAGTAGCTCTATCTTTCCTCTTTTCAACAACAACTCGTTTGGAGGTGGTTTTTGGAGAAACTTTCAAGTTATAACGGTTTAAGTGAGCCACCATTTGACAAAAATCGAGGGGTCTGCAATAATTGTTGTGGCTCAAACTAACGGGGGGTCCATCAGTTTCAGTAACCAAATGCATTTTTGTTACTGTTTTAGCGAGGGCTTTCAGAAAATCGGCACCTTAAACATTTTTGAAGACAAGGTGTAAATAGTGGGCCGGTCTCAGCGAGAATTACCCTACTTCAAAGTGTCAAAATACATGTAGGGATTTGCAGGCTTATTTTAAAACTTTATTTTGTAGATGCCTTTAAAATTTTAGATGTTTCCAATGGATATTAAAGTCTAAACCTCAGCAATACAATTATGTAGCTGTAAATCTTTTTTTTTTTTGTAAGAATCTAAGAAATATAATCTTATCTCAACAGAAATTTAAGATATAAATATAAAATTACTTCATCTCAACAAAACAATCAGACAATCATAGATTGAACAAACATTCTAAAAAACACCGTCTTCAACCAGAGGCTGTACAGACTAAACATTGAACAATCAGTAACATTAGGGTATGGACATGACACGAGAAACACCTAACGAAGAATTTTCTGTTTCACGGAAATTTTCACCAACTGGAGCAAGAATCGACCCCACACTTTCACAAACATTAAGCTGAATTAAAAGCAATGTTGAAAACTTGCAGGTACCTATTTTGTGCTACTTGTTTGTATTATATGTAAAGCTATAGAATATTTGTATTTTATAAAGTTTTCAATTAAGACATTGTTCACGAAGAAAAAAAAACGATTTAAAAAAAAACTTTTTCAAAATCACTTTTCCCAACTTTTTCCACTTATTTTAGAAATATGAAAAAAAACCTTTTTGGGATGTCCACGTGGACAATGGGGGAGGGGGGTAGGGGTCAATGAAAAGTCCACGCTTGTCCACGGGGAGGGGGTCAAAACCCATGAATTTTCTGTCCACGTGGTATATGGACGGCCCCTTATCAAGCTGCTGATTCCATATCCTACTTGATTGCTTAAGGCCGTTCCATCCAGGTCTTGCCACGTGCGTGGTGGCATCAGAGTCGAAGTACCATTCTCCTGGGAGCGGATCTGGTGTGATGGTTAGAACACTTGACTATCACGCCGAGGACCTGGGATCGAATCCCACTCCCGACAAACTCGCAAAATGCGAGTTCTTCCTTCGGAAGGGAAGTAAAGCGTGGGTCCCGAGATGAACTAGCCTAGGGCTAAAAATCTCGTTAATACAGATAAATAATAATAATACCATTCTCCTTGGTCCACGTCACCCACTGCTAGTACTGCACACATTGCACGTCCTTTGTTGCTCTTCTGGGTTGCTTTCTCCGGGCAATTTGCTGCATAATGTCCTACCTTTTGACAATTATAGCACGATCGGTCCTTCTTGCTTCTGTTCGAATCGTTCTTACGCCGCTGGGGTTGATTTCCTCGCTCCGCGCCACTGTAGAATGCTTCTTCATCTCTCACGCTCCGTGGTCCATGCTTCACCTTCACGTCTTGAAGGATTTTCGCTTTCACTGCGTCCGCCTTCAAAGCTTGCCCAGACGCTTCCAAACCCATCACCATCGGGGCGTAGTATTTAGGCATTCCCATCAACAACAGCGAAGCCAGCCACTCATCAGCAACAGGGAAATTGATTTCGGCAAGTTTGTGGCTTGTACAGAAGAGGCCACGTAGGCTTCCGTACTGTCGTAATTCTTCAATCGTATCGATGTCAACTGCTGCAACAAACCAATCCTTCGATAAATTCCATCATCTTGAAATGCAGACTTCAACTTGTTCCAGGCTTCTTGCGCGTCCTTCGCATCCATGAACAGGCTGTAGTTTGTCTTTTCGAGACTTAAACAAATTGTTGATAACGCCCGCATCTGGATATCTTCATCGGCGACTTGACCTTCCTTCGGCATTACTGCGCACCAGGAGCATTCGCGTATTAACGTCATCTTCATGGCGAACGCCCATGGCACGTAATTCTCCCGGCCTTTTAGCTTTTCGATCGCTAGAGATACTCCGCTGCCGCCAGTCGCACGAACCACTCTTAGATCCAAAGTACCTCCTGTTCTTGATCCAGACGGAGCTGCGCTCTAACCAGCATCTCCAGATTCTCTGCTGTTAGCGCCGGAAAATATCTTCACTAGTAATTAGTTCTTCTGATCTTCGAATTTTCGTTATGGCCGATGGTCTGGGCCCATAGCCTATCGTAGAAGTAAAACACGTCTGTTCGGTTTGAACGTTGGAAACTGAATGAAAAGATTTATTATTTACCCTAACAAACAAACTTCAGTTGCTAAGGTCGTCATGGATTACTTGATGCTAACACTTCTCATACAGGAAATTTGTACATAAAGTATTTTCGTCATACACGGCAGAAGCGCTAAGTTAACAACTGTGGAAATGTCCAAAGAACACTAACGCAACAACAGTAAAATTATCGATAGGTTTAGGACTGACTAACCACTCTCAATGTACATAGGGTAACAGTCGAATTGTGGACTCCTAGAGGGCATTAGATGGAATTAAGGTCAAAATTAAACAGATTCAGAGGGTGTTTCATTTATCTATCTATCTATCTATCTATCTATCTATCTATCTATCTATCTATCTATCTTTTTTTCTAGGAGTCCAAAAGTCTTCTAAAGACGCTGTGTAGGATTGACATGTGCGCAAATATTATAGTTCTTTAAAATCTTTGATGTGCGCCTACCCACTTAAAACACTCTCCTAGCTCACCTTAAATTCTCCTTCGGAACCACCATACAGTATTTCTTCGGAGGGGAGGCGTTATGTGCCTTATGCACCATCATCAATTTGTTATTCTACAATTACCCAGTTAACCAGTGATAGTATAAGCTGTTGAATAAGATGTTAAAGTGGAGGCGATATGCGTACATTTTACATGTATCTAAATGCACGCATATGACCTCCACTTTATCATCCTATGCAGCATTTTATACGATTACTAATTTTCTAATTTTGCTGAGCCCTTAGGGTCTCGTCATACCGAGCCCTTTGGCTCCCTCCATGCCGATCCCTTCGGGTCCTGTTATTTTATATTACCAACGGTTTTACACAGCTAAGACAGGGTTTTGTCCGAATCATCCGGTGCGCAAACCCGCCCGGAGGCAGACTTCTACGCCTTACGTACAATATGAACCTACCGGTAGGGTTCCGAAGTCACTCCCGCGATGCCAGTGGACCCTAGCGTCCGGTTCATTGGCGCTCCAAACGACGCAGACCGGTGCTACGACGCGTTTTAGTCGTCTAACCCCTGGCGGTGTGTCTAGCCTACTCCGCCAGAGAGTTGCCCGACGAAGGAATATCTCCCGAAACCGATCGTTTTTCCTCCCGTCAACTTCGCTGCAGTGCTGACATGATCTGAACTACAGTCCTGTTCACCGCGTTCCATTTTTCTTCGTCACTGCTCATACGTTCGACGATATTGTCCACATTTACATCGGCGCCGACAATGGCTGCCATTGCTCCTCGCGGGCGCTTGAAGATGACGTGTTCCGGTGTTTCTTCTGTGTCCCGACCATTCAGGACTTCTCCGTGTGCTCTGGTGATCAACATCGTCAGGTTGGGAATGAGGCGCTGCCATTC
This sequence comes from Aedes albopictus, assembly GCF_035046485.1. Taxonomy (NCBI): domain Eukaryota; kingdom Metazoa; phylum Arthropoda; class Insecta; order Diptera; family Culicidae; genus Aedes; species Aedes albopictus. The sequence goes on from NC_085136.1 coordinate 16,331,242, forward strand.
GCAGCGTTATATCACTGCTGCTACCACTTGGATAGTGTGCTGTCTCGCGCTCTCTTCTGAACTCCTGTCGGTCCCACTTTGAGTCGACCAACCATGGATTCTTGCATGCTGCACTGTCTTCCGGTTACTGATGATCGCCAGCTCGGTCTTGTGGTGAGCTAGCGATAGCTTCCTGCTGCGCATCCACTCTTCCACAGCGCCTACCGCCTCCGTGACCAATACTTCAACCTCTTCTCGTGACTCGCCGATCACTAGCAGCACCACATCGCCCGTGACGCCAACAATCTTCAGTCCTCTGGAAAGCTTCAGCTTTAGGACCTCGTCATGCATAGCATTTCAAGGGGTTGGGTCCAATATGGATCCCTGTGGAACGCCCGCATTAATAGCCACACTCCTCTTCCGGCGTCTGTCTCGTAGGTAAGTGTGCGATTCTGGAAACAGCTTTGTAGGAATCGGCGATTGCTACGCCGCTAGCACCGTTGAAGGCATCCAGGGTGAGCACCGCGCAGTATCGGTTTCCTCTTCGCTGTTGCGCTGTATCTATAGCATCCACAACAGTTCTGATGGCCTCTACTGTAGACCTGCCTTTCCGGAATCCAACCGGATAGACCGGTCTCGCACTCCGTGTACTCCGTCAGCCTGTTTAGGACTACTCTTTCCAGCAATTTTCCAACAGTATCCAACAGGCATATTGTCAACTTTTAGTACCTAGTCAATGCCACCTTCGTGCCAGAAGGCCCGTTTCTATGCGGATGGACATCTGGACTTCTCCTAGCTCACACTGCATGGCTAAATCTTCTTCTTTCTCTGATGTGCGTCTGATTTGCTGCACGTATTCCTCTAGCTCCTTCTGGAGTTCGACGGGCTTCCCGGATAAAAACTAACCATAGGGTGTTTGGTGAAAACCATTCCTGCACCATACAGTGTACCAGCTACAATAATGTATATTGTAATGAAATGGTTCGCTAAAAGCTTTGCACATTGTAGCTACTATACATTTACTTACGATTTTTTTGTAACAATATATTATACTGCTTTTCTTACGTTTGAACCATTCCTTTTTCTGAAATATTATTTATCCGTGCATTTTTAATTATTTATTCAGTTTTAGATTTTTTTCGTGCTTTGTTTTGTTGATGTTTGTGACTTTTTTGATGCAAAGGAAAGGAAAGAAAAAAAGTGTATAAGTTGAAACATCAATTTGAAGTCTATAAAATGTTTATATAAGTAGTAAACCAGATGTCTTTAAGAACTGCAGATCCAAGAGATATGGCGGGCTAGGTATGTAGAGTGCGATGAGAGGAATACGATTTACGAACTTTATCTTTGATGTAGAGCCATCTTTAACATATGGACTGGACTGAACACTGAAAGAACTTCTAGTATAGGTTCGTCTGTGGGTTCGCTTTTTAACCTAACTTATACTTGAATCGAACTTGACAGTTTTCTCATGAGTTGTTATGTATTTCCCCGTGTATTTCAAACATTAGTCAAACTGGAGCCTCAATATTGCAATAACAGTTAAGCACGGTGTAATAATACTTCCCAAGTAACACAGAAAACATCTTTTAAAAATAGATTCAAAAAACTAGGAGTGTGTAATGTCTGAGACATAACCGCAATGTTGACGTAGGACAAAGACTGGAACGAGATTCCGACTTTTATATTGTGCGTTTAGCACTAAATTGATTTCCGAAAAAACTTCATTGACTTCCGCTGCCTTTCCTATACGTTAAACATAACGTCGGAAGTAGTGCGCTGTATAGAAAACCAGATTTACTGTACAGCGCACTACTTCCGACGTTATGTTTAACGCATAGGAAAGGCAGCGGAAGTCAATGAAGTTTTTTCGGAAATCAATTTAGTGCTAAACGCACAATATTTCCATAATACAATGTTTGTTGTTATGACAATACAAATGGTGGACTGATGTGTTGAGTAAAGTTGTTGTGTGATCGCTTTCGCTGAACGCATTCATAACCCAACAAACATTTTTGCTGTATCACACTTAAATTCAGAAATTGATCTCGGTAAACGGTTTACCGAGAACCCAACAGCTGATATCTCGGTAAAATATTTACTGATTTTCGGTAAAAATTTTACCGAGATTTGGGTAAACCATTACCGAGTTTCGATGAACTTTGCCGAGATCTCGGTAAAAAGTTTGATTACCGAGATCTTGGCAAAGTTTTAACGACATCTCGGTAAAACTTTTACCGAGATTCAGTGAAAATTACTACCGGATTCTCGGCTGTTGGATTCTCGGCAATCCGTTTGCTGAGGTCGGCGATTTAATTTAAGTGTGATAAGAGTAAAACAAATCACTCTTAAGCTAACTTTAACTCAAGAAGCTGTTATTCAGCTGGCTCGGTTACTTGGAAAGATGTTGACTAGTTCATGAGTTATTTAGTTTTGAAGAGAAATGGTCAAATTACTGTTCTACGAGAGAATTTTCATCGAGCGGATAAAATTATTAGATAATTGAACGGCATTAGATAGATCTTTTCAACCAAAGTTTAACGTGAAACTCTTCCGACAATGAGCCATTTTATGAAGTGACAACAATGTTGATGATGATATTGGTTTTCACGGGTTATTGGACGCTACCTTCTGTCAAAATTCATTCATAAAATCGGCTCGTAAAATGGACTATACGTTGTTTTCATCCGGGAAGAACATATTAGTGGCCGACTTCACTATTGCTGAACTACCAAGCTTTCAGTCTGTCGCTTTTAATTATCCGAATCATAACTCTTGAGGAATCATTTTCGCTGATCCTGGAAAAGACCGTTTATAAAACGGAAGATTTTGGCAAGGCAACTGCATGAACTCATCACGCAATCCCAAGTAACAATTGCAAGTCACAAACAAGCAAGCTTGCTGAATTATTGCTTAATAATGGTTATGCTGTACACATTACTGTTTAAATGATTTTTCAATTGAGAAAATAGTCAATGTTCGACTTTCCTCATCGGTATCAACAATGATATATTAAAACACTTTTCAAAAGTTTAATAAGAAATTTATTCGACAAGCATTGATTCCTTAACAAAAGAGTTTAACAAAACATTTGTCTGCATCTTATTAAGCTGATGTATCGATAAACATATGCTCCTGAACAATGTGCTTTTCATTTGTCAAATAAACGCCTTCAGCCCGTCATAGTTTGACTCGGAACTTTGTTCGGATTATGGGATAAATCATGGCTAAAACTGTTTAGACAACCAAGTTATTAAAGAACCAATATTTTAAACGAATCACGTTAAATAAAACAGAATAACATTGAGTGTCAAGAGACGTAATCAACTTAAAAATGAGGCATTTATTTATTATTATTAGTCTGTAACAAGATATCTTGTACCTTGATTATTATATTTTTTATCTTCCGCAGCAGTTCGATTGTACGAGACATTTGGATCGATGCATTTGACATTTCAGTGCTGTCGTGTTTACTTAATATTGTTCCCACAGTCACCTAGATAACCAAACAGCATTCATAAATCGACACATTTCAAGTATCCATAAACATCCTTATGCACTATTTATTGAACATAATATCAAGATTCCATGACAAAAGCATAAATAAAAAAAAATGCTCAACGGATCTTCGACTGAGCATGAGTAGATTACCCGAACAGATGCTGTGAATGCACCATGTCCATGACCATGCCGCACCACATATTGCCATACATTTTTAAAGATCGATATTTAATAATAAAAATAAAAACGTATTCATTTCGCAATTAGTACGTCTGGAAACAATATCTTCAATAAGTACCAACACTTTTTGGCCGCATTGGATACAAGTTTTCTCATCGTGCGACAAAAATACTGACAGCGAAATCAGAATGGAAAACACGTGTTTTGGGTTGAACAGCTGTTGAAGTATAAGGCGTTGTTCAGTTGATTACCACGTGCTGTGCTAATTCACCACTGCTGAACACAAGTTCAGGAGTGATCATTATTGAATCATGGGAAGATTATGTTTTGCTTTGGGTGCTACATCTCCCCATCTCTAGGATGGCGCAGATAGGAAGGCATGCGGCTGGCAATCGACAGGTCTCGAGTTCTAATCCGGATTTAGGTAATTTTATATGTAATTCTTATTTCATAATAGGTGTTCTCAACATGAGAGCAAATAATTACTCTCGTGAGAGTTCAACATTTTTGCATTTTATTTATGTTCAGTTATTTTTGTCAATGCTTAATAACAACTTTCTTGTACATTTGTAAAACGCTTTGAACAACAAAAAATTAAGTTGGTACACAACATGATGCTTTAAAACTTCTCCAAATTTGTGTGAACAAAACCCGAACATAGGTTGTACGTGAAAATAGTTCAAATGTTATTCAACATTATGCTGAACTAATTCGTCATAATGTTGCCTGTTAAATGAGTGATTGTTAGTTGGGATGTGATTTTACCCATACTGAATGCGGCCGTTTGCTGTCGTGAATTAGATTCCTGGTGCTGCCACCACGATAGCCGAGAGTCATCGCTGGGTTTGTGTGCTGCTGCCAAGCTGGGAGGTGCAAGGGGAGGTGACATCTCCCTTCTCCTTGACTGATCCAAGGAAAATGACGAAAGATAACAGAGGAAACAGCTGTTATGCCCCTAGATTAGCAGATGAAGCTCCTCCCATTCGGTGGGCTTTCCAGTTTATTCCGTTTGTATGACCCGCCCACATTGTGTCAGACGCTTCAAACGACTAATCAACCGTCATTTGAGACAATTTTTAATCGAACGGATAAACTAATTGAAGTATTGAATAGTTAAGACCATTTTGATTCGATAAATATTAGAATGAAACAATGTTCCAGGCACATTTGTACGAATAAGATAATGCGTTGCTAAATTTCGTGTAGAAAGATTAGTGATCGATTTTGCTGTTGCTGAGCCACCAAGCATTCTACCATTCACTTTTCGAATGCACTACACTTTTACCGATCGATGGAAAATATCCGAAAATTATCCGGTTCATAACTCTTAAGGAATAATTTTCTCTGGTCCTGAAAAGGTCCGTTCAAATAACGGTTGATTTTAGAAAGACAATTGAAAATTATCCGCACTGAATGCGGGAAGCCATCGAAAACTGCCGCCGCCTGCTGCCGTGAATGAGATTCCTGGTTCTATCAGATAGATAGTCGAGAGTCGTCGCTGAGTTGGTGCGCAGCTTACCCAGCTGCGGAGGTAACTTCCATTGCCGGGCCCACCGCAGCCGTGATCAGTGGATGAGATTCCTTCCTGGTGCTATCACTCGTCAAAGTTGACGTGCTGCTGCGCAGCCGTGGACGTGATATCCACCTCCACCCTCCCTGACTGATCCAATGAAAATGACGAAAGAAATCAGAGGGAACAGCTTTTATGTACCTAGATTGGCAGATGAAGCTCCTCCCATTCGGCTGGCTTTCCAGTTTATTTCGATTGCATGACCCGCCCCGCATGCTCCGGACGCACAAACGATTTTTAACCAAGAAATGAGAGAAATTTTCATTTAACAAAATAAAGTAACCAAAATATAAAAACATTTAGATCATTTTAATTCGAAAAATGCTAGAATTAAACAAGGGATCATCCTTAAATTAAGGCACACAAAAATTAGTCATTTTCAACCCCTTCTCATCACTATGTCACACTTTTTGTATGAGACCTCTGAAATTTTTGTATGGGTCGTCACACTTTGCTGACCCCTCCTTTAAACGTGACGTAACTTCTGGACGCTCCCCAATGTTTCACGAAAAATGGTTCTGATAGAACAATGCGTTGCTAAATTCTGGGTGGAACGATTAGTGGCCGGAATTCAATCTTTCATTTTTCGATTGAACCACACTTTTCTCGATTAATGGAATGCAATCATCTGATTTACAACTCTTGAGGAATTATTTTCGGTGGTCCTGAAAAGGACCGTTTGATTAATTGACGATTTAAGGAACGAAAACTGGTACGCCGCTTTCTGTCATGGATGAGATTCCTGGTGCTATCCGCACGATTGCCGAGAGTTGCGGCTGGGTTGATGTGCCACTGCTCAGCTGCGGAGGTGACATCCGCCAAAGAATAAGAATATCAAGAATGCTCACTCCGCTGACGCTCGAGGGGACACTACCGCTGCGCTATCTGCGGATGAAAGTTCAACCATCATGCGGTAGTGTGCGTTACTGATTGTATGCGGATACCAAAACATACGCACACCCTCTTCTCTTATGACAAATCACGAACACTGTTACAGAGAGCTTCCACTTTGACACGCTTAGAGAGCGCCACTTGTCTTGTCGCTTGACGGTTCCATAGAAAAAGGCAAGAGATGGCATTCTTTCTATTTTTATTCTTTGCATCCACCCTGCCTGACTGATCCAACGAAAATGACGAAAGAAATCAGAGGGAACAGCTTTTATGTCCCTAGATTGGCAGATGAAGCTCCTCCCATTCGGCTGGCTTTCCAGTTTATTTTGTTTGCATGTCCCGCCCCGCATGCACCAGATGCTTGAAACGGTTAATCAACCGAGAAATGAGAAAATTTTCATTTAACGAATAAAGTAACCAAAATATTGGAAGATTTAGATTATTTTAATTCGAAAAATGGTTAAATTAAACAATGTTTCACGAAAAATGGTCTGGGTGGGATAAAGCGTTGCTAAATTCCTGGTGGAATCATTAGTGGTCGGCATCATTATTGTTGCGGGGCCACCAAGCATACAATTTTTCACTTTTCGGTTGCACCACACTTTTACCGAGCGATGGAATGAAATAATTATCTGATTCACAACTCTTGAGGAATAATTTTTTATGGTCCTGAAAAGAACCGTTTGAATATTGAACGATTTCAGACAGAAAATTGACATGAATTAATCATGCCACACAATGCATGTTAGATTTCTCTGTGCTGAATGCTGAACGCCGTCGAAAATTGGCCCGCCGCTTGCTGCCGTGGATGAGATTTGTGATCGCCTTCACTGTTGCTGAATCACCACCAAGAATTCAATCTTTCACTATTTGGTTTCACTACACTTTCTCGGTCGATGCAGGAAATTTATCCAATTAACTCTCTAGGAAGCATTTTCGATGGTTCTGAAAAGAACCGTTTAAATTATGGACGGTTTTAGGAAGAAATTGAAATCAATTCATCATGCCACCCAATGCGCATTGATTTTATTAGCGCTGAATGCTGGACGCCGTTGAGAATTTGCCTGCCGCTTGCTGACCTGGACGTTCTTCCTGATGCTATCAGCAATGCGCCGCCGTCAATCAATCCGCGACCCGCTCCGAGGAAAAGCGACGGAACTAGCAAATTCGTTGTGGCGGATCTTTCTTTGGTAGATTTTGCTGCTGCCTCTGCCACCACCGCTAAGCAATCGATGAAAAGTATTCCTTCCTTGGTCTGTCGCGTTAGACGGTTAGAAGGCGAATGTGCAATAGCTTCCTTGTCGACAACCACCAACGCCGAGCCGACACGGCCGTCAAAGAATACGCAAACGAAGAAAGTGGGCAGCTCCCGTTCGATGCGTTCACCTCGAGACGACAAAGACAAATGAGGGAAGATGCCAAGAAGCAGTAGCTTTTATATTCGACGGGAGTGCTCCAAAATGTGCTCGATCGTGATTGGCTGGAATAAACATGGGTTCACTTTTCCCAATTTTTCAATAGTTTGATATTGAAAAACAGCTAATGTTATTATTTGACATAATTGGTGTAAAGATTTGCAATCGATTGGTGCCAAAATTTTGAAAATTCAACAAGAAATGGCTGAGTTATTAAAGCTCAAAATCTCCACTTTAAACGTAACGCGGCCGATTTCTGAAAATTTAGAATGACACCCGGTATAGAAAAGAGAGACGTAGTCCTACGTCAAAAGATGTATTATAAATGGATTATAAGCGAGAATAAAAACATCTTTAGTTGAAAATATGTTCTAACTAAGTATAGCGACAACAAACTCATGCATGATGCCATCAACATTTTTGGAAGTTAATTTTACGTTTAAAATACTTGAAAAACACATGTTAGGAGTATAGATAGTAGAGTAAACATAGATCCGCTAAGATGAATCCGTTGTATCCAAACGAACTGTCAATATCTGTATCCAAACGAGCATGACGTCACGATTTGGACAACATCAATGGAACGCATGACGTCATATTCAATCGTCGCACTTTTGAAAATTACTACTTACACGCTTGAAACATTTTAGTCAGCGGTGTCCGCGAATCTATGTTTACTCTACTATCTATAGTTAGGAGTATTATCGTTTTCGTTTCTAATGACATGTATCGTGAAACATCATTCAACCCAAATTTTTACTCGATGGTAAAACATGTTATATTAACGTTGCAAGAACGTTAATGATACTAATATTTCATCCGTAACCATTCCTAATTTATCACCATCACTTCATCAACACAAGGGAATTTGAGCTTAGCGGAACTTATTGTTCATGCTCTGCTCTAATATTTGCTGACCATAATTTGCGGAAAAACATCATTATTGAACTGCTATAGATAATAAAGTTGAGCACACGTAGTAACGCACATAATAGAGCTTGGAAAGTTGAATATTTTGACATCAACATTGTGGCGTTGATCGCAAATTTACCAAGCAAATCACTCGATGCCAGGAGTTTGTTTGAACTCATCTACTTACCTGGAGCATACTTCTTTCGTTTGTTTACCTGTAGAATAATTTCCACTCAGAAATCCTAAGAAAAACATCCCAATATTCGTCAAACTGAGTTCGCAAGATTGACAACAAATCCGTTTGTTTTGGTTTTACAATAGCTGCCTTTCATATATCATTTTGTTATATTATTGTTCAAACAAAGTATGCAGCACTAGAAAAAAACATCTCCTAACTGCGTATTATAGCTTCTTCAGCTGGTTGTTTAAAATACATCAAAATGATGTTATTTCAAAGTATTTTGGTAACAAACGCAGCAACATGTTATTAAGATGTTTAAAAGGCGTTGTTTAAACGTATTACAGTCAAATCTTCCTTTCTTTCGCGATCAATCACGACTTCGAGTTAAAACTACAGTGCTCACTAAAAAAACACATACATTTTCACATTAAATGCAAAGTATTCCAGAAATTGTTTGTTATATTGTTAGAGACACTAAATTAAGAAATTGTTTTTAATTTATATTTAAAAAAAATCACCTAATAAATAATGTTATTGGAAATATTTTCTTTTTCGACATTGTTGGACGGCACTGTATTAGAATGCCACCATGTTGCCTACATCGTAAACTTGATTGAAAAGTATTCGAAATGTTAAAAAACTAGCTGAATATTTGTAGGATTAACCATATGATTGAAAGCGCATGAATTCATGGTCACTGAAAACTATTATTTCACCATAAATCTGGGATCGCACAGAAAACACAGAACATTTGACCACGGTACTGGGCAATGAACAGCATGATTATTTCATAAATTTTCGGAGGTTTCATAATAATGTTTGGTCATCAGCATTTCGTAAGGGGTAGCTGAAAGTTTTTTAGACTGGAGCTGTCAGATATTATTGCTTAGTATGCATTTGGTAATAACTTACTTCCTGCTAACATGATCACCAACCGAAAGTATTGACGATGTTTTTGGATACTTCTCGAATACATAATGTATGTTCTGACGATGTATTGAAAAACATCTTTTATAACATGAAAGATGTTATATAATCCGCCATTTTTTGCGCTTTTTCGGTGATATAAGTGTATGAATTTTAGTTTTTTGTATTCGTGATCTAACATGGGGATTTGTATAGAGCGTGTATTTTATACATTTATATAACAAAACGTGTTACTTGGGTTATGTACCTCTTCACCCACTTCATGCAACTACATTAGTGGTCTAATAATACTTAGCGCGCTCGGCATAGTTCCATCATGCCGCTCAAAGTGTTGCCACAAATAATGCTTAGTTTGCAAAACCCGGTTATCTGGCTGGTGGGGCATGGGAGCCTAAGCTTCAACTGTTAATGCAATCAGAGACTACTCAGACTTAGACGTGGGCGATCCAATATATGAAGGGTTATCCAAAACGCTCTGGAAAATTTCCAAAGCGCATTCTTGTAATGCTACTAGCATTACTAGCCTAAGATGCCATTAACAGGAGGAGAATGGCAAGATAATATAACATTATATGGTTTATGTAATGTAAAACAATACGACATAACAAAAGAGAACCATTTTAAATCCATTTGATTAAATGTATAACCAGTAGTGAAATTACAATTAAAAACAATATATTTACGGTACATTTTATTGTTTGAAACCATACGTGTACCATACAATGTACGGTATATTAAAACCCACGTATCAGTATTTAGAACAATTCATTTACAATATAATGTATGGTTTTGCAAAAATATATATATGGAGAAAAATATTTTTTATATTTTTACGATACTTAACAACCCGTATAGTATAATGTAAAAATCTTATTTACAATTTACTGTATGGTGTTTACATTACATCTAATTGTTTTTGTATTTTTTATTTTTACAGTAGTGTCTATTGTAAAAATATAATTCTTAATAGTACTGTTACAATACAACGTTCGGTTTTTCTACTGTATTTTTTATTCGGGTACACACAACAATATCACTCTCGATCATCAAAGACAAGTGGCGTATCATTTCCCAGCACCAGCCCTACAGAAAAGTTTGGAAACATTGGTACTTGAAAAAAATTCGCCGTTACATGGGAAAATTCCAGTCCATCATGGCCATTTTTCACCACATCTATTATGCACTCTTCGATCGCTGCCCTGTATTGCCATTTGACTGTGAAATTGGCAGCCGTTGTTGGTTGTTGGTGTGGTTTCGATACGCCGCCCTCTGGGCCACGATGAATGCAATGCGTCGCGACCACATAAAAGTGTGGAGATGTTGAACGTGTCGTTTACATTTTTATTGTACAATTTCTATCATTCAACGGCAAACGAATACTGTAATTGAAAACCTTATAAACTCATCATCAAATAAATCAGAAATTCCAGTACTGATCGCACATAAGACAACTATTGATTTGGTCTTTCATCTTGCCAACGCACACAGCACACTATGATCGAAGTGTAAAACCTGCGAAACCTTCGGTACAATTTACATGGAACCGAGCCCCGAATTCTTCACTCCTGTTGAACCAATCTTAGCAATCTATGTTGATTGAAGGTTTCAAAGTTACCATGGTACAAGCCTCTATAGTCTAGTGCTTCATTAAGCTTGCCCGCCGCTAGTGCTACTAGCTGTCTAACGCATTACCACTAGATATGTACGTATGAACCTCGAAGTCCTCAAGATGCGCCAATAGTTGAAATGGACCACATACCGAAGGTTGGGGTTAGGGGTAAATGGGGTAACATGACCAATACCAGAAATTTATGAAATTGTTCCCAATATGAAATTTTAATGAACATGAAAGCCGACTTGCTGCAATAGGGAGGATCACTAGAAGCATATTTTTACTTGACTAAATCTTGAGGTACACCACTCGACTCACCCCTGCCTAAATATGCAAAAAAGCTCTAAATTTAACCTGACCTTTCCATTACCGTTCCGTGACCAGATGGAATTGGACAATGCGAAAGATCGAAAGAGGGCATAAAAACAACAACGCTGCTCCGATCGAGTGATCGTTGTTCGGTTATACAACATCCGTGTAACCTAAGTATAGGGACTAAATAGCAGAAATGATCAATGGATCGATCACATCGCACCGTTTGTAAAATAGGTAGTTTTCCATTCTAAGAAACCTCTCGAAGGAATCCTTGAGAACATCAGGCGACCGCCACCGACGACCCAACCCAACCCAGGAAGTCTGCGAACTGTTAAGATAAATGATCACCTCGCGATCGTCGCTAGGTAGATACTTGCTTCAAGGTCGTTGGCGTTCAATGGCCATCTTGAAGAACCACCAGCGGATCGCAAAAGAAAGATGCGTGCATTGCGCAGAGGCGTCCATGCGCGGTCACTTTACCTACCGGACCGCAATCGCAGTTGGCAATGATCGACGACGGCTACTAACGAGCTGCACATTCTAGCTAAGCAACCCGTTTGCGCAGATTTTGACATTCAAGCCTACTTGGTTCGCACGTACGTCTCATTTCGCTGCTTCGATGGTTCTACAGCATCTTTCGAACGATGTGCGTTTTTCTAGTGGAGTGGAGATTTCATAACAATGCTCAAATATTTGTCGTGACCAATGACAACCATTATCATCGACCGACAACAACAGCCACCTGCCTGCCTGCCGCAGCCTCAGCCGCAGCCGCCCATGATGGTTCGATCTTTTCTTTCGGTTCATCATCCTCTTCTTGGGGATGATGGTTCGTTGGTTCATGTGTGTTATGATGGTGCCGTGGCACCACTTCTAAGTCGGTCCATCTCGTTCGGATTTGACACAGTTTAATTTAATAAAGTAGCTCCCCCTTTGGTCGCATCTTGCATCACACGTATGGATTATGAAGATGCGGCCTCTTCTTTAGTTGGTGAAGAAAAGATTGATCCTCCTAGTTATTTTTCGTGGAATAGGTTTAAGCATACTTTTTAACTTACTTACTCATTTACTTGTTAACTTACTCGCTTACTTACCTACTTCTTCACTTACTAACCAACTTACATACTTTCTTATTTTCTTTCCTACTTTCTTACTTTCTTACTTTCATACTTTCTTACTATCTTACTTTCTTACTTTCTTACTTTCTTACTTTCTTACTTTCTTACTTTCTTACTTTCTTACTTTCTTACTTTCTTACTTTCTTACTTTCTTACTTTCTTACTTTCTTACTTTCTTACTTTCTTACTTTCTTACTTTCTTACTTTCTTACTTTCTTACTTTCTTACTTTCTTACTTTCTTACTTTCTTACTTTCTTACTTTCTTACTTTCTTACTTTCTTACTTTCTTACTTTCTTACTTTCTTACTTTCTTACTTTCTTACTTTCTTACTTTCTTACTTTCTTACTTTCTTACTTTCTTACTTTCTTACTTTCTTACTTTCTTACTTTCTTACTTTCTTACTTTCTTACTTTCTTACTTTCTTATTTTCTTACTTTCTTACTTTCTTACTTTCTTACTTTCTTACTTTCTTACTTTCTTACTTTCTTACTTTCTTACTTTCTTACTTTCTTACTTTCTTACTTTCTTACTTTCTTACTTTCTTACTTTCTTACTTTCTTACTTTCTTACTTTCTTACTTTCTTACTTTCTTACTTTCTTACTTTCTTACTTTCTTACTTTCTTACTTTCTTACTTTCTTATTTTCTTACTTTCTTACTTTCTTACTCTTTCACTTATTTACTTACTTACTTACTTATTTTTTCACCGCTTTCACATGATACCAACTACCTTCAATATACCCAGAAACGTACCCACAAAGGCCCAAAACCCGTCTTTCGACTTTTGGGGGCCGATCCGATTTGGCTTGTATCGTTCGCACAATGGGGTTTTCTCTTGGTGTTGTTACTTGGTTGGTTTCGTCTTCCCGGGGTCAGGCAGCAGCAGCAACATTGTAGTGGTTATTAGCATCATCATTTGATGCGGAGGACCTGATGAATGGTGCTAATCAAATTCATCGGCCATGGTGTTCGGTGCGTACTGGGGGATGACCGACCGGATTGACAATTCACCCACTGTTTGCTGTGGGTTAATACTTACGATATGCGCAAGTGAATTCGGTTTTAGTTTAGGCGTACGCTTGGAAGAAAGACTGCTTTTATTACAAGTGACTGACTGACTGACTGACTGACTGACTGACTGACTGACTGACTGACTGACTGACTGACTGACTGACTGACTGACTGACTGACTGACTGACTGACTGACTGACTGACTGACTGACTGACTGACTGACTGACTGACTGACTGACTGACTGACTGACTGACTGACTGACTGACTGACTGACTGACTGACTGACTGACTGACTGACTGACTGACTGACTGACTGACTGACTGACTGACTGACTGACTGACTGACTGACTGACTGACTGACTGACTGACTGACTGACTGACTGACTGACTGACTGACTGACTGACTGACTGACTGACTGACTGACTGACTGACTGACTGACTGACTGACTGACTGACTGACTGACTGACTGACTGACTGACTGACTGACTGACTGACTGACTGACTGACTGACTGACTGACTGACTGACTGACTGACTGACTGACTGACTGACTGACTGACTGACTGACTGACTGACTGACTGACTGACTGACTGACTGACTGACTGACTGACTGACTGACTGACTGACTGACTGACTGACTGACTGACTGACTGACTGACTGACTGACTGACTGACTGACTGACTGACTGACTGACTGACTGACTGACTGACTGACTGACTGACTGACTGACTGACTGACTGACTGACTGACTGACTGACTGACTGACTGACTGACTGACTGACTGACTGACTGACTGACTGACTGACTGACTGACTGGTTCCACTGTCCATGACTGACCAAGAGCTTGAAAGCTTCTTCATTCCTAAGAGCTTGAAAACTTTTTCCCAGAAGCTTGGACGCTTCTTCCCAGAAGCTTGGACGCTTATTCCGCAGAAGCTTGGAAGCTTCTTCCGCAGAAGCTTGGACGCATCTTCCCAGGAGCTTGTACGCTTCTTTCGCAGAAGCTTGGACGCTTCTTCCACAGAAGCTTGGACGCTTCTTCCACAGTAGCTTGGACGCTTCTTCCTAGAAGTTTGGACGCTTTTTCCCAGAAGCTTGGACGCTTCTTCCACAGAAGCTTGGACGCTTCTTCCGCAGAAGCTTGGACGCTTCTTCCGCAGAAGCTTGGACGCTTCTTCCGCAGAAGCTTGGACGCTTCTTCCGCAGAAGGTTGGAAGCTTCTTCCGCAGAAGCTTGGAAGCTTCTTCCGCAGAAGCTTGGAAGCTTCTTCCGCAGAAGCTTGGAAGCTTCTTCCGCAGAAGCTTGGACGCTTCTTCCGCAGAAGCTTGGACTTTCGCAGAGGCTTGGAAGCTTCTTCCGCAGAAGCTTGGAAGCTTCTTCCGCAGAAACTTGGATTTTCCGCAGAAGCTTGGAAGCTTCTTCCGCAGAAGCTTGGAAGCTTCTTCCGTAGAAACTTGCTTGGAAGCTTCTTCCGCAGAAGCTTGGAAGCTTCTTCCGCAGAAGCTTGGAAGCTTCTTCCGCAGAGGCTTGGAAGCTTCTTCCGCAGAAGCTTGGAAGCTTCTTCCGCAGAAGCTTGGAAGCTTCTTCCGCAGAAGCTTGGAAGCTTCTTTCGCAGAAGCTTGGAAGTTTCTTCCGCAGAAGCTTGGAAGCTTCTTCCGCAGAAGCTTGGACGCTTCTTCCGCAGAAGCTTGGACTTTCGCAGAGGCTTGGAAGCTTCTTCCGCAGAAGCTTGGAAGCTTCTTCCGTAGAAACTTGCTTGGAAGCTTCTTCCGCAGAAGCTTGGAAGCTTCTTCCGCAGAAGCTTAGAAGCTTCTTCCGCAGAAACTTGAACGCTTCTTCCGCTGAAGCATGGACGCTTCTTTCCAGAAGCTTGGAAGCTTCTTCTGCAAAAGCTTGGACGCTTCTTCCGCAGAAGCTTGGAAGCTTCTTCCGCAGAAGCTTGGAAGCTTCTTCCGCAGAAGCTTGGAAACTTCTTCCGCAGAAGCTTATAAGCTTCTTCCGCAGAAGCTTGGAAGCTTCTTCCGCAGAAGCTTAGAAACTTCTTCCGCAGAAACTTGAACGCTTCTTCCGCTGAAGCATGGACGCTTCTTTCCAGAAGCTTGGAAGCTTCTTCTGCAAAAGCTTGGACGCTTCTTCCGCAGAAGCTTGGAAGCTTCTTCCGCAGAAGCTTGAACGCTTCTTTTAAGAAGCTTGGAAGCTTCTTCCGCACAAGCTTGGAAACTTCTTCCGCACCACAGAAGCTTGGAAGCTTCTTCCGCAGAAGCTTGGAAGCTTCTTCCGCAGAAGCTTGTAATCTTCTTCCGCAGAAGCTTAGAAGCTTCCTCCGCAGAAGCTAGAACGCTTCTACCGCAGAAGCTTAGAAGCTTCATCCGCAGAAGCTTGGAAGCTTCTTCCGCAGAAGCTTGGAAGCTTCTTCCGCAGAGGCTTGGAAGCTTCTTCCGCAGAAGCTTGGATGCTTCTTCCTAGAAGCTTCAACGCTTCTTTCGCAGAAGCTTGGAAGCTTCTTCCGCAGAAGCTTGGAAGCTTCTTCCGCAGAAGCTTGAACGCTTCTTCCGCAGATGCTTTGACGCTTCTTTCCAGAAGCTTGGAAACGATCTGGCAGCCGCAGGACCTCCTCGTAGCTGGCCGGATCATCATCCCCATGTAACATGTTGATGGCAAATTAGTCTTGTAGATGCTTTCAGAACCCTCATAAAACCCTGAGAGAGAGGAGACAGCTCACTGACAGCCACGATGTTTACATTTCTTCTTCTTACTTGTTTGTATAGGTTTGTACAACTTTGGGCGCCGCACAATGGTTTGAAAATATAAAATTGGTCAAAAATGATTTTCATATTGAGTTCGCTGCTACAAACCATGAACAATTAATGGATTCGTTGCGCTGGTTTGGGAAAACTGACCATCATTATTTTATCTTTTTTAATTACAAAGAACGGAGCCGTATTTTAAAAAGAAATTTTGGAAATTTGACCACCTTACACCATCAATGTGTGATTTTCAGTTGGGTTCACGGTGACAGTTTGTGACAGGTCCTCCTTGACATTAAGTAGCACGCAATCGAAGCCAGCTGTCTCCTCTCTCTCAGATAAAACCCAATACCTTTTTATGATTGACAGATTTTATTATGGTTGAGGTGCACCAGCCCCAGGTTCAACTTATTGCTGGTCCATGCCTCTTCCGGCGCTTTGTCTTCCACGCAACGTTCAAGACATCGGTTGACCACTTGGGCTACAGTCGAAAATAACGGTATTTCCTTTCGTGCAGATATCACTCAGCAATAACAAATTCGTTGCCATATCCGAGACTTTCAGCCTTCCGCTGAAATCAATTCATCCATCGGTGCTATCCAATACGACGGAACCCTTCGCTATGATCTGCATGCTGGTATTGTTCGCCGTTCAAACGGCTTTACCCACCGCTCAGCTGGCTTGCATCTCCTGGGATCATGCTTGCTGTACAAAGCACCTTCGTTACAGTTTGATCTAGGCGTCTTGGGCAAAACTTTCAATTTGACTGCGTCCGCCATCAGGCCGATACCAGACGCCTCAAGTCCCATTATCATAGGCTCGTGATGTTCCGTCTGGTAACCCCATCATTAGCATCGTCGCCTTCCAGCAATCGTCCACCTTGAATCCCATCGAGGCTAGTTTGTGGTTTGTGCCCATCAAGGTAGGCTTCGACGGATTGACAGCTGACAAGCCGTATTGAAGTGAACTTCCTTAGCAACCAAGTTAGCAACCCAATTTTCCTTGTCAGGCCGCTTTTTTGAAAGGCTGATTCGAGCTTCTTCTAGGTCGCTCACGCATCCGCCGCATCCAACACCAAACTGAAATTGAAGCTATCCAGACTCAGATGCTAGTGAGCGCCCGTTGCTTCAGGTCCTCCGTCACCAACGCTTGAGCTTCGACGGTTTCGGCACCGACGGCTTCCCAACATCCTTCGTGAATGAGAATCATCCGCATCGCAAACGCCCATGTTGTATAGTTCCCCGTGCCGCGTAGCTTCTCGATGGTCGGAAGCTCGAGCACTTCTTGCGTCAGCTGCGGTTCTTTCGTTTTCTCCACTTCAGGTAGCAACGTGATTCAGCGAAATTTCTACTTCGGATGTACTTCTTGAGATTACTTGAGGTTCAAAAAATTTCCGACTACGGTCCTCTTGCTCTCTGTCGAGTAACCTATAGCAGAGCAACTAGTAAAACGACTGGCTTCGTTGAACACTAGCAATGGAATGAAATTTTGTTGACTGTCCTGGTAACTAATGACAAGTTCATAACGATGCAAACAACAGAGCTACTATGATCGCAACAGTGCGACGCTTGACGAATCGAAATCAAGTGTACAGGGCGACTGGAAGCGATTGGCCCAGGGACGTTACCAGGCTAATGCCCCATTCGGCGTAGACTCACCGCTTCGAATTCTAGACCATCAAATGTAAATAGTCACATGAGCATGCCCGCTTGAAATGCGAATCAGCAAATGTCAAATTGGCGGTGATTGTCATGTCATCTCTTGTTAGTCTTATCTCAGAATTTATTGGCAGATAGTAATTAGTGATTTTAAAACATGTATTGATGATCGGACTCTTGAAACCAAAGTCAACTTTTCATTCATCCTCTTGATATGTATTTATTTGTATTCTATGGCACGGAATTCGACCTATATATTCTAGTATGTACTGTACATTTCGCGTAGCGCTTTCAGCTACATTTAGTGCTGAGTGCTTGCTTGTATCTTACTAAGGGTTAGTCAAAACCTACAAAATTTCCAACTACTAGCTTTCATACATTTTTGGTTGTATTTACAAATTGTTACTTAACCATAACGCTAGACTACTGGTGGTGATGCAGCAGCTGCGGGTGGACATTTTGCCCCTGGAAGTGGCCATTACTGAACGATCCCGCTCCAGCTTGCGCGTAGCTATGTGCCGACGCAGACGAGCTCGCCGACGCTCCCGAAGAAGCTCCTCCAAACTCGTGCCGGAGAGCAACATTCTCGTGCTGGAAGTTGTTGATGATCTGCTGGTTGACGTTGCCGACATCGCGTTGCTCCTCCTGGACTTGGTGTCCCAGTTCGAGACCCTTTTCGAAGACGACCTTCTGTTGTTGTTGGGCTTGGGCTTGCGCGTTGGCTGAGGCGTGGGAAGCTGCGTGAGCCGTATTGAACTGCTGGCGGTTGCCAATGGGAACCACAAGGTTCTCCGAATCGTCGTATTGGCCGCGTGTATTGTAGTTGTCGGCAGAATGACCCTGTGGGACAGAGGTGGCGTACATGACAACGACCTTCTCGTTTTGGTTCTGCTGGTGCTGCTGTTGGTTGAAGGGCGTGACGATCTGCACGGGTTCGGCCTGTTGCTGATGCTGGCTAACGGTGGCACCAACTTGATGGACAATGTGCGGAACTGCTCGGTCAACGACCAGAGGAAGGGCTTGCTGGATGACGTGCGGTGCAACCTGGCGGATGATGTTCGGAATGGCCTCCTGCAGGATTTGCTGTGTGATGTGCTCCTGGTCCAGCGTGACGGATGCTATTGGTTGAGGTTCCGCGGCTACCTTTGCAGAGGACTCTGCTTTGGCGACAGCGACGGCATTGGTCTCCGCTTCGGGTTCGGCAACGATCGGTAGGACGAGAGAAGTTGGCCCATCGGCAACGTCCTCAGCCGATGCCGCAGCGTATGCGGAAGATTGAGCAGCTGCGGCAGAATGGGCAGCAGCACCTGAATGGGCGGCAGCACCTGAATGGACAGTAGCACCTGAATGGGCAGCAGCGGCAGATTGAGCTTCTGCGAAGGATTGAGCAGCTGCAGCGGAATGAGCATCTGCGAAGGATCGGGCAGCTGCGGCAGATTGAGCTTCTGCGAGTGATTGGGCAGCTGCAGCGGAATAAGCATCTGCGAAGGACTGGGCTGCTGCGGAAGATTGAGCACCTGCGAAGGATTGGGCGCCTGCAGCGGAATGAGCATCTGCGAAGGATTGGGCAGCTGCAGAAGATTGAGCATCTGCGAAGGATTGGGCACCTGCCAAAGACTGTGCTGCCGCGAAAGATTGACCAAATGCGGATGCTCCGTTTCTGTTGCGAATATCCAACTGGACGGGATTAGCTACATGAGATAGAGAAAAATCCGAAACCGGCGAAAAGGTTTTCTCGATGGTGACGTGCTCCGCTGGTAGTGAGTACGAGTGACCATGAGACTTCACCATCTCTACGGAGTAGTCGCTAGGAAAGCTGTGGGAGGTTGGCGTGCTGAACGAATAGTCTTTGGATTGAAATATGCTGAAGTCGTCACGCGGCAGCTGTTGGAAGGTAAAATCAGTTGGTTCTTTGATGGTGTACGAAAAGGACTTCGATGGCACTATGCTGTATTCGGTTTTTGGTTCATGTACGGAGAATGAGCTCGATACGACTGGAAGCTCCTCGTAATAAGTGGTCACTGGAGGCGAAGGCTGAGGAACATATACTGTAGGCTGAACCACTCGCACAATCGGCGCTGGTTGAGCTGGGCGGGCTACCGCAGCCGGTGCAGGAGCGTGCCGGTAATAGGACGCATACGCTGGCTGAACAGGAGCCGAGGCTTGCCGATAGTAGGAGGCATATGCAGGTTGAACAGGTGCTGGAGCCGGAGCCGGAGCTTGCCGATAATAGGAAGCTTGTCCCGGCTGAACTGCAACTGGAGCTGCGGCATATCGATAGTACGAAGCATATCCAGGATGCACAGGGGCTGGTGCTGGTCTAGGTTGCAACAATCCCAGCAGTGAGCCCAGATTAATGGTTGCCTCCGTGCAGACGGCAACCGCTAGGAGGGTCAGTAGAATCTGCAAAAGAAAACACAAACACACACGTTCACAATCACAGTAGTCCATGGATTCGAATTGATGCTTGAGTCTGTTCACATTGTTAGCAATAATGGCAACAATTCTTGTTCACTTTCACTTGATTGCATCATAGTCCTTTCTTCAGCCATTTTGCACCGATTGTCTTTGACACTGCTCAAGCACCATTCTTCTCTGATTTTGCAAAACTTTTCTCACCTTCATTTCGAGATTTTGCACACTTATCCCGGAGAGATGGTTCAACTGGACTTGCGGGCGATAACCGTGACACTGAAATGTGCCGCCGAACAGCGCCAGAGTTTTATACCACACCCGCAGGCTCCCCAAAGCATGCCATGTTTTTTTCGATTTCTATTTTTTATAAAGACCATCGAATCCGGCTCATCGATATAAACATGGGTCACCATAATATTAGCGAATCGTTGCAACTGGCCGCGTCAGTTTCCTAGATTTGAATTTTAATATCCATTTCGCCTTCACATTTAGGAGTGGATCCAAACCACCTTTTCCAAAACACAAACACTTTTCTCGTCTCGGCCGCTTTGTTCCAATAAAAATGGATCCCCAAAGTTCGGACCCACACCTGATTTTATTGGCAAAAGCTAGAGAAAGCCTTGCAGCAGCCGAATTAGCATCGGAGAAAAAAAAAGAAGACACGCCACCAATCGCATCGACTATCACCATCAACACCGGCGGAGGAGCTACTCCTGAATGGAAGAAGTTTGAAGTTTATGCTAATCAATGCGCCTAAAACATTTATCACTCCCGCTTTATCTCGCCAATTCCACTCCTAGCCGTAAAACTAGTGGAACCAGATTTCGGAGCTCCATGGGCTCCCTCCAAGATGATCAAAACATCCTCGACTTAAGACCCTTATGTCGATTAAAAACACATCCATTGAAGCGCAACATATTTTATTTAAGCCTTAGAACCTTTTAATTGAGCTATATATCAATATCCGTTCTTCTTCAATCAAAGTAACCGCGTCGGCGTGATTGAAATGTGGTTCGTGTCAAAGCCCGTACAATAAATTATCACATAAGAGTCCATAAAATGCGCTATAAAACCGTTTCTATTTTTGCCTTGTCCATCAAACGCATTCTTATAAATAACCAATTCTACTTCCTAACTAGAAACGTGCCGTATCAAATTCGATGACCTCTCATGAATAAAATATGCATGATTTCATAATCATGATCCGATGAAAAGTGGCAAATAATCTATATGGCGAAACTATATGTTTCCGAAAGAAAATGAAAACAAAAACCGGTCGAACTTTTATTACGTTTCCGATGCTTCCTGGTGCAGAACAAGTTTGTGCTGTGAAGGTGTTTCATGAAGTTTGGACAGAACTTATGTTTTGATTATAATGGATTCTGAATGTGGAAACAACAATAATTCAAGTTTGAAATTCCTATATTACCTTGATAACTTGATGGATTTACTCCAGTGCCATCTGCGTCGGACTTGGGCGACGTTCCTCCAATTTATCCAAATCTTTATGGTTCCCCCAGGTCTTCTTTCGCCACAGCACAATTAGGATAACTCGTAATCGCAATACTCGGTTTGCGGCTGTCACTCTCCGTCATCGGTCACGCCCAATGATCACGCTCCACCTGGTCCACCCATATTGCTCTTTGCGCTCCTCGCCTTCTTGTGCCAAACAGATCAGCAGTAAACATCAACTTAGCATAACTTCAATTCGGCATTCGTGGAACATGTCCTGCTCTACCTATCCTTCCGGCTTTGACCATTATGTGACCAACATATGTGGTGGTTTAGTATGTTCCTGTGAAACTGGCAACACTGGTTTGATTAGAAAAGAAGAGCCGATGTTAATTGTAGATTGTTGGGTAAGGCGTTGATATAAATACCAAAATGTAAGTGTAATCATAGAAAAAGTATAAATGTAAATAACTAAATAAATGAATTTTAGCATTGAAGCTGCTATCATGAAGCTCTCGATAATTGGTTTATCGCTCCGAATACGACTGCTTACCCCAACAACCATGTTTTTGGGTGCTTGGTTAGCCGTAGACAGCAGCGAGCTCGTGGCGCATTCTTCACTGCCACCCACCGTTTTCCTGCAGACCGCCGAAGATCTATTGGATATTCGGCCGCAAGGAAGAGACTTTTCCAGGAGAAGACACGTGTTGTCTAGCTATTGGTTGGACTACTATTGAAAAATCATTATTACAGCTCTATGAACTACAACAACGGTTGCTAAGGGAAATCCATAACAACGGCATGATGTTGTCAAATTCAAATCATCATTGATTGCTTCGACGCTTCAACACAACATGATGTGGTAAATAGAATCCCCCCTACTCTAGCTAAACCGCTCTCAAAAGCTTGATGAGGTGATCCGCAACATGGACCGGCATGTTGTGAGAATGCCGAACAACAACCTCGCAAAACAAGTGTTTGCAAGAGATCCGAACGGTACAACATGACCTGGATCAGCTGGAAAAAGATCTGGTGAGTGTTGGTCCGTGACCGAAGTTGGAGGTTGACAGCCATGAACCGTGTATTATGGAGAAATATTATTAATTCAGTGTTATCTTGAATTTGATGTTAGGGTAATTGATCCGATCATGGAGGAGTTAAGCACTGGGTTCATGCTTAAACCACAATTGTATCGCCCCAAGCAAATTTTTTACATGGATTGAATTGAAAATATTAAAATCTATCTTTTATCTACGGGAAAATAAAGAAATATTGCCACTTTGAGGTTGTTATGAGCATTTTATTCGTTTTTATCTTAAAGAACATTGTGTTCCTATTGTTGCGGTATTTGTTCCTAATGTTGCGGTATTTGTTCCTAATGTTGCGGTATCCCATTGAAATCATATGGGATACCGCAACATTAGGAACACTACCGCAACAATAGGAACACAGCAGCAAACATATTAAGGAAAATATTTTTTTTTAATAGGTTTTTGGGCAAATCTTAAGCAAACAAATGGTGCAATCTCATAATTTAAGCACAATACATCTATTAAAAATACCTTTTGGTAACATTTCAGTCGAAAAAGTGCTCAATTGGCCATTACCGCAACATTAGGTACTACCACAACGATGGGAACAATTACCCTATACTAAATAATTGAAAATAAAGGGACTTCGCGGATTACTAAGGGCGCTGAAGGATTTTTTATAACTCAACACTAAAGCGGTTCGAATCTCTACTCTATTCTGCCTTACAATTTCACTTCCCATGCCCGGGCTTGCCGCAGTGATAGCACAGGACATCTTTTCAGCGATGTATTGGCTCCATCTCTTTGCAGCAATTATTCGTCGGAACCGCATCGTCCGGCAGCTTCATCTACATCTGAAGGAATAGAGTCACCTGTTGCCCTAACGTGGTCCTCTGGTGATGTTCCTTCAGAGCCACCCACGTGTCCTTCGCCGTCGTCTTGTCACGAATCAGCCCGTACTGGCTCTCATCCACCATCAAGTGAAACGTGGCCAACGTCCTCTCGTTGATATCCGTCTCCGATGCTGGCGTGACGCCCGGCTCAAAGTGCCTCCAGTGAGCTGTTCCTTCTAAAGCAATGAGAACGACTATGATTAGTTGTTCAAATTGTTAAATTTCGCAATTATCGCTCACTTCATTCCATCGAAAAAACAGCAAACTTTACGCTTCTATTTTTCTTGATCAGGAGCCTCCGGCTGGGCCAATAACCTATTGAGAATTAGTCCACAAAGAAAGGACTTGTCCCGGGAGAGATTGGACAACACGTGTCGTAAAGTTAATGTGTCAACTACTAATGAAAAATCTTAATTACAGTATTACAGCAATGGTTGCTAAGCGAAATACATAAATAGCAACGGCATGATGTTGCCAAATTCAAATTATCATTGACTAGCTGACCCGTTGTATTGCCATTTGTTGTTGTGGTGGTATGACAACTGTTGGGTTCATTGCGGCATCGGTTCATTCATTCGTGAATTATATTATCTCAAATAGGGAATTCAAACCTTGATTCAAAATAATTTTTATATATATAATAAAACCACAAAACCATAAAACTACCACAGTCTGTGATAAAACTCTTAACTATACTCTGCACTTTTAATTTATTCATTGTTTGCAATGCAAGTGTGAAGTTGACGTCTTGAATAATCAAAGAGATTTTCAGTTCTACTTCTGTTTTATTCGAATGTCACTTAAGAACTAACTTTTCCATTTGCCGGTTCTGAGCAGCGATTGCTAAGATTAAAGTTTTATTACATGGCAACCGGGTGGAGCGGACCTGGTGGGATGGTTAAAGTACGTGACTATCACGCCGAGGACCTGGGATCGAATCCCACTCCCGACAAACTCACAAAATGTGAGTTCTTCCTTCAGAAGGGAAGTAAAGCGTGGGTCCCGAGATGAACTAGCCTAGGGCTAAAAGTCTCGTTAATACAGATAGAAAAAAAAAAATGGCAACCGTTGTCAGGTCAAATGGCGGTGTGTGCCATGCAGCAGGCAGTGGTGCCAATACACCACAATAAGAAAATTTAATAATGGCGGGACGTTTCAGAGGGGTACCACGAGACTTCAGGAGTGTTTCAAGGGGATCTCAGGGAGTTTCAGGGGTTAGCAGGAGGTATCAGATGCGTTAAAGGAGGCCTCAGGGTCATCTCTGGGGATTTCAAGGGTCCAAGAGGACCTCTGGGAGTCTCAGCGGTTCTCGTAGGTGTTTCAGGGGAGTGCTTCAAAGTATTTCAAGGGCTCCAGGGAAGTTTCAGACGCGCTTCAGGGAGTACCATGATATTCCAGGGGCATTCCAAGGGGGTCTCTGGGGCACTTCATGCTATTGAAACTCCCCTTAAATCCCCGTAAGCCATTCTAAATACATATGAACACCCTTAAAAGGATCCTGAGACCCCCCGAAACATTTTGAAATGATCTGAAAAGGCTCCTGAAACCCCTCATGTAATCACCATGCCTTATGATTCACTTTACGTGCTGATACTATGCTGCTATAGAACTGACATGTTCTGTAATGGCCTAATAACAGCCTCATAAGCCCGGAGAGGCGAAATGTAGTGCTAATGGTTGCTTGGGCCCTCTAAAAAACCCTTGAAATGGCCCTGAAATGCCTTGAATCGCCCAGAAACCTCCATGATTCCATAGAAACGTCTTTGAATCTATTTGAAATTAAATCGTAATTTATTTGAAATGTCCCTGACAGCCCTTGAAACACCCTTAAAAGGTTCCTGAATTCCCCTCCTGAAACGACCTAGAAGAGCTCCTGAAACGACCTAGAAGAGCTCCTGAAAATGAAGTGTGCTCAATCACTTGAAGCGCCCCTGAAATGCTATCAAACGCCCCTAAAACCTCTGGAAATGCCCTCAAAACCTTCATGAAACTCTCTGGAATGCCTTGAAACTTTTTGTAACCTTATCATTAAAACCCTAACTATGCACAAAATTCCATCTTTTTATGCCTCTTTTAACTTATGCATCCCAGCCCATGGCATAAAAAGGTTCCAGTGTATAGAGATTACTTCGATGCTTCAACATGATCGTCCATAGCATAGCATAGCTTGAAATCTCTGAGTGCTTGTAAGCAGTACTGAAATTGTTATTTATGCAACAAGTTGCAAAATGATGACTTTTTCAGCACGAGGCGTAGGTACCTTTATCCAAGGAGGCTTGCCGATAAATACGACGAGTGCTGAAAAAAAAACGAGTTTTGCAATGTGTTGCATACAACATTTTTTTTGCTTTTACGAAAAATGCTTTTTGAGAAGGACCTTTTGTAGATTGCATAGTATGTACTGCAAAACATACTACAAACGAATATTGTGACTGATCAACTTCATTTAACTTGTAGATCATCATGCCATTATTTACACAAGCAAAAATGAACGGAAAAAGTATGTTGGCGAAGGTGCGAAAAGTGCTACTTTTCAGCAAAAGTGTCGAAAAGTAGTACTTTTAGACACTTTTGCTTTGGTTTAAAAAAGTAGGCCGTTTTAGCGTTCTTTTGATAAGTGAAAAGTTAATGTTTTCACAACCGTAAAGGCAAAAATGTCATTTCGACATATCTAGATTCAATCACCTACAACTCATTTCAGAAGCTGAACCTGAAAATATGCTATGAAAACCTTGTGCAGCTTGACCAGTTTTACAAAAACGTCGCTGAAAATTCGCTCTCACTTTAATATTAAAGGTCAATGGCATCGACTATCTTCAAAAAATGCCAATTGATATTCATCATCATGAACATCAATTGGCATGTTTCGAAGGTAGTCAATGACATATTTACCGTTACTTTCTTGTAGAGCTGGCTCTAACGGAGAATTTTCCGTTTGACGAGAAGTTTTCACCGACTGAACTGCCCATAACCGCATAACAGTAACATTCGACAAAAGTAGGCATTGGAGAAAATGGAACCCAAAGTTGCAACTTTGAATAGTATAGGAATGAATCGAAATTTTAAAAATTTCTTATAAATTTGTCATCACTCGTATAGCAATCAAATTTTCTACAGCAGTTCCTGTATGCTGGGGGAATTGTCAAAAAATAAATCGAACCTCAGTATGATTGATGTCACGCTTTAAAGCCAATCTATTTTCCTAGTGTGACTGTTATGCGGTCACATTGCTCAATGAGACAAAATGACTTGGTATTTTTTTCATAAATCCTAGAACAAACTTGATTTTTTTATTCAGGTGGTCGAAAGCACTTGTGATTTGATGATGATCCCCGATATTAACTCAATACCAGTAAAATATGCAAATGTTACAAATATGCAGTTATGGGCAGTGAAGCGGGAGTCGAACCCACACTCCGAGGTTTACGAAACGGGCAGACACCAACCGCACGGCCATACAGCCCACATGACTCGAATGAGGTGACTGTAGCAGTGCAAATCAGACGAAGAGCCACCTCATTCGATTCGAGATTTCTTACATCGGTATACGACGCGAGCAGCATCACGTCACTACACTCGTACAATGGACACAAATACATGTGCTCATTCTACGAATGGAGTGACGTGACCAAGCTCGACTTGCATATCGAGGTGAGAAATCTCGAATCCAATGAGGTAGCTCTCCATCTGATTTGTATTGCTTTGTTTTACACGGCGTCATTCGAGTCGAGATTTCTCACCTCGAAGGGCGAGTCGAGTTGGGTCACGTCACTCCACACGTAGAATGAGCATAACTATTTCTCGGTTTTTATGAGTTGCGTAAAGTGAGCAAAGGTCAACTTGAGTGAGATAAGATGTTAAATTTTCGAACACGAAAATAAGAAAGCTTGTCACGAGTCACAAAAAGCGTTTGTGTTTACTAAATAAGCATTTGGATAACCTAAGAAGAGTTTGGAGATTACGATGGTCTTTAAATATACGTTAGAATAGGAAACAGGGTGATTCAATAGGAGATGACATAAGTTGGGCAGTGTTTACCTCAAATACTATAAACTCTTCAGAAGCATCCCATAGAGACGGCCTTCAAAGCAATATTGAAGAGGTCTTTAACAAAGCATGTCAGAGTACGTTTTTAAAGCCATTCGAGTATTGAGTACTCCAAAGAGGTTTTGAAATGCAGTATGGATCCTAGGGTACATTAGGACGCCCCACAAATCTACCTTGAAGAGGCCTCCAAGGGGCATATAATTACGAACTTTGAGGCACATTAGAGTGTGACTTTCAACGAACAATTACAAGGGAACTCCAGAGGGATCGAGTATACTTCGAGATGTACAAATGTCCCTCTGGAGTCACCTTAATATCGAAGGTGGCTCCTAAGAGGACGCCCCATAAAGTCATATTGAAGAAGCTTTATGATACATTAGATAACTCTTGAGGCCCAGTAGAATGATCCAAGATATTTCAGAACACTATTCAGTCCTTAAAGCCATATCTAAGAAACATTAGGGGGATTCACTTAACTGTATAAACCACTGATAAGTTATTATCCTGATTAAACGTCGTGATCACCAAGGAAATCTTAGATTATTTCATTCGCAATTTCATGAAACATTTCAATAATCAGATAATCATGGCTTACGCAGTTTTTTAATATGTTTAGTGAATACCCTAATTAGGATGACCCTTAAAGGGTTCCGGGTGATTTGACCAAATGCCGTTTTGCCGAGAATGAATTATGAACTACTAGCTGTACCCGGCAAACTTTGTCTTGCCTACTGCGTTTTTTGACGTTTCAAATTTCTAGGCAAGACCAAATCCCCGGTCAAAATGTATGGAAGATCGATTTTCAAAAACTCTCAATTTTTCCATGTTTTTTGCCTCATAAACCTTCTTTGGGTGAAAACCAACAGAACAAAACTAAGACGATCAAAATCGGACCTTCCGTTCGCAAATTATGCCCACGTATGCCACTGCATTTTTATATATGTAGATGTGTAACTAAGTGATAATGCCACTGTTCCCCACATCAGTATAACTTGAGAGAACAGCTTATGTTTCAAAGAAGGGCAAATCTCTGATAAAATAATGGAAGTTTCAGCGCCAACTAATCTCTGAATGGTAAAGCTAGAAAGAAAAAAGAAGGATTGAAAGAAGAAACAGCTAACATATCAAAAAGTTCTTCTAAATTCTATTGATTTTAAACCGGCCAAACGGCATTCGGCCAGATGGCACTCGGCCAAACGGCGTTCTGACAAACGGTATTCGGCCAAACGGCATTCAGCCAAATGGTCGAACATTTCCTAAAAGCATATGTCAGTGGCTCCCAAAGATAATTATAGTAACTAGGGCCCCAAAGAATTATTCTGGGGATCTCTGAGGGACAATGGTGTGAATCCTAAGATACATTGACGGCCCACAAACTTATATTGATGAGGCCTCCAAGGGACATTCACTTGGCCTGTAAGGCACATTAGAATGACCTTCATCGAACATTAGGGTGCCACGAAAGACATTACAGTGACCTCTAAGAGGAAGGATGCTGCTTGAAGAAATTACAGCTGCTCTTTATACTAAAGCTAGGCCTTTTTAAGGACATCGACATGGCCTTCAAAATACATTGGAATGGCATCCAATCGATTGATATTAACTGTGGCTCCGGAGAGAAATTTAGAAATCTCTAAATAATATCTAAGGTGGCTCCTAAGAGGACGCCCCATGAAGTTATATCGAAGAGGCACCTTAGGATGGCCTTTGACGCACATCAGAATGACTTCTAATTTACTTTAGAGTGGGTTCCACACACATTATGGCCCTAAAAGTCATACTGAGTAGGCCTATAAGCACATAACATAAGTGGAATTCCATCATCAATTCGAAGGAAAAAGTTGCACCCTTTTTCCAGCACGCGACACTGGTATATCTAGTATAAAAGGCATCTGTCATTGATATTGGTAAACAAAAAACATCTGATGCAAACAGTCGTCCAGTTCATGCAAAGACCGCAGATATAAAGACTGGCAGCTGGGACATGCGCAAAACTTTCTGCTGTCATACCACTTACTCCGTTCCGTAAGCTTTCCGTCGCAGCCTTCAATCATTGTCACGAAACTATCGACGACGACTCTGGTAGACTGGCCATGATAAAATTGCACTTCATCACCTCCGCAATCTCACATCCAACTTCCGCAAGTTTATCGAACAACGCATCCATCGAAATCATATGCTCCTCCACGTTGCCGCCTCTTCCATTTCTAGCCTGCACAAACGTTTCACTAGACCGACTCTGCTGGCAGAAGACTGCCTAACATGACTTACTTACCGGTCAGGCTAAGGCCGGGGTGGCCTCTGCTGTACATACAGGTGATAGACAAAATGATCGGGACAAGCAAAATTTTCACTTTTCAAAAAATGTTCTACCGTCTGTAACTTTTCGAAAAGTGCATCAAATATTCTCAAATTTTCACTGTGAGTGCATCAACTAGTTGTTCATCAGTGGTTCAAATTTGAAAAAGATCGGGCCATTCTCCACGAAGTTATAAAGATTCTTGAAAAAGGTAAAATTATCCGATAGCCAACTTTGAGCTGTTATATTTCCGGATTCAATGAACCGATTGGAATAAAATTTTGACCATTTATGACTTATATAATAAACTCTGGAAAACGTTTGACCTAACTTGAAATTTATAACAAGAGACAAAATTATAGCGATTTTAATTTTTACACGGTTTTTTAGTAATTTGGTCCATTTTTAACATGCTTTCTATAACTTTTTCAATTTATTGGTAGCTATGTTGTTACTTTCCTTCAAAACAAATTTATATATAAGTCAATTAGAGGGAAATTAAATGAACTATAATTTGCATCTTGAATTTTGAAACGATGTTGATATTTTGGAAATTTTGGTGTTTTATTAGAAAAATAATCTAATCGTTATAATTTTCTTCCGTGTTAAAAATATTAAGTTAAGTCAATGATTTTTCGTAGCTCATAATATAAGTCATATATGATCCAAATTTAATTTCAATCGGTTCATTGAATCCGGAGATATAACAGCTCAAAGTTGGCTATCGGATAATTTTACCTTTTTCAAGAATCTTTATAACTTCGTGGAGAATGGCCCGATCTTTTCTAATTTTAGACCACTGATACACATCTAGTTGATGAACTTACAGTAAAAATTTGAGAATATTTGATGCACTTTTCGAAAAGTTACAGCTAGTTGAACATTTTTTGAAAAGTGAAAATTTTGCCTGTCCCGATCATTTTGTCTATCCCCTGTAGTAGCCGCCTCCACTCCACTCGGTCCATGGATGTTTGTCTCCAGTTCCGCACTCTGCGTAGGGTCCGCAGATCGTCCTCCACTTGGTCGACCCACCTAGCTCGCTGCGCTCCACGTCTTCTTGTACCGGTCGGATGGCTCTCGAGAACCATTTTAGTCGGGTTGCTATCCGACATCCTGATGACGTGACCCGCCCACCGTAGCCTCCCGATTTTCGCGGTATGGACGATGGTTGGTTCTCCCAGCAGCTGATGCAGCTCGTGGTTCATTCGCCTTCTCCAAGTCCCGTCTTCCATCTGCACTCCGCCGTAGATGGTACGCAACACCTTCCGTTCGAAAACTCCAAGGGCGCGTTGGTCCTCTGCACGTAGGGTCCATGTTTCGTGCCCATAGAGGACGACCGGTCTAATCAACGTTTTGTAGATGGTTAACTTCGTGTTACGGCGAACTTTATTCGATCGTAGAGTTCTGCGGAGTCCAAAGTAGGCACGATTTCCTGCCACAATGCGCCTCTGAATTTCTCTGCTGGTGTCGTTGTCGTCGGTCACCAGTGAGCCCAAGTACACGAATTCTTCAACCGCCTCGATTTCATCACCGTCGATATGAATTCGGGGTGGCGGGCGCGGTGAATCCTCCCTGGAGCCCTTTGCCATCATGTACTTTGTCTTCGACACATTAATGACTAATCCAATTCGCCTGGCTTCACTCTTTAGCCGGATGTACGTTTCCGCCATCGTCTCAAATTTACGAGCAATAATATCAATATCATCGGCGAAACCAAGCAGCTGAACGGACTTCGTGAGAATCGTCCCACTCGTGTTTATCCCCGCTCTTCTTATTACACCCTCCAAAGCAATGTTGAACAGCAAGCACGAAAGACCATCACCTTGCCGTAACCCTCTGCGAGATTTGAAGGGACTCGAGAGTGTCCCTGATACTCGAACTACGCACATTACTCGATCCATCGTCGCCTTGATCAACCGTATCAGTTTATCCGGGAATCCGTATTCGTGCATAATCTGCCATAGCTGTTCTCGATCGATTGTATCATACGCCGATTTGAAATCGATGAACAAGTGATGTGTGGGCACGTTGTATTCGCGGCATTTCTGCAACACCTGGCGGATGGCGAACATCTGGTCCGTTGTAACGCGTTCACCCATAAATCCAGCCTGATATTGCCCCACGAACTCTCTTGCAATCGGTGATAGACGGCGGCATAAAATTTGAGAGAGTATCTTGTAGGCAGCGCTCAGTAGTGCGATCGCGCGGTAGTTCCCGCAATCCAACTTGTCGCCCTTTTTGTAGATGGGACACACGATACCTTCCATCCATTCCTCCGGTAATGCTTCCTCCTCCCAAATCTTGGTAATGACCCAGTGTAGTGCTCTCACCAGTGCTTCTCCACCGTATTTTAGAAGCTCGCTTGGTAGTTGATCTGCTCCAGTGGCTTTGTTGTTTTTCAACCGGCCAACCTCCTCCTCAATCTCTTGAAGGTCAGGGGCCGGAAGTCTTTCGTCCTGTGCACATACTCCTAGATCTGTTACCACGCCACCTTCGGTACTTGCAACGTCGCCATTGAGGTGCTCATCGTAATGCTGCCGCCACCTCTCGACCACCTCACGCTCGCTCGTGAGAATATTTCCGTGATTATCTCGGCACATGTCGGCTTGTGGCACAAAGCCTCTGCGCGAGCGGTTCAGCTTCTCGTAGAACTTTCGCGTCCTTAGCGCGGTACAGCTCTTCCATCGCTTCGCGATCTCGTTCTTCCTGCTGGCGCTTCTTCATGCGGAAGACTGAGTTCTGCCTGTTCCGCGCCTGTTTGTAACGTGCCTCATTCGCTCTCGTACGGTGTTGCAGAATTCTCGCCCATGCTGCATTCTTCTCGTTTTTCAACTGTTCACATTCGCCGTCGTACCAGTCGTTTCTGTGATTCGGAGTCGCGAAGCCTAGTGCTGTAGCCGAGGTACTACCTATGGCGGATCGGATGTCCCTCCAGCCATCTTCAAGTGTAGCTGCGCCAAGCTGCTCTTCCGTTGGTAGGGCCACTGCTAACTGCTGCGCGTAGTCTTGAGCCACTTCTACATTACGAAGTTGCTCGATGTTGAGCCGCGGCGTTCGACTTCGACGCGTGGTGATAACTGTCGAAAGTTTTGAGCGCATGCATACAGCGACTAAGTAGTGATCCGAATCTATATTCGCACTGCGGTATGTGCGGACGTTGGTTATATCTGAGAAGAATTTACCGTCAATTAGAACGTGGTCGATTTGGTTTTCTGTTTGATGGTCGGGTGATCTCCAGGTGGCTTTGTGGATATCTTTGCGGGGGAAGAAGGTGCTTCGGACTACCATAGCACGGGAGGCTGCAAAGTTTACGCATCGCTGGCCGTTATCATTCGATACGGCGTGCAGGCTGTTTCGCCCGATTACCGGTCTATACATTTCCTCCCTTCCTACCTGCGCGTTCATGTCGCCGACCACGATTTTCACGTCACGCGGCGAGCAACCATCGTATATTTGCTCTAACTGCGCGTAGAACGCTTCTTTCTCGTCATCGGGTCTCCCTTCGTGTGGGCAGTGGACGTTGATGATGCTGTAGTTGAAGAAACGGCCCTTAACTCTCAACATGCACATCCTTGCGTTGATCGGCTGCCACCCGATCACACGATGTCGCATCTTACCCAACACTATGAATCCTGTTCCCAGTTCATTGGTGGTGCCACAGCTTTGGTAGAAGGTAGCCGCTCGATGCCCGCTTTTCCACACTTTCTGTCCAGTCCAACAAAGTTCCTGCAACGCCACGATGTCGAAGTTGCGGGGATGTAGTTCGTCGTAGATTATCCTGTCACATCCTGCGAAACCTAGTGACTTGCAATTCCATGTTCCAAGTTTCCAATCGTAGTCCTTATTTCGTCGCGTGGGTCTTTGCCGATTGTATCGAGTCGTATTTTCTCCTATGTTATTCGCAATGGGGATTTTTACGGGTGGCTTATTGGGCCTACGCCAACACTCCTGTCTCGCCGGAGGGCCATCGTGCCAGTTCTGTTTAACGTCCCAACTAACACTGGGACGACCACGCTGATGGGGCTACCACCTTGGATCTAGCTGGGCGTGGTGCAGCGTTTCTTACTCAGCCGCTGGATGCCAGAACAGACGCTGTTTGAGCCGCACCTCGTTGGTGAACAGACACTCGGATCGTACCTCCTCAATCTAGCTGAAGTCAGAAGGACAACAGTGCCCAGGCTGCACTACCAGCTAAGCACACAACTCTTAGCTGGCGGTCTTTGTCATCGCTTGACCCGTGGAAGCATGAGGTAGGAACTTGTGAGGACCAGAGCTATATTGGACGCTCTCCTTATCGACTCACCGTTTTGCAGCCTAACATGAACCTCACGCAAAATGCATGAAAATTCATGAAAATTTGGATTTCGGCTCACTTTGGCATGCAGATTCACAATATGAAATTATCTCAACAGCGCTAAAGAAGCCAATTGAGCTTAGAATCCTTCAATGGAGGATCAGACGTAATTGTAAGCCGTTCCTCCTGAAAACAGATGCTCAGGATTTCAGAAACGAAACCCCTTCCCTGCCGTTCTACGATGAAAGTTCCCACCGGGGTTGGTTACATGATCTTCCCTGAGGTTGTCAGCTGGTTCTACGGAGAGGTAGGGATAGGAGTTGCAGGGAAGAGACTAATGAATTCCATGGGCTGTGTATTACGCATTGGCATTACCCACCAGCTAGCCTCTATATTAAAAGATATTTAGAAATGGATTAATGTCTGCTGTCAACACTGTGTTCCAGACGCAAAAAAAAAGTATCACGACAAGATAGCGAACACCTTACTCATAATTAAAGTAAGCTGGGTGGCACCTCGTGGAACAGACACGACATCATCAAATGACAAATTATGTAGCACTACGAACATCATAATTACCTACTCGGATTCCATCGTAGTAGCTCATTAGTTTTTGCCCATTCAACAATAGTTGAAATCAAAATTTCTCATCAACCATGCGTTAGCGGTGATGTGATAGAGCGACATGACAGAATGCTTTACAAAAACAAATTTTCATCACCATGGTGAAGTAGGTTATCTGGTTAATGAAAAGGGGCTGTCCATTAATTACGTAAGGGAATTTTAGCGATTTTTCGATACCCCGCCCCCCCCCCCCCTTGTAAGATTTTTTGTATGAAAACTCAAAATTTTTTGTATGGCGCATAAGATATTTCAAACCCCCCCTCCCACCATAAACCCTTACGTAATTAATGGACAGCCCCAAATCAGATCCGACGAGCCTCCCTCCCACAAGAGGCAATTTCGCCTGACGCGACTTGCACTTTTACACCAGACAGGGCCGTTCAGTCGGTTCAGTCAGAGCTTGCTTGGATCAGATGACGAAAGCAGAAGATGAAATTCCACACGGAGTGTCGGGGCGGTGGGAAAATGTCCATCGTCCGTCTACCTGTGCTTCGTGGTCGTCTTCGTCGTGGTCGCGGCACGCATGAGATTCTGCCGACGCCGCCGTGCGGTAGGTCCCCAAAAGGGCAAATTTTAACAAAACACGCTGTTTGTAACAATGCCATCCCCCCGGTGCTATCATCGCAAGATATTTCTAGAGGAAGAAGATGACCGCAACGACGATGACGACGAGAAGCAGACAATAACAACCGCGGGAAGGCCGTGTGCGAGTTGTTACGTAACGACGACGAGAGAGAGACGAAACCGCGCTCGCAAGTCTCATCCCACAGTTTACCAAAACGGTGTGGTCGAAGTAGCCTTCTTTGCTGTTGCCATGTTGATGGATGGCGGCGGGAACCGACAAGGGTCTCGCATATGCCGAAATTGCACTTGACATACCTAGGACAACGTCGTCGTTGTCCGACTACGGCGGTCGACGAATCCTGTCCCGGGTCTGCGTACGTATGTACCGTGCAGTGGGGTAGCATTGATTAAGTTTGATCAATGATTTCGGAAAAAAATACTGGATATTGATCTGAGGCCTCCGAAGTAGATTGTCTCCATCCCGCGATAATTGTGGAGGGGCAGAGGCATATTCGATGTCTACTAGCCTCTAGTAGCAACTGATGCCGTACTAACATTCCTTCCTTTCCTCGACAGGACGTGTTCGGCACTATTTATTGCTTCAGACTCTAGTTTAATTTAAAAACACTTCACTAATACTTCACTTTTGCAAAAGAAAATAAAAAATGAATAACTCTTTTAAAGAAAAACTAGAAAGGACGAGCAAATTCCTTTTATTGGCCTTTTATTGGCTTAATAAAGCTTAAGGCTTCTGAAGATGCACACCACCTCGCTTCACGGTAGAAGCAAGTCAGAAGGCGGCACCACGCGCATTCCATCGATTAATCGCCGTGGGGCCTCTTTTGCCTATACCCAGATGCCAACGTAATCGCAAACGCATACGCGCAGAAGAAGAGAGCAAGCGATGAATTATTGGAGGCTGATTGGTTTGGCCGTTGGCGCGCGCGGTGTTTTCTCTTTCATTCATTTCAGCAGCATCAGCAGCACCAGCAGCAGCCCAACTGACTGACTGACATTTTCGGGGTTGCTCGTTGTTGTGCGGCGGCGGTGGCAATCGGTCACCAGGGAAACTGCCCGCGGCCGGAAAACTGGTTTCCACCAAAGTAGGCGAATCGTTGCCAGTCCGCGTGGAGTTATTTTTGGTTTGTGCGGCGAGGCTTGCTGCGATCGTTGGGCTGGAACTCTGGGATGCAGAAAAGAGATAAGGGGGCATCCATTTAGTACGTCACGCTAAAAATGAGAATTCTTGACCCCCCCTCCCCCCTTCGTACGGGTTTTTCCTATACTTAATACATTGCTTGTCACACTTTTCATAACCCCCCCTCCCCCCTCCAAGCGTGACGTACTTTATGGATGCCCCCTAAAGACGATGATAGCCATGCCCTTGTTGATATATACAACGAGCATGCCACGCTACACCTCTTTTTAGGTGTACTCTTTATGCTGCATCCTCTTTCTCGAGGGTCTTTAGTGGCAGCAGCATCATTGCGCATGGAGCGCCATTTTATCAAAAGTAAATGAGAATCCAAAGTGTAAACACGTAGTTGAATAAAGTTCCGTTTTCTTTCGTTAATTAATTAAACTCGGCATTTCATTTCACTGTAACCTTAAGCCCAATAGGTTATGGGCCCAGTTAGCGCTGGAAGTGCGTGAGTTTTGTGGACATTTGTAGCGCGGAAGCACCGGTAAAATCGTTTTGTTTCGTGTCGAGTGTCGTCGGGAGTGCTTGTGAAAAACAAGATGGCGGACACAAAAGCGACGGTCGAAAAGTTAAACGACGGGAATTACGCGGTGTGGAAGTTTAAAATGCGTTTGCTCCTGACGAAGGAGAAGCTGCTGAAAGTGGTCACCGATCCGAAACCGACAACCGCGGATGCGGCCTGGATCTCGGACGACGAGAAGGCGCAGGCGTTAATTGGTCTGGCATTGGAGGACACGCAGCTGATTCATGTCATGACGAAGGAGACGGCGAAAGAGATGTGGGATGCGCTGAAGGACTACCACGAGCGCTCATCTCTCTCAAGCATCATTCACGTGGTGCGTCAGCTGATTACCATGCGTATGGCAGAGGATGGCAGCATGGCCGAGCATCTGAAGCAGATGACGGCATTGCGGCTTCGCCTGACTGCACTCGGCGAAGAAGTGAAAGACAACTGGTTCGTCGCGTTAATGTTGTCGAGTCTGCCGCGGTCGTACGATGGATTAATTGTTGCACTTGAAAGTCGCCCGGATGCAGATCTTACAGTGGACTTTGTTAAAGGTAAGCTGCTTGATGAGGGTCGACGTCGCGTCGAAAGTGAGTGTCGCGGGGACAATAAAGCGTTAGTGAGTTCCACCAAGTGGAAAAGTGCAGACAAACCGAAAGTGAAAAACGAACGTTTGTGCCATTACTGCAAGAAGACGGGTCATATTCGGCGTGATTGTAAAAAGTTTGCACAGGACATGCGTGAGAAGGAGAAGTCCGATCGCGCGAAGGCAAACGTGGCCGTCAAATCGGAATCCAATTTCGAAGTGTGTCTGGCAGCGGGAAGAACCGACGGATCGAGTTTCTGGTACCTGGATTCGGGGGCAACGACTCACATGACCAGTGATGTGTCGTTGTTGGAAAGTGTGGATGAATCAAAAGCGACGACGGTTTGTCTGGCGGATGGAAAATCCATCAAATCGTCTGGAAGCGGTACGGGTAAGCTCGTCTCGTTCAACGGGGATGGTGCGAAAACGAAAGTGCGGCTCGACAACGTTTTGCACGTACCGTCCCTTGCTGGCAACTTGCTGTCGGTGAGTAGAATCACAGATTTGGGATTTCGGGTTCTGTTCGAGAAAAAGGAGTGCTATATCCTGAAAGGAGAAGAATCAGTGCTAGTTGGTCAACGAAAAGGAGGATTGTACCACTTGAAGCAGGCTCCGGAAAAGGCATTTCTTGTGAATCCGAAGCATTCCGCCTTGTGTAAGCATCTGTGGCATCGGCGTCTCGGACATCGTGATGTGCAGGCAGTGGACAAAATAGTGCGGGACAATCTTGGTCATGGATTGAAAATCGATCCTTGCGAAGTACAATCGGTGTGCGGTCCGTGTTGTGAGGGGAAAATGGTTCGTGAATCGTTCCCAAAAGTATCGGACAGTAAATCTAGCGCGGTGGGAGATTTAGTGCACACAGACTTGGGTGGTCCGATGGAAGAAGAAACACCCAGTGGTAACCGGTTCTATATAGTGCTCGTGGACGATTATTCGCGGTACAGTGTCGTGTATCTGTTGCGGCGGAAATCGGAAGCTGAAGAGCGGATTCGGGAATTTTGTAGTCTGGTGAAGAATCAGTTCGGACATTTTCCAAAGAAGATTCGTTCGGACGGCGGTGGCGAATATATGAGTAACACGTTACGGAAGTATTTCGCGGAGCGCGGTATTGTGCACGAAGTGACGGCGCCATACTCACCGCAGCAGAACGGCGTCGCGGAACGGAAGAATCGTTATCTTGTCGAGATGCTTCGGTGTATGCTAGCGGAGTCGAAGTTACAGAAGCGGTACTGGGGCGAGGCGATTTGCACTGCAAATTACTTGCAGAATCGTCTGCCATCGTCCGTCGTGACCAAGACACCGTACGAGCTGTGGCACGGGAAGAAACCATCGTACGGACATTTGCGAGTCTTCGGTTCGGAAGCGTACGTGCACATTCCGAATGAAAAGCGACGCAAGCTGGACCACAAAGCTGAGAAGTTGGTGTTCGTTGGCTACGCTGACGGTCGGAAGGCGTATCGTTTCTTGAACCCAGAAACGGATATGATTACGATCAGTAGAGACGCCAAATTTCTGGAGCAATGCGTTACGGCGGAAGCTGTTCAGCGACAGGATCTGGAAACAGGAGGAGTACTGGAAGTACCGGTGACGTGGCCATCTGAAGATGAGCGGCGGCGCCAGCCGGATCC
Organism: Aedes albopictus; assembly: GCF_035046485.1. Lineage (NCBI taxonomy): Eukaryota > Metazoa > Arthropoda > Insecta > Diptera > Culicidae > Aedes > Aedes albopictus. The sequence goes on from NC_085136.1 coordinate 16,370,808, forward strand.
GGCTGAAGAAGACGAAGAGCTGTTTGAAGAAGCCAGAGGTCACAACGACTCGTTCGAAAGTGTTTCCGACGGGGACGGATCCTTCCATGGGTTCCCATTGGATGAGATAGCGCGTCGCTCGAGTCGGTCCACGAAGGGAGTTCCACCACGACGATTGATCGAAGAGTTGTTTGCTGCGGGATCGCTGGATCCGGACGAAGTTGAGCCGAAGACGTTGAAGGAAGCGGTCACCTGTGAAAAGCAGGATTTGTGGAAAGCGGCGATGGTGGATGAGCTGAAATCTCACCAGCAGAACGGAACGTGGGAGCTCGTCGATCCACCTGAAGGACGAAAGGTAGTTGGTTGTCGCTGGGTGTATAAGCTGAAGCGGAATGCGGCCGGCGAGATCACCAAATACAAGGCACGTCTAGTGGCTCAGGGATACTCGCAAAAGTACGGTGTCGATTACGACGAGGTATTCGCACCGGTGACTAGCCATACTACCCTGCGGGTGCTGTTAGCCGTGGCAAGCAAGCGGAGAATGACGTTGAAACACTTCGACGTGAAAACGGCCTACTTGTACGGCGATTTGGACGAGGAAATCTTCATGAGGCAGCCGCCTGGATTCGCAGTGAAGGGTAGGGAGGGCATGGTGTGTCGGTTGAAGAAGAGCATTTATGGTCTCAAACAGTCTGCGCGGTGCTGGAATCAGCGACTGCATAGTGTGCTTGTGGAAATGGGATTTGAACAGAGTGCTACCGATCCGTGTCTCTACACCAAAGTGGTTAGTGGGAAGCGTGTGTATCTGTTGGTATACGTAGACGATATTATGATTGGCTGTGAAGACGAAGCTCAAATTGACTCGGTGTATGAACAGTTGAAGCGGTACTTTGAAGTGACAAATCTTGGGGAGCCTAGTGACTTTCTTGGGCTGAAGATTGAGCGCAACGACCGAAAGTACAGTGTTTCAGTGGGAGGTTACATCGACCGGGTTGCGGATAGATTCGGTCTCCGCGAAGCGAAGAGAGCAAAGACGCCAATGGAAGAAGGTTTCGCCAGTTCGGAGGATGAAAGTCCAAAACTGTCGGATGACAACGAGTACAGGAGTCTCGTTGGAGCGCTGCTCTACATTTCCGTCTGTGCCAGGCCGGATGTAGCAGCAAGTGTGGCGATACTAGGCCGGAAAGTGAGTTCGCCTACCGAGGCGGATTGGGTGGCGGCAAAACGTGTTGTTCGCTACCTGAAGGCAACGAAGGAGTGGAAATTGTCATACGGCGACGCAGGTGGACAGCTGGTCGGCTATTCGGACGCCGATTGGGCCGGCGACGCGGGTACGAGGAAGTCCACGACCGGATTTGTCTTCAACTACGCCGGAGGAGCAGTATCGTGGGTCAGTCGGAGGCAAAATTGCGTCACATTGTCTTCGATGGAATCGGAGTACGTGGCGTTGAGCGAAGCTAGCCAGGAGCTAATCTGGCTGCGGAGCTTGTTGGCTGACATGGGAGAGCAGGTCGAAGGTCCAGTCACGGTGATGGAGGACAATCAGAGCTGTATCCAATTTGTCAAGTCGGATCGGAAGAGCCGTCGCTCCAAGCACATCGAAGTGAAGCAGCATTTCGTGAAGCAGTTATGTGAGGACGGAAGCATGGAAATGCAGTACTGCCCAACGGAGGATATGGTGGCTGATGTGCTCACTAAACCGGTGGGTTCAATCAAGCTGCAGAAACTAGCACGTATGATGGGATTATCATCGTAGGCTGGCAATGTTCGTTGAGGAGGAGTGTTGATATATACAACGAGCATGCCACGCTACACCTCTTTTTAGGTGTACTCTTTATGCTGCATCCTCTTTCTCGAGGGTCTTTAGTGGCAGCAGCATCATTGCGCATGGAGCGCCATTTTATCAAAAGTAAATGAGAATCCAAAGTGTAAACACGTAGTTGAATAAAGTTCCGTTTTCTTTCGTTAATTAATTAAACTCGGCATTTCATTTCACTGTAACCTTAAGCCCAATAGCCCTGCCATGCGTCTTTTAAGGCGACGCGTCGCGTCAGAGAAAGATGCGATAATCAGCGTTTAATCGCATTCTTCCATGTCAATGATAATTAATATGCAATTAAAGTGGTGTTTCAAGTGCCGTATCGGGAGAAATGCCGTATGGCGCTTCCTTTGTGCACCCAATACGATATCGATATGCACGGGGCGTGAGTAGATTCTAATCTTTGAGTGCAACCAATCCCTCAATGCGTGTTTCGTTTGCTAACATAGGAAACATGAGCGCCGATTTAAACTAAAAATCCATTGGAAGAATCAATGCCTGAAGCGAAACGGAATTGTTGCATAATCCGTATAAGGTAATACGGGACACCGTGTTAATTTTGCTACCCGTCTCTTTCATCATCATTTTACCTTTGAAACTGTGACGATGAAAATTTTCAGTTGCAGTGGACTGACCCAACTGAAAACTTAGTCGATTGTTCATCACATGTGAGCATACAAACGATCATGCCAAATCTCGGTTTACGAGATTTGCACAGTCGAGGAGACAGCTAAATGTTTTCATGAGATCTCAGCCTATAAATGCCAAGAATGACAGGAAAAAAATGCGGAAGCTTCAAAGAGCTGCTACAGGCTAAATTTGAGGTATTTATGACTGTTTTTTGTATGACAGTGTATCAGTCAATGTCTGTATGCATGCAATATCTTTTTCTTTTATCAAATCTGACTAGGGTAAGTGTACCAATTATGGCACTACCTAAGGAAAGCTATTTATACAAAAATTACGAGAAGACCAACGAATGTCATCAATAAGTTAAAAGACAGCTGAGTTTCCATACTTTACAGGAAAAATATAGAAACGGAGCCAAAACTACTTTTAGTATTGATTACAGCGTGTGCCAATGATAGGAACCCTGTACCAGTTATGGTTACATTTTTTAACTTCGGTTCCTTTTCGCACTATTTGCATGCATTCCTTATGGGATTAGCCATAACTGGTACACTATGGCCAAAAAGGGTGCAAGGAAGCCGAAATAAGGAAAATGATTTATTTATACCATGTTTTGAGGAAAATGTGGAGTTTAAATGAGTGCGACTATCTGTGAACGTGATCTGTTGTTTATAATTTTTTTCTTGTTGATTTACACCGTTAAAGAGTGAAAATTTACTATGGCGAATAATTGGTACTATAGCCATAATTGGTACACTTACCCTATACATGTCAATGGTTGCATATTATATAGGGCACTGCACTGTTTTGATTTTGTATGGGGTTTTGACGTTTCTTGGACTTGTTGTTTACAAAATTTCTGTAAGAGTGAAAGAGAAGGAGAGAATTTCATGCAGTTCCCTATACAATGTCTAAATGCTTGCAATAGAAAATAAAAAGAAATTTTTTTGATTTTTAACTTGTGATAATGTAAGCCGGAAAAGTGAGCATCCAAAAACTGCGCGCCCATTGGTCATAAGACAAAATGGCTAATACAGTCAGGTTTTTTTTTACGCGGGGGATACGTACCGCGTAAAAATAAAACTCAGTTCAAAATTCAAAAAACCGCGTAAAAAAAGTCTCACCATTTCTCGACGAATCATGCAAAAATAAGACGATGAAATTTTTTTTTGTATGGAGTTTTCATTTACGCGGCCGCGTAAATGAAAACCGCGTAAAAAAAGACCTGACTGTAAACTCAAAAAGTTGATACGATGAAAATTCAAGGCATACTAATCCAGAGCCATATAGTTTCGTGTACCAGTTGAAATCAGCACATATATTTGATACACACTCAATCCTGAATTGCCTGTTCAGCACTTTTTTGACGGAAATAGAACAGCAGAATTCATGGCAGAACTATTTCGGTAGCTTCGGTAATCGTACTGAGGTTCAGTACACCAACTGTAAAAACCGGGTGCAAAAGGTAAACAATGCAGAAAAGCTGTATTCAGCTGTTCTATTTTCGTCAAAAATTTACCGTACACGGTATTCCATATTAAGTGTGTATCAGATCATAGAGAAAATTCAATTATTTATTTTATCAGATGAGAAATTTAGCGACCCGTTTACTTTTTTGTGGTTTGCAACTACTATTTCAGGCCAAACATGTCTAAAGGTCCTATCTGCAGAAGAGAGGCTCTCTTTGGTTTCCCTCTCTTTCGTTTATATCTCAGCTGTTTATTTGTATTATGATTGTCTCCTTGCATTGAACGATGGTCAAACCAAACGTCTTTTGATTTAAACTGCAAAAATAGTTGAAAAGTGTACCATTACATTGCAAAAATTGAAAGAGAAAGTGAACAAAGAGAGCCTCTCAAATGCAGATAGGACCTATTGTAATGTTTGGCCTGATTTGTCTTCAGCTACAAGCGCTGTCTTGCAAAAGTGAGAGAACAAAATGATTTTTCTTATGAATAACTTTTATGAAAATTAGTCTGTTAGATATCATAGAACGTAAACAAAGATTGGTTATCGTCAAAAAGACGAAACTGTGGTTTGAAACTTAAGAACACTTTCGCATTTTTTTCCTGCCGCATACTGTATTACTACTGCATTACCTTTTCACTTACTCTACCTCCGCAACCTTGTTCAATAGATTCTCATATGCTTATCCATTCCCATCTCCATCTGTCGTAAGAACGTGGCCATGGCAGTCCTCAACCATTTTAGATTTGGGGGAGGGAGTTTTAATGGGCTTCAGGGTGTTGCATACATTGAAATAAATTTTGTTGTGGAAACTACCGATTCCATAGTAAAATTACTAACCGTACCAATGATTCTCAACCGGCAACAAAACTTGTTAAGGTAACTGAAATATGCTTGAAATGACAATGCATTGTAGTAAATTTAACTAAACGCGTAGTCGTCTCAACAACAAAACATTGTTATTTTTTCCTGGACACGCATTTTACAACACAGTATGGTTAAAAATACAATGCTCATTTGTTAAATTATGATTATTTTTAGTAATGTTAACTGCACTGCTAGTTAAGTTGACTGTGTTTTAGTGGAATTTACTGGAAATTGTTGTCGGTTGAGAATCATAGGTACGGTTAGTAATTTTACAATGGAATCGGTAGTTTCCACAACAAAATTTATTTCAGTGTAGAGGCTTAGGGAGCTTAAGGTGAAATGGGAACGCGTCCAGATGCATTTTTGACTCGCGTTTTGGGAGCACCGATCTCATCATCCACTAAATGCTCGAAAACGAAAATGTTAGTCAATGTTTACCACGAGTGAGCATGGGTACTCATTGCCTTTTCAGCTCTGTTTGTTGCTTGGATGACGAGATCAGTGCTTTAGGTATTTACAAGGCAGCCATTGATACGGCAATCTTTGGATTCGCTCATATATGTCCTTAAGTAAGAGTTTTTTGAGGGCATTTTAGAATGATTAACAGACTTTCAAGTGAGCTTCATGGGGGTTTGAGAGCTATTTCAGGGAGTTTCAAAGGGTCAGAGGAATTTAGAGGAGCTCTAGCGGACTTCACAGGCTCGCAGATGAGCTTCATATGGGTTTCAAAAGCGTTTCAAGGCGTTTCAGGGCATTTCAGAAGCGTTTCAGAGGTGTGTTACTTAGGGGGCTTCAGAGGGCATCCCAGACTATCAGATGATCTTCGGTGAGCTTTACAAAGCGTTTCAAGGCGAATCAGAGCCTTTCAGGGTGTTTTAGAAGGTTTCAGAGGGGCTTTAGGGGATTTCACAGGCTCTGAGATGTGCTTCAGGGAGGTTTCACTGAGGTTCCATGGTGCTTTAGATACGTTTCAAGTCGTTTCATCGCATATCATGGCGTTTCTGAGCGTTTAAAGAGATTTGGAATCCAAGCAACTAAAAATTCAAACATGAGAGTACTTTATGAATTAAGCACCTTGTTAGAGATTGATGGCACAAATTTTAAGGAATGGAGGAAAACATGCCTCTGGGAAGCCTACCTACTGATTGTTGGAAGTTGCAATTTAGCCTTCTGAGCAGCTTTATTTTCAAGTAGTTTTGGAACTTGAATGTTCGCATAAGGTCGTCGTATAGCCTTCAAAGCACTTAATTTTTTTTAAATGAATTTCCGTGAAATGAAAGTAAAAACAAAAAGGGGCTTTTTAGGTTTGTCATAATCTGACATATAAGTGAGTAACTCTCAGATCGGCCCACTATTTACACGTTACGCCTTGTCTTAAAAAAATGTTACATAGGTGTCGATTTTCCGAAGTCCTCGCCAAAAAAGTAAGGAAAATGCATTTGGTTCCTCAGGTGGACCCCCCGCTAGTTAGAACCACAACCGTTTCTGCGCAACCATCGATTTTGATTCAGTGTTGGCTCATTCAAACTGTTACAACTCGAAAGTTTCTTCTAAAACCTCCTCGAAACGAAATGTTGTTGAAAAGAGGAAAGATAGAGGTACTTTTCGCAGTTTTAAAAAATTGGGTCGGCCATATTAATTTCGGCCACCATCTTGAGTTTTTATGCCAATTTTTTTTACCATATTGGCAACCATCGAATTTTAAAACTTTTGCGTCAATCAAAAGCTGAGACATTTTTACACAACATAAAAAAATGAGAGGTCTTTTTCTCCTATCAAAAGTCATTTGCCGTTTTGTAAATGTGAACGGTAGTGGCAAAGATTTATTTGCCAAAAAGGCGTTTTTTAAAACTTGCAGCTACTGCAATGAGCTTCTAAGAGCTTGAATGTTCCAACAAAGCTCAGAGTAGCACAATAAGCAGCATTCAAGCTGATCAAGACTCTTAATCTTAAGTTAAGAGGCTAACAATGAGCCATGCAATGAGCCTTGCTGGAACTGAACCTCTCAAGCAGCCAGAAAGTTTCATTCTGAACTTCGTTGAACTTGAAAGTATATTTTGTCATAGGAAGCGGAACTTTTGATTACTTGACCCTTGTTTTAGGGAGCTTCGCAGGCACTCAGGTGTGCATTGCAACGCGTTTCAAGCGACTTCAGGCTCATTTTAAGGTAAACTTCAGATCTGTTTCAAGACGTTTCAGCTCGTTTAAGAGGGTTTCAGACGGATTTTAGGGAACTTCACAACCTCACACATGAACTTCAGGGAGTTTCAGAGGCTTTTCAAGGCATTACAGGGCGGTTTAAGAGGTTTCAAATATTGTCGTCGCTGTTGAAACCCAGAAGTTTCCCCACACGCGACAATCGATTTTGTCCAAATCCATACGTGAAACCTAACGTCGGACGTAGTGCGCTGGGCAGCGGATCTGGCCCTCTATCCGCACTTGGCCCGACGAACGTCCGACGCATGATTTGGGAGAAATATCGATTGTCGCGTCTAAAAAATTCGATTTTCAACTGCACGAACAATATGTTTTAGGGGATTCACAGGCTCTCAGGTTCTTCTTCGTAATCTGTTTATGGCTGTACGTCCTCACTGAGAATTGGCCTGTCCCTCTTCAACTTAGTGTTCTTAGAGCATTTTCTCAGTTATTATTTGAAGGGCTTTCTTTGCCTGCCATTGCATGAATTTGTATATTGTGAGGCAAGCACAATGATACACTATGCCCAGGGAGTCAAGAAAGTTTTCCCGGCCGGAATGGGAATCGAACACCATCAGGGATGGGAACACTCACTTGCAGAGAGTTACACTCACTTGATGTTTTCTCAGCTCAGAAGCGTGCAATCAAGAAATGGTGTATGGACGACTTTTGACTTGTAGTTTGTCTAAAAGTTTGCCGAATAGAGTAGGTGTCGCACATGCATATCAAAGTCGTGACAGAGCTGTGAAAGCGACTCTCCACAAGGTGAGTGTAATTTACATTCACCTCGTGGAGAGTTGCCTTCGCAGCTCCTTCCCGACTTCGGTATGCGTGTGCGACCCCTACTCTATTCGGCAAACTTTTAGACAGAACTACAAGTCAAAAGTCGTCCATACACCATTTCTTGATTGCACGCTTCTGAGCTGAGAAAACATCAAGTGAGTGTAACTCTCTGCAAGTGAGTGTTCCCATGCTTGCCCGTCGTCTCCGGATTGGTGATCCATAGGGGCTGTCCATAAACCACGTGGTCATGAGGGGGGGGGGGGTGGGTGGTTCGGCCAGTGACCATTTTGTATGGTCAAATAAATTTTTTTGTATGGACCAATGACCACGGGGGGGGGGTTGAAAATTCCCAAAAAATGACCACGTGGTTTATGGACAGCCCCATAGCCTTAACCACTACACTGAGGCAAAAAAAACTTAGGAAAAGCATAAGATCCCCTTAAGATTTGGTGACACTACGATTATTGTTGAAAGCCATAAATTTCACTTATGATTAGGAGGGCAAAATTTTTATATCCAGACACTTACCAAAATCATAAGTTTTGCTTACAGATATCATTGAATCAAAACTATAACTATCGTATGTTTGCTCTTATTGAAATCAACTACTGAAACTTATAGAAATCAATATTAGTTATTATGAATGTCATGTCGTAAGCTAAATGATATTCGTATTGATATATTGTGGATTATTTGATGAAATAATTCTGCTTCAATTCATGTCATGTGTCTTGAATTACCGCGTAAGTAAAATGTTCAATTTCTCTTCATCGACTACATGGAACAAAGTGACAAGGAGCGTATTCGACTGTGCTTTCATTTAATAATGCAAGTTTGCATTATTTGTTTTTACCATACAATGTCACAAACTTGCTTCTTGTCACTTTTATGATTAACGCTAGATCAATTAAGAGGAATCGATCATTTTACTTACGTATAATTCTATCGTTGATTTGGTAGAATTCATGGGCACTTAAATAAAATCAATTTGATTTTGAGTGTCCGACAGCTCCGAAAACTGATCTGTGAGTAATGCTTGTTTGTCTAAGACGCAGCATGCTGGAATCCATACCCTCAATGTAAAGATTTTCATAAATTTTAATTATGGTTTTTTCACAACCATGTCGCTTATGTGAATCTTAAGTTGTAGATATGGAACGCGTTCGCGACAACTATGAAATCAATAAGCGAGTAATGAAACATGAAAATCGTCCGTTCATAAGTTGCGACTTATTAAATTCCTAAGTATTTTTGCCTCAGTGTAGGCTAACTGGAGACCCACTCCTGACTAATTAACAGGACCTTTTTGATCTACTGTTGCGTTGTTTTAGATCGACTCAATCGTGCAGTGTAAAACGAATGGCAACACTGATCGCCATTATTTGCCGATGGGATACCGTATGTGAAATACGCTGATAGGGCAAAGATTTGTTTTGATTCGAACTATTGTTTGTAAAATCCGAGTTACCATTAGTGAAGCAGACTGAATTACTATGCTATTCCAGTGGTTGAATTGATTAATTACTAGTTCTAGATACTAGATAAATAGTTAATTTTGCTAAATTTGTAAGTAGTTTCTCCTGTTACATTGAAATTCCCAAGCTAATCCCAACACTGTTGAATTGTTGATAGATATCGTTATACGGCCTTTTATATTATGAAAGTATCGGGTCAGCCAATCGGGAGCGTCTAATGCCGTTTTTCATTTTGAACCTGGGTTGGAACTGGATAGGGCACTTGCTGGCTTTGTTTAGTGTGCCCAACAGACCCTTTGATTTTGCTGGTAACGCTTTGTTATGAGAATCGCGTTACGAAACGTTTCCCAGCAAAATCAAATGGGTCTGTTGGGCACACTAAACAAAGCCAGCAAGTGCCCTATTGGCGGAAAATGTGTAAACAAACAAATGTCAAACAAACCCAAACAAACTTCAGTACAAGCGAAACCGAAGTCGGGTTGGGGTTGAAACTGTGATCTCATCCAGTTCCAACCCAGGTTGGAACTGGATCAAAAAGAAAAACGGCATAAGAGACTCCCCGACTCAATTGCCTCAGGGTCGGCACCCTTAATTTACCGCGAGACAGGAGAATTTCACACTATACCCAGGAAAACCACAAGCACCTAACTTTTATAACTCCCACTTTATTTCCAACTTTTACAATTTTCCTGGGTTCTTCTTATCTTTCACTTTCTCCCACTTTCTTACTCACTAATCTGACCTTTTTCTCTTCGTCGGGGCCCCTCTGCTCCTCACCAACCACCTGACCACGCTTTCCTCGCAGCCTGGTAATGGCCGCCGATGTTCTCCATTGGATCTTCACGGCTTCGGCCACGTCTGGCCACTTTCTGCTTCCGCGATGGCTCTAGGGGTTCTCGCTGCAGCTTCCTGGGACCTTTTCACGCATCCTAGGCTACCGATATTGGTGAATCGGTCTTCGGCCAACAACGATGCTGGAATTCGCCCAGACACTAGGACAGCGTAGGGGTGGTAATAGAAATGTGGTGGTTCCTATACCAAAACGGCGGGGTCGTGTTGTGAATGGAATGGTCAAACCAGTGGTCTATAGCCGTTACCTGATGTCCACTTTCCGCTCACTTCTTCCTCTTCTCTTTCCACTCTTTCCACTATAGCTTCTGTCTTACTGAATTGGTTCACAGCTTTAAACTTTTCTTCGAACTAATCTCTGGGTCTGTCTTTAAGCAAGTGAGCGGGTGGAATTTCAGTATTGGCCTTCAAGGTTCTTAACCTGAACCATCGGTCATTACCCTTTCATTCGGGTTTGTTGTAATGGCCCCTATTTCGCCCTCCTAATGGCCGCCTGAATGGGCCGCTCGAAGACCTCTGGTGGTGGGTTTCTGAAGCTGGTAGGTGGTGGTTGCCAGGGTGGTTTTGCCTACTAGTGCTCTACTCGTATGCCAGGTGGGTCAGCTAGGGAAAAACCTGAATATCCAACACAAAATATACCTGTCCTTAACATATTTCCGCACATACAAATACAATATCCCTTCAACACAATCAATTAACAAACCAAATACTTACAATTATATACGAATCTACCAGAGATTATGTGGTGCTTGGTGGTGAACATTGAGGTTAGCCAATACGTGACTACATAGGGATTCCCGAAACATTGGAAGGATTTGATGGAATGAACATTCCCCGGAGAATAGAGTGACCAATGTAATTTTATTGACAGTTAATGATACATATTGCTAACAAATACATATACAGCTTTTCTCCACTAAAGTCCCAGTGTGTGAGGCTCAGATGACCCCGAAAACTCCCTCTACATCTACCTTTTGGTACCATCACGAAAGCGCCACGTCACTGTCCACACAATTCGGCCTAAACGTAAAATACCTGACTCTCTGGTCACCGAAACTGGCCTTGTGAGAGTTCCTTGCACTGTAAGTCCTAAACGCCAAGGGGGGCCTTCTCGGCGTGGCCAATACGGTCTCGTCCGTGGTCCGTCGATCTTGCCAACGGAGGAAGACGCCGTAGCCGAGCCCAAGTTACGAAAGTGGCCCTACTGCATTGGAAACGCTATCCCACTTGCCAAGACAGATCGCCAGATCCGCCATTCCAGTCGGCACGAAACAATAGGGACCGATACCGCCTGCCACCATTGCCGTTAGCAACCATCTGCGAGCGCTCGCCAACATACATCACCGGTACGTACCCAACGATCCTGATCTACCACAAACCGCCATAGCCCAATGAACACTATAGACCACACAGTAACTTTTTAATAAATTTGCCTTTTTCCACCCAAACACATACACTCTTCCATAGCCAAAGAAATACCATAGTTTCCGCACACCTTGATCCACGTACCACTAAGAATTACCCAGTAGCATGTCAGCCCTGAGACACAGCTCGAGCTCTCATGCTACTGAGCTAGTTGATCTGGGAGTCTGGGTTCAGCCGCTGAGTCTATTGAGCAATCGATAAGCCTCAAGCCAGTCTCAATCCGCTAGGTGGCGTTTGTGAGTCTAAGAAAATCTAAAATGCTCTTGACGATCAAACCACTTTGAAGAACTTCGTCTTCGGCAGGACATCAAGAACAGTCCGATAGTGAACTTGTCGGTTCTAGGCAAGTTCTAGGTTTATCCACAAGGTGGTGCTAGTAAGTCTTAGAAATTATTAACTGTTGCGTCTCGAGAAAAAAAAATCACATAACAGAATTTCGTCTTCAGCAGAGTTGATCAGAAGCTATCCGATAATCAACTAGTTGATTCTAGGTTTATCCGCTAGGCGGTGCTTGTGAGTCATAGAATATCTAAACTGCTGTATCTCGACGACCAGACCACTTTGAAGAATTGAAGAACTTCCCAACAACGCTCCGACATCCGCATGAGGTTGTGCAGATGTTGTGAACTCCACGGTCTTTTGGCAACAAGCGATTGCAATCATCACTTCTCTCGCCATCCCCCAATTGACCTGCAGCCTGACGCAGTAGACGCTGTTGTAGCTAAAAAAAATAGAAGATCATCAATAGTCCCGCACTGAAGATGCATGTTCGTCACAAGCAGCTATTTCATTGGAGTGTTGATACTGGTCTGGCGATACTGGAGTAGCATATACGGGCGGTCAATCAATTTTCAATTTTTCATTTTCACTAGAAAACAGTCCGAGACCCACTGATGGGTCGCGATAATAGAAATACACTAGAACTCCAATAGCGCCGTAGTCACTTTTCACAATTAATTATTTTAATAACTTAAATTGCAATAATTCACTATTTTCAAGTGTCCTTCTTGCAGAGGACCTTTTGTTTTGGTAAACAAAATTAACTTGACACTTCTAGTACCGCTGCTGACGCTGTAAGGGCGTGGCAAACTAGATGTTAGTCACACGAACAGATGCGACATTGAACTTCTGTGGCTAGCGTGGTGGCTAGTTATTCTACTCTCGCGATCCATAGTTTGAGAAACGTTGACCTATAACTGTTATAGGAAACATGCTCTGCTCACGTACATATGTGCTGATATGCAGATTATGTTATTCAACAAAATGGACCCAAAAATTTCAAAAACTACTCTGGCATAACTTGATTAAACTTACGCTTTCTTCTACGCCGCGCGAAGAAATTTATTGCTCAGTTTGTTTTGGGTCGCTCTTCATTGGCCCATAGAGCGTGCAAATTTGCATCCAGATTGTTTGTTATGGGCAAATTTGGGTGATGCATTTCTTTCACGTCAGCACCGCCTATGAAGCGGTCAGTCGGCCGGTTTGGCAAGTTAATCGTTTAGCTCACCGCGCATATAGTTACTGACTGGCTCCGTGGAATGTTAAATGTGTGCGTTTAAAGATGCCTGAATTGGTCAATTTGCAAGCCCTGCATAACACTTAACCCCAATTTGGGGGGTCTTCGAATTGGTTTCGCGCGAGCGCGCGTCCGCTTGCTCTTGTGAAGCCTCCTTAGCAGGCATGAAGGTGCCAAACGATCCGATGCGAATCTGAGAATATATGCCATTAGAAGAGACGTGGCCAACGCATTCGAAAGGGATATTGTTTGCAAACAAAATTTGTACAGTGGCGTTTCGGTTTTATCACTAGTCATTTTATTCACTACTCGCCAAACTCACTCTCGATTTTATCACGCTTTTCGTTTCGTTTTTATCACGCCTTTTCTAAAACATAGAGAAATCAACATAAAAATGTTAGGCGTTGTCCATGATCTGCGTAGACTAATGTTTGGCCATCTGAGACCCCCTCGTAGACTTTTGTTCATACAAAATTATCGAAATTTCTATGAAGCGTAGACTTTGGTCAGGAACCCTCCTCTCCTAAGAATAAACTTTAGAAGACAATTCACAATAAATTTGACAAGATTACCATTTTTTTATTTCTTCACGTTCATGCTGCTTCAGTATCCATTACCTCGTTCATTGAAATAAATGCAATTCCATTTAGTAAATTGTATGAATATTTCTTACAGCTGCATATATAAAAGAGACTTTCGATAATCTACTAAATAAACTTCTTTAATTCTCGCGCTTAGTATCATACGGGTATATCTACAATGATCGTTTTTTCTTCACCGATTTTCTCTTCGGATTATTCCGAGAAATACGTTCAATGTTTGGATAATATCTTGGTATGTTTCGGTGATGGACGACTAGGACAAGCTTCTAGAACAACGAAAACAACCGAAAATAATTTGCTAGCTAAGTTATTAACAAAAGAAAAAATCGATGAACAAATCAATCATTGTATAAACGCCTGTATGATACTAAGCGCGAGAATAGTACAAAGTCCTTGTAAGTTTTGACTGCGAAACACGATTGGTCCGTACATAAACTACGTAGACTTAAGGGGGAGGGGGGAGGTGGGGGTAGATCTGGATAAAGTCTTCGGTCCATAAAAACATTCACAATTTTGTTAGAACGAATGTCTACAGGGGGAGATGGTTGTTGGATATTACCCGAAATGGGTCTCTGTAGTGCATGGACAGCGCCTGAAAAACACATTCATTGATAGATTACTAAAGCTGTGAATTACGATTCAAACATTTTGCAGTTTATTGATTTTTAACAGAAAATTTTCATTTATTTTTCATTTCGCCAAATTCACGGTTTCGCTGAATTCACGGTAAAATTTTTTTTGACCGTGATAAAATCGAAAAACCACTGTATAATGAAGCAAAATGCCTTGTACGACGAGGCATGCAACAAAGCAAGCGGTTGATGAACCAGGGCACGCTAATTAAGCGACGGATGTGTTGCTAGACCGATTGACCCGATGATTTTCATGACTCTGCCCACTGAATGAAATTTCAGATGGCCGGGGCACACCGAATATCGCTGCCTAACCCGATCAAATTTGAACCACGAGCCCGGGTGTTTTCCAACGAAAAAAATAAGAGATAAAACTGGTCGACCTTCGTTGTTGAAGGATGCGCCAGCAGCAGCAGCATCACATCATCGACTCAGGTGTGGCCGCACCGCGCTTACCGATTCGATCGGATCGAAGATGGCTTTGGGTTTCCGTTCCGTATGGATCTGAGCACGGCGGTTGTCAAGCCTAAAATAAGCTGACATTAATTTGGTTGAAGGTGAACTGGCTTTGTTGGCCTAATTTCGAAGCAATTTGTAGGTATTTCAAATATCATCTGTCAATATTGATTTGAACGTTATGGAAATCGTAGAATAGAATGCATAATCTTCTCAATTCATTTTTTTATACGAAGGGTAAAAAATTATTCAGAATTTTATTAGGTTTTTGTAATATTAGATGTAAATCCTGGCTATCATTGATTTATTTATTCATAGGTACCAAATTTAAAAAAAATGAGTTTTCAAAGCTAAATATCCTTTAAAATTCGAAAGTCACTTCAATATAGTGGCAATAGTGAATAAAAAAGTGTAGAACGATGTACAAGTTCATATGTGAGATGCACGGTGTACAACATTTAGAAGGTGATATTTATTCTATGGTGATATCGATATGGTGGTGAAATTAGTCTATGGTGATATCTTCCGGAAAACTGACAGTTTTTTGATGACGTAATTCAAATCGTTCAGAGGCGATCTAGTACTCCACATCAATGAGCCTCTGCACGAATTTGCCCTGTCCTGCTCACTCCCACAGAAAATTTGAAAACAGCGCGCACAGTAAAAGTCACATTTGACTTTAACTGTGCGAGCTGTTTTCAATTTTTTTGTGGGAGTGAGCAGTACGCCAGATTCGTGCAGAGGCTCATTTGATCATGTGAAGAACGATTAGAATGACGTCACATGTTTACATCCAAAATGTATGTTTACATAGGTTACTAGCCTGCCTTGTGATATTTATGCCGTGTGTGAGATCGCAGAGCCGTAGCGCGGTCCCACGGCGCCCTTGGCAAGCATCCAGGTTGACGCCCCAAGATAATTATACATTGGTAATTTGTTAGAGTTTGTAATTAATCCTTTTTTTAAACTTTCTCTAAAAAATTAGCTTTGTGAAAAAAAATAAATTCCTCCCGTTTTTTTAAAGCGTTTCCTATTCAAAAATACTCAATTAGGTTTCAGGATTTTTTTGGATTCCTCAAATGATTTATTTTACTAATAAGTTCAATTGGTTTAACAGAATTTTCCAATAACTTTACTAAAGGTTTCATCTGAAGGTTAATCAAAATATTTCACAGAAAATCTATAAGAAAATTTTTAGTAATTTTTCAAATTTCAAATGGAATTCATGTAGTAATTCTTGCAGGAATGCCTGGAGCAGATTGTGGAGAAATTCCTGAGGAAGAGAACCACTGGAAGAATTTCTGGAAAAATGCTTTGAAAAGAATAAAAAAAATCATAAGAATCCTCTTGAAGATTAAAAAAAAATAACAAAAAAGGTTTATACAAAAATCCTTGAAGGAATTTCTGAAGGAATCCGTGAAAAGCTTTCAAAATAAACCATTGGATGAAAGCAATGACAGATTTCCTAACCGAATATCTGGAGAAATTTCTGAACGAGTTCCAAATTTATTATTTGGATGGATTTGAATCAATTCCTATTCTGGAAAATATCAATTGAATAAACGAATCTATTGATACTTTCTGATGCAAACTTTGTCGAAAGAATTTATTAATAAAAAACCTTAGAGGAATTTCTGAAGGAATCCCTGGAGTGATTTCTTAATCTGAGCAGGATTTTCCATAAAAAATTACAAAGACATTACAGTAGGGTTGCCTAGTCATCCTTAAAGATATTTTTGCAGGAATCTCTATTAAAGGAAATTACTGAATAAAATCCGCGAAAAATCGGGAGGAATCTTTTGATTAATTTATGAAAAAAATCATAGATAACTTCCTGAAAGCCTCCCTGTAGGAAATTCTATAAGAATCTTCCGAGAAATTTCAGGAAAAATTTTCAGAAAAATTTTCGATTTGATATTTTTTTAAGAATCCTTGAAGAAGGTTCTGAAGGGATTTCAGCTGCAATTCTTTGATTTTTTCAAAGAAATCCATTGCTGAATTTCTGTAATATGTTTTGTAAGATTTTCTGGAAGAGATTTCTGGAATATTTGATTTGTTTTGACGGAATAAAAAAAAAATAACAGACAGATTTTGGGTGGATACGAATGAGTTCTGCTAGATTTACAAGAGTTCAAGCCCAAAGAAACATTTACTGGAAATTGAAAAAGCATCGTCTGAATATTTTTATTCTAAATACTTTTTGTTAACACTGTAAACTATTTCAATGAATGCGAAGAAAATCCTCGGAAGTAACGACATTTCCCAGTAAGATTTTTTAGGAATTTTCAGAAAGAAATTTCACTACAATTTCGGAAACTAACTGATTTTGCTTTTATTTAATAAACTAAAACTGCTTCTCAAAATAATAAAGTAGCTTAATTCCCAGGTAACATTATTTTAAATATTCAAAATAGGAAAAAAATCTTATTTATTGAGAAAACGGAATTATTCAAAAACACATGATCAATCTTGGCAATCGTTTTTTTGGTTTTTATCAACGTGTATAAACTTAAAGCTAATGCTACACTTAAATGGAAATTGATGAAATCTTGATAACATACAAGGAAACAATAGCATCATATTGTTTCCGTCTTAGGCCTTTTCGGCGCCCCTCTGAGGCTGGCGCCCTTGGCGGGGCCAACCTGGCCAACCGCACGCTACGGCTCTGGTGAGATGCAAGAAATCGTAGCACTGTTATTGTAAAGGATGTAGTTTTTCGGGCATCACAGTAGGCCGGAACTGAAAATTATTGTATAGTATTGTCATTCTGTTCTTGCTCGTGAGAAGTAAACAATAAACTCAATTTACTGTTGCAATACCTGTTGAAGATCGAAGTGAAGTTTTATGGTGCAAGTATTTATGATGTATGCCACGAAGTTGAACTTTAAACGCCTTGGATACGACAACTACGAGATTTTGAGGATTCGTGCTGGGAAATTGTTCATTAGAAAAAGACTCTAGTCACTAGTGAGTGATGAGCTGCCACCCGAGAGACAAATAACAGCAGAATAGGTAACGAAGAACGAGCTGGCATTGCAAACTACTGGGTATTTGGTAGAAGACTCGCAGCTGCGGATAATTCAAAATGTTGAGACATCAAGTAATGCTTAGGGATTAGGGCGGCCCACACTTATATGAAAAACAAAAATTTCGAAAAATACCAAGTCTTACCTCCTAAATCAGTTGTTTTGGACTCCCAGAAGCTACGTTCAAAATTTGAGCAAAACCGGTTGAGCCTAAGGGGGCGCTCAAAACGCTTGAAGTTTGTATGGGAAAACTTGGCCAAATGTATGCAGAAATTTTTCGAATTTTGTCACTAGGTGGCGCTGTAAGCGTCCAATAATCAAATCCTTTGGTGTTATTGTAAGTGGCTATATGCCAGAGAACTTTGTCGAAGACCGCGAAGTGATCCGACAGCTGTGAAAAAAGTTATACCCTAGGCAAAGTGAGGCAAAGTATTGAGATTTCATTATTGATATTATTCCTTTACATGCATTGGAAAAATAACAATAAAGTTTATCCTCACTTTTCCTAGGGTATAACTTTTTCCACAGACGTTGGATCACTTCGCGGTCTTCGACAAAGTTGTTTGGCGTATAGTCACCTACAATAATACCGAAGGGTTTAATTATTGAACGCTTACAGCGCCACCTAGCGGCAAAATTCGAAAACTTAATATTTCTGCATACATTTGGCCAAGTATTCCCATACAAACTTCAAGCGTTTTGAGCGCCCCCTTAGGCTCAACCGATTTTGCTCAATTTTTGAACGTAGCTTCTGGGAGTCTAAAACAACTGATTGAGAAGGTAAGACTTGGCATTTTTCGAAATTTTTGTTTTCCATATAAGTGTGGGCCACCTTATTGGGGATGTCAAAAAGCTATTACGCGAAGACTACTTCCGTCAACAAAGTCGCGCCGATTAAAAAGCCTTCGAAGATGGAGCTTCCGGAAGAAGGAGATATGCGTCAGCATTTGATGGAGTTGGAAACCTTGTTTGAGGGGATTGAGAATATTGGATGTCGAATAGATGAAGACGTGAAAAGGGCGTTCATGCTGGCCAGCTTACAGAGTTCGTATGAAAACACAGTGGCTGCAATTCAGGGACGAATGGAAGTGTTTCGAGTCAATTTTGTCAATTTTGGAAGAGTTCGATCGGCGTAGAGAAAAGGTGTAAACAAAAATGCAGGCATCTGACCATACCGCCGTGGTTGTAAGAGCCGCACGGAATAGCCCAAATGGGCCATATTCCAAGCGTTTGAGTGTTGCTTCTGGAAGTGCTGATCATCGGATGAGATACTGCAGCATTTTTAGTAACTTGAGGGGAGAATGTTAACAGTCACATGAAGCTAAGCGAAATACACCTTCGGCTAGATGATCAGCAGTGGGGGAAACGAAGGGGCATGACGGGCTATCAGGGGGGCAGTTAGACGTCCCGGAACCAAAAAGGTGGACCTGAAAAGACTGGCCCGTCCCGGATCGAAGGGAAAAAATGTTGCAACCATTGATAGCTCCTCAGCAACCACAAGTTAGGGCGGGTTAGAGGGAAAACGCTACCACGATCATAGTTGAGCGGAAGAATAAGAATACACTGCAGGATGTGCAGAAGCGTAGGGACGTGCCAAGCGCAATAAGGATGACGACGCGCTCGTCATCAAGACTGAAGACCTACTCGGAAGTCTTGAAGGCGATGATGAGCTCGTGGATCTGAGAGCCGACGTACGCATCTTCGAGCGGAAACGCGACAAAGTGCGCAAGGGCGCCGACTACAAATATTTGGCGGAAGGTGAGTGTATCAACATGTGAACTCTTACAGCGGAGGCGACTTTGGAGGTAATGAACCTAGACGAGATCAGTGGTGCGGAAGAACTCGTCACGGCACTGCGCCAACAATACCAAGTGTAGGTGACCACCGCAGCAGTTCGGCCACGGAAGGGCCAGTCAGGTACACAGGTAGCGTTGATACAGCTACCTGTGGTGGACGCTAACAAGTCCGTTAAACTAGGGAAACTTAAGGTGGGCTGGTCAGTCTAGCAACTGACCCTACACGAGCCACCGGAGGATTGCTTCAGGTGTCTGGAATCAGGATATAAGGCATGAGACTGTAAAGGCCCCGACAGGAGTAAGCTGTACAGACGATGTGGAGGTGAAGGTCATAATGAACAAGGCTGCATGAATCCTCTCTAGTGTTTGATTTGTTCCGAGAAATCCGTGAGCAGCAAACACCCTAGATACCAGGCCTTCAGAAGAGCTACAGCCAACAAGTCCTGCACTTTGCTAGCTGAACCAGAACCACTGTGATGCAGCCTAGCAGCTACTATGCCAAGCAGTTGTGAAGTGGGGGACGGATATCATTCTTATAGCGGACCCATACCAAACACTCGCCGGTAACGGCAACTGGGCCGCGGATGGGTTCGGGAAAATAGCGGCTATACGGATGACCGGTAAATACCCCAGGAGTTGGAATCTACTACTTACCAGGGCTTCGTGGTCACCACGGTAAACGGGGACTTCTTCTGTAGCTGTTATGTGCCTCTGCGGTGATCGATCGAGCAGTTCACGCAGATGCTGGGCTGTATGACGACAGTGCTAACAGAGCGAAGGCCGGTGGTAAAAGCGAGTGACTCCAATGTCTGGGCCGTGGAATAAGGAAGCCGGTTCATGAAATAGCGGGGTTATATTCTGCTAGTGAGTACATCGACCTGGAGAGTAGATGATGCCTACACTCACAGCGATCACCTGACAGTTCACTACAGTATCGACTTCAACAACAGCAGGCAGCGGAGGCAGAGAAAGGAGCGGTTAGGCCGAGGCCAAGTCCTCGTAAGTGGAAGACATCAGCCGCTGCGAAAGTCGCGCTGAAGACCGCAATTTCTCTTTCTGATTTCATAGCTTGCTGTATTTTTTTCCGCGTTGCTAAGATTACCGGTTCCAAAATTTGTTCCTTTTAGGCTGACTAGTTGTCTCTTTGAGGGTCTCCGTCAGAGTGCCACCGCTGGGGACTGGGGCTAATACAGCAGGTCCAGATGGAATTCCGTACCCGGCCTTAAAATAGCTATTGCAGAGGCTCCCAGGATGTTCAGGTCTTGGTTCAGGTCTGCTATGCTAAAATTCCTGGACAAGGGAGTTTTCTCATGAAACTTCCAACAATCGCTTACTCAATTATTTCACTGAAATTAGCATATCTTTAATTTGTTCAGTTGCAGCTATTCTCTCGCAATGCACTTGTCCAGGAGCTATAACCGGACATGCACTCATTAAACCTATAACCCGCGTGAGCACATCTCAGCAACCCAGGCACGTCCCTAGCTATTGCTATTCACATCCCGCGTAGTCGATGAGCCGGTCGTCTTCGGCACCACCAGTAAGCCCTGCCGGGCTCCGTCACGGCGAGGATAAATGCTTCATAAATCATTGTTACAACCTCTTACATCATCGTGCCAAGAAGTAGTAATCTCTCAGTCGTGCCGCGTCATCAAGCGATCGCCATCGTCGACATTTATCGCCGGGGTGTCATCTTTTTGCGGCATACCCCCATGAATGACAATGAAGATTTTCGCATACTGTGCAATAACAAGTGCATCTTGTCTTGTCACAACTTCACCTCAGTAGGTAAGGTAGGTAATGCCACCAGATCAAAGTAGGCTTTTGAGTTGCGTATATGCGTTACATTACACACAAAGCAAAGCACACACCCATCTGAACCATCTCGTTAAAAGAGCCAACAGCAGAGATGAGATGGATGGATGGTTCGTTCATCATTCATTGAAGTAAATATTTGGGCTTCTGCTGGCAGCATCTTCGATCTTGCCCGATGGCGGCTTCGTTCGGTAGGTCATTACACACATTGGCCAATTCTGTTTGCTTATGCCTTTAGGTACATTAGCTATAGAAACAGGGTAAGCAACATAAAGTAATGAATGAAGATTCGAAGATGCCTCAAAGCAACACCTTTCGGCAATGCGATCATCGATGACGTGTGCCAAGACGCAATCATGCCAGCTTAATAAAAGATTTATACAGTTTTAAGCCATTCAAACTGATTCAAATAAGCCAATGATCATCCACTTGAACCCGTCATTTCATAGTCAATTGAGTATGCGAAGTTTTTCGTTTTTGCTAGCTTCTAATTGGATAATTGCAGCGCGAGTGAACGCACGTGTCAGTCAAAGTAGGCTGCCATGCGAAAAGCTGAATTCTATCCGGAAATGGGCTGCTGTGAGCGACCTTGGTGAGCTCGCTTCTTCTGTTTGAGTTCACACCTTAGTTTTTTTTTCGATTCAGCTATAACTGACAGCATGCTAATAATTTTAATGTCCAATGCCATTGATAGCCAAGTATGCAAATAGCCAAGCCAGTTTTTATCTATAGCGCTTTCAATAATGAAGTGATCACTTCAGTTTTCACTGCCCTATGATTCATTCGGTTGTTTGTCGATTAACATTTCCTTGGCGTGGTTTGGCCATAGACTAATTTCAAGACCTCGATGTACCAAAGAAAACAATCAAATTTTCGGTGACCAGTCCGGTACCCAATAAATATTCTTTTCCGTGTAAATTGCCTTTAGTGTAAATTTTATTTAGCGTGTTACACTGATCTGACAGCTCTGACAGTAAGGGACTTAACATAAATTACGTAAAAAGAGTACCGAGGATTGTTCACAGTCTGCGAACTTGACTGTGGAAAAAAATGCGACCATGACGCCGCTGGTTTGGCTGTGTTTAAATTATCTGAAGCGAGACATAAAATCAAGCCAAACATTTCAATAGGTCCTATCTGCATTTGAGAGGCTCTCTTTGTTCACTTTCTCTTTCAATTATTGCAATGTAATGGTACACTTTGTAACTACTTTTGCAGAACAAATCAAAAGACGATTGTTTTGAAAATCTTTCTATGCAAGGAGACAATCATAATTCAAATAAACAGCTGAAATATTAACGAAAGTGAGGCAAACTAAAGAGAGCCTCTCTTCTGCAGATAGGACCTTTAGACATGTTTGGCCTGAAATGTCTCTAGAATAAAAACATTTGAGAGTTGTGGAATCACATTATCATAGAAGGCAGTGTAGGTGTTACAAAATTTTTATGGCGAAAAAAAAGTGGCCTTTAAAAAAATCCTCAGCATCTCAGTAGTCCGCTGGCGACAAAACCCGTGGATTGCTGCGGTCAGCTGAGGCGGCAAATATTTGATTGCGACCTGCCAAATTTGTGCCCCGTGCGTGTCTGTCGGTGATTTTCTCACTCTTACCTCTACCCGCGGGATCGATCTTTCGTGGGGTTTCTTTGGCTGGGCTGGATCGATAGCCTGGCGGCCTGCAATGAAAACAAAGCGAAAAAATGTGCGATGCCTCGGGGGGAATGACTCCATCTGTCGCCCGATCCGTCGTCATCAGCACCGTTGTCAGACAGGCTGTGGATTCCTTGGATTTGGGTGTGAGAAACATTTTGTACGCGCTTGCTCACATTTGCCAACTTATTAGCGTGCGCATGCATAGTAGGCGTCGCCCACCCCTGCCGCCGGCGCGCCGCTCCTAAGCCTACTTCGGTTTCGTACGAGTTCTTCGAAGAAGATGGGCTTGGGGCCGAACACGCATGGTGCGGGAGCCGTAGAGACGCGGGTATTTGATGATTGCTTGTTAAACATCGTACAGCACCCATTACTATTATTAATATGTATTATGTCATACTGGTGGAGCTGATGATGGACGGACGCTCTCGTCCTCGGAGGCGGCGTCTTCCATGGCGACAGCAAACAAACTGCACTCATCCAGCAGCATCATCCGAGGAGAAGAAGTCGCATACAGAAAGAGATGCGACTAGTCCCCCGAGTAGATTCAAGTCCACTTAGGCTTGCGCGTGTCACCATGTTCACCTTCGACGCATATTGGGTTTTTCGTTTGGTTTAAATGCTGCCTAGTTGCTGCTGATTTCTCATTTGCATAATCAACATTTTCAGTTTTCTTTCATAACCTTTTGGGCCTATTGTCGGTTGTGTTGTTCTTAGCAAACGCGGCGATCACGCCTAAACGATGTTCGTCTCCGTCCCGTCCACCGTAAAGATCAACCAAAGTAGGCCATTCTCTGTCGAACGCCCGGGTTCGTCACCTGTTGCCACACGCAGTCTTTTCTTTCGCGACGGCGTGGCGTTCATTCAGCCGTACGCCGCCCATAGCCTGCTGCGATCTGCGCTTTGTATGAACGTCACGTTGATGCGATTGACATTGATCCTCGCGGAATGGAGATGCGAATTGCATTGTGTTTCAAGAGTTATGGACGGTGTTTAATGGCGTGCCATTAATAACGTTGGTTTCCCACCGATTATGATTAATCAGGAAGCGAACTGCACATGATCGAAAACTATATCTGATCGTCGAGAATTCGTCGTATCACCCACCGCAACAATGTATTTTGAACACTGCCCCTTCTAACCTCAACCGCATAAGGTGATGCTTGCTCAGCCCACCTTTTAATGCAATGAGTTTGTTGTGATGCACCGCATCGATCATCAATTTGTGCGAGGACCGATCGTCGCGGATCAGTAGGTAGGTACCGACATAATGAAACGGGTGTGATCGTTTGGGCTGTCTGCCGTTCATCAACATTGGTCACTTTACTTTTCATACACGCCGAACAAGCGATGTTAGTGCCTAGCTAGGTTGTTACATGAATCCATGCGCCTTAAAGGAAAAAAGTGTGGACAGTTTGAAAAGAGCATCACGCCTCTCGTCAGCCGTCATCAAGGGGATTCATCTTCATCCACTGGAGGGTACAGTCAAGTCTGATGGAGTGGATTTTTTTATGGCTACGGAATATTAGCCCATAATTCAGAAAGCTATGCAGAATTGACAGTATAGGTATTGATCGTGGCATTTTTATGTTGTATAGCCGTAAGCATCCGCGATTGGATAAGTGAGATGTTAATCAGCCGATGTGATCTGCCGGAAAAGATTGTTCTTCCTGGATACGTGAAGGGTCAGATGCCGGTCATAAGGCGGTCGAGGGCAGAGGATATCGATGGAGAAGAGTTATGGGTTCAATGAAAGCATAAAGACTTAGTAGGCTGAGTTATGACAAAACCTACGCTAAATGAGCTCAACAAATGCCAGTACCGCAAAGATTTCTGTTGGTCTGTTGGGGGAGAAGTGCTCAGTAAACTGTGATGATCCATACACAAATTTCTGGGTTCTCACACAAAAAGTGTGAAATAGGGGGAGAGGAGTTAAAAATGCAAAGGAAATACTTGCTCGGCATAACTCTCTAAACCTATTGTAAAACCAGGACCACTACAAAAAAATCTGGAGGTTTCTTTGAAAATTGCAGCCTAGTGTTGCAGCTGCGCACTTCTTGACTCACTCACGCTGGTTTGTACAACACGCCCGCATTCTGGTTGCACGACAACGACATCCAGTGATTCTTCGCGTGAATAAATGTCCAAAATAGGAATCAAGAATGTCCACAGAGTACCAATATGACCTGCGTAGCCGACTTCCCAACCCTGAAACCACCTTGTAGCTACGGCCAGTCCTCGAGTCCATGCACCATCTCTTCCGTAGCTATAACTGTAGTACCGAGATGATATGGGAGACAGCTGATGAAACGACGTTCCGGCCAAAAACATCTCTGCACTATCTCTGGGCAAGATTGTCCGAATTTGTTTCCCCACCACGTGGGTCAAGCATGTGCTTATGCTTACGTACTGTGTGGAACAAATCGAGTTCCGCAGTTTCTTCAAAACCTGCAAACATTGAACACTGGAGAGAATTCATATGACCGAAACGAAGCCTTCCTTACGCTAAAATATGTTGCAACTCCGCTGACTCTTTCTACATAACATACCAAGTCCCCAGCGGTCCTGCGAAAGAAGGTGGAAGCCAACGACCAACCAGGTGAGAGCTCTCAGCTCGACTTGTAGGCGGCGCCCTTCCGGATTCCATCGTGCTTGAGCTCGAGCATCATTTCGCCTGCAAGAGTACGTCGAATACTGCATACGTCAGCTCCAAGATCTATGGCATCGTCGTCAGTTTTTTCTTTAAAAGGTAAGGATATGTTTAATGCATCCAGTATGGTATTCGCTCTTTGAAGGAAGCACAGCAGTTCTTAGATTCGTTCGTCTTGTAACGAGGGCTATCCCCAGTCCCCAGATCCTTCTCACGATTGACACCTGCTTTCGTACATCTCCTTGGCTTAGCGTATTTCCCTTTATTTTTCCTCTTCTTTTGCCTGTCAACTAGGGTCCTGGGAGAACCCTCTCATGGTCGCAACCCCCTGCTCCCTTCGTACTGGAACAGGTTATTCTTTCCAGCTTTCCGAGACGCTTAGCAGGGTTCCGATTTACTAGCAACACTGCTCGTCATTCCCGGGGTTATCAACTTCCTGGCCTTGCGAGTGCTGCCTGAGAGCTCCTTTCTTGACGACTGCCTCGCACGCTTTTGCATTGCTTGTCGTAAGCAATCGCTTCCGGTGTATTCTTTGGGCTTCCCGTGAATACGAAGGCCTCAATCTGGGTAGACTTCGGCACCTTTGCTTTACCTTAACGGGCTCCTCTGCTGCTGCAGTTGGCATGATTTTATCATGGTTCTGCTTGGCCGTCATCACCGACTTGCGAAGGCTCAGTTCTTGTTGATGTTTTCATCAATAACAATCCATCCTCCATGACCTCTCCCGATGTGTTAATCGTGAAGTAAATGGGATTCCTTTCGCTGGCATTACGCGCACTGCTACCTTCTTCTCGTTCTCTTATCCTTAGAGGAGACCTGATTTTTGATTGCAGAGCCCTGCATTAACGCAATAAAGCATTAATTACTGCGAAGGGTATTAGAAGAGATTGAAATAAAATATTTTGCCTCTTCAAGTAGTGACAGTGGAATTAAAACCTTGCAGGGAATCGCGCTACTTGGGCGGTGGCTTCTATATTCGTCTGTTTTCCACTATAACTCAGTCAAATTTGAACCAATTGACACAACTTTTGGAATGTGGTGAGAAAGGTATAGTATCTACCCGTGTACAACATTTCAAGTCAATTGGTTCAAAATTGACTGAGTTATAGTGGCAAACAGACGAATATAGAAGCCACCGCCCAAGTAGCGCGATACCCTATTACTCTATATTTACAGGCTGATGCGATAATGTAATTTATACTTGAATTTCAACCATTTGATTCGATTGAGTTGGTTCGGTATCTCAACACTGCTCCACAGAAAAACAGACGTAACACTTTCATTAAAAACCCGATTTAATCCACCTATGGTGAACAGAACGCTTCTTACACTTGTTGGAATTATTGTTGTATTATTTGTATTTAACATATCTCGAGCTCAGTATCATACGGGCGTATCTACAATGATCAAATCGATCTTCATCGATTTTCTCTTTGGTTAAAAACATGGCCGGCAAATCATTTTTGGTTGTTTTTGTTGTTTTAGATGCTAGTCTTAGTCATCCTTCACCGAAAAACACCGATAGATCATCCGACTATTGGTCATATTTCCCGGAATAATCCGAAGAGAAAATCGATGAAGAGAAATCGATCATTGTAGATACGCCTGTATGATACTAAACGCGAGATATTTATTCCGTGCTATTGATCAAAAGTTCTAGAAAATATTATGGATTCGCATCTAGAGGATTGGTTTCCAAAATATCATCATGGACCATGGGCTAAACTACCAGAAATGCCAGACACCTCCTAGAATCTTGTATGGAATGTTTAAAAAATAGCTTACATATTCTGGAATATTGTATCTTTTGTTAACTGCCAAAAGATCTTGAATCGATTAATAAATGGATAATAAAATCACCGAGATACACTTTGTCTACCTAATATCTCTTAACCTTTCAGTACTCGCGCCAATTTTTGTAACGCGAGCAGTCGCGCGTTGTACTTTGTACAACACCCATACATTCTGAAATATCTAAGGATCCTGGATTGTTTAGAGGAGGACTGTCTTTGGCAAAGTTGTTGTAAATTTCATGGGGTACTTGATGCTGACAAAGTTGATTCGTAATACGTCCACTAGACGGAGCTAGTGAGCAATATCATGTCATATCTTACATCTCAGGATCCTGATGTCTTAGAAAGATGGTGTCTTCGGCAAAGTTGTTTGGTAGGTCAACGGCTTACAGATTATTGGCCGTTTAATTGGAAATTCCACCACTAGGCGGCGCTAGTGAGCAAATAAACTTTATATCCTATGTATCTCGGGATCCTGATTACTTAGAAAGATGGTGTCTTTGACAAAGTTGTTTGATAGGTCAAGGACTTACGGATGATTCGCAGTTTAATTTGAAACTTCACCACTAGGTGGCGCTAGTAAGCAATGTCATGTTATATCTTATATCTCAGGATCGTGATGTCTTAGAAAGATGGTGTCTTCGGTAAAGTTGTTTGGTAGGTAAACGGCTTACAGATTATTGTCCGTTTAATTGTAAATACCACCACTAAGCGGCGCTAGTGAGCAAATAAACTTTATATTCTATATATCTCGGGAACCTGATAATTTAGAAAGATGGTGTCTTCGACAAAGTTGTTTGGTAGGTCAAAGGCCAAATGGAGAAGATACCTCATCCGCAAGCTTTTCCGAAGACACCATGTTTCTAAATCGTCAGTATCCTGAGACATATGAGATATAAGAATTACGCTAATTAGCGCCACCCTGTTTTGGAATTTTAAATAAAACCCACCATCATCTATAAGCCCTTGATTTATAAAACAACTTCGCTACTGACATCAACTATCTATGTCATCAGGATACGGAGCTATAATGTCCCATAAAATATATAGTGCGTTCTTCATAATGCGATTTTTGATTTTTCCGCATTTTAGGAAGTAACGTTGTTTTCGAAAAGGTCCTGTACTATTCAAAATAAGCTTCTTAAAGAATAAATTTGGATTTACCATCAATAGAAACATTTATTACAAAGTAATAACAGATGATTCTCATGTGTTGTACAAAGAACAACAGTGGAATGAACGGAATGTTAACTCTTCTATTGGGCTTTTAAATACATTCAATTCAGTAGACAGAAAAAACACAGCTTGTTGAAAACATTAAAAAAGCATCAATTTGCATGTTTTAGCAAATTAATGTGTTGCGCCACCTTGTAGTGGAATCTCGTATCAAACGGCACATCAACTGTAAGCTCTTTATCCATCAAACAACAATGTCGAAGACATCATCTTTCTAAGTAATCAGGATCTTGAGATATATGAGGTATAAAATTGGAATGCTCACTAGCGCCACCTGGATGTGAAATTGCACGTCATATTTGTCTTCATCAGTTAGTGTTTGATCTACTAAACAACTTTGCAGGAGACACCATCTTTCTAAGTAATCAGGGTCCTGAGACATATGAGTTATAAAATTTGAATACCCACTAGCGCCACCTAGATGTGGAGTTTCAAATCATACGGCTCTCCATCAGTTAGTGTTCGATCTACTAAACGCCACCTGGATGTGGAATTCCACATCATACTTGTCTTCATCAGTTAGTGTTTGATCTACTAAACAACTTTGCAGAAGACACCATCTTTCTAAGTAATCAGGGTCCTAAGATGTATGAGTTATAAAATGTCAATGCCCACTAGCGCCACCTAGATGTGGAGTTTCAAACCATGCGGCTCTGCATCAGTTAGTGTTTAACCAACCAAACAACTTTGCCCAAGACATCATCTTTCTAAGTACTCAGGATCCTGAGTTATATGGGATATAAAAATTACATGCTCACTAGCGCCGCCTATCGGTTTGAATCTGAATTACTCAGGTCACCTCGCGTAGGCCCTTGATATCCCAAGTAACTTTGCCGAAGACACCATATTTCTAGATCATTTAGATTTTGAAATACACTAATTCACATTCAACTGTCTATCTTATCTTATATTTATATATGTAGTATGTTCTTCATAATACGATTTTAAATTTTCCGCATCATTAGGAGTTATACTGTTTTCAAAAAAGGTCTTATAATATTCCAAATAAGTTTCCTGTAGAATACATTCGGGTTTGACATCGATAGAAAAAATGGTTTCAAAGTAATTGTCGATAATTCTCATGTGTTGTACAAAGTACAACAGCGCGATTAACGGAAGGTTAATCACATGAACGTAACTGTTGATGCATTATTACTGGCAGTGACGAATGTGGTGACTAGCTGACTAGTTGTCGAATCGGTCACCATTTTTTAAGTCGACTATAAGTTGTATCTCGGTTATAAATCGATTGCGTATAGAGCTTGCTGACGTTTATTCACCTCTCTCTTTCAAGCTTGCAGGCGGGATAGGATTTGTTTTCATCGGGAAACCTTTCCTGATGACAACAAATCCTATTCCGCCTGCATGTTTGAAAGAGAAAGGTGAAAAAACGTCAGCAAGCTCTATTAAAACCGTTCATATCACGAATGGATGTTTTACATTGGCTCCACCTCTTGCGCTTTTTTGGTTGCAATTTAGTCGTTAATAAGACGATTGGTTCAAAAGGCATAACTTTCAATGTAGTTGCATACAAATTACAGGAACTTATTAATGTCCAATTGTGTTGTAAGTGGGTAGTAATCAATTGGTATCCAACTGGATAAACTTTTACAGTGATCCTCCAGCTTCCCAGCAGGCAACATTGCTGCATATGACGCCAAAGATAGCACACTGAAATCTTGGCTACTATGTTTTACAGCAAAATGCAGTGATGCCCATCGAATAGTTTAACCATCATGAGTAAAGATTTCGATTCTGGATAAAAATCGGTAACTAATTAACCCTAAAAGGGACACCTGGGGTCCATTGGACCCCAGGCGCCTTTCAGAGCTCGTCTTTGATGGAACACACTCAGCGAGGTGACGAAACTGAGGCCATGAAGGTATCCCTTTTAGGGTTAATGAAGCCTCCAATTTGAATGCGGTCTTCGACAAAATTGTAGCTGATAGAGTAGCCTAGGGTTACCAATGGTCAACTATCCCACTAGGGCACTTGGGGAAATGCTACGGAGGATTGAATGAAAAACTTCGTTTTCCCATAGTAATTCCCAAACAAACTTTGAAGGGCTTGTGCGTCTAAATTTTCAACCAAATGAAATCAAATTTTGAGAGAAGGCATATAACATGGCATATAATCTGATTAGGAATCGAATAAACGGTGTGGAGCAAAAACATTTTTTTAACCGCGCTCAGTGAACCGTATAGTACATTTTTTTCATTATCGTCGCAACGCCTTTACCGTGACTAATGTTGCATACTACCGTCACACACTACATTCATACTGCCGTGGATGCATAAATGTCGTCTACCATGAATGTAACATTTGGCACCATGATTGTAACACAAATCAAGATGATGGAAGTACGAAATGACTGTTTTTAAATGTAGAGCTGGAGTTCCAGTGGTTCCGAAAATTGCGAAAGGGTGTCTGGGGCGTTACTTGGAAGAGGGATAGTTTAGGAAGGTTTTGGAGGTTTTTTAGGAATGTTCAGAGGATTTTCGGCTGATTTCAAAGATATTACGAAGGCGTTACATGACGTTTCGGGGGTTTCGGAGAGGCACATGTGCGTTACATGGGGTCAGAGGGGGTTTAAGGGGATTTCAGAGGCATTCCAAGAAGCCTCAGAGAATTTTCGGCGGATTTCACAAACGTTACGAAGGCGTTATATGGCGTTTTTGGGGATTTCGGAGGGTCTGAGGTGCGTTACATGGGGTTTCCGGGGGTTTTTAGGGGGATTTTGAAGGCATTCCAAAGAGCTTCAGAGCATTTTCGGCGGATTTCAGAAACGTTACGAAGCCGTTATATGGCGTTTTTGGGGGTTTTGGAGGGTCTGAGGTGCGTTACATGGGGTTTCCGGGAGTTTAAGGGGAATTTTGGAGGCATTCCAAAGAGCTTCAGAGCATTTTCGGTCGATTTCACAAACGTTACGGAGGCGTTACATGGCATTTTCGGGGGTTTTGGAGGATCTAAGGTGCGTTACATGGGGTTTCAGGGGGTTTAAGGTAGATTTCGGAGGCATTCCAAGAAGCTTCAGAGCATTTTCAACGGATTTGATTTCAAAGTCGTTACAGAGGCGTTTTGAGGATGGCGGAAACCCTCAGTAGTGTCCCTAAATTGTCCCCGAAACCCAAATTTATTTCCAAAATGGCCTAGGATATCGGGTTTCAACATCAACTTAATTAGCCAGGTTCGAAAATATCCGTATGGCATGAGACTTTTTGATTTGTTAGACGTGGTTCGTAACTATTCAGTTGGGAGCCACTGACTTTTGATCCCCTGCTCCATTGGTGGTTATGACCCTCGGAACGCACAATCCGAAAATCTTTGTCTCCGCTTCTTCACACTTCCGGTTCCTAATTTATACGCATGTCCCGTTCGCAGTTTTCGGAACCACTGGGATTTCATTAGTTCACTCAATTTGCCAACCCTCTACATTTTTTTGCCGTGATTAAAAAAATGTCACAGTCACCCATGAATATTTCATCTGGTCATACGTGAATGTTTTTGCTGCATGATAGTCAAGACCATACACCGACGATTATCATGCAAACTACAGTTTTTGACAGTACATTTTGGATCACTGATGTCCACGCTAATAGGTAGCGTTGAACGCTCAGATAGCGACGAACCTTAGATGGATGACTACTGCGTTCTTTTTTCTTCGTAATTAAGAAACGGTCATCGTTATGGCCTGCGTGGTGGACTAACTTCAACAGTTTCGCCTACTTGGATCATGCAGCCCGATCAATAGGGCGGTTTATCCGTTCGCCCACGGATCCGGCGAGCAGCATGGTATCATGCGTAGCACTTCCGGCAAATAAGAATCTGGCCGATTGGGAGGACCTTGCACGCGTCGACCGCATTTCGTTGCCCGGCTAAAAGATAGTGCTCTTAGACTAGCTCTACGCTAGGCTCGGGGGGAGTTTTAGTAGGCCTTGCTTGAGGTCCCACTGACATTGGTCCACTGCTTGGAAGAAACGAAGTATGAGACAATGGAACTGCTGCGCTGTTATCAAGATACACAGAAATTCTGGCAAAAGCTGAACTCTGTCTGAAATGGGTTTAGGGTGTTTTACCACCAGTGCTTAAGATCATCTTGGAGGTATCCAGGAAACCGGTGGTGTGTAGACGATGTGTAGTGCTCAGACATCAAATCACAGCTGTTAGTCCTCGACTGTGTGTGCCAGTATGTACTCTAACCTCACTGACATCCTCTTCATTTAAAAGCAGATGCACAAAAACATTTTTCTACCCAAAAAAAAACAAACTCCATAATTACGAGCCATAAACACTCTCAATCATGCGATCGCACGCTTCTAAGCTCATCACCTACGACGAGCATTTTAATTCATCTTCCATCATTCTTTGGCACGCGGTCTTCATCCGCTCCGCAACACCTGCGCGCGCGAAGATGATTTTTGATGGCACCTCAAGAGGGCGCTAGTAGTATTGCCGAAAACTCACGTAATAGATGCAAACAGAAACCCGCACACCTGAAATCATGTGTAATTTTCCTGAAGGATGTTACGTTCGCGCTGGCGGTGAGTGCTACTTCTAAGCACCTTTTACCCATATGCATCGGGACCACGCGATGGACTGTCCGCGTTGATGGCATCCGTGTCAGGGGCCATCCATCCGCGCGCACAACGAATGAGACTTGAAGTGTGTGTGGAGATTCGAAGATAATCTGAGATTAAATCATTCCGTATAATGATTATGCTATAAAGCGATTTGCGTACCGCGATTCGCCTGGCTCCTTCTTCGCGTGTGTCATGTTTCGGACTTAAACCAATCGGATTAAAAGGCAATTCTTTGCTCGTTGCGTCCGTCATCGCCGTCGCACGCCGCGCCGGTTGGAAATTGTAGACAATCAGTCGCCACCATGCTCTGTGTGCCACCGACGCCGCCGGCATTGCTGGATAAATTCGCGGTATAGTAGGCTGCGTGAGGCGCGTAATGAAACGGTTTGCGCGAACGTTTGCGACCACGGTTTACTGGGATTGGTTGACATAGTCCTACTGGCGATTGGATCGGAATGGGCCTGCTGCGAATGCTCTCTCGACATGTTTGGGATAAATATTGCCAGAGGCAATATTTTCCAACCGGTCTCTTGCCTGAAGTTCATTGAAAACGAAAGCCGCGTGTCCGTCCACTGACTGTGATGCCGCGGCGGGATGTGCGGTGTCAGCGATGTCGATGATGTAATGGAATAAGTCGCGCTGAGAACCTTGAATTGGCAGGTCTGCACGCGGGGAAGAATTGACCATATTTCATCGTCGGCAAGACCACCACTGGCCGGCGTAGATGAATGCGTGATTAGCAAATTTGCATAAATCTACAGCGGTAGAGATGTGCGACAACAGATTGGTGTTCTTTTCCACGAGTAGGTAGGAATAATGATGGTATTTTCTTTAGAGGTCGGCCGCAGATGTCGCTGACTGGCGAAGGTCATGGGTAGCTTGAATCACGCTTAGTGTATTCTATGCAAATAGTAATGGCCAAATATGGCAATGTTAGCCATTAGCATATATTTATGATATGCTCTGTAAATATCCGCAATGGAACATCCGTATTAGACGGATTGAACCGATCGAAATCTCACTGACTTTCCGAACCCTCTAAGCAGAATATACCCTCTTCGAATGAATGTAATCCAGTGTTGTACCTTTTAATTTGGCCCTATTATGCTTATCATTTGACAGATACGCGTATTTTTGTACTACCAAGTGTAATCTTCCTCAGTGTCAGTTATCCTGTCAGTGTCAGTGAAACTCCGAGTGCTTGCAGGTCCTCCTCGAGCATGATTCACCACCAGCCTTATTAACGTCTTTTATTTTACGGCTCATGTTATTGTCAGCCTTTATGCGAAGTATGCACTTCAAACGGAATCGCTCAAGTAATTTTCGTTCAGTGCATTATTTTTCCGTGACCAGAATGGTCAAGAAATTTAACACAGCATGCCCCATTTGATTTGATGTTTCGTTTAAGCTTCGTACTAGAATCCGGAATAAAGCGACGCTTTATTATTTCTTGAGCGATTCCATGCCTGAATTTTCCACGCATCGAGATAGGCCATGAAATTTCTTGCGATCAGCGTACTACCCATTAGCAAGGAATCGAAGTAGACAAATTGTTCTACCACCTCGAAAGTATCCCGGCCCCGTTCATCGTAACATTGCATCGCCGCCAAGGCTTGTCCTGTCTCGCTTAATCTTATCTACCAACATGAACTTTGTTTTTGTAGCATTCACCTCCAGTCCGACCTGTGCTGATTCACGTTTCAGGCGGGTGTCATCCGCAAAACAGACAAATTGGCCGAATTTCGTGAAGATCGTAACCCGGCTGTTGAGCCCGGCTCGTCGCATAACACCTTCCAGGGCGATGTTGAATAGTAGACAGGGAAGTCCATCACCCGAAAATCTTACGCTGTTCTGCACACCATCCATTGTTGCTCTTACTTATCAATATGGTAAGCTTCCCAGGAAAGCTGTTCTCGTCCATGATTTTCCATATCTCTGTGCGGTCGATACTGTTGTATGCCACCTTGAAGTCGATGAACAGGTTGGGACCTAGTATTCACGGAATTTCTGGAGGATTTGCCGTACGGTGAAGATCTGGTCCGTTGTCAACCGACCGTTGATGAAACCGGCATGGTAACTTCCCACGAACTCATTTACTTTAGGTGAAAGACAACGGAAGATGATCTGGGACAGCACTTTGTAGGCGGCATTCAAAATGGTGTTCGTTCGGAAGTTTTCACACATTAACTTGTCGCCTTTCTTGTGGATAGGATTATCCCTTCCCTCCACTCCTCCTTTAGTTTCTAGTCAAATTTCCTTAGAAGAAACGGGTTTCTTCCAATATGTTTTGATTGTTTGATTTTTTTTTTCGGAATACTTTGTTCTGAACACTTTTTATACTTCTAACATTACACTTTTTGTCGAAGATGACAAACTCGTATCGCTTATATTTGCGTACTTAGGGTCCTTTTTCTATGAAAAGTCTTTTTTTTAATTAAGCGAATCACTTTAAACGAAAAACACCTTTTTTGTTTTTCCCCGTTGAAAGATGGGATAAGATCTTTTGAACAAGATTTGAAATCGGCTTGCGCCATTCTGAGATATTTTGTGTCAAAAACTTGCAGTTTTTAGAAGAAAACCATGAATAACTTTTTGAATTGAGGATATAGAACTTTGCTTGGAACAAAGTTTTTGCGAGAAATAAATTTAAAAAAAAGTTATCGAAAAAACCTTTTTTTCAGAAGTCACCTTATGTTTGTTTCTTTACAAAATAATATCTTATCGCTCTGAAACTATAAGAGATATCAAAATAGTATGTTCAGCAAAGATGTTGTGCTTTTCAATTTTGTAGAATATTTTATTGCTCTAAATGGAAACAATAAAAAGTTGACATTGTGATCTTGAGATCGATTTGGACCACCCTAATTTCACCCCGACTAGAAAAATATATCAAGTTTATAACACATTGTGTTATGATGTTATGAAATTTTTCTACAACTCATTATGTTATAAAGTAGATGCAGGATGATGTTAAAATAACTAAAATCGTAACAAAAAGTACACCGGTCCAATCAAAATAATAACCTATTTTGTTATAATCAGATCAAAATTCTAACACAATATGATATAAATTTTAGCTTCAAGAAAACTAGTTTCTATCATATTTTGATACAATTGTGTAAAATGATGTTCTGAATGTCAAGGAATCAAAACTAAATTCTTTCACAATGAGTTATTGAACAACATTTATAACACAATATGATACAATTGAGTTATAATATTTTTAAACACCAAAGATGTTAAACATGATTATATCACAATGAGTTATACATATCATGGTTTGTTATAATTATGTTATATTTTTGTTATAATCTTCTAGTCGGGACATTATTGGAAAAAATGTTCAAAAAATATGAAGAAACTTGCCCGAAGACAGCATATAGCTAAAACTAATAGGTCACCCTCCTAAGATGTTAGGCTAAGTGCACCACGATGGCGTAGTGCACGTTAAGCGAGCCTGTCATATTAACCCCAACATCCTACTAGGGTTAAGGCAAAGAATAAGAATATCAAGAAAGCCCACTCCGCTGATGTTCGGGGGGACACTACCGCAGCGTTATCTGCGGATGAAAGTTCAACCTTCATGCGGTAGTGTGCGTTACTGATTGTATGTGGATACCAAAACATACGCACACCACTTTCTCTTATGACAAATCACGAACACTGCTACCTAGAGCTTCCACCTTGAAACGGTTAGAGAGCGCCACTTGTATTGTCACTTGACGTTTACATAGAAAAAGACTAGAGAGGGCATTCTTTCTATTTTTATTCTTTGGTTAAGGTGTATTTTTTCATTTAAATACGGCCCTTAAACCATTGTGCAATGAGATAGCAGCATGGGACGAACAGGCATCTTCAGTGTTGATGATGTTCTATTTTTTAGGTAAGAATGGCGCCTGCTACGTCAAGAGGTTGCAGGTCAATGTAGGAATGGAAAGGGAAGTGATGATTGCAATCGCTTGTTGCCAACAGACCGTGCATCTGCACAAGCTGATGCGAATGTCCTAGTATTGTTAGGAAGTGTTTATGTTTGGCATTGGAGTTCACGCATTGGTGCGTGGATGCCAGGCATATAAAGTGTTAGATTGTGTAAAGGGCTGTTTGCAGTTCATAAGGAATTTCTCGGCCTATCTTGATGCATGGAAAATTCTTTGCCTGAATCGCCCAAGAAACCGTTTGTCTTCCATCGCAGTACGCAGTTGAAAAGAAATGACAATTCAAATGGCCGTCACCGTAGAAAGTTTCTGCCAGCAATCTGCCTTTTGAACTCGAGCGCTTAAAGAAAAGATAACGGCGAAGCGGCATAGTTCAGACTATGATTGAGTTCTATCTGCTTCATCGAATAAGTTACCGTATATATTTAACTTCGACAAAATAAAAGGATCAGTTCCTGATTGCCAGTAAAAACGAATACATGTAAATTAAGGTGGTCCAAAATACAGTTTTTTTTGTTCTTTTGGAATCCAGTTCTACAGGAAAAAAATCCTAGAAGGATTTTTGGAAGAAATCACGGGAGAAATCCCTCGAAGAATTCCGAGAGGGTTCCCTGAAGGAAGCCCGGGAAAAATTGTGACAGGAATCCCGGCACAAGGTATGTTGTATACACTAGACATCTCTCCACCATTTGCCAAAATTAGGCAAAACCCCTCTCATATCGCCCCTTCGGTGAACGGGCTTGTCCCGGCACGAACCTTATAAAGAACCTCAGGACGATTCCCGGAAGGAATCATCGAAAGAACCCAGGAGGAATCCCGGAAGAATCTCGGAAAGAAATCCTGAAAGAATTTCGAGAGAAACTTCGGAAAAAAAAAATCCTAGGAGAAATCCCCAACGGAAATTTACGCAGAATTAATTAGGGAAATTGATGAATCTTGGTAGACATCTGAAAATCCAGAAAGAACCATCTTTAAAGGAGTCCCGGGAGAAACCAATGAAGGTATACCAGGAGAAATCCCGAGAGAAACCCCTGAAAGGATCCCGGGAAAAATCATGGTAGAAAACCTGGTGAAAATTTATAAAATAATCTCGAGAAAAAAAACTTAAGAAAGAATCCAGGAGAAAATCCTGATGCAATCTCGTGAATAATTCATGAAAAATCCCGATTGAATCCAGGAACAATTTCGTGAAGGAAATCCGAAAGTAATCCCTATGAGAATACCGAGAGGTATCAGGAATCCATTAAAGAATCTCGGAAAAAATCAATGTAAAAATCCCAGGATACATCGTGTTGCCAACTCTGGCAGCACTGGTGACGATGTCTGCTACAACATCCCTCGTTCGAAGCCCTTCTTTAGATCAAGTGACGGTCAAACGTTGCGAGATGCACAATTGTCTGGTGATCCCATGTCAATGGATTGCAGCGAAACGTCAGCCGAAGACAGACATCATTTCTCCGGTCAGCATTAAGTGATACGAACGCACGTTGATCAGTCGTCAGATCGTATTTCTTTATTCCGTTAATATTACGTCAAGTATTACGTGTAAGTTTCGAGTTGCACTATTTAAGCAGAATAGGGGGTGTAACGGAGCAGCACAGGATCGTTTGTAAGTTAAACTCAGCAAGTTCAATAAATATGAATAAAATTATTTGGAATCTTATTGTGGCACTCGTTGTTAGGTTAGAACGGTGAATACGGATACGGGTAGTCTGGTGCCAAACGGATTGAGAGCGGGCAAATCCATCGAAGAATTGTAAGTTATGTTCAGGAGTCATGAACCACCCATTGTATACAATTAGTTTCAATTATTGTTAGGTTTGCGCTACCAAACACTACACCGTTCCGAAAAGTTGTTGGAATTTGCTGATGGATGAGACTAAATTGTAAGTTTATCGGAATGTAACAACAGTGGAGCAAAAATATGAATTAAATAAACCACTTTCAGCTTCAAGAATTAAGGCACAACCAACCAAGTGCGTCTCTCTGAAGAGGTCCGAACATCGATTTCCAACACATCGCGTCCCTTGAAAATATATAAAAATATCCCGGAAGAAATTTCTGAAAGAATGCCTGAAAAAATCCGGAGGAATCCTGGGAGAAATCTCCATAGGAATCCCGGGAGAAATCAATTAAGGATCATCTCTTAAGTAATCTTAAGAGGAATTCCTAATGCAATCCCGAAAACAAAAACAGTGAAAAAATCCCGAAAGGTATCAATAAAGGAATCCTGGAAGGAACTTCTGGAGGAAGTCCGGAAGATATCCCTGATCGAATGCCACAAAATATTCTTGAAGGTATCCTAAGAAAATTCCTTAAGTAATCACGGGAGAGTCCAACGAAAGAATCCCGAGAGAAATTCCAGAAAAAAACCTGTAGGAATCCCAGCAGAAATCTCCAAAGGAAACCAGGAAAAAATCAATGAAGAAATCCCCGAAAATATCCCTAAAAGAATGCCGGGAAAAAATGTGAGCGGAAATCCCTGAAAGAAATCACTGACATTCAAGAAGGAATCTCTGAATCAGGAGTCACTTGAGAAATCCTCGACGGAAATTCAGGAGGCACTGTTCAAATTCTTCAATGTAGGTCCTCAATATCTGATAATGTTCTCAAGTTCTATTTCTACACAATTTCTACGCTATCGTTATATTCTGATCCGTAAAGATACAATACAAAACGAATAGAAAAAGGACTTGTAAATTAGGGCAGAGATCTAATCCGATAAACGCCATGTCATGAAAGGAATTTCAGCAAGAACCATAGAAGATGTCTCGAAAGGAATTATTGAATAAATCCCCAAAAAGTTCGGGAAGAACTTTTGAAAGAATCCCATAAGAAATTCCGGCCCGAATACCTTGAAAATCTTAGATTACCTTATAAAAATCTCGGCAGAAATCTATATTTTTCATATTTTTTTCGGGAAGAATCTGAGCAGTAATCCCGGAAGGAACTCAAGCACGGATCCCTGAAAGAACGCAGAAAAGAATAACTGAAAGAATCCTTACAGGATTTTCCAAGTAATACCTGTGAAAATCTTTGAAAAGAACCAAAGAGCAATACCTACAGCTACAGCAATTCCCGAAGCAATATCTGAAGGAATCCCAAAAAGATTCTTGAGAGAAATGCCTGAAGAAATTCCGGAAAGAATTACTGAAGATATCTCAAGAAAATCTCATCTCACTTCTTCACCCCAGTTTCTACCCTCTACTTTACTGTCTTCTCTGCCCTCTATTCCAACTACGCTCTATCATAACCACCAACCCTACCATCTAGCATCTAGCCTCCCCACTGCCCTATCCTCTACCATTACCACTGCCTTATCCTTCACAATACTTTCTACCGTAGCCTCTACTCTAACCCTTCTCCATACTCTCCATACTGTGCTTAATCGTACCATCTACCCTCAATCCTACTCACCATCCTACCCTCTTCCCTACCATCTACCCTACTCTCTACCACAACATTCTACCTCACCCCCTCGACCTCGACCCTATCCTACACCAAAATCCTCTCCCCTACCGTCTGCTCCATCGTTCACCCTCTCTCTACCCTACTCTCTACTCTACCATTTACCCTGACCCTCTATCCTTTTACTCATCAAGAGCGATCGATAGATACGCATATTGCATGGCCGCCATCTTGGATTATGGTTCGCCATCTTGGATTTCAAAAAGGACGTAAAATATTGATTTTTGACCTCTACTCATCAGGCCCGATCGATAGATACTCAATCCACCATTCCATGTCCGCCATCTTGGACTTCAAAGTGGCGTAAAATATCGATTTTTGGCTTCTCCTCATCGAGCCCGATCGATAGATACCGATACTGTATGGTATCATAGCTCAAACTACCATTCCTTGGCCACCATCTTGGATATGGTTCGCCATCTAAATAGGATTTCAAAATGGAGTCGAATATTCATCTTTGAGTTCTACTCGTGAAGCCCGATCGAGAGATACCCATAATGCATAGTATCCACAGCAGCATTGCCGTTAAATAGTATACATTCTGGAGTTTTGGCCGCCATCTTGGAACCTTAGCCGCCATTTTGAATTCCAATACCCCTTAAATCACCTTCGCATTCTAAGGAATGTCTATACCAAATTTGATTGAAATTTCTTTACGCATTCCTGAGTTATGCCGGAACATACATACATGATATTCATGGTGAATATTAATTGGCATTTTGCGAAGGTAGTCCGTGACATTTACCATAAATATCCAAAAAAGAGCGGTTTTTTTCGTGACTTTCTTGTAGGACTGGTCTAGCCACACAAGTTTTTCATGTAACATATTCTCAGATTGAGCTTCTAAAAAGAGTTGGATGTGGTCAAGATGTGGTTGAATTTAGATATGTCGAAATCTCATTTTCAGCACTGCTTGTAGTCGATGAACAGGAGATGCTTTAGGACCTGGTATTTCTGGAGGATTTTCCGTACGATAAAAATCTGGTCCGTTGTCGACCGGCCGTCCACGAAGCCGGCTTGCTAATTTCCTACGAACTTGTTCGTCTTAGGTTCGGCGGCGTTCAAAAAGGTGGTAGCTTTGAAATTTTCACATTCTACATGATCGTCTTTCTTGTGCATGGAGCAGTTTATCCCTTCCTTCCACTTTTGCGGTAGTTGTTCGGTTTTCCAGATCCTGTCTAAACCTGTGTAGACAGATGGCCAGATCACAGCCAAACATCATTTCAAATATTCATAGTTGTGGCTTTCACAACCAGAGGCGCGCGCATCGTTTTTCTATGTGGTTGACGTTTCGCACTAACGCCTTCTGTTGACGATATTGCACAACACAGTGATTCGTGCAACTTTTCCACCAGGTGATGGTAGTGTGAACTGGGCGATAGATTTCCATGAAAATCGTTCAAGGTGTTACGTCTGTTTGTCTGTGGCCAGATGATCAGCGTGGGAGTTGGATCATTTCCGTTCTCTGCTGAGCTGACGTAGTAGGTTCCTCCGTTGTCTTGGTTCCGCTTGTCTTCATTCTTCTCGCCTTTTAGGTGCTTATCGAAGTGTTGTTTCCACCTTTCAATCACCTCACGTCCGTCCGTCAAAAGGCTCTTGTTATTATTCCTGTTTCTGGTATAGCCTACGTATTTCTTGAGAACAACGCAGTTCCACAGACAAACAGACGTAACACCTTGAACGATTTTCATGGAAATCCATCACCCAGTTCACACTACCATCACCTGGTGGAAAAGTTGCATGAATCACTGTGTTGTGCAATATCGTCAACAGAAGGCGTTAGTGTGAAACGTCAAACGCATAAAAAAAAAACGATGCGCGCGCCTCTGGCTGTGAAAGCCACAACTATGAAAATTTAAAATGTCTGTTTGTCTGTGGCAGTTCCATTCCTGGCAATCTGCATCTTCCAGGTGACATTTTTTCTCTCTCGAAACGTGAATTTCTTTACTCATTTCAAAGACGTTGTATTTAAGAATCGATCGTTCTATCCATGATTCGGTTGACCTACTTTGATGCTTAAATTCCTAGCATAGATATAGGGCAGTGCATGAAATTATCTCCTTCTCTTTCACTCTTACAGAAATTTTGTAAACAACAAGGCCACGAAACGTCAAAATCCCATACAAAATCAAAACAGTGCAGTGCCCTATATTACTCAACTTACTGCTCGATAGATCAACGGAAATGCAACATTTCTTCATCTTCGACAAAGGTTCAATCCAATGGCCCATGCATTGTTGGAACGAGTTCACTGGTGCCAAGGTGACGATGAGCCCTAATGGCACACATTTTGTTTAGCGCATCTCAGCTAATCATTTTACCCGTTTTGACACCAACCATGTTCAGGCACCGACCAAACCGATTTTACTGCCTCGTTGTTGTCATCAGCGCCTTTTGTTGTTGTTTACCCATCAATACTTAAGGGGGCCCCATTTGAGGAGAGCCCATTTCGATGCGGCATTTACCACGCGTGTGTGGTTCGCTCGGGTTGCCCTCCCCTTGCAGGGGGGCGCTGCGCCCCAACTGAACCCATTCAACCATTCATTCACACACAGGCAGCCAATGACCGATCTAAGCAGGCGTGCAGCCAGGGCTCTTGAACATCATTCGATCGCTGCTGATGCTAACAAGCGAAAATCGTTACATAAGTCGCCCATAAGTTAGGTCTTCTTGGTTGGGACTTTGGACGTTCGTCCGTCAACGTCATTCCTTCGGAGATGGAGTAGGCACAGAAAACAGACATTCAGGCTAGAACAAATTTC
This sequence comes from Aedes albopictus, assembly GCF_035046485.1. Lineage (NCBI taxonomy): Eukaryota > Metazoa > Arthropoda > Insecta > Diptera > Culicidae > Aedes > Aedes albopictus. Next base: position 16,414,212 of record NC_085136.1, read on the forward strand.
ATTCAGAAAGTTGTGTAAGGATTTGAATCTTCACTTAAGTAAGGTTGCAAACCAACACACGATGTCAACACGAACGCCGCCAAACACCATATTGCCACAGTCAGTGGTGAATTGAAACATTTCAAGTGGTGAATTAAATTACTATGGGAAATTAATCGATTGCAGCGCCATGCTATTGCCACTTGTGTTGCCGATTTCAAATGACCGTTAAATTCCTTACACAGTTTCGGAACTGGACTTGGATGTCTGTTCTCTGTGGAGTAGGTGCTGACCGTGTGCCTTAAAACCTCATTCACACGGGATTCTTCTCGTCTGCACGGACCCACCGGAGAACATCCATCTGAACTTCGCGTACCTACTTAAAATGCTGTTAGTCGATGGATACACTTTTCCGACGGCCTTTCGCGGTTTGATCCGTTCCGGGCTTTGGATGTTATGGCCCCGTCGCCGCAGCCACGATAGATGGGATGTTGCTTTGACACCAGGGTCGTGCAATTTCGAAAGGAAAACATGACGTACGACGACTGTAGCAAATCGTTTCCCATGCGAACGGACTGCTGTGATGCTTCATCTCTCACCCAGCAACACACTCGTTCGTTGCTGCTACAGAAACAAGTGTGTATGAAACATGGGATGATACACTTGGATTTTCGTTTCATTTATGAGTCATTGAAATACTTCAACATGCTAAAAACACTATTTAAACCACATTTTTAAATAGTGGTGCACGCCAATAGAATGATAATTATGTTTTATGAAAGAGGATAACAAATTCGACCACTTAAATCCAATTAACCGGCGCCCGTAACCATTGAGAGACTAGCGCGCACCAGTGAGACACTAATGCTCTGACGGGTGAAGCACAAGCAATGCGACCGGGTGGGAGACTACCGAGTGCTACGATGAGTGGAAAAGTTTTTTTTAACGACCGAGTCATTAGAAAAATGTATGAAACACTTGAAGTGACTCATTCAAATGTTGCATGAAAGTGTATCATTGAAACGAAATTGTACGCCCCTGTTTGACACAACGTATCTACTGTTGGCAAACGAAACTGATGAGTGTGATTGATGCGGTGTATCAAGTAAAGTTTTGTTTCCCATCGTTTTTGGCACAGTAAATATTTCAAATATTTAAAAAACGCAGATGCAGTGAATCTAAACCGGATTCCAAACTGTTGTCACACTCTCTTAATTACGATGTCACTAGGCCACGCAAGCTGCCATCGCAGCATGCCAGAAATGATCGGACCTTTTTTCTGAATCTAGTTGGCCTAGCACGCAGTGACGAAAAAAAAACTTGACCTACTAGAGATGATATAAAATCAATATTAACATAAAGCATCCTTACATAATTCGGATCTTCTCGCGCGCGGAGCAGCATGTCATGCCTCTTCTTAAGTGGCCGTCGCCATCGCACACATCTTGCGTGCTTTTCTCGTCCCTCTCTGCTCTGGGCTCCCGTCTTCCTCCTCAACGGGGTTTGTCCACTGCCGCGACGCGACCGATCGCCCGCCCGCCGGACAGATTCGATACGCACGAACGAAACAACTTGTTTTGCCGCACCGCGCCCTTGTCATCCGCCATGGACAAGCAGACGAAGAACTGAGTACATTCCAACGGTAAAACTCGTGCTATGGGAGTTACGACACAGATTCGATGAGGCCTACTACTGAAAGAGCTCAATACGATATTTTCCTGAGGATGTATCAGGCACACCCTAGAACTTGATTGTCATTCTATGATCTAAGAAATCCCAGTGTAGAATACTAGTGAATTTAAAATGCAATATGTTAAAAAGTAGATGAATGTCAGCCCATGTAGAAAGCAACTTTTTTTTGAAAGATTTTTTCTTGGGTTTCTTTCACAGATTCCTTCACAGATTCTTCCACAGATTATTGGGATTCTTTCACACATTCTTCCACAGATTCTTCCTTGGAATTCTTTCACATTCTTTCTTGGGATGCATTCACAGACTCTTTCTTGGGATCCTTTCACAGATTCTTTCTTGAGATTCTTTCACAGATTTCTTCACAGATTGTTTTTTGGAATTCTTTCACATATTCTTTCTTGAGATTCTGTCTTGGGATTCTTTCACAGATGCTTTCTTGGGGTTCTTTCGCAGATACTTTCACAGATTCTTTCACAGATTCTTTCTTGGGATCCTTTCACAGATTCCTTCACAAATTCTTCATTGGGATTCTTTCACAGATTCTTTTTTGGGATTCTTTCACAGACTCTTTCTTGGGATTCTTTCAAAGATTCTTTCACAGATTCTTCCTTGGGATTCTTTCACAGATTCCTTCACAGATTGTTTTTTGGAATTCTTTCATAGATTCTTTCTTGAGATTCTGTCTTGGGATTATTTCACAGATTCCTTCACAGATTCTTCGCAGATTCTTTCATAGATTCTTCCTTCGGATTCTTTCATAGATTTTTCCACAGATTCTTCCACAGATACTTTCTTGAGATTCTGTCTTTGGATTCTTTCACAGATTCTTTCACAGATTCCTTCACAGATTCTTTCACAGATTCTTTCTTGGGATACTTTCGCAGATTCTTTCACAGATTCTTTCTGGGGATTTAGTCACAGATTATTTTTTGGAATTCTTTCACAGATACTTTCGCAGATTGTTTCACGAAATTCTTTCACAGATTCTTTCACAGATTCTTCCTTCGGCTTCTTTCATAGATTTTTTCACAGATTCTTTTTTGAGATTCTATCTTAGGATTTTTTAACAGATTCCTTCACAGATTCTTCCTTGGGATTCTTTCACAGATTCCTTCACAGATTCTTTTATAGATTCTTTAACAGATTCTTTCTTGGGATCCTTTCACAGATTCTTCCTTGGATTTCTTTCACAGATTTCTTTTATTGAATTCTTTCACAGATACTTCCGCAGATTTTTTCACATATTCTTTCATAGATACTTCCTTCGGATTCTTTTACAGATTCTTTCTTGAGATTCTGTCGTAGGATTCTTTCACAGATCCTTTCTTGGGATTCTTTTATAGACTCTTTCTTGGGATTCTTTCACAGATTCTTCCTTGGGATTCTTTCACAGATTCCTTCACAGTTCCTTTTTTGGAATTCTTTCACAGATACCTTCACAGATTCTTTCACAGATTCCTTCACAGATTCTTTCTTGGGATTCTTTCGCAGATACATTCGTAGATTCTTTTATAGATTTTTTCACAGATTCCTTCACAGATTCTTTCTTGGGATTCTTTCGCAGATACATTCGTAGATTCTTTTATAGATTTTTTCACAGATTCCTTCACAGATTCTTTTATAGATTCTTTAACAGATTTTTTCTTGGGATCCTTTCACAGATTCTTCCTTGGATTTCTTTCACAGATTTCTTCACAGTTTCTTTTATAGAACTCTTTCACAGATACTTTCGCAGATTCTTTCACAGATTCATCCTTCGGATTCTTTCATAGATTCTTTTACAGATTTTTTCTTGAGATTCTGTCGTAGGATTATTTCACAGATCCTTTCTTGGGATTCTTTTACAGACTCTTTCTTGGGATTCTTTCACAGATATTTTCGCAGATTCTTTCACAGATTCCTTCACAGATTCTTTTTTGGGATTCTTTCGCAGATACATTCGCAGATTCTTCCTTGGGATTCTTTCACAGATTCTTCCTTGGGCTTCTTTCACAGATTCCTTCACAGATTCTTTTTTGGAATTCTTTCACAGACACTTTCGCAGATTCTTCCACATATTCTTTCTTGGGATTCTTTTACAGATTACTTCACAGATTCTTTTTTAGGATTCTTTCGCAGATACTTTCTCAGATTCATCCGCAGATTCTTTCTCAGATTTTGCGATTCCTTAAGGGATTTCTGCTGAGGTCACAGCCGAGATTCCTCTCAGGATTCTATCACATATTCCTCTCAGAATTCCTCTACGGAATCTTCCCGGGATTCATACGGTTTGCTTCGGGTATTTCTTCAGGGATTTCCCCAAATAGTCCTTCCCGAATTCCACTAGAGATTGCTTCAACAATTCTATCTGGAATTATTAAAAGTAATTCTGCATGAATGTCTTCCAGAAATTTAGAAAAAAAATACTAGAGATGGATTTCTTCAGAATGGATTTCCTCAGTTTTTTATATCCAGGAATTCCTAAAGAAATTCTTCCAGGAATTCGCTAAGAAAACTCGCTTGTGATTCCTTAAGGAATTCCTTCATGGGATTGCTTCCGGGACTCATGGGGTTTCTTAAGAAATTACTCCAAGAATTTCTCCAGGGATTCACCAAGGAATTCCTTCCTTCTGTGTTTTTTTCAGGAACTACTTCCGGGATTATTAAAAAAATGCTTCCAAGCACTCTTTTTGGGATTCCTTCTGAAATTCTTTCAGAAACTCCTCCAGGAACTGTTTAGAAATTCCCTATAGTGATTCCCCTTGGTATTGCTTCCGAGATTCCTACAGGGGTATCTTCAGGAACTCCTCCAGGAATTCCTTCAGGAACTGCTACAGGGATTTCTTTTTAGGATTCCTTCAGCGGTTTCTTCAATACTTCCTGCAGGGATTTCTTCAGAAACTCCTTCTGGATTTCCCTCACAAATTGATCCTTGGATTTCTCCAGGAATTTCTCAAGGGATCCCTCCAGAAATTCTTTCAGGAACTGTTCCAGAATTCCTCTGTGAATTTCATCAGGGATTCGTCCAATCATTCCTATTAGAAATCCTTTAAAAAATTCGCTATAGATTCCTCTAGAAAGTCCTCCAAAGATACCTCCTGGTATTCCTTTATAGATACCTCAAGGAATTCCTCTAGATTCCACCAGAAATTCTTTTAGGGATTCTCCATGTATTCCTCCAGGGATTCTTCCTGGAAGCTCTCCAGTGATTCATCAAGAAATTCCTCCAGGGATTCCTCATGTAATTTATGCAGGGATTCCTCCAGGAATTCCTCCAGAGATCCCTCCAGGTATTTCTCCACAAATTCCTCCAGGAATGATTATTTAAGAAAATCCTCCGGAAATTTCTCTAGGGATTCCTCCAGGAGTTCCTACGGAGATTTCTCAGGAAATTTCTCTAGAGATTTCTCCATGAACTTTTGCAGGCATGTCTCCAGAAATTTCTTCAGCGGTTCCTTCAGGCATTCTTTCAGGAGTTCCTCTAGGGAATCCTCTAGGGATAGCTCTAAGAATTCCTACAGGAATTCTTTAAGGAATACCTCCAGGCATTCTTCCAGGAGTTTCTCTAGGGATTTTTATAGGGATTTATCCAGGCATTTTTCTAGGATTTATTTTAGGGACTCCTCCAGGAATACCCTTAAGAATTCCACAAGGAATTACCCCAGGAATTCCGGCAGAAATTCCTCCAGGAATTGATCCAAGAATTCCTCCAGGCGATTCCTTCAGAAGTTACTGCGGCAATTTCACCAGGAAATTCTCCTTCCGAAGTTTATACAGACTTCAGGGATTCCTGCATGAATTTCTCCTAAGATTCCTCTAGGAATTCCTTCAAGGATTTTTATAGGAATCCCCCATGAAATCCTCCAGGGATTCTTTCAGAGGTTCCCCCAGGAATTGCTTCGGGAATTTATTCAGGAATTATTCCACGTATTCCTTCAGGCATTCCTTCAGAATTTCATTCCGGCATTTCACCAGGGATTCCTCCAGGAATTACCCCAAGAGATTCACTAGGAAATTATCCAAGAATTCCTCCAGGGTTTCTTCAGATTTTTTTTTCAGGAATTTGTTCAGTAATTCCATTAGGATTTTTTCCAGGGATTCTTCCAGGAATTTCTCCTCTAGGGATTGTTCCAAAGATTCCTCCAGGAATTATTTCACGGATTCCTCCACAAATTGCACCAGGAATTCCTTCAGAGATTCCACTAAAGATTCTTTCAGAGATTCCTTCAGGAATGCATCTAAGAATTTTTCTGGGAATTTCTTCAGAAAATTGTCCAGGGATTCCTCCCAGAATTTCTCTAGAGATTCTTCCAAAATTTCATTTAGGGATTCCTCCAGGAATTCCTCCAGAGATCCCTCCAGGTATTTCTCCACAAATTCCTCCAGGAATGATTATTTAAGAAAATCCTCCGGAAATTTCTCTAGGGATTCCTCCAGGAGTTCCTCCGGAGATTTCTCAGGAAATTTCTCTAGAGATTCCTCCATGAACTTTTACAGGCATGTCTCCAGAAATTTCTTCAGCGGTTCCTTCAGGCATTCCTTCAGGAGTTCCTCTAGGGAATCCTCTAGGGATAGCTCTAAGAATTCATACAGGAAATCTTTTAGGAATACCTGCAGGCTTTCTTCCAGGAGCTCCTCCAGAGATTTCTATAGGGATTCCTCCAGGCATTTTTCTAGGATTTATTTCAGGGACTCCTCCAGGAATACCTTTGAGAATTCCACGAGGAATTATTCCAGGAATTACGGCAGAAATTCCTCCAAGAATTGATCCAAGAATTCCTACAGGCGATTACTTCAGAAATTACTGCGGCAATTCTCCTCTCGGTGTTTATACAGCCATTATTCCAACAATTCCTCCAGGGATTCCTGCATGAATTCCTCCTACGATTCCTCTAGGAATCCCCCATGAAATTCTCCAGGGATTCTTTCAGAACTTCCCCCAGGAATTTCTCCTGGAAGTCAACCAGAAATTATTCCACGTATTTTATTCCGGCATTTCACCAGGGACTCCTCCAGGAATTACCCCAAGAGTTTCTCCAGGAAATGATCCAGAAATTCCTCCAGGGATTCCTTCAGAATTTTTTTTTTCATGAATTAGTTCAGCAATTCCGTTAGGAACTTTTCCAGAGATTCTTCCAGGAATATCTTCTCCAGGGATTCTCCCAAGGATTCCTCCAGAGATTCCTCCAGGAATTATTTCACGGATTCCTTCAAAAGTTGCAGCAGGAACTTCTCCAGGAATTCACCAGGAATTCCTTCAGAGATTCCACTAAAGATTCTTCCAGAGATTCCTCCAGGAATTCCTCCAAGAATACATCTAAGAATTTATCTAGGAATTTCTTCAGAAATATGTCTAGGGATTCCTCCCAGAATTCCTCTAGAGATTCCTCCAGAATTTCATTCAGGGATTGCTCCAGGAATTCTTCCAGGGATAGTTTCTCGGAAGTACCCCAAGAATTCCTATAGCGTTTTCTCCAGGAATTCCTCCTGGAATTCCACTAGGAATTTGTCCAGGAGTTCCCTCCAGGCATTCCTCCTAAGGTTCCTCCAGAGATTGCTTCGGGGATTCCCCCAGCAATTCTTCCTCAAGGGATTCTTTCAAGAATTTCTCCAGAAACTTCTCTAAGCATTACTCCCGGAATTTCGCAAGAGGTTTCTTCAGAAATCTCTCCAGAGATTCCTCCCAGAATTCCTCTATGGAATCCTCCAGGAATTCATCCAGGGATTCCTTCAGGATTTCTCCTAGGGTTTGCTCCAGGAATTTATCCAATAATTTCTGCAGTAAGTCCTCCAGGAATTTCTCCTGGAATTCCTCCAAGATTTTCTCCAGGTATTCCTGCATGAATTCCTACATAATTTCTCAGGAATCCGTCCACGAATTCATCCAGGAATTTCTCTAGAAATTTATCCAGGGAATACTCCATGCATTCGTCTAGGAATTTCTCCTATCATTCCTTTAGAAATTCCTTCAGGAATTTCTCCAAGAATTCCTCTCCTCCAGGAATTTTTCCAGGGATTCCGCTAGAAATTTGTCCGAAAGTTCCTCCAGGCATTCCTCAAGAGATTCTTCTAGGAATTGTTTCAGGATATTTCCTCTAGAAATTTGTCTAGGGATTCTTCAAGCGATTTCTTCAGAAATTTCTCCAAGAATTCCTCCCATATTTGCTCTAAGGATTCCTCCAGGTATACTTTCAGAAATTCTTCCAGGGATTTTCACAGAGCTAACTCCAGGCATACCTGCAAGAATTCCTCTAGGAATTTCTCCAGGAACTCCATCAGGGATTGCTCCAGGTAATCCTGTAGTGATTCTTTCAGAAATTCGCCTCCGCAGCTTTTCAAAAATTTATTCAGGAGCTCAGTAAAGCATTTCAGAAATCCGTTCATCATCTTTTCCAGGGATTCACACAAGAATGTTTCCAGAATTACCTGAACATTTTTGTAGAAATCCTTCTACAGGAATTCCTCCAGCGATTTGCACTGGAATACTTTAGGATATTTTGGAGGGATACAGGAGTCAGGAAATTATCCAAGAAGTCATCCAGGAATTCTTTTACAATTATCTTTGAGGAATCTTTGAGGATTCCATCTACAGATTCCGAAATCCATCCATGAATTTCTTCAAGAATACCCCCTTGCAGCTCCTGCAAAAGAATTTCTTTAGAAACTCTTTCTGCCTTTTTTTCAGGAATAATCCTGTCATACTTTTACAGTCACTACGACTTTACAAGTACTAACATGCTAGAAGCGCTCTCAGACATTTCTCCAGGAAATGTTTCAGGAATTCACCCAGAGAAGACTCTCTCGAAATTCTCCCAGGGTTTCTTCCCGAAATTTCCCTAGGGAATACGCCACGAATTCCTCTAGGAATTGCTTTTTAAATTCCTCCACATTTTTTTTAAATACATTCAGCTATTCGTCCAGGAATTCCAGCATTTGAGAGTTCTCTGAAAATACTCCGAAAATAATTTTTCAAGAATTTCTCCAGGAATTCCCTTCAGAAATACTTACAAGGACACCTCGAGAGTTTTCTCCAGTGATAGTTTAAAGGTTTTTACGAGAATATCTTCACAAATTCTTCCAAGGATCCTTCCGGGAGTCAATTGACGCAAAAGGGGGAAAATTTCTTTTCAGCAAAATGAAGACTCTAAAAACAATCACAAACAAAACAAAACTACCTGATAAATTATTGAGCTTTTAACGCTCCTCGAAGAACCTTTTTGCACTAATTTCTCATGTCTCCAATTTGTCGAGCTAGAACGTCTCGTAAAATGGCTTATTCTGAGATGACTATATGCAGTATAGGAGTATTAGACTGGCCCAAATACAAAAATGTCGAAAAATTCCACGGGGCACTCTCTAGAATCGTGCCTTTGGTTGAGAAGAACAACCTGTGAAAGATTCAGCTCAATCGGTTAAAAACTGAGCTGGCGCAAATGAGTTGAAGGTTTGTATGGGATGTTCAGTTGAAATATATGGAAAATTTGATGACCTTCAGTCTCTCATTCAGCACGCCGGTTTGGCGAGTTCGATTCGGCTCAGAATTGAAAGAATGGTAGTTGAGACCCTAAGGAACATCTTTGTAGAAGACCATATCATGATAAAACTTAATTTAGTTGCGGTTTCAGCTAACGAAAGCAGGTTGAGGACATCTTCCACCGTTTACTCTCGGTTGTACCATACAGCACGTGTTTGTCGGTCGAAGCTTGTGCACTACATCATAGGCAGCTTTGTAATTCTTCATTGTCTCGATACCCATCCACGTGCGTGAGCAATGGAAATGATGAAGGACAACATAGCCGCCTATGATGTAGTGTGCAGGTTTCGAACGGCAAACACGTGCTGCATGTAACAACCGAGAGTAAACGGGGGAAGATGTCCTCACTCTGCTTTCGTTAGCTGAAACCGTAACTAAATTAAGTTTTATCATGGTATGGTCTTCTACAAAGTTGTTCCTTAGGTTCTCAACTATCATTCTTTCAATTCTGAGCCAAATTGAACTCGCCAATACGGCGTGCCGTTTCAGAGACTGGAGGTCATCCAATTTCCCATATATTTCGTCTGAATATCCCATACAAACCTTCAACTCATTTGCGCCAGCTCATTTTTTAACCGATTGAGCTGAATCTTTCACAGATTGTTCTTCTCATCCAAAAGCACGATTCTAGAGGGTGCCCCGTGAATTTCGAAAACTTTTCTTTCGTCTCATACAAATTTGGGCCGGTCTAAGGAGTATATAAAAATGTTTTTCAAAGAAATTCCGACAAGAATGTGCCGGGAACAATGCAACTCTGTTTCTTAGATAAACAGATATCCAGGCTACGTCAAGATTGCTCTACGTCCTCTCAGGCCTGTATCTGCAAGCAATTTTCAAGGTAAAATTTGCGGAAGGCATAGCACCTCCAGGCATTCCTCAATTTGACTGCCCATATTCAAAAAAAAAAAACGTGAAGCAAAGGAAGCGCGTGACAGTTTAGAAAACACAGCCGCTCGCGCGCACAGCCTGCTACGATTCATCTTCTGCTCAGATCAACAAGATGGATCTGTGCCTGTGCGAAAGATGTCTTGAAAGACATTCCGAAGAAAACTGCCGATCAGGTTTGTGGACGGTGGCCATGTAGATAAGTATACTATTTCTAAAGTACCACACGGTTTGTGTGTTGCATATAATTCAAGGGAATTTCGAAGAGACCCTGGTTAATTCTATAAATCAAAAAATCAGGTGTGCACCTTATCGCAAACTTGAAGAAAGCCCTTGATCTACGACCGTGTAATAACTCTTCTATATATTTTTTTCGTTTTGATCATTAAATAGTTGCTTTAACAGTTCAACCATTCAACTGTTAGGTATGCATGTTGGTGGCCCTGTCTTATCACCCCTGCAGATCCCATCCCCAACATTCCTCATGCACATTTCAGTTTTGGACTGCAGCAACAGGGCGGGTGCTAACAAGTTACCGGTTCATCATGTGTATGTATTGTGAAACCATTCCGTAGAGTCAGTTATAGTGCCCGCTGTGCGACTGATATCGAGAGTGAAAGATCTCCCATAGCCAATCAAAGCAAACGGGCAGAAGAGCCATCGTCGACTTTGGGCGGCAAGCAGATATATATTTCACACGCATGGCCTACTGCCCACTACCTGGACTGGACTGATATGTAGGTATGAGGCTCTTTTGGTCTAAGTGGAGTCTCGTTAAGAGATACTGAAAGCGAAACCAATATGGAACCTATGAAACGCATGCCGAGGTCATTGACGACGCCGCGGTATAGTGGGCATAGCAAATCTCGGTCACACTCGTGGATTAGATTGACCATATCAACTGTAATTCGAGATTAGGCGATGTGATACGCCCAAAATAGGTGACAAAAAATTTATTAAAATTGAGCATGTTTAGAGCTATGTATGTTCCAAACTATTACATTTAGCTTATGTGCAAGAAAGGAATAGAGTTCATCTCTAAAAAGTAATGTATGCAGATATTATTAATCTTTCAACAGTACCTACAGTAAAACAATATGGCTATATTAAGTCTGCTTGAGAATCAATAAACTTCAACAGAAAATTTAAAAATTAAATGTCACAAACATAATTTTCTTCTTCATCAATGGAGCAATCAGTTTACTCACTCACTCACTCATTCCATTAGGCTGAAGGTCCGCAATTGCTGATGGCGATGTCCAATGCTGCGCTGGACACCGCGCGCAGATTCACACGATCATCGATCGATCGATCGATCGATTGCTGTTATATAATGATTGCTGCCACTGGTTTTCAGCATTGTCGTCATCATATTGTTGTGACGATTTGCATCTGATTCGAAAATCGATCATCGCGGGTGTGCTGTGCTGTGTGCGGTAATAATTTATGATAATTTCGGGCAATTATCTTGTTTTCGGTACATTTTCCACCGGTGGTGCTGCTCGCGGTCAATTGAGCTCAATGAGGAATTTCGAAGATCCATTGTTTGATCTTGCTCGTTCCGAGAGGTTCCGAGAGGGGGAGGGGGGGGGGCGGGGTTGGTTCGGCCAATGAGCATTTTGTATGGATAAATAAAAATATTGTATGGACCAATGACCACACGGGGGGGGGTTGATAAGTCCCAAAAAAAATGACCACGTGATTTATGGACAGCCCCTAAGAGGCAATCATACCATCTACCAGAGTTAAGGCAACACACGCGAGTTGAGAACTGATCGGTTAGTGGCTGATCAACGAAAGAATATGCAGGTTGTGAATCAAGAGCCGATTCTTCAACTTCAACATGATCGACGTGCATTCGCCCTCACTTCGGAAGCACTACGCTCGAACGCGAGTACGACAAGATCATCGTATGAGACCCAAACGCCTAAACGCTCAGGTAAGCCAAGAGAAGAGATTTAGCCCGTTTGGAAAGTTCAGCTGTGTATGTGTTCATAAAAATACCTTTTATTTTCATTTCTCGGAACTTTCTAAGATGTTGTGGGGTTTCCTCGTGGCATCAGTTCGTTTCCATCTTTTTCTTGGACTAGGGCCACTATTGCTTTATTTTTTTATTTTTACTCTATTCATCCATTTCCTTTTTTATCTCAACCAGACACCTACCAGTATTTTCGCAGAATCATAATTATCTTCAAAGCTTCCCCCTCTAGGATATGGCTCAGTCTCACCGACTACTTCGATATAAACATCCTCTGCTCCGTCCTCAAGCTCGAGTTTTCCCCCTCTTGATTACAGTAATTATTTCTTGTCTCCGTAGGCTCGTAGACGCTCTTGCAACCACTCGAAGTATCTCGATCTCCAGCTCGTACAAGTCACCCTCGGTGTAGGTCGTTGCGATCAATTGTCCTTTCATCTTCAACAATGCTACCTGCTCGCCGAACGATACTTCTACGCCTGCCTTGGTATTAAGTTAACGTATATCATGTTTTCCCGTAGACCTTCAACAAGCTTCACTGCCCATGATCGCATATCAGTCCCATCTTTGCTGGGTTTCCTATTCCTATGGGACAATTATGCGATCATAGGCAGTTCACATCTTGTGCTTACAGGGCCACTCCTTGGTTATTCATCCCGTCGACGGCTCCAGCTTGATACGCTAGCAATGATTGACCTTTCTAGACAACGTGGATAACAACAGGATTCGTCAGCCTTCGTAATGCCGTCTAATACTTCTTCGAGTTCACCAGATGTTCGCTTGCTTCGGAGTCCAGCTTGAATTTGATCACCACTTATCGTTTTTTCTTGGAAATGCCGCTATTAGTCATGCAAACGACAGCTTAGGAACTGGAATCACTTCCCACGTTTGCATTCTTATCTTACTTCCAGCAATCTTTACAAAGACGACCTTTTCTTCAGCATAAGTAGCACTTACCCCTGAACTTCATGTCGTCCTTGTTTCCTACAAAAGGCCGCCGGTTTCTCCTCGTTGATTTGGTATCGTTCGCTACGCTTCGATTCCTCACTCAACACTTCATATGTCGTATGTCAAGATTTTCTAATGCCGTAACAAGAGGTTCAAATGATTCAGGCAACGTGAGCATTAATGCCGAACACACATCACTTTCCTTGAGCATCGAACCAGCTGTACGGAGTTGATGCACCAAATCTTCAAACCACAACAGATAACTTCGAACCGATTCGCCGTCTTTCAACTGAAGTCTATCAATCTGCTTCCTGATGAGCGTTAGTTTTCCTCTCATGTATCCAATGTATTCCTCCGCAATGAAACTCACCAACAGAAAGTGATATGAATAAGAATGAGTATTTACTCAAGGCTAACCTGATTTGAGCAAAGTAACCTGTTTGAGCATTTATTCAAATCCGTATGAATAAAGTTGTACTTTACTCAGAGTAAGTTCGAAGCAGTCCAAGAGCTGTTCTTGGGATTTCTATGGGATTTTTGGTGAGATTTTGTTGGTATTTGTTCATGGGATTCCTCCAGATCCATCCAAAAGTTGTTTCTTGTCTCCTCCAGGAGTTGTCTATTGGATTCTTCCAGCAGCCTGTTTATTCTGGGATTGCTTCAGGACTCGATCAAGAGTTCCTCCAGGGATTCCTTTAGCAGATGCTTCTGGAATTTTTCCAGAAGTTCTTTCTGGGATCCCTCCAGAAATTCCTTCTGGGATTTATCTACGAGTTCATTCTGACATTTCTACAAGTGTTCCTCCTGGGATTCCTCTAGGAGTGCCTTCTAGGATTCCTCCTGAGATTAATCCATGAGTTCCTTCCTCCAGGAGTTTCTCCTGGGATTCCTCCTGGAGTTTTTCCTAGGATTCCTCCAGAAGTTCTTCCTGGGATTCCTGTGAGAGATTCTTCTGGGAATCCTGCAGGAGTTCCTCTTGGGATTTCTCCGAAAGTTCTCCTGAGATTCATCCAAGGGTTCCTTCTGGGATTCCTCCAGGAGTTCCTCCTGGGATTCCTCCTGTAGTTCTTCCTAGGATTTCTCAAGCAGTTTCTCCAGGGATTCCCCCGAAAGTTCCTTCTGGAATTTCTTCTGGAGTTCCTCCTAGGATTCATCCAGGAGCTCCTCCTGGGATTCATCCACGAGTTCCTCCTGAGATTCCACCAGGAGTTCCTCCTGGAATTCCTCTAGAAGTTCCTCCTGGGATTCATCTAGGAGTTCCTTCTGGGATTCCTAAAGGAGTTCCTCCTGGGATTCTTCCGAGAGTTCCTTCTGGAATTCTTTCTGGAGTTCCTCCCGGGATTACCCCATGAGTTCCTTATGTGATTCCTCCAGGGATTCCTCCAAAAGTTTCTTCTGGAGTTCTTCCTAGGAATCCTCTACGAGTTCTCCGGGGTTCCTAAAGGTGTCCCTCAGAGAGTTCCTCCTGAGATTCATCCGAGAGTTCTTCCTACGATTCCTCCAGAAGTTCCTCCTGGGATTCCTGCAGAAGTTCCTCCTGGGATTCCTCCAGGAGTTCTTTCTGGCATTCCTAAAGGAGTACCTCTTGGGATTCCTCCAAGAGTTCCTTCTGGGATTCCTTCTGGAGTTCCTCCTTGGATTCATCCAGGAGTTCCTCCCGGAATTCATCCAAGAGTTCCTCCTGAGATTCCTCCAGGAGTTCCTCCTAGGACTCCTCTAGGAGCTCCTCCTGGGATTCCTCCGGAGGTTCCTCCTAGGATTTCTCTAGGAGCTCCCCCTGGGATTCCTGCAGGAGCTCCTCCTGGGATTCCTCCAGGAGTTCCTCCTGGGATTCATCTAAGAGTTCCTTCTGGGGTTCCTAAAACAGTTCCTCCTGGGATTCTTCCGAGAGTTCCTTCTGGAGTTCCTCCTAGGATACATCCAGGAGTTTCTCCTGGGATTCTTGCAGGAGTTCTTTCTCGGCTTTCTCCAGGAGTTCCTCCTGGGATTCCTCTAGAAGTTCCTCCTTGGATTCCAGAAGTTTTTTTCAGGAGTTTATACTGGGATTCTTACAGAATTTCCTACTGGACGTCCTCGTGGGTTCCTACAAAAGAGTAGTTTGATACCCATTTTTTGGGGAGCATTATACCTAAGCAACTTTCAATGGCCATACATAACGGCTTGACTTTGAACATGATAAAGTTCAATGCCATGCCTATAAGGTCATGCACTTTTCATATAAATGGCGGTATCGGCGGCGCGCTATACGCCGCTGTTTGTCACGTCGCCGATTTTCATATTTCGCGTCGGTAATCAGTGCACGAACAAAATTAAGTTTACATAAAGTTGAGATAAAAAAAATTGAATTGGACTGCAATAATTGAATTCTCATGATCGATTTCTCATTTGTAAAATTTAATGTAAAACCATTCTCTTGCAGATTACCATGAGGTTATCCAAAAACGGATCGTATTTCGGAAATTATACTATTAAAAGAATATCAATAAAAAAAAGCAATCACTTAAGTTATACCCTTATGGTATAAAAATTGAAAGCAGTACGTTCTAACAATTTTAAGTCTGGTCATTGGAACTTTGGTCTGACTTCTTTTTCTTCCTATTGTCTTAGACAAACTCTGGAGAAGACTCTTTCTTATTAAGAACTTCTGGAGAAATTCAAATGGAATTTCAGGGTGTCCATTCAAATACCAAACTTCTAGAACTTTTTTTTCGTGTTTTCTTTAATTATTCATCATTCACATCTCTCCAGAAGTTTCTTCAGAGATTCTTCCAGAAGGATTCCTTCTGAAGATCCTTCAGGAATTCCCACAGGAGTTTCCTAGGGACTAGTCTTGGAGTTTTCTCAGAGATTTCTCCAGAAGATCTTTCAGAAATTCCTCTAGAATTCCGACAAGAGATTCATCAAGTTTCATTAAGGGTTCCTACAGGAATTCCTTCTAGCATCCCTTCTGCAATTTCTTCAAGAATCCCTCGTGAAATTCCTAATGACAATTTTTCAGAGATTCTTTCAGGAGTTCTTTCAAGGGTTTGCTCCAGAAGTTCCTTCAGTTATTTCTTCAGGAGGATTAAGGGATGCCTCCATGTGTTAATTTTGAATTGCTTCAGATGTTCCCTAAGCTATTTCAACAGGTGTTTGCTCGGGTATCATTCCAGAAGTCCCTTCAGATATAATGTCGTAACGAAAGATAATGTTGGGAATCACCTCTAGGATAATATTCTTACAGAAGGATTCATAAATGCTTCCTGGAGATCCATCAAGAATTTCGTAAGAAGTTTTTCTGGAATTCCTGCAGGAGATCTTTAGAAATTAGTCTAGATGTTCCTGCAGGAATTCCTTTTGAAGTTCATTTAGAAATTCCTACAGAAATTAGTCCAGGAGCTCCTTCAGAGATTCGTCCAGGAGTTTCAGGGAGTCTTCAAGATGTTTCTTCAGAGATTCCTCCTGAATTTCTACAGAAGTTCCGGGCAGAGATGAGCCAGCCTAGGGCTGCAAATCTCTTAAATAAAGATAATAATAATAATAATAATAATAATAATAATACAGAAGTTCCTTAAGAAATCTTATATGAGTTCCTGACGTTTTTTTTAGATTGTAGATTGAGATTTTCCAGGAGGACACGTTTGCCTCCAGGAGTTACAGGAGTTACAAATTTCTCCAGTAGCTCATTCAGGAATCCCTACAGGAGTTCCTTCAGGGTATCTTGTAGTAATTCCTTCAATAATTAACCAAGGATTATAATCAGGCATATCTTCAGGAAATTTTGAAGGATCTTTCAAGGAGTTTCTACAAGATTTCCTTTGGGATTTCCTTCTGGAATTCCTCCATGAATTCTTTAATGGATTCCTCCTGCAAATCTTTCCCTCTACCGGAAAAGTTCCCTTTGAGAGATTTTGCTGAAAATCCTTCAAGGATTCCGCTTAGAAAATTTTCGGATATTCCTATAGGATTTCCTTCAAAAATTCTCTGCAGGGATTTCTTTGGGGATTCCTTCTAGACTTCCTTCAGAGGTTGTCCTGGACTTCTTTAGAGGATTCGTTTTGGAATTCCTTCGGGAATTCATCCTAAGTTTCATTTTTCGGAAATTCCACCTAGAATTTCTTCGGGAATTTCTCCTGGAATTCTTTCGAAGATTCATCCTAGATTTTCTTCCAGGAGTTTCTCCTAGATTTCCTTGAAGGATTCTTCCCGCAATTCTTTCGAGGATTCATTCTGGACTTCCTATGGGGATTCCTCCTGAACTTCCTTCGTGGATTCTTCCTGAAATTCTTTCGGGGATTTCTCCTGGTCTTCCTATCACTTCGGGAATCACTTCGGGGTTTCCTCTTGAAAATCCTTCGAGTATTCCGCTTGAAAATCCTACTGAGATTCCTCGCAGAACTCCTTCAGGGATTTCCCCTGGGATTCCTGCAGGGATTTTTACCAAAATTTCTTCGGTTATTTCTCTTGTAATTCTTCAGGAATTCCTTCGATGATTGTGGATTACTTCTGGACTTCCTTCGAGGATTCCTCCTGAACATTCATCGGAGATTTCTCCTGATATTTCGTTTGGGGTTCCTCCTACAGGTATTGGAACTCATTTTGTGATTCCTCTTCGAATTTCTTCAGAGATTCCCCCCTGGAATTCTTTCGGGAATTTCTCCTAGAGCTCCTTCAGAGATTCTTTCTGGATATTTTTCGTTGATTCCTCTACTTTGAAGATTTTTTTTTCGATTTCCACGGGAATTCTTTTGGGGATCCCGGCAAGAATCTTATTGGGATTCGTGCTGGAATTCTTTCGGAATTTT
Organism: Aedes albopictus; assembly: GCF_035046485.1. NCBI lineage: Eukaryota > Metazoa > Arthropoda > Insecta > Diptera > Culicidae > Aedes > Aedes albopictus. Next base: position 16,431,988 of record NC_085136.1, read on the forward strand.
CTCTTTGAATTTCTGCTGGGATTCCTCTAAAAATTATTGCATGGATTTCTGATGGAATTCCTTCCTACAAGAATTCCTCCAAGAACTTCTTCGGGGATTTCTCCTAAAATGTCTTCGGGGATCCCTCCTAAAATTTCTCCAGGGACTCCTCCTGAAATACCTTCGGGGATTCCTCTTGAAATTCGTTCAGGGGTTCCTCATGGAATTCCTTCAAGGATTCCTCCTGGATATTTTTTCCCAGAAATTCTTTGGAGATTCCTTCTCGAATTCCTTTGAAAATACTTTCTGGAATTCCTTTGGGGATTCCTCCTAGACTTTCTTCATGGATTCCTCCTGAAATTATTTTGTGGATTCTTCCTGATATTCAGTCGTGGATTCCAGCTGGAATTCCTTCGGAGCTTTCTCCTGAAATGCCTTCAGAAATTCCTCATGGAATTCCTCCAGGATCCCTCCTGGAATTCGTTCGGGATTTCCTACTTGAATTTCTTCGGTGACTTCTCCTAGAATTCCTTTGGAAATTCCTCCTGGAATTCTGGTATTCTTCCTTGAAATTCTTCGGGGATTTCGCTTGGACTTTCTATGGAAATTTCTTCTGGAATTTCTTCGGTGTTTCCTCCCGGAATTCTTTCGGTGATTCCCCCTGGGATTCCTGCAGGGTTTTTTCCTGTAATTTCTTTGGAAATTTCCTTTGGATATTCCTCCTGGAATTCCTTCATGGATCCCTCCTAGAATTCCTTCGGGGATTCTTTCTGGGCTTCCTTCGAGGATTCCTGCTAAAATTACTTCAGGGAATCGTCCTAGAGTTCCTTCGGAAATTCCTTATAAATTCCTTCGGAGGTTTCTCCTGGAGGGTTCTTTCATCGAGAGTTCCTCCGGAATTTTAGGAGGGGATTTTTTTGCGGGGATTTCTCCTGATAATCCGTCGGGAATTCTTTCTGGATTTTTTCGGAATTCCGTCTTAGAATTTCTTTGGTGATTTCTTTCTGATGTTTTTCGGAGATTCCTCCTGGAATTCGTTGAGGGATTCCTCTAAGAATTCTTCCTAGAATTCCTTCGGTGATTCTCGCTGAAATTCCTTCGAGGATTTCTCTTGGAATTCCTTCAAGGATTCCTCGTGGAATTCTTTTGCCAATTCCTTCTAGAATTCTCTCAGATTATTTCTGAAAATCCTTCAGAAATTTCTCCTGGATATTTTTCGGTGATTCCTCGTAGAAATCCTTAGGGGTTTTTGTTCGAATGTCTTTAGAAATTCCCTCTGGAATCCCTTCGGGGATTGCTTCTGTAATTCTCTTGGGATTTCTGCTTGCGTTTATTTGGGGCAGTCTTCCTTGATTTCCTTCGGAAATTCTTCGAAAATTCCAATCGGGGAGTTCTTAAGAAGTTTGTGCAGAGATTATTCACGGATTCCACCTGGAATTCACTCTTAGACTCCTCCCTGAAGTCATTAGGGGATTTCTTATTGTGAATAGTACGATCTTACTAACAAATTTGATAAATTCTGAAGGTTCTAAGAAAACAAAACAAAAACTGTAGCAAAATCGATATTTTATTGCATTTAATGTGTAATGGAGTAATGCAACATGCACTACACCAAGGAACCAAGGATACGGGTAATGTCACAATAGAGCTAATACCTGATCGTAGTGACGGACCCAAACAGAAATAAAAAGGTACATACCTATTCATTCAAAAGTAATAGTTTATACATCAATGGTCATGAAAAAGCTCAGACTACAAATTCTAGAGCGTAATAACAGCTTCTTTGCTTTGCCAATGTTGACATTATGGTCAAATTTTGGTCACGCCGATGACGCCGTTGCCGCCGGCCAAAAATGGCTCTCACGCCGCCGCCGAGCAAAATATAGTCGGTGCAAAGGTCTAGTCTCAACATTGTGCGCTTAGATTTATCGCTAACAAGCGGTAGCTACCAGAATGCAATCTGACTTCACACCGTGACGTTACTGGACGAGTGACGACGACGCGGCTGACTTGGATTCACCATGCCTACTAGATCTACTCCAGATCTCGAGTCTCTTTGTAGCTATTCAATGCGCTTTTCCCGAATCGCTATAGAATTAACTAACTTGATTTAGGGAGAAACAAATGTCCGGACGCATGCCTTGCGCCAGGAACGGCAAGTTTTGGCTTATCGATAATATCATAAGTTCGTCAACATGCGCAGCCACAATCAGGATAGTAGACGCGTGTATCATAACTTCGACTAAACAAGTAGCGCTCTCTAAGCGAATCAATGTGAAAGCTCTCTGTATTAGTGCTCGTGAATTGCCATAAGAGAAGATGGCGTGCGGCCAAAGTCTACGCTCCATACAAATTTCGAAAATTTTGTATGGATCAAAGTGTACGAGGGGGAGGGGGGGGGGTTGTCTGAGTTGACCCAAAGTCTACGTAGTTTATCGACAGCGCCTATCTTGCCCACTTCAGCCTGTTGAGCCTCTGCGCCTGCACAAGGTCATGCGGATATCGGAGTGTTGTTGGGAAATGATTATTTTTGGCAGAGGGTTCACGCATCGGTGCGTGGATGCCAGGCGTAAGGTGATAGATTTTGTTCGCTCGGTTGCATAACTTGTAGGCGTTATGTGATCTAGACACTGTGCAGTCGAAGTTTGAGAAAAGACAATCCGTTCCTGGTTCTACCAATGACTATGAACAGAGACAGAGAGGTAGTGCAAAGTAGAAATTTCTTTCACAATGAAAAGACCTAGACCAATCTAATTTCAACATGGTTTATGCTATTCTCTCGGGATTTATGGTTTCGGGTTTTGAATTTGCTTCTTTTGTCGCCTAAAAAGGTGTTTCAATTGCTTGTATAAGGTAATAATATGGTATAGAATAAGGTAATAATAATAATATCGGTACCGTTAATCAGCGCTGCTCGTTTCATTTTCGTGTCTTTACTCCATAATAATAATAGTAATATAGTAATCGTTTGCATTCGAATAGAGAAGAAAAAACTTACATCAAACACAATAACTATCCTTAGTATTAAAAGTATGATATGAAAACAATACTTGTTTTACGAAATATATATTTCATGCTATCACTATTAAGAAGAATAGCCAGCAGTTTGTAATAGATAATGCCTCTCATAAATAAAATAACAAAACGTGTATATGTATTGTAAAATAAAAAAGTTTGTAGGTAAATATAGAATATTGCTCGAACAAGACATTTTTATCGCTTACTCATAAAGATCGTTTTGAATCATGTGCTGTTTGCTGTGTGTGTATGTGATTGTGGGATTGGTATGTCATGCAATTCGTTCCTTCATCATTCCTTTTGACTGGCCGGTTCTAACTAGTTAATTTTCGTATTCGTTCCTAAACGGGTTGAATTTATTGGATTCCTACTAAACATTAGAGAGGTGGTTCTCGTTGAAACTCGGCCGCCATTTACGCATTGTTTGAAATATTTATACTTTATGAATTGAACTCGGCACAAGGTTATGTATGTAAAATGTTGATGTTTTCCACCGATTAAATGTTTCAATCCTATTGTTTTCAAGATTAGTGTTTTTGATAGAAACTAAAGTATTTCCAGTTAGCTTTTATACTTTATTACCAAGTTTCGGAATAAGAATACAAAATATTTCGAACACTATGCAAAAACAGGGCCACATTACAACGAGAGTTCCTCCTCAACGAACGGATTCGTTTCATCTTTATCTACCGTACAGTAATAAGTAATTTTAAGCACATTCACACTTAAAGATCCTCGTTGGGTTAAGAAGAGATGGGGATTTGCTGAAGAGAACAATGAGTCATTTGCTTGCTATCCTTTTTATGAGATTGTGCAATCCATGTCACCCTGTTTGGGCAGCCCCTCTAGCACCGAAGCGACCGCCCTGGCAATATAGGTCATCGTTCCAAAGCTGCCGCTAGGGGCGCTGTCGTACAAATGCTGACAGATGTACGCAGCTCCACCGCAAAGCAGCAGTCCGGCGGTCGTTGTCTCCCGAATGTCTTTATTCTTCGCACAACACAACATTGCATCGCCATTAATCTTTCGCTGATCCTCCAAGAACAGCTGGTTCGCCTTGTGAACCAGATGTTCCACGTAGATGATTTCCCCAAGCGATGCAATGATGTTGTGCTCGGTGACCAGGGTCAGAACCATCAGCGCTTCCACCACAAGCTGTCGATACTCTGGCTGGGGTATGGTATTGAGGGCGGTTTCAACTTCCAGGGCAAATTTAAGCTCGTTCGGTGTCATTTCCTGGGTGAGGCTCTGCGTCAAAATCCGTCCCTCAATGGCCAATCCCTGGCAGCGCTCCAGCACTGTCCAAACCCTTGGGTAGAAATCCCTCGGAACTCGGTTCAGAGCCCCGTCCAATCGGCGACGTCGCAGCCATTGACCCTGACGATCGTCGATCATGGAGCTCTCGCCTTCCTCCGGTTCCTTACCCAACCCAATCTGACTTTTCTTACTGACCCTGCTCGACTTGCAGCTCACAATCGAAATGTTACCCCTGGCAACACTGTTGATGGCAAACTCCTTACCACTCAGAATGTGGTGCAGCAGGTTCTTCATCTCGAACGGAGACAAGTTCAGCAAATGCTCCGAGGCCTGCTCGCCGTCGCAGTTCAGCGTACGGGACAGCTCCTTGGCCATAACCTGAATGATGAGACCCACCCGAAGCCGAAGCATCTCGTGGAACAGCTGCGGTTCCGTCCGGATGAACATGGCCAGATAGACGAGCAGCTCCTGCGTCAACATGGCCGTACTCTCGTCGTCGCCGTACGCCTCGTGGATCAACGTACGGAGTTCCGTTTCCGGCAAAGGGGCCGTTATGGTGTACTCGCTGTTCGGCGGCATTCCGACGGTGACCTTTTGGGAATAGAGAGTTAGTTTGTGGTAGAACTACTTGTTGAAGCTTTGACCCTGAAAATATTCTAAAAACCTTGACGCATAACCGTAGTATATGATATATCTTAAGATGTTTCTGTAAGTAATATAGAAAATTGAGGATGTGTATTATAATATTATGAAGAAGAGATCGCCTATCACCGATTGCAAGAGAGTTCGTCGGGCAATAGCTGGATTCATGGGTGAACGCACTACAACGGACCAGATGTTCGCCATTCGCCAGGTGTTGTAAAAATGCCGCGAATACAATGTACCCACACATTACTGGGCACATTGTATTCGCGGCGTTTTTACAACACCTATCGAATGACGTACATCTGGTCCGTTGTAGTGCGTTCACCCAGGAATCCAGCTATTGCCCGACGAACTCTCTTGCAATCGGTGATAGAGCGATGAACAAGTAAAGTGTTGTTCATCGCTTTGGACGTGCAGAGGATGAACGCACCCTTGAAGTTTTTGAACGGAAGGTGTTGCGTACCATCTACGGTGGAGTGCAGATGGAAGACGGGAATTGGAGAAGGCGAATGAACCACGAGCTGCATCAGCTGCTGAGAGAACCAACTATCGTCCACAACGCGAAAATCGGGAGGCTACGGTGGGCGGGTTTCGTCATCAGGATGTCGGATAGCAACCCGACTAAATCGGTTCAAATGATCAAGTGGAGGACGATTTACGGACCCTTCGCAGAGTGCGTAACTGGAGACACACAACCATGGACCGAGTAGACTGGAGACGACTGCTACGTACAGCAGAGGACACTCAGGCCTTACTCTGATCGGCAAGGTAAGTAAGAATTCAACCCTTTCCCTTCCGGAATTTTCCTCGGGATTTTCGTCATCTACCTCAGGTTGATATGTACCTTCATTCGTCATGACCTTGCACTGTATTGGTTACCGGTTTCACGTCCTGTGGGATCCAGTTTTCCTCTGTGTTGACTAGAAATCCATGCGAACGCTTTGCTCCGCTGTTGGACTTCGGTTAATCAAATAGACTGCCGTCATCGCTGCTTCCGACCACATGCATGTTGGTACCTTGGAAACAAACAGCATTGCTCGTATCTTCTCAACGACGGTTCGGTTGAACCGTTCAGCCACTCCGTTTTGGTGTGGCGTGTACGTCTTGAATTCCATTCCGTGTATAGTGTTACTTAGGACATTCGACTAATATTCACGTCCCTGGTCGATCCTCAGCTTCGAAATCTTCATTCCAAACATACTGGACGCCATCGCTTCATACTCACGGAACTTGACAAAGACTTCACTCTTCCGCTTGAGCAGGTATATTACGGCTAAGTGTGTATGATCATCAATGGATGAGATGAAATATCATGAACCATCGTAAGCCGGACGATCCACCGGTCCACAGACATCTGAATGGATTCGCTCTAGGGGCCTTGCTGCACTCTCTCTGGTGCCATTGAAGGAATCACGACACTGTTTCGCTTGAACGCAAACATCACAGAAACTCATCATATCTGGCTTACAGCTTCCTTATACCAGTCACCAGGCCGTTCCTTATCATCGTTTCTATTCCTCGCTGGCTCAAGTGACCCAACCTTCGGTGCCACAGGTCATTCGAAGTCGTAGCATTCTTGCTGATGATTCTCTCCAGCTTCACATCTAGCTCATACACTCCACCTCTCATCTGCGCTGTAGCAATGGCCTTCCTTTCTTTCTTAAGTTGCACCACTGATCCGGAAAACGTTACTTCCACACTTGCGCTAGCAATCTTTTTGACCGTCATAAGGTTGTCGCGCAATTCCGATACCAGTGATACGTTCTCCATTCGAAATGGTAATCCTCGGGTGCTGCATCCAGTGATTGTTCCGGCAATCTCGCTTCCAACGTCTCTCCGCCCTTTCTTAGTCACATCGATGACAACCGACTGCCTCAGCATCTCGAAGGCCGATAACACATCTTGACGGTTGATCAGATGGTCGCTCGCACCAGAATCATGTTTGAAGGTTACCATGCTCATCCTTGTCTTCTTGCTTGATCGATCTGACATAAAAGTTACCGCGTTTTTAGTTGCCACGTTTGCTTCGACCTGCAGTCTCGAAATGTCCACGCTTTCCGCATTTGTTGCATTTTCCCTGAAACATCTTCGGGTTCATCTTGGGCTTCCCGGACTTTTCTTCCGCAAACACTGTCGTGTTGGTTCTTCCGCCGTCTTCCTGTCGTTCCGTGTACTTCAGCTCATCTGCCAATAAACGTTGCTTTACCATCTTTAGCGTCAGGCTTTCTTCCGGGATATTCTCTAGAGCGGTCACCAGTGGATCATACCTGTCCCGAAGGGTCTGGTGCCGCATCCGCTTCGTCTTAAAAAATCTGTGTTGGATGTCCATATGTCATGTGCGAACTTGCACCAGAATCGATGATCCAGTCGTCCACCTTGGCTCCGCTTCCGATGGCCAGAGCGACCTTCGCGTTTTGCCTCTTGCCTCCTCTCAATTTTTTCTGCTGCTTGCAGTCACGTTTCTTGTGGCCAGGTACTTGCACAAATGGCACACAATTGATTTACCGGCAGCAGCCTTCAGTGCCGATCCTCCGGTCGAATTTCGATTTTGCTTGTTTACCTTGTCCAGCAGCTTCTCGCGGATGAAGTTCAACGTCAGGACGTCGTCCACACGTGTTTCCAGATCAGTTGTCAGCGCGGTCAACGATTTCGGTAACCCTCGCAGGATAAAGGCCGTTCCTGCGCTGCACAACTTGGTGTACAAGTCCTCCATTTTCATGAGATAGTAGTCCGTATTCATTACCTTCTGGGGATGCTTGGCCAACACCGGCCAAGCTTCCTTGACCGTTGTCGCAGCTCGAATTACGCTGAACAGGTTCTCTTCCAGCAGCAGCAAAATCGTGGCACGTGCTTTTTCGTCACCTTCTTCCCAGCTCGAAGACATGGAATGAAGAGTTGCTATAAAACCGCTGCAAACCATACTATTGTAATTCGATGGAGACTTGGTAACAGTAACACAACTTCACATTCCGCATCGTATTCTTGGTAGATTTCGGCGTATCATGTTTGCCATAAAAAATTTTATAGCAAACATTTTTATAGCAACCCCAAATTCGATCCACGTCGTCTTCCTATAAGCGTCCGCATCAAAATTCTCTCGAGTAAACTCTTTTTCACAAGCTCTTCCGCGATTATGGCGGATTTAGAAATTTTATTCCGGATTCACAGCCCTGGGCCCATAACCTCTTGGAAAGCAAGTGTGGATTTGAACCGGGCAAGTAAATTCCCTACTACGGGTCCGGCATCATGGTTTTTCGAATATCAAATGTTATGTCTTATCATATCCAAACACTTACCTGTTTCTGTCGGACGAGCAGATCGGTGACGGCCTTGGCCAGATCCTCGACCCTCTTGCCCAGCATGCCGGCCGTGTGCCGGACCAGTCCCCACAGCTTCTGCTGGCAGGCCTTCTCGTAGAGTCCCTTCAGCAGGCCGCGTACCGTAACGACGCGGCCCTCCTCCAGCATGCCTTGTGGTTGAGAATCGTCATTAGTGGCGTTTACCAGCTCTGGTGGGTGGTAATTGGAATACCCCGAAAACACCGGATAAAGCATGTTCCGCCGCAGCACCGATTAAGCATAAACGCACACAAATACATACAAAACCGAAGTGAGGCCAGCGTCGGCAGCGGCGGCGGCGGCGGTGGCGATAGCGTTGCAGAGAAAATGTTGCAGCAGGCACATTCGGTGTCGGGTCGATGTCGATTCGTTTGTGAAGGTGGTGTGTTTTATGTAGATGGCAGCACAGTAACAACATGTGGTTTTGGGTGTTTGTGTGGGTTTGTTTATGAACATTGATTGGTATGATACGATGGTTCACATGGTTGTGTAAGTGCGTGTATTTGTGTATTATTCAATAGAGAATGTTGTACACCATTCAAAATCAGGAAATCAAGCAAATGAAATCAAATTAGTTTCATCGAAGAGGAGACAACATAGTTTTCTTACATACAAACTTGTGTGTGCGTGTTTGAATAAATGCGAACCAGCCAAATGGTACACCAAAACGTTTTTTGTATGTGTCTTTTGAGAATTTAGCAATTTTGGAAACAAACGAACACAAACACATAAACATAAAAACTAACGAATTACAGCCAAATGCAAAAACATATTCAAACACTAGAAATGTAAAACCGGTTTTTGAGGGAGACGGCTGAATCGTTTCGTTTTCTTTTAACTTTGGCAGCTGTTATAAACGTCTGGATTAGTTTAGGTGAAAAATTAGAACGTTTATTTCAGTCTCCAAGGATACATGGCTTACTATGACGAACAAATAACTTAACTTTGGCTTGCTAACATCTCCCTCCTTAAAAGAAACTGTAGTCTTTGAAAAATGCAGGAAATCTTCGTGTGTGGGTTTCCTTTACAACAGTTGACGGTCCAGGGCTATCCACAACATTTGCTGATGCTGGCGATGATGAAGCTGCTGTTGTATCGCGATACTCCTCTAATTCAACTGGATTGATGACTTGCCTTTCGGGGACATCTACAACTGATTCTTCGAACTGACTAACTTGAACATCAGAAATTGCAATTGGTTGTTCAGGCTCTAGATCCAGTTGTACGGTTTCGACTGCTCTTTCATGAATACCAAATTCTTCAAGCAGCTTGAGGACTGGTAAGGACTCCTGGTTTTCGTCCGGAATAACTGGGTTGCCGTCATACCTAGGTCGTAGTTGGTTAGCATGCGACCTAATCAATCCTCTTCTTCTTTCGTCATCCAAAAACACATTGTACGTCACACTACCTTTCCTTTCGATGATCTTTCCTAGAGCCCAGTGTCGCTTGTTGCGGATGTAGATTTCTGCATACACTTCTTCGCCATTGGTAAACGTTCTGTCTATGGCTCCGTGCACTCGGTTGAATTGCTCGTTTTGCTGTTGGTTGATCTTGGTCGATTTTGGTGCTGGTTGTTTTTTTAAAAGGTCCAAGTTCGTCTTGAGTTTCCTGCCAAACATGGCCTCGGCTGGCGATTTCATATCTTGAACAGATTTGTTTGGAGTATTTGTATGCGAACAAGAACGTTTGTAGTGTTTCTTCTAATCCGTCTCCACCCTTTTTTCTCAACGCTCTCTTCAATGTATCGACAAAACGCTCTGCCTGACCTTTCAATTGAGGGTGAAACGCAGGAATCTTGATGTGTTCGATGCTCCTGGCTTATTACTCTCGATTCTAGATAGAAGTGTGGTACGGAGGTCTGCATCGCGATGTGATTTGAGGCCGCAAACATACATAAGGCACTTGAATTGGTCCGTCGTGACTTCGTTCAGCTTGAATTCTTCACATTTTTCATTTACGACACCCGCATACGTATAGAAATCGTCACTGGAGCTTTTCGATAACTGCAAACACTGGTATGGGGTGATACACAAATTACGTCACGCAGAAATCGACCATTTTCAACCCCCCTCCCCCCTATGTCACACTTTTTGTATGAGACCTCAAAAAAATATGTATGAGTCGTCACGTTATGCAAAACTCCCCTCCCCCCTAGAAGCGTGACGTAATTTGTGCATGACCCCTATCTGGCGTTGAACAACGATATCTGCCTGCCGAAAATGATCTTCAATGTAGAAACGGTCTGTTCAAAGCTTTGATCCTTAGGTTTCTTCGGAAGAATATAGCTAGCTGATGTACTTTTGATGAGTCACTGTGCTCATATTCCGAAGCAAGAGTCTAACTTTCGCTGCGTCATCCAGGTTCTTTCCATCCTCATGGAACAAATCCTCGTATCTTGAGAACCACGCTGCAAATGTTTCGCCGTTCTCCGGATTGTACATGAATTCCGTGATCCCGCTGGACAAAGACTCAATAAGCAACTCCTGGTTGAGACATCTCTGCGTTGAAAAGACGGTTTGCTGGCTTGATGAGCTTCCGTTTTCTTGATTCGCAGAACACTGGCTTTCCATAAGCCGGTCGAGAATCCTTTGTTGGTTCTGTAGAATGTCCAGTAGTGATTTTTGAACTCTGAAGTCATCCTGAAAAGCTGATATTTCCGTAATCCTCGTCACCAAAACTGTTATACACACTTAAATTAAATCGTCGACCTCAGCAAACGGATTGCCGAGAATCCAACAGCCGAGAGTCCGGTAACAATTTTCACTGAATCTCGGTAAAAAATTTTTCGAGATGTCGTTAAAACTTTGCCGAGATCTCGGCAATCCAACTTTTTACCGACATCTCAGCAAAGTTCACCGAGACTCGGTAATGGTTTACCGAAATCCCGAGAATCAGTAAATATTTTACCGAGAAATCGGCTGTTGGATTCTCGGTAAACCGTTTACCGAGATCAATTTCTGAATTTAAGTATGTATACGTCTGGATTAGTTTAGGTGAAAAATTAGAATGTTTAATTCAGCCTCCAAGGATACATGGCTTACTATGACGAATAAATAACCTAACTATGGCTTGCTAACAGCAGCACTGTATTCAGTAGGCATTGATTGACCATTTTCAAGGAATAGAAAATTTCTACAACGCATATTCCAAAGGTTGCGGATCGCGAGTCAATGTTAGCAGAGGTAACGACGACAGTATCTAGTCTAGTTGTATGTATGATTATTGAAAGGTGGAAGCAATACTTTGAAGAACATCTACGAGTTGTGGTCATAGGCAGAATGGCTTAAAGGCCGAAGTAGGAATTCCAGTAAACCCGGTCAATTCGGGTGCTCCGTGATGTTCCCTGATTCTTGTTTTTGAACGTAAGTCATTGGCGACAAAAGCTGGTCTAGTGCATCGAAAATACCGCGAGATCTGCCATGACATCCCATGTTTAGAACTTTCCCTAACGATTCAGCCACTCCTCTCAACAACCGAGTACAGAAAACCAACAGCACGAGTCATCGCCTTCAATCTTCCACCGCGCCATACTTACCGGTGTTGAAATCCAAACCCTGCGTATCGACCAGATGCTGCAAAATATCTCCCTGCTCTTCGAGGCTTTCGGTTTCCCGGAGCATCGCAATCAGTTCCTCGACTTCGGTGTTCTCAAAGTTCGTCTCCGTAGCCGGACGGTGGCGGGGCAGTGGCTGCAGCTGAATTTTGGGTGCTGAAAAACAGGATGGTTTCAGAATACATTCCAGGGACGTGCCGCAACATCCCGACTTACTAGCATTGGTGGCCGAAGTCTGGATGTGCAACTTGGTGGTGTCGTCCATGGACACTCGCTGTTCGCTGAAGCGTCCCAACTGGTTCGGCGAAGTGTCCCGCGGTGGCTGCACCGCGCCCGATTGGTTCGGCTCGAGCCATTGCGGAGTTACCGAGTGGGACAGCCGGCGCTCGGTTACGTTACCTTCCATGCCCAAGGTTTCCGCTGTTGGCAAGAGATGTTGTTTGTAGAATCAGAACTGGTTTTGATATGGATGGGAGATACTTACAGTCCACGTTGATCGAACGTGTCTTTTTGATGGCACCTTTGACGGACATACGGCGCCGGAGATTCCTCGGGCGCAATCCGGATGACCGGATTGAGGTAGTCGACGCACGGTGACTGAAGGACCGCAGCAAGTGTTCATCCAGATACGATTGAACGGCGGGATTGAGTTCTGGAATTGGGAATTTGAGGATGATAGGAAGCACATAGCACTTAACATAGAATTTCAATACTCACTGTCCGGGTAGCCATCCTCCTGACTGCCCAGGAAGCTCAAATCGGTAATGGCCGACGTGTTGATAAAATCTCCCAAGTTGCCAAGAATGACGCGGGTACCGTTGATGTATCCGGACTTTAGCTTCTTCATCGTCTGAACCATTGCCAGTGGAACTTTGTTGTTCTCTGCGTTGGGAATTCAAATCAGTTAGTCACTTCTGATGCGATCGATGAAATATCGAGTTAGAGATTATCAAAGAGGTTTATATTCTTGTATAAAACATGAAGCAACAATAAGGGTTTCAAACAACCAAATACACAAAAGCCATAACAGTACAGAAAGGAATTAGTACGGACACATATGGAAGCGTCTAAGTCTACAGCTACTAGGGAACTACCATTGATTCATTAAAGGTTACTAAGCCGAAAACTACATGTTAACACACTTACGAAGATAAACCAACAAATTTATGTAAAAATTTCGCCATCCAATTGAAGGTAAGCCAGAGAATGTTAAGCAAATTTTCAACTGCCAATCGTTCAAATATCTTATTAGAAACTCTTCAATACTATAAGGTACTACTAGTGAACCAGCAGTTAGTGGCACACGCTCAAGTTACTCCCAGCTATTAGAAACTTTTTAAAACAAACCGGTCTCTCGTTGAATTACACTGTAGTTTCAGTAGTCAGCGCTATTGACGAACCCCGTCACCCTCGCATTAGAACACAAAGGAAAAAAAACCCCAACACTTCCCGCAAACAATCCCGCAAGATAATGGCGGAGCATGTGGTGCTCTCCCGTTGTACTGGGAGCCAGCGCAACCACTCACTCTCTGAACAGGGAAAGCGAATAAACTGACTGGATCGTTTGAATTGCAGCAGCAACACCACCATCATAGGCGAGGCGAACAAATTTTGGTTTCAGCTGTGTGTCGTATGAAGATTGTAGATAAATAGAGAGGGTAAGCCAATCAAACTTAAATGAAACAATCCGGAAAATTGGAAACAAAAGTGATGTCACTCCAATCACAAGAAGACAGTTGTTTTTAGCTTGTGGGCTTATGGGTGATTAAGCTGTTTTGATGGTTTGTGAAGTAGGTATGTTTGCGATATGAGAAGGAAACAAGCATATTTGGTATTGCACATGGAGACGGCGACACTTAGCCAGGACAATGAACGATGAGAAACAATGAATATGACAAATGCAGATGAAATAATTTTATGAATAACCAATTAGATTTGCGAGTTAGATTTTGATATTGGTAATGTATTTCATACTATAAACAATTCATCATCACAGAGGAGGCTTTTATAATTATTTCAAATTACATATGTGGAATAAATGTGATGCATTAAAAACGTTTGGCATAGAGATCGCAGAAGACTTGTGACGAACTAACTATACCCTTCAATTCACAGCCCCATGTTGGCTCTATGTAGTACGGTACTTAAGAGAGATGGAACACGACTCATTTCATAAATATTAACAACCGACGTAAAGTTAGATAGACACCTTGAGCATTCTAAACGAATGATTTGTAGCTATTCGCCTTGCTAGCTTGGAACTCTTGGAAGCACCAATTGACGATATTCTTGATCCAAAGAAGGATATCAGCAAAGTTCCAAATCAACAAAAAAAAAACGAACTGTACCGCGAAATTCCGCAGACTGTAATACTTACATTATTAATACTTTGGAAATATAATTAATTTTTTTGGATAAATGTATCAAAGTAGGTCGTGAGTTCAAGACTTCCGGATTGACATTACGCTTGCGTCGTAGTTATAAAAGGTCATGATTATCGCTATCAAAGAGTAACCATGGTTACCAAATAAAACAAGATAGTGGTAGAAATTTTCTCCCAAGTCAGTCAGTTTTGAATCAACCAAAAAACGCTGTAAAAAATCAAGTTCTTTCGTGACACGTGTTTTCTCTGCTAATCTATACAAGAGGTTATGAGCACCCCGAAGAAAACTGCGCACATAATCCCTCAGTATTCCTGTGGACCAGGTTTCGAACGTTTAAATTTTCGCGTCAAGATGTTCCCGGATTTGGCTGATGCGTTGCGTAGCTTGACGGAGAATCTACTAGAAGCGGTGGCGGAGAAGCCAAAATTCGACGAAGAGGATCGAAAAGCGATGAATTTCATCATTGGACTTCTGACAGATGAAGTTCTGGAGGTTCACAATGTGTAAGAGATGTGGCCTGGCCCAAATAAAAAAAACCTAACTAACATTGTCCTGTATAAACTTGGTTGCCTAAGGATGAAGAAGTAAGCTTCGAAGCGGGCCCACTTACTGGCGTTCGAATATCAGTTTAGGCAACGACCGCTGCAAAGCTGGGGGACGGAAACCTTGAGTCTTAGTTTTCCCTAAGCATGCCGGACTCGTATGATACCCTCGTGACCGCCCTGGATAATCTCAGGGAGGACATTCGGTTTAGCAACGGCTGTTTGCGAAAGAGCAAAACGCTCTGACTGAATGGACGAAACCGTCGATGACGGTCCGGCGGTATTCGCTGACCAACGGGTTCCGAAAGTCCCGCAACAGAATCTTCCCCCAATCGAGCTGCTGAGCGGTTGAGAAAATAGGACCACGTGGAAGTTTGCGGTAGAAATGTATCTAGAGCTGGAAGAACTGTGGGAAGCAGTCGAGCCGATTTCCAACGCGGAGGGGACGCTACCGGCGATCGACGAGAGAAAATGCAGAAGAGCACGCGCGAAGATTATTGTGCGTTTAGCACTAAATTGATTTCCGAAAAAACTTCATTGACTTCCGCTGCCTTTCCTATGCGTTAAACATAACGTCGGAAGTAGTGCGCTGTACAGTAAATCTGGTTTGCTATACAGCGCACTACTTTCGACGTAATGTTTAACGCATAGGAAAGGCAGCGGAAGTCAATGAAGTTTTTTCGGAAATCAATTTAGTGCTAAACGCACAATATATTCCTGTTAGATCTCATCAACTACGTGCACGTGAAGCACGCGAAAACGGACCGTGAGGTTTGAACGAAGCTTGAGGCAGCGTTCAAAGACACCGTCCTGACACGCCGGGTGGCGTTGTTCAGGAAGCTCCTCACCACATCGCTTTCGTCGTGCGGCAGCGTGGACACGTACGTGACGGAAATCATTACCACCGCCCACTAGACCGCCCATAACCTTCGAAGCGTCGGATTTGAAATTTCCCAGGACTGGATTAATTCTCTTCTAGTGGCTGGCCTTCCGGAGGAGCACAAGCCAATGATAATGGCGCTGGAAAATTCTGACACCCCCAAGACGGAAGAAAACCGTTTCCAGCGAAACCGAGGCATGGCGTACCCAGGGACTAGTAATCCAACATTATAGAGATATGCGGAAGCGGCCATTGTGAGCGAATCGTGCAGAGAGAACTGTCAAAGTGTGAGCCAAACGAACATGTTTATCGTTTGTAGGAATGCGCCGTTTGAACGGTATTGTAATCAGAACTAAACAAATACAGTCCGGATTCGCTGGTTGGGTCACGACTGCGCCCCGATTAGCGAATCGTGTTCGTTCGTTGGGGAAACTGACAACTGATCAAAATGCTCTAGACACACGCAAGTGACGAGAAATACGTCACGGAACACTCACATACTTGCGCAAACGTTCTGTATACAGGAGCTGTGATGCGACGGCGGTCAGACGTTAAACTCGTTTTGATATCTATTTTGACATTGACAGTGCTTTTTTTTTAGTTGGGTTTTGCCCCAACCAGTGAACATTCAACCATCGAGACAGCCCATCTAACGAGCTCTCAACGAACGAATCGTCACTGTAGTCCATTTGTTACGTTTGTAAATTGTTGTGAACATTTTGTCTGTTTATTTTGTATATTGTACTAAGGTTTGTACATTTGTCCCTGAAATTTAATGTGCATTTGTAGCGCTCCAAAAATTTCAGGAGCGATCCAGTACAAAACACACAAGCCGTCCCCTAACACGGACATCAAATTGTAAACGGTCTTGTGTTGTTGCCCGAATCTGGATGCCCCCCCCCTTAGGATTAGAAATTCCTAGACCAAAACAAGCTATGAATGCCGCAACAGATGCTGCGAACTAAAAGGCGAACTGCCAGAAAAATACGATTACAGGATTGACTGATGGACCAAGAACAAAAATGAAACCTCGTCATCCTGGGTTCGGACTTTGTTATCTATTTGGATAACTGGCCACAATGTAACGAATAAAGTGAAACCTTATAAATGCACAATGCCCCACGTTGGGCGCCAATGTAACGGAAAAAGGTTTTGCAGAACACTACAAATGCATTGTGCTTCCGATGAGTACCATAATGTAGGCAACTGCTAGTTAATAGAATCCTACAAATGCGCATTTTATTTTCCGCATCGAGCCCCACATTTCGAAACTAGTGGGATACGAAAAGGGGCTGTCCATAAACCACGTGGTCATTTTTTTGGGACTTTTCAACCCCCCCCCCCCCCCCCCCGCGTGGTCATTAGTCCATACAAAAAATTTTATTTGTCCATACAAAATGGTCATTGGCCGAACCCCCCCCCCCTATGACCACGTGGTTTATGGACAGCCCCAAAGTAAAATGGAACATTACAAATGCACAAAACACAAACATGCAACACACAACACTAATTTGTGCCCAGTCATCCGAATGGATAACGAAGTCCGAACCCAGGATGACGAGGTTTCATTATTATTCTTGGTCCATCAGTCATCCTAGAAATGTATTTTGTTTGGCAATTCGCCTTTTAGTTCGCAGCATCTATTGCTGCATTCATAGCTTGCTTTGGTCTAGGAATTTCTAATCCTAAGGGGGCATCCAGATTCGGGCAACAACACAAGACCGTCTACAATTTGATGTCCGTGTTAGGGGACGGCTTGTGTGTTTTGTACTGGATCGCTCCTGAAATTTTTGGAGCGCTACAAATGCACATTAAATTTCAGGGACAAATGTACAAACCTTAGTATTATGCGTTGCGCGAAAATTTTTGAGCGCAAGTGCTCGTATACCTCCGCCAGTACGGTAAATCGTGTTGGTGTTTTCGGCGCAGTATTCTTTGGCCCATTCGCGCACTTATTGTAAAAAACACCAGAACGATTAAACGTACGAGCGGAGGTCTATTAGCGATTTTGCGCCATTTTCGCTCTCTATTTTCTTGCAACGGATAATACAATATACAAAATAAACAGACAAAATGTTCACAACAATTTACAAACGTAACACATTTTACGAGCCGATTTTATGAATGAATTTTGACAGGAGGTAGCGTCCAATAATCCGTGAAAATCAATATCATCATCAACATTGTTGTCACTTCGTAAAATGGCTCATTATAATCTGAGACCAGACAACTGGCTTCTTATTGATCTTCTTTCCTTCCAAAATGTTTGTTGTTTATTTACGTTTCGCTCCGATCGTCGTTCGGGCTAGTGTTGCCAAACATTTTATTTTGCTTCAAGATTCAAGTTTTTTTACGGATGTAATATGAATGAGAAGTGCCCATAAATTTTGTCATGAGTTTAGGGGTACGGGCAAATGGAGGAAAGGTCCAAAGGTCCATAATTGATTATCCATAGCGTGTTCGTAAATCAAAACTAATGAAGGATTAGTTCTAAATGATATTTGTAAACATAATTGGCTTCTTTAGTGGTGTTGAGATAATTCCATATTCTGAATCTGCATGCCAAACTGAGCCGAAATCCAAATTTTCATCAATTTTGGAGCCCGGGAACCTATTTAAAAATCAATTTGAATTTTGTATGGGAGCAATTTGTCGAATCACCCCTCGTCGCATTTTGTACTGAGCGGAGCTGTCAAGCAGTTGCCCAGCTGTCAAAAGGTGATTTAAAAAAATCTCTTTGAAATTGATTTTAGATACCAAAATAAAGTTCTAAAAATCTGAAAAAATCATAGCGGCTCAGAAAAAGGTGATCTTTTGTTTAAAAATAAAAAATCATTGAATTTTTCTTAATTTAAAAACCCAATTCTTTGGAAAAACCTTAACGCTAAAGCTAGATTTTCTTCAAAATTGATCACGTATCACGAAAATAGTCACCGTTGAGATGCTGTAACTCTGCTTCCTGGTGAAAGATTAGGCTTACATTTTGACGAGAAGAAACGTCTTCGGTTTTGATTTAAGCTAAACAAACAAGGTCAAATTGTTCAAAAAAGGACCACTCCCAAATTCATCATCAAAAAGAAGCGAGAAGGTACCGATTCATTGCCTTCTTTTGGTGTTATTATAAGTTCTCATTTCTAACGAAAATACAAAAAAAAAGTGAACAAAACAAACCGCACTTCAATCTTTCATTTTGAGTAGGATTGAATTGATAAAGCAACCCCCCGAGCAGTTGAAAGAATGACAGTTTTTTAATGTTGATTTTTTTGTTCAATTTTCAATACATTTAATTTAATAATTACGAATGAAAAAAATAATTCTCTTTCATTATTATAATGCACTTTTACCATAATGAAAATGTATGCGGACCTAGATGCGGACCGTATTTTCAATCGCTTTTGACAACACTGTCCACACGCGGTCGGGAACGGTCGGATGATTTTTGCTTTTTTCTAATAGCATGAAATCAACCAATCAGCAGCTGGTCCGTTTTGGCCCCATATCGAGCTACCTATTGACTGGTCTCGTTTCAGATTATAATTATGAATTTTTTATATTGAAAAATTGATGGCATATGAAAATGTAGTATAAAAGATAATATTTAATTACTCATGCTCATGAAGAAGCTTTTGTAGCTGCTCTTCTTGAAAAAACTTCCATTGCTGCTGTTTGCTTCTCTTCTGCCACAATGCATTTCCGATTATTCGAATGCGCTGCTATTTTTTTCAAAATTTTGGAAAAAAAAGTTCGACCGTAATTAGCAAACATAAACAAAACAACTTGAACCACAACAAAGTCACGCACAAAATTGGAACATCTAGCTTTATGGCAATACTCCATTGCACGGTGACGTCATCAAGAAATTGCTCTCTTTCTCTCCTATGGGAAATAAGAAAACAACAGGTGCAACACCTGTCAAATTTGACAGGTACTGGTCCTATTGTTTTCAAACTCTCTGAAAGAGCGAAAGAGATAGAATTTCGCCGTGAGGTGGTCTATAGGCCTTTTCATGTGACGTCTTAAATCAGCTGATTTTTCGGGCGTTTGACAGTTCTTCTATGAAGATGACACGTTCGTGTTAGCAGCTGTTGTTCAAGCTTTGTAAACAAATGCATGCACGGATCTGTCACATGAAAAGGCCTATTGTTGGAAGCTGTTGTAAACAAAACAAACAGCGTTGCCAAATCGACATATGTAACTTCGCTACTATATACAGTAGACGTTCGATAACTACAACATGTTTACGTTTCACTTAGCGGTTGAAAATTCGATAACTGCAACGCCTGACAGTGTCAACAAATCATCAATTGACGTAAAATGAACGTGAACTTCATAAGTGTAGAATTAGCTCTAAGTTAAAATACACAAAAATAAAAACAAAAAAAAAACGTGAACTTCATCCGACTGTTCATTTGGGCTAACATGGCGCAGTTAAAAAGCATTGCAGTTAAACCGTTTGCACTGACCGAACGTCTATTTACTGTATAGAGGACAGTGCTGAAAAATTCATTTTGTCATATCTAAATTCAATCACCTACAGCTAATTTTGGAGGCTGAACCTGAGAATATGGTATATGAAAGACTTGTGCAGCTAGACCAGTTCTGCTAGAAAGTCACGAAAAAACCGCTATTTTTCGAATATTTAACGTAAATGTCACGGGCTTCCTTTGAAAAATGCCAAATGATATTCACGGTGAATATCATTTAGCATTTTTCAAAGGTGGTCCGTGACATTTACCTTAAATATTCGAAAAATATCGGTTTTTCCGTGACTTTCTATCAGAACTGGTCTAGCCGCACAAGTTTTTCATATACCATATTCTCAGGTTCAGCTTCTAAAATTAGATGTAGGCGATTGAATTTAGATATGACGAAATGAAATTTTCAACACTGAAGAGGATTTCTCCGAAAACCAGTCAGCTGGCGCAGTCAAAAGGCCCGAAATGCAAACGTTGCCACAAATACGGGCACATTGCGAGGGAATGCACAACTGGTTACCATAGCAACGACGGTTGGGTTTTCGGTTCGGGAGCGTCAGACCAACAACTTGGGTCATAAATTTGAACTCATTTATTCCCCACATTTACATCTTAGTATTAAATCTATGGTCAGACCACTTCTACACGAATAGCAGTATGCTGATCGACCCAAGGCCGGCGGGCGGCGTTCAATGAGAGTCTAATAGAGGTGGGGAAGACGATACTTCGTGTGCGGTGCAAAACATGTCACTACTACAAGCAAAGCGAGCTCCCATAAGAACGCATGTCAAATAGTGACGTCACTATTTGTGTTTACATTTTTCTTTGCTTACTAATACATAGCCATCTCTTCTTCTTCCCCACCTGTAATATACTCTCATTGGGCGGCGTTGTCATGACAGCGGATAAAGGGCTATTCCCATTACGCCGGGCCGGGACCGTGCCGGGCCCCGGCCGTGCCCCGGTCATCGATTTCTTACATGCGATTATTATGGCATGTTTCACATCACACCGTGCCGGGGCTCGGTCGGGGCCCGGCACGGTCCTGGCCCGGTGAAGTGTGAAGACCGCTTAAAGGTGCGATGGAGATTGCTGTGACCGGTAACGTCAAGCTTTTTCCGAAGTGTTGCCCGGAAAATCTACCGATAGACGTGCACAACGTTAAGTTTATACCAACAATGTCTGTCGGTGAGTTAAATCGTACGACAAGGTTACGTGGTGCAATTTTGCAATCGTCGAGTGAAGGTAATCGACCCCGCTGATGATGTCATCGCAACCGGTACCCACGATGTGACAAACGACCTATTTCGTTTAGAAGAAGTGCAAACCGCTATGCTCGCAGCTATGCCAGTCAACTTGGACGCCTGGCATCGCATCGGAGAATTGGACACCTCAACGTCCGAAGTCTGAAACTTCTGAAGAATGGTCTTACATCCGCTGGGATCGAGTTCAAAGAGTCAGCGATGGAAAACTGCACGGTGTGCGCCAGGGGTAAGCAAACTCGACTCCCCATTTTCAAGCGGCGGTCATCGAGCCACCGCCGTATTGGAGCTTGTGAACACGAACATTTGCGGACCAATGGAAGAAACCTCGTTAGGTGGAAGCCGGTACTACGTGTCGTTGGTGGACGATTGGACGCGGCGCATATTCGGATTCGAGACGAAATCCGAAGCTGAGGTGCCATACGCATCCGATCTGTATCCTGCCCTAGCGAATAAGCAGGCCGGAGCTAAGCTGAAGGTCATCAGGAACGGTAACGCTAAGGAATATTGTAATAAATCGTTTCGGAAGCGCCTTGCCAAGGCCGACATCATCCACCAAAAGTCAACCAGAGCAAATGGGTTGGCCGAGCGTGTCAATCGAACCATCGTCGACTGTGCAAGGTGTATGGTATTCGAGGCGAAACTACCGAAGTCCTTCTGGTCGGAAGCGGTGGCAGCTGCGACCCACGTGATTAATCGGTTGCCCTCCAAAGGTCACGAATTGACACCAGAGTAGGCTAAACACCTGGAGCCCAATCTTTCCCATGTGTGAGTTTTCGGTGCAAAGACGATGATACATGTTCCCAAGCAAAAGAGGAAGAAGTGAGACGCGAAATCGAAGGAGTGCATCTTGATCGGTTTCGAGGAGCTGACTAAAGCCTACCGTCTTTACGACCTCATTAAGAAGGACGTCTTCAAGAGCTGTGACGAGCTGTCTCAATCCGGGATGCAGGCGCAACCAATCGCCATGAAGAGCAAGTCAACTCGAGTGCGGACGTTCGACAGGCGAATATTCAGATGGGACTGAGGGTGACGTGACAATTACGACGCTCCGCGACAATCTTCATATTCACCGGAGTCACAGGTGTCAAGGCACCGCGGTCGGGAGCACGCAACTCCAGGCGAGTGCCAAGTTTGTGAACAAAGGCTATCTGTTTCCCCCTCCTACAGGAGAGTCTGCAACAAGGACAAGGCCAGTAAACATTCGGCGAGGAAGTCGGGTGACCTCCGAACGCGAACGGAGGCGCTGCGAAGCGGCGACGCGTCTCGATGGGAATCCGCCATGGACGAAGAGTTTCGGGCTCTGATAGACAATGGTACGTGGGAGTTGGTGCAGCTTCCAGTTGACAAGAAGGCTGTCGGCTGCAAATGGCTTTTCAAGACCAAGTAAGGACTGTATCGGAAATTAACTATATATGTTCAAAACATCCTAAAAAATAATTTATTCAAGTTATAAATAATTTTATTTTTGGAGGTACTATATAAATCCTCAGAAAAAAATAATTATTTTACATGGTCATCAATCTCAAAGTTTAAACGCATGATCTTGAAATTTTGGACACCTCTTAAAAATTTGAAATTGCGAAAAAAATGGAATTTTTTTCGATTTTTTTAAATATATTAGCGCAAATATATTCTTTCCCAGATTGTTCATAATATAGGTAAAAAATTTTTTTGAAGAAAAAATTCGATTCCATTTTAGCGCAATTCTTAAAAATGAAAAAGGCCATTTTTCAGGGACCCTATTTTTTGATGCTCATTCAAAGCACGATTACGCAAATAAAAAATACATCAAATTGATGATTCAATTTTTTTTAATTGGAAATGTTTTTAAACTTAACGACGAGGTAGCTTTAGTAGAGAACGGAATTGTATAACCTTTGAAGATATTTAAAACAGACTGTCAAAGTTCGACAAAAAATTAGTGTTTTTTTAGGATAGGTCATTTTTTAAATGTTGAGGGTTTTTCGATCATAAATATTTTTTTTTAAGTTGGTGTTCGGTGATATGTTATGTGTACATAACTGCTAACAAGAATTAATATTTTTTGGATTTTTCGCCGTACAAGTTTTATTCGCTACAGGTTATTGAAACGCTGAAAAATCTTTAAAAAACAACAATTTGTCCAAAACTTTAATTTGTGAGATGTATTCATTCTACAATATTTTCAATAATGCTAAACATTTTTCAATTTTTTTCAGGCTGTTCTAAACTTAACTGTATTGTGAAGATTTGATAGAAGAACCGAAATGATTAGACCAAACATGCTTCGAGATAGAGCATCCTGAATGTTTATAGTTAATTTCCGATACACTCCTTATGACGAGAACGGCAACGTAGTACGTTAGTTTTTTCGCAACGATAAAGCTAAGTTTCCAGTTCCCAAGTAGAGCGCTCAAGTAAAATTCCTCCTTTTTCCGTAAGTAATTTTGACATTTGTTGAACCGACAGCATTTTTACGAAACGATGCTGTAAGAAGGATGTGAAGAAAAGGGCACTGCATACGGCGGTTGCTAGATAAATTGTTCGTTGTTCGTGTGGCGTTTCGTGACCTTGTTGTTTACGATTTGGACTTGAAATTTTGTTCGTTTCCTCAGGAAGTGTGATTGAAATTTAAATTTAATTTTTGCGCGCGTATGGGGAAAATCCGAGTGAGATTTCAACGCCACGGTGTCAAAATCTCGATTTTTATCGAACTTTCATGTACCTCGGATTTTTCTTCGGAAATTGTTAGTATTTGCACACTAAGATTCTGATTTTCCAGCTCAGTAAAATTTTCGCTGAGTTCTGTATTTTTTTCATCTTTTTACTGAGTTTTCAACAGCAGATTTAACTCGGTACACTCGGTAATCAATATTTACCGTCCATCAGTAACGATATTTACCGTTCATCTGTAATTTTTGACAGTTCATTTGCAGAACTCGTTAAATCATTTACAGAGTATTCAGCAAAAGAGATAACCGAGCGTACCGAGTTAAATCTGCTGTTGAGAACTCAGTAAAAAGATGGGAAAAATACCGAGCTGATCTTAGTGTGTGGGCTATATATTCATAATCGGAAGACGAGAAAATATTTTATCGGTGAAAATTTTCCCATACATTTTGTATGGGACGTTTTTTGGTTAAAATCAGTATTTAATTAATTTTAGTATGGAAAATAGCCAAAAACTTAGATAAATCAAAATTTCCCCGATGGAATATTTTAAAACTTTCCAATTATAAAGTATAGCCAAAATGCTGACTTTCTGTGAAGAAAGATCCGAGGTACATGGAAGTTCGATAATAATCGAAATTTTGACACCGTGCAACGGAGTTCCAAGGGAAATGCTAATGAGAGACGCTGGGATTCTGAGGGAACTTTTAATAGGTGTGTGAAGAATTAGCCTAAGTTAAAATTCACAAATAAAAAGAAATTAAAAAAAAACTTTTAATGGTATTACAGCGAGAACTATGGTTGGATACTAATTATAAATTCTGCAATATTGGAGTTCGGACTACGGTGGGAGGAATTCGGCTGGGACTCTGACGGTTACCTTGTGGAGTTTTAGATGAAATACGAGGTAGGACAAAGCTTCACGGGGAATTTAATGAAGAACCACGAAAGATTCTTTGTGATGAATCTTTTGACATTCTGTACAAAGGTTTTTCTTTTGGGTTTCACAGAAAGTCCTCTTGAATTTCTTCCAGATGTTCCACCGAAAAATCCAGCTGAAGTTCGCAGGGGATTCTTATAAAATGTCTCTGAGATTTTCATTAGAAGTTCTACAAAAAATCCCTCCGTTAGTTTCTTCTAATTCAGGATTTATTTATTTCTTTTTTTTTTTATTTTGGGATCTTCTAGGAGTTCCTCCAGGGTTTTCTCCAGAGGTGTTTTCTAAGATTCTACCAGGAGTTTTTTCGAACTATTCTACAATAATTTCATCCGGGATTTCTTAAGTATTTTTTATCTGGGGTTCACTCAGATATTTATTCGGAGATTGCCGCAGGAATTCCTTCCGGGATCATTTCAGGAATTCCTTCTAGGATTTCTATAGGAATTCATTCTTAGATTCGTCCTGGAGTTCTTTCAGTGATTCTTCCAGGATTTCTTTCTAAGATACAACTTTTTGAGATTCATCTAGGTTTTCTCTGGACGTTTCTCATGTGAATCCTCAAAGAATTCCTTTTGTAATTTCTCTAGCTTCTTCCGGGATTCCTCCAGGAACTCCTTCTAGGTTTCCTCTAAGAGTAAATTTATGGGTTCCTCTCATAGTTTCTTCTGGTATTTTTCCAGGATTTTCTTCTAAGATTGCACCAGGGGTGGCATCAGGGACCTCTCCAGAAATTTTACCCGGGGTATCTTCCGGGAATTTTCAAAAGTTCTTTCCGGAATTTCTTCAGAACTTCCAGACTCCTGGAAAATAAGTCAAGGTTCTTCCAGGAGTTCCTTCTAAGATTTGTCCAATAATTTATCCAGGATATCCTTCCGGGATTCCTCCAAGAAATTCTACTGGGATTTCTTGCAGATTACATAATTTGGAATTCATTCTGGAAGTTTCTTAAATTTTGCTCATGGAAATACTCCAGAAGTTTTTTTTTATTCTTTATGGAAGTACTCCAAGACTTGCTCTTGAGTTCCTTATAAAATTCCTCCAACAGCTTCTTAAGGAATATCTCCAGCAGTTTTGCAGGGAATATCTACACGAGCGATTTCAGAGATTCTTTCAATAGTTTCTTCCCAGATAAAAATCTGAAGACATTCCAAAAGGTTCTGGAGAAATCATAAAAAAAAACTCGTGAAAGAATCCCTGAAAGAACTTCTAGAATAATTTCATATGAATCTTCTGGAGGAATCTCGGAAGGAATTTCTAGAGAATTCCATGAAGAAACCTCTGAAGGAATCCCGTATGGAGTTACAGGAGTAATCCTGGAGAGAACTCCTGGAAGTTCTGAACAAATCCTAAACAAATTGCTGGAATAATATCTAAGGGAACTCCCTTAGGTATCCCAGAAAGAACTCCTGGAGCAATCCTGAATTAATTTCGAGAGAGATCTAGGATGGAATTTCTGGAGGAATCCCAGAGCAATTCTCGTAGGGATCTCGGAACGAATTATTGGAATTCAGAAAGATTTCATAATAAAATGGTAAATGACTAATTTTTTACCAGGAATAGTGTATTACGTAAAGCTAATACTATACAAATTTCATCAAAATCGGTTGAATATTGGTGGAGATATCGTTGAAACAAGAATTTTGCCATTTGAGAAGTTTCTTCACCGTTATAGCTCTAGATTCAAAAATACTGAACCGATTTCAATCAAAACCAAGGGGAATGACATATCCTTTTCTAACCGGAATATCCACATTTATCCGTTTCTAACCGTCGCTAACCGTTGCTAAGCGAGCTGCTAAGTGAGCAGAAGTTAGACGCGGTTAGCGACGGTTAGAAACGGATAAATGCGGATATTCCAGTTAGAAAAGGATATGTCATTCCCCTTGATCAAAACTGATCTGCATGTTAAGTATACATGTAGAAATATTGTGTAAAAATTTCATTCAATTTGATCTAGCCGTAATAAAGTTATAGCCGTATATGTGGCACAAAGTCACAATAAACAAAAATGTTTTTTTTTTTGTATCGTGACATTCACACAGTTATAACTTGAAAAGTTTTCAAGCAATTTGGCTAAGAACAGTTTTTATAATGGTTTTACAGTTTCAAATGCTAATAAAAATCGGAACAGTCATGACAGTTGTACAAACAAAATAGTACATACGGAATAAAATGGTTAAAATGTACCTAAAATATGCCTTGAAGTGATTTGAGATTTGAATACTAGAAAAACGTATTGAACCGATTTTAAGATTTTTTTACCAGTTTATTGATACTCTGTTAAGAACTTCGAGTCAAATTTTCAGACGTCTTGACGAGTTACATCAAAATTATAGCCTTTACAATTTTTAAAACGGATGAAAAAATTTGCTAAAATCTTATTTTATGATATTAACAATATCTGCTCCAATACCAAACTGATTTTGTTGTCATTGTTATGGTATTAGCTACACATTATATATTATTCCTGATCAAAAAAATATTTGATTTTGTGAACGCAATCAAAAGCTATACATTATTTTCTGTGTCCAAATTTCATCGAATACAGTCTTTACTTCTCATGGTTCTAGTGCACCATAGAACATTTTATTCAACAAACGAAATGAAATGATTATGATGCAACAGTTTTTAGAATCATTGTCTCTTCATCAGCTAAACTCAAATGCTATTTACTTTTTTTAATACTCGAACTATTTATAAACAATTCAGTTTTGGGGTGTCTTTATAAATTTTTAAACTACGTAACGGCAAATTATTCAACCTCAAGAAATTCAATCTCGTGTTCAGATGCAGCCATGCTGAGGGACGACGGAGAGAGCGACATGGCTAAATACTAATGCACACTGTGAACGCGCAGGCGCGAAAGAAGAAACACAAAGAAAGAGAAATGTCCCTTTTACTCACGGAATAATACATCGACATATTATTCCGTACGGAAAATCAACAACATGACTGACAGCATCGCATAACAGTGCCATCTGTTGGCAAATCTTTCTGGCTGTGAATTACTTATCAACTGCGAACGCCTAAATAATTTTGATTGCAAAAGTTTTACGTGAGCATTACTTGTCCTATCCTTTTACACAGTACTTATCAGGTGGAAACCAGCCATAGGGACGAACTACAATGAGGTCTTCGCATTGGTGGCAAAGCAGACGACGTTCCGAACAGTGCTGACCGTTGCCAGCTGGAGAGGGTATATCGTATAAGGCACGTCGACGTCAAAACGGCGTGTTTGAATGGTGTACTCAAAGAAACCGTTTACATGCCGTGTATCACGTCGGGAACGAGAGGACTGTTTGCCGATTGAGGAGGAGTCTGTACAACCTGAAACAGCCAGCGCGTGTCTGGAACCGTAAAGTGGATGTGGTTTTCAAGTTCAAGTTCATGATCAATGTAACGCGCAGACGGCGAAGGAATTCTTATCCATTTTAAAAATGCTTCTAGAACAATCTTCCTTAGCGGACCTTGGAGACATCAGTCACTTCCTTGGCGGGCAAGTCGAGAGAAGCACATCCGGGTTCAAGCTCAACTAGGAATTCATCCACAAGATAATTGAACGGTTTGGCGTGAAGCAGGTGAAACCTTCAAAGGTGCCATCGACCCGAGCTACCTACAGAAGAAGAAGGAGATGGATCAGCTGCCGAACAACCACGACTATATGAGCTTGATTGGTGGTCTCCTGTATGTAGCAGCACACGCGCGGCTTGTGCAAGACTGGGCCGAGGCCCAGATGAGTCTGCGACTCTGCGCTACTAGAATGCCACCAGCAACCATAAGCTGCAACTTGGAGCCTCCAGTGAAGATTTGCGAATGTTCGTCGGCGCAAACTGAGCCGGTAATGCTCGCGATAGTGTAGTGTCGGTGTAATGACCAGGGGTTTAAAGTAGGGCGATGCTACGAACATATCACACATACATTCAAGATTGTAAAAGAGGTACAGATAATAAAGAAGCCAAGAGGGCAGTTGAGTACAGACTATCAATCGAGTCGGACGTGGTTCTGTGTGTATCCGAGTTCTTATACGTTTAGTTGTCCGGGGGCCGATATCACAGATAGGAAATCGAATTCCGGCATCACTCTTCAGTTCGGCGGAGGACCTACATATCTCGTGGTGCTCAAGAAAGCAAAGTAAATTTTGCCACGTGATCGATCGTTTTTTTCTGTTGGGTATCTCGGGCAGTTCTAGCAAGATTCAACAACCGTGCACTGGAACGATTTAATGCGAATGGTTCGTTATCAAAGCGATACAAGGTTGAGTGGCCTTCATTCAAGCAGAAACACTCGTCAGTTATGCCTACGCTAAATGGGCGGCCGATTTTCACCGAAATCGATAAGCGAATGCGTTTCCCAGGTGTATGCGTGAACCGGCTCATGGAGCAGCAACAAGCATTCCA
The DNA here is from genome assembly GCF_035046485.1 of Aedes albopictus. Classification (NCBI taxonomy): domain Eukaryota; kingdom Metazoa; phylum Arthropoda; class Insecta; order Diptera; family Culicidae; genus Aedes; species Aedes albopictus. The sequence goes on from NC_085136.1 coordinate 16,461,310, forward strand.
CCATGTCGTTATTGTCGTTAAGCAAAGCTGAATACGTTGCGCTCAGTGCAACGGCAACTCAAGCCTTATGAATCAGCGGCATTTTGGAGGAGCTACACATCGTTGCCAATCAGATGACCATTTTCGAGTACAACCGTGGCAGTGTCTGCCAGAATCTGAAAAGCAAGAGGATCAAGCACATTGATGTGATTCATTCGGGATCTGTCCAAGTTTTTGTAATACGTATTTTATCTGCTACCTACAAGAGAAAACTAAAGACTAGTTTGCTGTGCAAGCAACCGCAAGTCACTTTCAACCAGAACGGAAGTGTATCAATTGTTGGCGAAGCAATCTCTTTTTTTTTCCTTCTAAACCATAGGGGGATAATCTGCTCAACAGACACCCTAACAGAAGGTTAGGGTAGTGTAGGTCTGACAGGCCGTCTTCTACAACAAAAGTAAAATCCAGGACTACTCTCTCCTCGTACCCACTAAACCATTCCTATGGTCGCCAAACCCTACGTCTCTCCGGAACCACCAAGAAGGTATTGAGAAGCAATCTCTGAAAAATATTTAGATAGCAGTAGTCTGTAATTATACTGAATTCAATAAAAAGTTCTCTCTCAGTGCTTGTACTAGGCGGTAGTTCTTTCATTGCCAACAGGTTTTGGACCCAATCATAACGAAGAGCAACCAATAAATAAGTCGAACAAAATTTCACACTATGCAAGCGAAAATGGATCGTTTGGGAACTTCCTACCTGGAATGGAATGGAAGCAACTACAGTATCTGCAAGCAAAAGTTAGAGTTTCTGCTAGTTCGTGAAGAATTGTGGCAGTTTCAAGTACTGTTGAAAAACAAAGAAAAACTTGTTTGCCCTTCACATTCACATTCACTCCGAGGGGCCTCCACATTCGCTCCGGCTCCGGGCTTCCACAATCCTTAATCCGGGCCTGACTTTATAACTGAAATGCTTAGATGAAAAAGTTCGTCGGAATCTTGTCAAAAAATTTCTACGCGAAAAAAACTATCGCAAAACTATTTGGAAAATGATTATTATAGAACGAAACAAAAAAGAGCGTCGAATTGCATGTCAGCACCATACTGGAAATGAGGATGACGTGGACAATGGATGAAGATGTTGAACAATGCACATTGAGCCAAATTATCATAGAAAGAAATAAGACATGAAACTAAAACGATCGCAGAATGGATGCAGCTGCACGTGATATTTGGTTAAGTGAGCGATACTAAATGTAAACCAGCGACTTGCAGACGTAACTGATGATGTATAAAGAGGTAGTAGTGGTAGTAGTATTAAAAGAATCGATAATTTCAACTATTATGCAAGTAGTAGGTATAATGTATACTTAGTAGATCGTGTGCTAGATTTTCTGTTTGTTTTCTAATTACCTACGAGCCAGTTGGTGGCGGTCAGTGTTATCGTCGGCCGACCAAGCAGATGGTGCCAGCTAATGCTGAGGAACGCGAGAATGTCCATGAAATTGCTAACCAGCAGCGAAGGATCGCGCGACATATAGTACTCGTCGTGGTCAAAGATCTACACCACACCCACCGTGCGAACCCGTGCGATTTTTTTGTATCGGTTTGTTTGATTTTGATGATTCGAATTTACCAATCGGAAATTTCGAAGAGAAACGCAAAAAAGAGAGAAACAGAGAGAGAGAAAGACACTGCCAATTAAAAGAATAAACAACTACTAAACCACTGCCAATCGGTGTGCGTCGATGTCGCGGGATCGATGAGGATCAATGCTTCCGATGTCCGATGATCTGGCGGTCTGCGATCGATGGGAGGGATGCGCTGGGGGAGATCGATGAGCGGCCCCATATCCATAATGTCGTTAGGGCGAAAGTACCGTGTACCCCGGTGAGAACCATAAAACCCGCTTGCTAACTAACTAAAACAAAGGTGTGCGCGGTGCAGCTAGAGTAAGAAGCACAGTCTAACCCGGAAAGAGACGGCATGCTTCCCCTTTTCCCAGGTTGGATTGAAAAGAAAGAAACTTATAAGAAAGGCCACCGAAGAAAAAGCGAAAGCCAAAATAAACCGACTACCATCTATGCAAATTATGTACAGGAAGGAATTAGAAACAGGAAAAAGATTACAGTTTTAGATACATGAAAGAAAAGAGAGAAATCATATGATACAGTGGGTCGTATGAACGGAAAGTAGCAAACTTGAGTATAAAATATGGATAACAAGTATAACAATGTTGCCTGTGGCATTGATTAGGGTAATTCGCCAATTGTTGAACGGTTAGTACTGGCATTTTTGTTTTCGTTTGTTTTTCCGTACATAATTCCACTTTAGTAGAAAAATATCCAGTGAACGTCTAGCTCCACTCATTCCTTATACTTCCCATTAAATTTATATTTCCTTAAATTCCATTTTCTAAGAGAAAATAGAACATTTGTATGAGAAGTCTTTAACCCAAATGTTGAACGCTTCCATAAGCTAGCTCATCCTAATGTTGGACGATTCTCGCCAATTGTTGAACGGTTCAAGCTTTGCTCGTAATTGATGACGTATACCCCGACATAAACCTATCATCGACCTGTTTCTATTTTCGCCACCAAACCCAACATAGACTCAACAGTTATCCGATGTGAGTCCAACAGTGGTCCAACATTTGATAAAATTTGACCCGACTTTGACCCGACATCCGATATTTTTTCTCTCTGGCGGAATTTTTCCGGGTTTTTCGTGTTTTTTGCCTAGTTAGTCATTTGAGTGACAATTCATTCAAATGAGGGAGCGTTCATAAATTACGTCATGCAAAAATTGTCCAATTTAAAACCTCCTTCCCCTAGGTCAAACTTTTTATATGAGACCTCTGAAATTTTTGTATGGGTCGTCACACTTTGCTGAACCCCCTCCCCTCACTCCTCAAAGCGTGACGTAATTTATGGACGTTCCCAATGAATCACTTCCTATTTAGAGAGAGCTCTAGTGGACTGAAATCGTTTCAAACATAACCAAATGCAAAAAATGGCTGAAAAGATTTGAATAGAAGCGAAAACGACTGAAGAAAAGAACGTCTTTGAAAGCTCCTGAAACACTCCTGGAAACCCATGGGACACACTCAACCCCCTAGAACACCCCTGGAGCAACCCTGAAATGCTTTGAAAACCTGTGGATGGCTCCTGAAAAATGTAAAGTGACCTGGCAGACATTCTAACATCGCCATGCCTAACATGCCAGTGTTCAACAATTGGATTTTAGATGCATAATGATAGTGTGATAAGAAAAATATTTTTTTCAAACGAAATTACAATGAAAAAGTGATTTTAAACAATGTTAAACTGTTAAGCACATCCTTCCAGTTCTTGTAACTATGGCGTGACTTTGATATTTTTGGTGTATTTGCCAGCAAAGCTTATTTCGTAACAGCAATTTCTTAAAATTAATCTTAAGAATTGTACAGTTTTCGTGTCATCAGCGGTACTAAATTTGCAATCGATATTTTTGACGTAAAATATGTATAATTTTATAACTTTATTGGAACAATATCATGACACACATGTATACGCATCTACATCATACGTTTACGTTGAAGGAAAATTACTTAAGTTAAATTTAAAATAACATTTTCAAAAACTGTTCAACATTTGGGTAGTGTTCAACAATTGGCGAATTACCCTATCAGGAAAATTCATACCGGAGCCATGATGGAGCTGGCCTTGTGTTTTCCCAGAGATAATCAGCTACCCTTCTCAAGTCTCAGACCCGAGGATGAGATTATGAATATGATGTTCATTACCTAACTTTGATTGTCCCCTATATGGTTTCGTATTATGCGATTTACTCAGTGTGACTTCAATTGATACCGATTTGAATGGCAAACTCGCGTGTCAAGCCTCGAGCAAGTGTGCTTGTCAACATTCACTTGAACTTAACCTTGCAGTTTTATCTGAAAGATTGGCGAATAACATTAGGGTCGCACACGCATACCGAAGTCGAAAACGAGCTGTGAAGGCAACTCCTCACGCGGTAAATGTAAATGACATTCACGCCGTGGAGAGTTGCGTTGTCTGCCTTCTGTTGACTTAATTATCGATGCTACGCTAGTACATTGTTCTACAAAGTTTCAGGTAAAACAAAAATAAAAAAAAAGTGTTCCCTACATTGATTTTTGCTACGATGTTTCTGGAGCGAGTTAACAGCTAGTGAATGTAACTGATTGCAAATGAATGATCTCATCCCTGGCCATGACAATTGATATATCTGTTCGAAATTTTAACTGAAAATACGTCTATTATTCGGATTGTTTACCGCATGACGAACTATCCCCTACGGATGCTTTCAAACAACTAACAAGTCATTGCTTACTGCACTACAAAAGGCCTTCCGCTAATTGTTGGTAGTGATGCTAATACTCATCACATCACCATTACGGCTGTTCGGGCCCGTATGAAGTTGATCATCAATATTAACTTCTTTTCTCGATCAGCCTAGATAGCTGTGTAGTGTCGGTAGCGATTGTTTCAATTGGCTAAGAATAACACTACGGACCGCCTGTTCCGGTGGTAAGAGTCCACCAACAGGTGACCCCTAATTCATGGTGTGATGCGGCTTCATTCTTACCGTGCCTAGGAATGAATGGCTAGGGGGGTCTAATAAAAACCTAACCGCAAACGGAGCCTGTGGAGAACTAGGGCGCCCTCCGCAGTATTCTGCCCTTACTGCACTAACCGGAGCAATGGTGCAGTTGACCTTGTGTTTCTCCGAGACAATCGGCTGCCCTTCTTTAGTCTCACTAAAGGCTAAACAAGGGCGGGATTATGAAGATGTTGTTAATTTGTTTAAATTTTCACCTATATGGTTTCGCATTATGCGATTTACACAGTGTATTCTGTGTATCCTCGCCTTTGGCGTTTTCCAATCGATACCGATCTGGTTTTGTTGCTGCTGTTCTTTGTTGTGCTGTTGTTGCGAAGAGTTTAATCTTGCCTAGTTTGGGTAGTGGCTACGGTTAGGATAGCTCAGATCAATCTTCAGCATAAAAGAACAGCAACAATCAATCTTTGCAGACTTATGCAAAATGGTTCAGCCCAAGTGGCCTTGGTCCAAGAACCTTACTTCCGTAAGGGGAATTTCTATCTAGGAAACCTTGTGAACCCGGTGTTTGCTACTTTCAGTAAACATGAAATGGCAAACTCACGTGTCATGCCTCGAGCCTGTGTGCTTGTCAACAACGCAATAGTTGCTACACTCAGCTCAGACATTAACTTGAGAGGCTCCAGTTTGATGGAGTACTTAAGTAGTACAGATCTTGTATTACTTAACATAGGCAACCGCCCAACCTTCATGGTATCTACTAGAGAGGAAGTGTTAGACATAACGCTTTGATCTAGTAGAATTAGTTACGAGCTGACCAATTGGCATGTGTCAGATAAAGAATCTTTATCTGACCATCGCTACATCTTTTTTGAACATTTAAATGTTACTTCGCAAACATTGCGTTTCAGGAATCCCCGTTCAACAAACTAGGATCTCTTTACTGATTTAGTTGCGGCCAAATTTCATGGATACTCACCATCCATTGACACTCCAAGTGATTTAGATGATGCCGTTGATACTACAACGACCTTCATCATGGAAGCTTTTGAAGAAGCATGCCCTCTACGGTTTGTGAAGATCACAAGAGGAACCCCTTGGTGGAACTCTGATCTGACGAAACTCAGGAAACAATGTAGAAAGAGTTGGAACAGACGACGTTCGGCTGGTTCGGAGGCTTTCAGGTCGGCTCGCAAGGCCTACAGGAAAGCTCTCCGGTCTGCTGAACGATCCGGCTGGAAAAACCTTTGTACAAATGTTTCCAGTTTGAGTGAAGTCAGTAGGTTAAACAAAATCCTTGCGAAATCTAAGGATTTCCGAGTGAACGAACTTCGTTTGCCAAATGGCGATCTGACTTCCTCTGATGAGGAAGTTCTGGAATGCTTATTCAGCACACACTTCCCTGGATGTGTGGATATTACATCTTCGGATGAACCTGATGTATTTTCTTGTAGTTACGATTCCCTGGCTTCGGCTCGGAGTATTGTAACTATAGAATCGATTGAGTGGGCACTTAATAGCTTTGCTCCTTTCAAACCTCCTGGGGCAGATGGGATTCATCCTATTTTGCTTCAGAAGGGATTTGATCATTTCAAACATGTTTTGAAAAAATACTTGTTTGCTGTTTTGCTACAGGGTATATTCCCAAATCCTGGCGGGATATTACTGTAAAGTTTATTCCGAAAGTGGGTCGTGCGTCGTATGAAGAAGCAAAGAGCTTCAGACCTATCAGTTTGACCTCTTTTTTTCTGAAATGCGTAGAACGCATTGTCGATCATCACATCCGTGATGTTCATCTGGCCAATGTGCCTCTTCATGTGAACCAACATGCTTGCCAATCTGGAAAGTCCACTGTGACTTTTTTACACAAAGTTGTTTACGATATCGAGAAGGCATTCGCTGAAAAGCAATCCTGCTTGGGTGTTTTCTTAGATATCGAGGGTGCCTTTGACAACGTGCCTTTCGATGCCATATTGGAAGCCGCACGGGGTCATGGTATATCTCCAATGATTTCCAATTGAATTCACCAAATGCTCAAAAACCGACATCTCTTCGCGACATTGCGTCAAGCGGCGATTAGGAAATTGAGTGTTTGTGGATGCCCCCAAGGGGGAGTCTTATCACCACTTTTGTGGAATCTCGTAGCAGATACGCTATTGAGGCAACTCAATAATAGCAGTTTTCCTACTTATGGTTTTGCCGACGACTACCTTACATTGTTAGTCGGTATGTGCATCAGCACCCTTTTCGACCTGATGCAAAACGCTCTTCAGGTAGTTGAGGGTTGGTGTCGCCATATGGCCTTTCGGTAAATCCGAATAAAACATCTATTGTTCTTTTCACGGAAAAGCGAAACCGTAATGGTGTTCGACCTTTACGTCTGTTTGATTCTGAAATCAATGTGACTGAACAGGTAAAGTACGTTGGAGTCATTCTTGATTCCAAGCTTTCCTGGACACCTCACATTGAGTTCAGAATCAAGAAAGCTTGTATGGCCTTCGGGCAATGCCGGCGTACTTTTGGTACAACTTGGGTTCTTAAAGCCAAGTATATCAAATGGATTTACACAACTGTGGTTCGGCCAATATTGGCTTATGGATGTCTTGTGTGGTGGCAAAAGGGTGAAGTGAGAACGGTCCAATCAAAGTTAGGCCATCTCCAAAGGATGTGCTTAATGGCGATGTCTGAAGCGTTCTCTTCAACTCCTACGGCAGCGCTCGAAGTTCTCTTTGGCGTTGCCCCACTACACATTCATCTCAAACAAGAAGCACTTTCTTGCACTTACCGTCTATGGTTACTCGGTTTACTAGAGGAAACTCCTGTGAACCGCAGTTCAACACACACCTCGTTGTTTCCACTTTTGGTGAATTGGGACAAAGTTGTCCTTGCTCCAAATGATTATACAATTGCTTGTAATTTTCCATATAGGACATTTTCCACGAAATTCCCTTCCCGGCAAGAGTGGACATCTGGATATCTGGAGAGAAGTATTTCAGACGGCATCGTATGTTACACTGATGGCTCCCTTCTCGAAGGTCGAGCAGGTGCTGGTGTTTATTCTCGTGAGCTAAGGCTGTATCAGTCTTACTCACTTGGTAGACACTGCACCGTTTTTCAGGCCGAAATCTTTGCTCTTATGTGCGGAGTGCAATCAGCACTTCAGCAGCACGTAATGGGCAAAGTAATATACTTCTGTTCAGATAGCCAGGCTGCTATTAAAGCACTTGCTTCGGCCAACTCTAGGTCGAAGATAGTTATCACTTGTCGAACTCAAATCGAGGAGCTGAATTCAGCAAACGCTGTTCACCCGTTGTTCTGTTGTCCTTAATCCGCTGTGGTAAAGAGCTACAGCAATGGAGGCTCTCTATACGCTTTAAATATGCGTTATTACAGTATTATTTTCAGGGCGCTGTTTGAACCCATTCTTGTTCTTCTTCTTCTTCTTCTTCTTCTTTATGGCTCTACGTTCCCACTGGAACTTGGCCGGCCTCTCTTCAACTTAATGTTCTTTGAGCACTCCCACAGTTATCAATTGAAGGGCTTCCTTTGCCTGCCATTGCATGAATTTGTACGTTGTCAGGCAAGGACAATGATACACTATGCCCAGGGAGTCGAGAAAATTTCCCCGACCGGAACGGGAATCGAACCCGCCGTCTCCGGATTGGCGATCCATAGCCTTAACCACTAGGCTAACTGGAGAAACAAGCAACTTCTTTTCAAATAAGTTTACGAAATAAAAACTAGTTTTGAATCCTAATTACAGCAATTAAAGAGGGAGATGGGACCCAAAGTTGAGACCCTTGCAATTGACTTTATTACGCACGGTTCCAGAAACACTTGTCTAAGTACGCTGGAAGGTGTTTCTATTCGCCCCGTTTTACGGTATCGAACCTGTCGTGCAGGGATGCGATGAACATCGTAAGGTCAGATCTGACTTGTATGAAACACTCCGACCCCAAGGAACACAACAAAGTTCAGTTAGAGAAGTGTTGACGAGCCTTGGTTTGGAGCAAATGCCTCAATAATCAGTTTTTGAAATGTGTTGCTGTCAGAGTTTGATTGACGTACCTACGATTGTTATTCGACACTGTTTGTCCCCTGTATTTTGTTGTACCCCTTCCATTTCGATTCCATTATGCCCATGGAAAGGATCATTTGAAATCATCTTTTTTTGCTAACAAAAGCACGCATATACGTATTACTGTTAACGAATGGATAACGATAGTATACAACCACACTGCCTTCTTCAAAGTTAATTTTTGTACTTCCAACGAGGCTGGTAGATACATTTCTAGGACTTCCTCAGAAAAACATATTTTGTTTACTACTTTCTGTTCAAATGACCCAAGATAAGAGAACATAAAATGAAGAAAATCAGTAGAATGAAAATCATACACAGATACAGTAGGTAGTAGGTACAGAGAGCTTTACAGGGAGGAAAAGAGAGGGTTGGTGAAGAAACCCTACAGGTACAGGGTGAAAGAAATCATTAACAGTTCGCGGAGCACCGACCTAGATGTACGTTCTTCAGCGTCAGCGTCAGCAGCGGGCGGCCCAGAAGATTCTGCCAGGCCGATTTCAGGAAGTTTATCTCGCCCTTCAACAGATCGATCATCAGCTCGTTGTCCGACGCAATGTAGAAGCGATTCACGTCCGAAAACTAGACGAAACACGACATTCGTGTTTAGGTATATCGAAGTGCAATTAGGATGGGTGTGATAAGAAACTATAACTCAACAAGCGCTGCAAGAAAGGGGGTTACTCGGAAAGAAAACCGGCGTGGCGCCGTCCGGTTCAAATATACATGTTCAATAGATCGAGGAAGTCGCTCGCAACCGAGATACTCACCTGAGGAGTGAAGGCAAAGATGCGATCCTTGAGGGAGTACAGCTTGCTGGTGCTGAGGATACCGACGTCTCGGGATTTACGACCGCTGAGGCCGAGTTTCTTGTTGCGACCCAGATAGGTGTAGAGATGGCTCAGCACCCGAGCCGGTTGCACCTCGATCGGAGTCACGTCGGCAATGGTTTGCACATGAATGCCGTGCTCCGCTAGCTTTTCTTGGATGTCGTTGTCTTCGGCCAGGATGACCACTTGAACGACGACGTCCGGTTTCTTTTGGGCACCCAACCGACGATTCAGCGGGTCCAGTTCACCAACCGCTAGGAAACCCTGAAATTTGGAAATTTGGTTATCTGAAGAATATAAACTTGCAAGATAATAAATATGAATTGACTTACTTCCTGTAGCAGCTTGCCCAAGATGTACAGTGACTGGCCCCACAGAAACGGGCATCGTCCAACAAACATCCGTTGCTGCGAACCGGGATTCTTATACTCGGCGGCGACCACATCCGCCGGAACGGCATACAATTCCGGAACCAACCGCATGCCTTCTTCGGTTTTCACCAAAATGTCCTCCAACTTCTGAGTGTACTCCGATACCGATTCCTTGTCCTGCTGGAACTCTTTGTTCAGTATCAAGTAGCAAAAGAACAGCGGCCATTCGCATTCGATGTTTTCGAACATCCGTAACTCCCACCGCTCGTAATACAGTCGGCCTCTGTCCTCCTTCGGGGTTCTGTAGCCATCCCGGAGAAACCGTTTGCACCCGAATCGTCCCTGAAGTCTGGTGATGATCGCGTCCTGGGTGGCCTCTATTAACTGCGGATCATCGCAAGCAAAAGCAGGAAATCCTATCACCGACAGCAGACCCGCATCCAACTCTTTGCTGTTCGATTCCCTAGGAAGCATCGACTGCAGTACCGCTTGGCACTTGTGGGCCTCGTCGGCTAGCACGTGGATAACACTTCCGGAACCTCCACGAGCACCGAACAAATCCAGCTCATTCATGGCCTCCAGAGCCGCCTTGGCCATACCAATCGAGCTGGCATTCAGCTCCGTTTGTCCGTGGTTAGACTTGTCACCACGCTCCCAAATTCCGTAATCCGGGATGCAGTAAGCCGATTCGATGTAGAACACCAAATTCTGAATGAAGGACACCTCGTCCAGCGAGAACACAATCTGCAGCCCCGATGCCGTCATCTGGGCCAGAATCAGTAAATACAGCGAAATGGCATCGATCTGCAAGTGGCCCCAATCCTCATCCCCGACAACCGGTTGGCCGTTCTTGCTCGAGTACTTCGCATGCAGCGAGTCCAACGGATTCTGAGTGGTCTTGAAGCGCTCGACCTTGTCCTTCTGGTTCATCATGGCCATGAGGAGGCCACGCATCAACTTGACGCAGCACTGCTCCAGCTCGTACGCTTTGGCGCGATCTTCGTCCTGATCGGCTATTTTCTTGTACGCCATCGAGAGTCCCCATACGGCCAAGATGCAGTATACGTTGTCACGAATCTGGAGGAAGAAAGCAAATCAGAATAGATGTCGGGTGTTAATCGATGTGACATTGAGGGGTGTTTAGCGACACGCATGGATATTAGCAGTACACAATGGTCCAGGAAGAAAAAATCAGTGAAATAAATTGATAATATTATGAATACATAGAAATACCAAACTAAGCCTTTTCGAGGGGTCTGTGTAATTTGGCATAAAGTCATTTGGCATAAGGTCACTTGGTATAAATACATTTGGCATAACGGTCATTTGGCATAATAGACACTTGGCATACCAAAGAAGGGTGCATTTCGATTATGCCAAATGTCCATTATGCCAAATGACCGTTATGCCAAATGTCTTTATGCCAAATGACCTTATGCCAAACAACCTTATGCAAAATGTCCCGCTCCCCTTTTCGAGCTCAGATCTTTGAAAACGATCAATTTCGCTTGTTTGCGTGTAATCCTTTTATCCACAATGTTATTTTGAATCATTTTGAAAATTTACTCGAATTACGAATTTATCCAACAATTCATTAATAATTTCCTTGGGCGATTCATCCTTCAGTAAAGCCTTTGGGAGTATGACCGTTGCCCAAGTCACGACGTCAACATTCTAAACCTAAACGCGCAGGTTATCGAGAAGGATGAATTCAGACCGATGATTGAGAAGCTCAGCACCCTGAAAATCATCGATTTTGCCGCATAAAAGAATATAACTATTCGTAGCACCTTCTTCCTACACATGGGAATCACTTTAGCATACGGAATCCCAAATCGATTACGTTCTGATTGATGGACGGCATTTTTCCGCCATTTACGACGCCAGGACCTATCGAGGCGCAAACAGCGACTCCGCCCAGTACCTGGTGATGGTCAAACTGCGTCCAAAACTTTTAAGTCATTAATAAGTTACGGTACCGGCGACCGCCACGTTACAACCTTGAAAATCTCTAGGCAGCCTCTCTAGAGGACTGCTGGATACAGTAAAAGCAGCCATCAACGGCGCAGCCGAAAGCACCATCGGGAACGTGGAAAGGAATCGACGGAACGAATGGTTCGACGAGGACTGCAGAGCGGTTTTGGAGAAGAACGCTGCGCGGGCGATAATGCTGCAGCAAGGAACCCTGTAGGAAACCGGTGTGGAACACAACAAACAACAGACTCGCTTCTTTTGGGAAAAACGCAGCCTGGAAGATGCGGAGTGCGAAGAAATTGAACTTCTGTGCCGGTCCCACGAAATACGGAAGTTCTATCAGAAACTCAACGCATTCTGCAACGGCTTCGTGCCGCGAACCGGAGTGTGCATTAGCATTGGCATTAAGCGAGTCACACGAATTCATAGGTGGTACAGGCCTAGACCGCTGTTATTGTAGGGACTAGCTCGAATTCAAAGTAAGATTCAATCCTGGATTCAATAAACCACGATCAGACGATGAACAGAAAATCTAGTTCTTCAATTACTTGCGCTCTGAAACAGCGTCTTTATATCACCACGTCTCAGTCAATTCTTCCTTCCAAGTAGGTTCCCGACTACTATGACCGTTTCTTCTCGTTGCCCCTAACAACGAACATATATGTCTCGGGACACCGAAGCAAATCATCTACTCATTATTTTAGAATAACATTATCAATTTCCTAGTCAATTTCCTACAGTTATGAGAGTTGCCTCCTTCCCGTCCGAACCAAAGCATAAAGATTTGGGACAAATATCTGACTCTTAGACAAGACTGACGCAGTCCTCCAATAGTCGAGAGCTGTCCTGGCCACGTCCTTGCGACTGCTGAGGGATGGGAAAGGATGGTTAGTTTTGGACACCTATGAAAGATGTAGACAACTCTACGATCTCTCAGGCCTAGGTGCCACGGGAATTTGGGTGTTGTTAGTGGAAGGGTAAACTCCAAAGGATACGTTTGATCAACGTCCAGGCACACCATTGCTTTGAATCAATTGTCTGTCCAATTCATCCTGATTTCCTCGTCAACTTCGATGAGCACCCAAATAGCGTATAGAGAATGTGGGCCTGGAAGGCCAAATCAAAGAAGAACAGAGGACGAAATAATCCGACTCTCGCGCTGAGGGAAGTTAAGGGTACCATTCACCAGCTCAAAACCACAAAAGCAGCTGGTAAGGTTGGTATCAAAGCTAAACTCATCAAGATGGACCCAGAACAGTGGGTCACTTGTCTGTGACGATTGGTAGTCAGGTTCTGAGGAACTGAACAGCTACCGGCGAAGGAGTGAAAGGCCCCATTCCCAAGAACACTTGGAATGTGATAAGAACTTCAGAGTGATCATTACCTTTAGAGTAATATTCCAGTTCATCTTGCGCTATTTGTAACCTGAAACAAATAGGGTAGCGAGCCACTTGGACAGTGGCTGGTATTTTAGGAACATTTTCACTATAACTTAGTCAATTCCTAACTGATTGGCATGTAATTTTGTACACGGCTACATATTATACGTATCTCTCCGCGTTCCAAAAGTTGGGTCAATTGGTTCAAAATTGACTGAGTTATAACAGAAAAGTGCCAAACATAAAAGCAAGGGGTTTCCAACTAAATTGATTACCTGTCACTACTGAAAAAGTTACTCTGATTACTCATTGATTACTGTAATTACTATGATTACTTATTGATTACCAAGATTACCATTGATTACTAAAGATTACTACAGATTATTCAGATTACTTCTGATTACCATGATTACTTATGATTACCTTGATTACTTATTGATTACCAAGATTACCATTGATTACTCAAGATTACTACTGAATACACAGATTATCTATGATTATCATATGATTACTAATGATTACTTTGTTTGGTTGTACCGTTGATTTCCTTGTTGATTACATCTGATTACCATTGATTACATCTGATTACCATTGATAACCTCGGATTATTAATGACTACTTCTGATTACCATGATTACTTGTGATTACCTTGATTACTTATGATTACTTATTGATTACCAAGATTACTATTGATTACTTAAGATTACTTCTGATTACTCAGATTACCTATGATTATCATATGATTACAGCTAATTACTCTTGATTACATTGTTTGGTTATACCGTTGATTATCTAGTTGATTACATTTGATTACCATTGATTACATCTGATTATTATTGATTACATCTGATTGCCATTGATTACTTCGGATTACTATTTCATTTTTCCTTCATTTATTAAGGACAAGGTATTTAGAGTACATAGCTCAAAATTTCTAGAGCACCGTTTTTTAGAAACGTTGAACGGATTTGGATGAAAATGCATCACGCTAATTGTTCAGTAGTTGTCAATAGCGTGATGCATTTTAATCCAAATCCGTTCAACGGTTCTAAAAAACGGTGCTCTAGAAATTTTGAGCAATGTACTCCAAATACCTTGTCCTTAAGTTAACATCAAATTCATGATAATACTGAATCAACAATTTGCCGCCATAATACTCGATTTGCAGCTGCAGCTCTCCAACGTCGGTCACGCCCAACACTCGCCAGATCACGCTCCACCTGGTCCGCCCATCGTGCTCTTTGCGCTCCACGCCTTCTTGTACCAACCGGATGGTTAGCAAACACCAACTTTGCAGGGTTGTTGTCCGGCATTCTTGCAACATGCCCTGCCCATCGTATCCTTCCGGCTTTGGCTACTTTCTGGATGCTGGGTTCGCCGTAAAGTGCAGCGAGCTCGTGATTCATCCTTCTCCGCCACACACCGTTCTCCTGCACACCGCCAAAGATCGTCCTTAGCACGCGTCGCTCGAAAACTCCGAGTGATTGCAGGTTCTCCTCGAGCATGGTCCATGTCTTGTGTCCGTAGAGGACCACCGGTCTTATTAGCGTTTTGTACATGGTGCATTGGGTGCGTGGGTGAATCTTTTTCGACCGCAGTTTCTTCTGGAGCCCGTAGTAGGCCCGACTTCCGCTGATGATGCGCCTCCGAATTTCACGGCTCACGTTGTTGTCAGCCGTCAGTAAGGATCCGAGGTAGACGAATTCCTCCACCACCTCGAAAGTATCCCCGTCTATCGTAACATTACTACCCAGACGGATCCGGTCGTGTTCGGTTCCGCCTACCAACATGTACTTTGTTTTTGAGGCATTCATCACCAGTCCGACCTTCGCTGTTTCGCGTTTCAGGCGGGTGTACAGCTCTGCCACCTTCCAAATGTTCTGGCGATAATGTCCATGTCGTCCGCAAAGCACACGAATTAAGTTAAGGAACCTCCACCAAAACCCTTCACGATATAAGGTAAAGTCAAAGAAAACCGGTTCATTGGTACATTGGTGGCTCCAGAGAGGAAAGCGAGAACATCTTTAGGATCAATTGGGAAGACTGATCTGGCTTAGCTCTGTAAAAGCGGCTTGCTGCCGCAGAAATACGAGTATCCATTGCCGGACCAACTGATTCCTTTAAATCCAGACTATGGGCGCGAAGATAAGACGAAAGTGGATTTAACTTATATTGCATCATAGTAGCCATGAATTTTTCTGTCAAAGTAGATTTGAGTACAGTTAAATCGTAGTAAGGATAATTTTTATTATGGTCATATCTCCTTAGTATACGATCGTGGTCGGACAAACTAACCCTTATTTGAGCTCTTCATATGTACTTTCTGATAATGGTATCCTCATTTGCACCTTTCTGTCCCTAAGAAAGATGAAAAATATCATAAATGTTCTGAAAACTCGTCTTATTTAATTCTTACAGCTTTGGTGTCTTAGGCAATGTTGCGTATTTTACTGGTACATACAACTTTGCAGAACATTGTATGGGTCTAAAAATTCAACAAACGTATGTTTTGCTTAAAAAATTGGGTTGAGTTTAGCCCAACCCAATTTTTTTAAGCAAAACAAACACAGGCCGCTATCTCCATTGGTGTGAAAATAACATTGACGTCTTCAAGAAAAGTTGTTTGGAATCAAAAAATGCTACAATTTTGCTGAAGACGTCAACCCTCTATCTCAAAAATTTGAAAATAATAATTTTGTATCTCCCTTTCAGGGGGATTGATCCGAAAACTAACTATCAAAAGATGGCACTGGTCATTCTCATTAACTTTACCGAAGACATCATAGCTCTATTTCCTCAATCCTACGAGCTATTAATTAAGAGCGTGAAAATAGGAAAATAAACCATTGTGCATTGGTGGCTCCAAAGAGGAAAGCGAGAACTCAACGCGCGATAGTGAGTTGAGCGAAGTGTAAAGTGTGTGCAAATAGGATACGAACTCTTATTACCGTTACCTGAGTACTAATTGTTGTTGGTGATTATTATATAATCCGACAGCATACCAAAAAACTTTAGGTCGATCTAGGGGCAAGACACTGTGCAAATGGTAGCAACTCTGAGAAGTTCAGAGTTACTTTTTTTATCAACGATCGACGAAATTTGTTGAAAGACATCCCCAAAACTGCAATTTTCATTCAGCACACGCAATTCTTTGTAGTTTGACATTGGTGGCAGATCACACTTTTATGTGAGAAAATCTGAGGAACTGTGAGGCATTCTGAACAACACTTCGAACACAGGTTTTCTCTCGTTAGATCTGTTTTGCCCCTAGGTTAGAAACGCCTGCTGAAGATGGTCAAGATGCAGTTCTAGATGCATTTTAAAATTCCCATACATTTTATAACGCTCCTGGAGATGCCCTAAAGACAGAATCTGTTTTGTAAAATCCCATTTCATAGGGTATCGGGATGCTTCGTTGGCATAGCCCCCTCGTTCGGCCTATCTCAACGTTAACCAAAAACTCAAACAAACACGCATAACTGGATATCGGAAAAGCTATGCGGCAAACAACTGTAACATTTCGTTTCAATTTTAGCACTTTTGAGCATTAAAAATATAGGAAAATGTCACTTTGTTAAGCTTTTGTAGACGCCATGATTCTTCGGCTTAGTGGGTAGTCTATACACATGATCATAAATGGCATGATTCTGGAACATTTCGAACTGACTTTTCAATAACTGAACATTTGATGCGACGGTCAAAGACGCTATTTTGAACTTGTATATTTGTTTTCAACGAATAATAAATATTTTACAAGTTGAATATGGGCCGAATATTGAGGACATTTTTTTCACTATGAACCCAAATCTTGGCCCATCAGTAAAGTGACGTCAACAACATTGCTTGCGTAAGAACCAGAAAGAACGAACAGGAAGAAAGATTTTGTGTACGGTGACTGTAAAAATATAACACAATAATAGGGTTGCGTTGTTTTCGTTAATAAATTAAGAAAGAACTTAAGTTTAAGTAATTTATTTACAGTTTTTTGAAAATTTGACTCCAAAATGTAATGTACAAGTAAGATTGGTGAACAAACAGGTATTATCTCTATTGAAGCAGAAATATTGAAAAAATTAGATAATAAGTGGTTCTAGTGCATGGAAAGCAATAGGCCAACGTTGTATCCACTAATAGGCCAATTTTTGTACCATAGACCAACGTTGCATACCATCGCATCGAGTCTTTTCAACTTAATAAAGTAAATTCTTGAATATTTACGTTAGTTTACTTCCAATTGGGGAAACATGCATTACCTAGAATGTGTAATAAGGTCAATATATTATTTCTAGTGCAATAAATTCATGAGTTATGGTAAAAATTGTCAATGCGGCTTGCAAATTAGGCCAAGGAATGGTACATATACCCTATTTTAGTGATTGAGTCGATCCAGATAATCTTTTTTTTTTGTGAAAACCGGGTAGAAAAATCGATTTACCGGTCAAATTTACCAAAAAAAAAGATGATTAAGCTGATAGGGAACTGATATTTCCCTTTAAAACTTCCAAACTGTCACGACATAACTTCTACTTTTAAGGGGGCGTCCGTAAATGACGTAGCTTTTTTAAGCGATGTTTAATACCCCCTCCCCCTCGTAGCATTTCGTCACAAATTTGGATATCCCTCCTATAAATGACGTAGCTTGTTAAACACCCCCCCCCCCCCTTAACAAAATTTTCATGTCAAAAAACAAGTAACGAAAAAACTCGAAACTTAGTTCTGATTTCAATTTTAACTTGTATGTTTAACAAATACTAAACAGATTAAATTGCTGCGTAAGCCATGATTTTCTGCTTATTTGAAAAGTTTCATGATGTTGCGAATGAAAAAATCAAAGATTGCCTTGGTGATCACGACGTTTAATCAGTTTAATCAGTTTACGCTGTTAAGTGAATCCCCCTAATATAAAAAAAAAAAACAACAATAGCAAGAGAACATTGCCAACTGTGGAGCGGATCTGGTGTGATGGTTAAAGCACGTGACTATCACGCCGAGGACCTGGGATAAAATCCCACTCCTGACAAACTCGCAAATGTGAGTTCTTCCTCCGGCAGGGAAGTAAAGCGTGGGTCCTGAGATGAACTAGCCTTGGGCTTAAAACCTCGTTAGCATAGAAAGAAAAAAAAATGCATTGCCGACTGTCAGGCTCAGATCTTAAACATCAAGACCATATGTGTAACCAGAGGAGAATATCACCAAAGCTAATGACTCAATAAACAACCCATCGTTCTGCTTAATGCCGAAGAACAGGAAGTTGATGCTCCCAACACAGTTCAATACCATATTAGCCTAGGAGTTCTTTCGAAGATATCAGTTTGCTCACTAATAAATCTGTTAAGAATATCAATTTGGTTTCATTTGCATGAAATTCACCATGACATTTGAAGGACACTGTAGGAGTTTCTTCTAAAATTCTTTCAGCATTTCATTCTGAAATTCCTCAAGGAGTTTCTTTTGAGATTCCCATTTTTTGAGAATTCCTCCCTTTTTAATTTCTCCCGCACTTCCTTCTGAGATTTCTCCAAGAATTTTCTTTGGGATTCCATTTGAGATTTCCTCCTTTTTGTATTCCTTCAGGGGTTCTTTCAGAGATCCCTCCAAGAACTCCTTCCAGAGTTCCTTCTTAGATTCCACCAAAAGTTCCTTCTGAGATGTCTCCGGAGTTTTTTTTTCTAAGGTTTTTCTAAAAGTTTATCCATGGTTTCCTTCGGGAGATCTTTCAAGGTTTTCTTCTCCTCTGTTCCACCAGCACTTTCTTCGGACATCTCTTCAGGGATTTTGACCTGAATTTATTTTGAGATTTCATCAGAACTTCTTTCTGGGTTTCCTAAAGAAGTCCCTTTCGGGATTCCTCCGGGAGTTTCTTCTTGATTTCCTTCAGGAATTCACTCAGATATTCATTCCGAGATCTCTGCAAGAAACCCCTACGGATTTTTTTTTTTTCAGAACACCTTTAGGAGTTCTTTCTCGGATTCCTTCAGGAATTCCTTCCTGGATTATTCTGGGAATTTCTTCTGAGATTCCTCCAAGACTTCTTTCTAGGATTCATCCAGGTTTTTTTCCCAGGACTCCTCCAGGAACTTTTTCCGGCATTCCTCCATTCACTCCTTCTGGAATTCCTCCAGGATTTCCTTTCTTAGATTTCACCAGGAGTTCTATCTGTATATCTTCCGGGATTCCCCAAAAGTTATTTTCGGGGTTCCTTCAGAATTCCTTCCGGTTTTCCTTCAATTTCGTGTTTACTTCAGAAACTGAACCAGCAGTTTCTTCTGAGACTCTATAAATAGCTCCTTCTGAGATTCTTCCAAGAGTTTATTCAAGATTTCTCCAAAAGTTCCATCTAGCATTGCTCCAGGAACTCCTCACGATATCTATCATATACAGGGTGTTAGGTTCCCGAGTGCAAACTTTTTAAAGGGTTATAGAGGACCATAAATGGAGAAAAAAATTGCTCTACGCATATGGTCAAATCTCAACCGTTACGTAGTTATTGAACTTCCCATGTTTATGACTCTTATTGCCTTAACTGGCAATAACTTGAAAATGGTCAAACTTATCAAAGTTTTTTTACCCTTATTCGAAAGATTATTGAATTTTCTAACAAATGGCATCTTTGAATCGATTGGTTTAGTTAAATAACCAAGTTTTCTAGAGCAAAATGACTAAAAATACTGTATTTTTATTGGTTGTTGTCAATTATCTTTGAAACATGTGTAATAAATAAAAATTCTTTCTTTGGCAAAGTTGTGGCCCCTGTTACACTCTACAATTCGTTCTTCAACACCAAACTTCTAGCTCTTATCGTTTTCTTGCAATTTTGATTTAAATGTGCGGCACACTGCGCAAAAAAGTGCTTTCCATGACAGTTGCAAATTTATGATCTGAAATGCGATGTTAAAATCGAAATTGCAACACAACGATAAGAGATAGAAGTTTGGTGTCAAAGAACGAATTGTAGAGTGTAACAGGAGCCACAACTTTGCCAAAGAAAAAAATTCAATTTATTACGCATGTTTCAAAGATAATTGACAACAACCAAAAAAAATACAGTATTTTTAGTCATTTTGCTCTAGAAAACTTAGTTATTTAACTAAACCAATCGATTCAAAGATGCCATTTATTAGAAAATTTAATAATCTTTCGAATAAGGGTAAAAAAAACTTTGATAAGTTTGACCATTTTCAAGTTATTGCCAGTTAAGGCAATAAGAGTCATAAACATGGGAAGTTCAATAACTACGTAACGGTTGAGATTTGACCATATGCGTAGAGCAATTTTTTTCTCCATTTATGGTCCTCTATCACCCTTTAAAAAGTTTGCACTCAGGAACCTAACACCCTGTATATAAAATCCCAGCGTTGTCTGTCTGTCTGTCCTGAACGCTTTGAAATGTTTCATTGAAATGTTTCACCATAGCTATATCAAACTTTTGAGATTTCGAGAACTTTCTGGAAGTTATTGGACTCTTCAGATATAATAATAAAAAGAACATTCTGGAATGTTCTGGAACATCAAAATGCTTAACACTTCCGAGAACTATCTGGAAGTTACTGCAAGTTTCAGACAAAAAATAACGTTCTGTAATGTTCTGGAGTATCAAACTTCTTAAATTTTCGAGGTGTGTACTTGGAAGTATACTTTCAGGCGTTTTCGATTTCTAGAACATTCACCCATTCAATGGACAAAAACCCTACAACAGTTGGCTATGGTTAAAAAGTTTATACATGATAGAATAAATTCTGGCGCTTCTGATAAGTCCAATGCTGACTGAAATGTTTCACATGTTCCGAGGAGAAGATTTCTCAATTGTTATTCTAGAAGTTTCAAGAATCTCCTTGATGGATAAAATTTTTCTTAATTTATGTTAGAAGATCAAAAACGGGAGCATTAAAATAGGGCTGCGTGAAATAAAACCCGGAGTTGTCCTCCTGTCACGCTTAGCAAAGTTTCACTGATATTTTTCACGTATAGTGGAAATAGCATTGTATGAACTAGAGAAAAAATAATAAGGAAAAGAAAAAGCAAAAAAATAGGAAGGAAAATGAGGTTTTAAAAACTGTTCCAGAACTTTCCTCGAGTGCTCGAGATTTTTCTTTTTTTTTACAAATGTTTGAGGGGTTTCCAAGCATGGAATATTTGATTAGATAACAAAAATCTACTGGAGCTTCCCAAGAAGATGAAAAAGTTTCTAGAATATTCTAGAACATTCTTCAGAGGAATTAATTAAATATGCTTTCTTTTCATAATTGGAAGAAATTTCCAAACTTTCCAAAGCAAGGAAAAGAAGATATTCTAGGTTATATTTCGAAGGAATGAAGAGACATATAAATTGAATGTTCTTGAACTTCATTTTTAGACTTTTAAGAAATTTCTAGAGCTTTCATGGGAGAAGAAGATGAAACACGCATGATTTTGAAATATTCCAAAACATTCTTAGATGAATAAAAATACAATCATCAAATATTTTTACAAAAGAATGGAATATTTAGAAGTTATTTGTTCCAAATGCGAATAAATTTGAGAAATATTCCTTTGAAATTCAGAAGATGAAATCGAAGATTCATGAACATTCCCGATCATTCTTCGTAGGAATCAAACCAATAACATGCTCAAATATTTACCACGAAAATATCGCATTGAATTCGGACGAACCTGCCAGAAAAAGACGAAGGAGGTAGTAGGATATTCTAACATTTCAGAGGAATAAATATAGTTTCTGAATTAAGTTGAAGATAAACTTAAAACGCAAATCAAACGTTTTAACATTAAGCCATTAGGACAATTCTCGGAATTGCGAAAACGTGGCTAGCCACGTAGGGTCAGCTAGTTTCTTTTAGAATTTCTCTATGGTTTTTTTTTCAAGACTCCTCCAGGAGTTTCTTCTGAAATTATTCTGGAAGTTCCTTGAGGGATTCATTTTGAGATTCCTCCAAATCCTTTTGGGATATTTTCAGAAGCTTTTTCTGGGATTCCCAGTAGGAATTCTTGTGAAAATGTTATACTTCTCCTGTTGGGGAAAACTATAAATAACGCCATGAGACATTCCTTTCAAAGCTGCTAGAGGAGCTCCTTCAGAAATTGCTGGAGGTATTCTTCGAGTCCTGTAGAAACTATATAAGGAACTCCTAGAATAATGCCACAATGCCAAAAACTTAGAAATTTTTTTCTTTGCAATCTTAGCGGCGTGCAGAGCAATGCAAGCAGCAAACTATTGGTCGTGAGAAACATTTGAGTGAAATTGATTTCCATACCTCGGTAGTTATTACAGTAGACGTTCGCTCGGTGCAAACTGTTTAACTGCAATGCTTTTTAACTGCAAGTCCGCTAAGTGCAACAATTTTGCAGTTATCGCACCGCTATCTGTCAAAAATCAAAACGTCAACAGCGTTGCGATGTTTTGCGGATGCACTACAGCTGCATTGCGATGTTTTTGAGTGCAATCTGGCTGCGTCCAACAGAAATTGACAACTACTTGACGACTGTCAGTCGTTGCAGTTAACGAATTTCATTCGGTAACTGAAACGTAAACATGTTGCACTTATCGAACGTTTACTGTACCTGTTATTACCAATTATGACTTCAAAAGTCCTGCTGTACAAATGGCCCAATCAGCTACCTGACGATGACTGGGGGTGTCCAGGCATGATTGCCAGATCTATTGAAGTGGTATTTTCGTTCGTAGCGTCCTGAATAACATCGCCTAGACCCACAAAATAGATTCCTGTACCACGCCCAGGCGGTTCACCATACGCTCTAAGATTTTGCTGGCACAGCTCGTCAAGGATATCGATCTATGTAAAATTGCTGGGTGTTGTAGCAGCACGTCCGTGTTTTGGAATGAGGATAACGAGGCAATGGGTCCAGATATTTGGTATAGCGTTCATAGTCCCGATTCGAGTGTAAGGTTTCGGAATAGTGGATATCCGAGATCGTCTGGGTCCGCCGATTTGCCCTTACAAAGACAGACAGACAGACACGGACACGTTTAATGCATTCCAGTGAGCTATTTGCTCTTTGAAGGAAGCACGACACTAGACAACGGACTAGCATGCAACGTCCAGTGGCACAGCCGAAAACTTTTCCTGACAGCTGCGGCGGGAATCGAACCCGCGCTCCTCAGCACGATGCGACTAAAGGCTTGGTCAAGACGTAAGGCGAAGTTTTTTTTCCGCCATTCAACGAATTTATGGATGATACTTGATTGCGCCGAAGAAAATCTGTTTCGTACATGATAAAGAACGAAAGTAAAGTGAAGTGATCAGCTAAAGCTAGGGCGTTGACTATAAGGAGCGAATCTCGAGTTGGTCCTCTGGGGAGCTGTACAGTCATTCCTTTGTCTCTAGTCTCTAGTCTCTAGTCGACTAGTTCGCCGCCGAACTTCAAAAGGTAGTCGGAATGTGACTTCATGTAGCTTTCGTCACCTATCCAATCAACGTCCACGAAACATTTCGCTGCGCCGGACTCGGAACCTAGATGCATACGATGATCCTTAGTGACCTTGAGGTATCAGAGGACCCTCTTCGCTTCGGTCCAGTCTCGGCTGGTTGGGTTGGTGACTTTCCTATCGAGCAGTGACACGGCCACGAAGATGTCACCACTACATAGTGCAAACTCCTTACCAAACTGCGGTACGAGGCATGTTTGTCCTTTTGCTTGAGGTACGTGGGGTCGTTTGATACCTTGGATAGCTTCGCTTCTTCGTGTCCAAATCGCCGAATCCAATTTCGATACAGTTGGCCTGGTTAAGTGTGTAGTGGTCGCCAATTTTCTCGATGCGTATCTCTAGGAACAGCTTTCCGAGCCAGAAAAGTATGAATTTGTCCTGTAGATATCCTCTGATTCCGACAACGAGCAAATCATCGACGTACATCTGGATGTAGGTTTGTTTCCCGTTCGATTTCGAATGTAGAGGCACATGTCGTTGTCTGCTGGCTTGAATCCCATTGACTTTAACATTCCGTCAATCTTCCTGTTCCAAGCTCGAGCAAACTGTTTGAGCCCGTGTAAACAGCGTTTGAGGTGGAATACCATTTCATTGTTCCGGTTGAAACCGGGCGGTTGTTTCACCTCCTCTTTTAGATCAGTGTAGATATGCGCTTTTTTATCCAGGTGCTTGACTAATTTTCGTTGCTGGCTGATCAATACGAGGAAGATGCGAAGAGTTGTTGTCGGACGACGAAGGGCGAAAACCTCGTCGAACTTTTAAGAATATCTCTGCGCGGCCAGTCTCCTTATGCTGCACTACCCGCTTTGACTCATCTTCCTTCTTTTAGTTGGTCCAAACATGTCGGGTATCTATCTGTCAAACTGCATACTTTTTCGCTTTGACACTTATAGCCCGGCCTATCTCCGCCAGCAAGAGATGTTTCGGCAGCGACACCAGCGACATTCTTCCTCTATAGTTTATTACCTCTATTGCCTACCGGCTTACGCCCCGGAGAAAATGCGACGAGCTCCCAATTGTCGGTTTCTTTGAAAGCTTGTATCTCCTTCTGCATCGCTTCCGTTTCGGGACCTTCGGCCGCTTCCGAGCAACTAAATCAAAAGTTTGTGCACAGAGAACAGACATCCAGGCTAGAACAAATTTCATTTGGAGAGTTGTGTAAGGATTTGAATCTTCACTTGAGTAAGGTTGCAAACCAATACACGATGACAGCACTAACGCCACCGAACACCATATTGATTGATGCACCAAGCGAAAAGAAGAAGTTTTGACATCCAAGCGGTGTGCCGTCGATTAGATCCTCGTCGCTGATTGGTCGATGGATGTAAACGGCACACCGCTTGGATGTCAAAATTCTTCTTCTTACCGCTTGTTGCATCAATCAATTGCCACAGTCAGTGGTGAATTGAAACATTTCAAGTGGTGAATTAAATTAGTATGGGAAATTAACCGATTGCAGCGCCACGCTATTGCCACTTGTGTTGCCGATTTCAAATGGTCGTTAAATTCCTTACACAGTTTCGGAACTGAACTTGGATGTCTGTTCTCTGTGGTTTGTGTGCAACATGCAAAAATAATGCAGTGAGCGGTGAATGGATCCATTATAACTAGTAAATGAAAGCATGAGCGGTAATAGGAGCCAAGAGATAAAACTTTTTTATTACAATTCTAGATTGAGTTTGAATAAGGGCGAAAGTAACACGAGAGAGTTCTCTTCATCGACTCTCTCTTCTGCAAATTAAAGTGACAAGATGCAAATTCAATCGAACTTTTTTACACTTAGACGCTAGATTGCATCGCAACCTAGCGATTTATGACCAAAAAGTGCAACCTTACTTGCATCTTGTCACTTTAATTTGAAGAAGAGAGAGTCGATGAAGAGAACTCTCTCATGTTACTTTCGCCCTTATTTAAACTCAATCTAGAATTTCTCTGGTTGTGAGCATATTTAGCGATCTTCATTTTTCCTATAATAACAACACAATTAATGAATTGTTGACGTAAATTAATATTCCATATTTATCAACGTCAATTTGAAATGTTATAAACTTCACGAAAATGCTGTTAAATGAGCGGTGAATGGCAACATCACGGTATTTAGATAACTGTGCACAATATATGTTATGTGTTGCATGTTTGTGTGTTGTACATTTGTAATGTTTCATTTTGTTTTTCGTATTTAAGTTCCCAAAGCATTTGTAAGGTTCCAAACTTGATTTGTTACAGCGTTGCTCCAGTCTTTCAGTAGGTAGAGGACACAAAATTGATTGTAGTCATCGATTATGGGCATAAAATATCGATAACCGCTGAATGGCGACACGTCTACCGGACCACGCGGACGGTTTCCTGCTAGGGTTTCTCTAGAAATGTCCAGGAGTTCCTGATAGGATTCCTCCACAAATATCTAAAGAGTAAATTCTCCAAAGATACCTTAAGGTATTGGAAAATGGGGAGAGAGCCGAAGAACGAACTACTTCGCTTGACGGTAGAAACGAAAAAGAAAGATTTTATTCACTACGTGGTACAATTCAAAAAGGCATGGCCTACCATGATTGACATCATTGGGTATTGCGGGTATGTTCGATATTGCATATGCTAACACTCCTCCTCGAACTGACTTGGCAATAGCCCTAACTGCTTGTTCAATATTCTAATCCTACACTGTTGCAAAGGTTTAGTTAGTATGTCTGCAAGCATATTTTCAGTTGGACAATATTGCAAACTAATCTGTTTCTTCTCTTGCAGGTCCCTAACATAGAAATATTTAGTTTCAATGTGCTTCGATCGTTTTTCAATTCGATCACTACAAACTAGCTTTATACAACTTTGGTTGTCTTCGTAGGTTGGTACTGGTTCCGAGACGTCCTCGCCGAAATCCGCTAGCAGCTTCTTCATCCAAGTGAGCTCCTGGCAAGCCTCTGCCAACGCCACGAACTCCGCTTCTGTGGAGGATAGCGCAACGCAGGTTTGCTTCCTGGATGCCCAACTTATGATACCGCCTCCGAGACGAATCAGGAAACCGGTGTTGGATTTCCGGTCACGGTGATTGCCGGCCCAGTCAGCATCCGCAAACAGCTCCAAACCAGAGTTCGACGACCCAAGGTGCAACTTATAGTCGCATGTAGCCTTCAGGTACCTGAGAACTCTTTTGGCCTCCTGCCAATCCAACTGCGTGGGGCAGCTCGACTTCTGTGCCAGAATCGATGTGCTGACCGCTATGTCCGGACGTGAATGGACAGCCACGTACAACAGACCTCCAATCAGGCTGAGATACTGCGCGTTGCTCGGCAGCCGATTCTCCTCCTCCTTCTGCTGTAGGTAGGCTGGATCCAACGGTATCTTCGACGGTTTGGCATCCTTCAGACCGTGTCGCTCTACAAGCTTCGTGATGTAGCTGCGCTGGTTCAGCTTGAATCCGCTGGAATCTCGTTCGACTTCAATGCCAAGGAACTGTTTCACGTCCCCCAGATTGGCAACCTCGAACTTCTTCCGTATCTCTCCAAAAATCGTGGCGAATTCTTCCTCGCTCCGAGTGGCAATCAGCATGTCGTCGACGTAGAGCAGGATATACGAGACCGATTTGCCTTTTCGCCGGACGTACAGGCATGGATCCGCTTCCGAAGGCTTGAACCCCATTTCCCGGAGCACCTCGTCGATCCGCAGGTTCCATACACGAGCGGATTGCTTCAGCCCGTATATGCTTCTCCGCAACCGGCAGACTGTGTTGGGATCTCCCGTGGAGTATCCTTCCGGCTGCTTCATGTAGATGGGCTCGTCCAGCTTCCCATGAAGGTACGCAGTCTTGACATCCACATGTTTCACCTGCATTCGGCGCCGGCTTGCGATGGTCAAGAGCGAACGAAATGTGGCCTGTTTGGCGACAGGAGCGAAAACCTCGTCAAAGTCGACGCCAAACTTCTGCGAGAATCCCTGGGCCACCAGCCTGGCCTTGTGACGGACGACGTTCCCCATGGTATCCTCCTTCGTCTTGAACAGCCACTTGCAACCTATGGCTTTGCGGTTCGGTGGCAACTCGACCAGTTCCCATGTACCGTTCTCGATGTGCGATTGATACTCATCGTCCATCGCAGCTCTCCACAGGTCGCCTTGTTGACCATTTAACGCCTCGGATGGGGTACGTGGATCGTTGGTCTTCGTCCGGTTTGTGACGACGAATCCCTGCTGCAAGCGGCTTGCTTGAGCTTCAGGACCATCATCGTGCTCGGCGGTTGCCGTGCTGTCGTCAGGTTCGCCTGTAAAACGGGTGGAGGGTAGTCCAGTGGTTTTGAAAAAATAATCTCTCAACTTGCCTGTAAGGAAGCGCTCCCTGCCGCTTCGCCTCAACGCCGGTGACTCGGGCGGATTTGAAGATGTGCGCGACGGGAGCGCAGGAGTTGTCACAGTGTCATCTGGAATAGGACCCACGGTATCGCTGTATTCGCTGTCGGAATCGTCTTCGTCGAATGGTGTTGCCGTTGCTTGCTCGGTGCTACCTTGCACGGTAGGTTCCCTTTCGCAGGCAGCCGGATCCCACGGGAATTCGCCATCCAGGTCCAGTCGAATCGTTTTCCGTGCTTCTGTTGCCTTGACATTGCTAGCGGCCTGTGCCGCTCCTCCTTCACGGATGAAACTTACATCTCGTCGCTTGATTACTTGCTTCGCTTTCGGGTCCCACAGGCGGTACGCTTTGGTGTCTTCATCAAACCCAGTGAGAATACATTCGTGCGCTTTGGCATCCCACTTCTTACGTTTCTGCTTCGGTATGTGGGCCATCACCGACGACCCAAAAACACGGACGTGTGCTAGACTCGGCTTCTTACCGCTCCACATTTCCTCCGGTGTCTTATCGTGCCCCTTCGTCGGAGAACGACTCACTAGGTACACAGCTGTTGCTGCCGCTTCTGCCCAAAAACTTTTCGGTAGGTTTGCTTCATAGAGCATACACCGCGCACGCTCCACAATGGTGCGGTTTACACGCTCCGCCGGTCCATTTTGCTCGGGCGTGTAGTCGACCGAAGTTTGGTGGCGGACTCCCAATCGCTTCAGATGGTCACCCAAAAGCTTGTTGGTAAACTCTTTCCCGTTGTCCGTACGTAGCACTTTTAATTTCTTACCAGTCTGTCTTTCAGCTGAGCGCCGGAAATCTTCGAAGGCCTTGAACACGCTTTCCGCCGACTTCTCGGCTAGGAAGTACACGCTGATTCTCCGCGACTTGTCATCGATGAAGGTGAGATAATACCGGTTGCAGCCCAGCACATGTAATATGTTATTCCATTATTTAATTTTATATACCAGTTCCAAAAGCTCTGTCGCTCTTGAACCGACATTGCTGAAAGGCAAACGAGAAAGCTTACCTAACGCGCAAATCCTGCAGTTCTCATCCTTCTTGGCTACGTCGCTGAATTCGAGGCCCGACACCAGGCCGCCCCTCAGGCGCTGCAGACTGTTAAAATTGATGTGACCCATCCTTCTGTGCCACAGATCGGCGCTGACCACCGGCGCGCATGCCAGTGCTTTCGTAGGCGGGAGTTGGTCCAGCTTGAATAGACCATTCGTTCTACTTCCGGTAGCAATGATGTGTCCCTCTGGATTTTTCACGGTGACACCGTCGGTGGTGAACGTGACGGTGTGCCCTCGTTGCACGATTTGATTCACGGATAGCAGGTTTGCCGACAGCTCCGGAATCACATGGACTTCGTGCACCTCGATCGGAGGGTCTTCTGGACAGCATTCAGGTCTCAGCTTCATGCTTCCCTTCGCAACAACTTCCATCGAACCTCGGTTGGCAGCGACCACCGTGCCACCATGCCGCCGGACGTTTTCCAGCGAACTTTCCGTTCTTGAGAAATGGTTCGATGCACCGGAGTCGAAGTACCAGTTGCCATCATCTTCGGAAATTGCAGAAAGGACTGTGCACCACGCGTTACCATTCCTGGTCTCCTTCTGGGGACATTCTCGGGCGATGTGGCCGTACTTCTGGCACCGTCGGCACTTGGGTCCCTTACCTTGAGACGCTGGGTCGGCTTGCTTCGGTTTTCGGCCGTGGTGCTTGTTGCTTGAAAACGCAGCACCCGCCGCTGACGACGACGACGACGACACACGAACTTCCTGCAGCAACTTCGTTTTGACGATGTCACCGGTAATTGCTGTTCCGGAATTCTCCAGTGCCATTATCATCGGCCGATACTCTTCTGGCAGGCCCGCCAGTAGGAGAGTGCCGATCCATTCCTCTCTGATGTCGAACCCGATGCCACGCAACTGGTGGGCGGTTGCTACGATCGTGTTGACGTACGCTTCCATGGACCCGTTGGTTGCTAGGGACGCCGTAATCAATTTTCGCAGCAAACCAACTTTTCGCGTGAGCCCCGTGTCTTCAAACGCCGATTCCAGCTTGGACCACGCTTCCTTGGCTGTTTTCGCTTCACGCACGTGGACGTAGTTGACTGGGTCAAGCAGCAGAATAATTTTCCCCCGCGCTCTTCTGTCCTTCAACGGGTCGACGGCAGGATCCGTTCCGTCCGCATTCGGCGTCGGCTTGACTGCTTCCCACAGGTCTTCCAGTTCGAGAAACGTCTGGACCGCAAACTTCCACGTGGGCCAATTTTCTCGCCCCACTAGACGCTCGATCGACGGCAGACTCGTTGAACTGTGCACCCTTTGAGCAGCAGCACCATCACCAACCTGCTGGGAATTTCCTGGCGCGTTCATCATTCGGACAAATTTCGCGATTTACTTTTCGAGAAAAAAAAATGGCTAAAACTCTGGCCCATAACCTATTGGAAAATGGGGAGAGAGCCGAAGAACGAACTACTTCGCTTGACGGTAGAAACGAAAAAGAAAGATTTTATTCACTACGTGGTACAATTCAAAAAGGCATGGCCTACCATGATTGACATCATTGGGTATTGCGGGTATGTTCGATATTGCATATCAAAGTCCAAATAAAGTCGTTCAACTCCCATACATTGGTGTGAAATTTTGGGGTTCATGAAGTACTAGATCAAAAAAATATAATACCTGCGTATAATGTTACCTTGCGCTCTTCTGCAAATCGTTGCTATGAGTAACTACTGTTTAAACAAATATAAACAAGAAAAATCAGATTCCGGTGGGTAAAGTTTTGAGTGATAATTTTCTGCAATCAATTCAATATTTTATTTTAGGAAACGGAAGTAATTGTTTAAAAATCAGCCCTCGTTGTAACTTTGGTAACGAGTCCTCGTCGTCGTCAATTATGAGAGCGTCCGCAGTCGAAAAGTTCGTCGTCCAATTCGAACCCCCAGGCCAAAAAATGTAACGAGTGTATCATATCGCTCACTGCGAAACCAATGAGATATGCCTCACCGACCTACCACCCCGTCGCTCCATTCACCAGCCTGACGATACCACCGCTCCGATCTCCAACGTCGCCAGACCTCACTATAGACCCCATCGTCCGGACGGGGCCCCGATCTTGCTTGATCCAAGCGTTGCCGGCCGGCCAAACACTCTACACAATAGTGTAGAATAAGCAAAAGTTAAAATGTACATTATTGAAAATTAGAAAAAAAAAAACTACACGAACACACTTTAAGTATGATTGTTAATAAATTAATGAGAATAAGTAATCCCTCGCGTTTGCTTTTCTTATTCGTGGACGAAACCCGTATTGGGAGCTGGACCTCGAGAGCTGATCCTCTGAAGCTCAAACTAGTTGTCCCTTGTAAACAGCACCAGGGAGCTCAGATTACAGCATGAGAGTCAGAGAGTTCAGACAACGCAAGAGTTTGACATGTTGCATTCAGTGTTGATATCTACTTTGGTTGTCATAGTTTACTGAAGAACAAGTTCTATAAAAATGAGGTATTCAGCCAAATGTCAAACTTGGGTACCGGGGACCAAATGCAGTACTAGAGTTGGTACCCAGTCTGAGCGCGAGTGCTACGACTTTATTTGGACTTTGTTGCATATGCTAACATAAGGAACTCTCACAGAAATTTTCCAATGATTTTTCTATGATTGCTCAAATAGTTCCTGCTGCGAATCGCATTGAAATTCCGGTTGGAAATTACCCAGTACTAATCCACGAATTCCTCCTCAGATTTCTCCAAAAACTCTTTTTGGGACTAATCCAGGGGTTTCTTAAAGGAGTACTTATGGACATGTTCCAAATATGTTCTTTCTGGAATACTTCCACAATGATTCCACCGAAAATTCCGACTAGATTTCTCCATTAATTCCTGAAGAGATTCCCCTTTGGATTATTTCAGGTATATATTGTGAGATTCCTCCAGAAATTTCTACTTTGATTCATTCAGAAATTATTCCTAGGATTCCTTCTGCAATTTGTCTCAGGATTTCTCAAAGAATTTCTTCAGGAAGTTTTTCACCATGGAGTTCTCCAGTAAACTCTACAGAAATCTCCGCTGGGATTCTGTTGAAGTTCATAGAGGAATTCTGCCGTGAATCGCATATCAGTCCCATCTTTGCTAGATTTCCTATGCAAATGGGACAGATATGCGATTCACGGCAGAATTGCTGCTAGAACATCTCCTGGAAATTCCTCATGTGATTCTTCCAGGAATTCCTTCAGTTCTCCTGAACCTCCTTCAAAACTTCTTCCGGAAACTCTCCGGAGATTTTCCCAGAGATAACTACTGAGTTGCCTCCAAGAATCCAACATGATTTCTTTCAGAAATTCCTCTAGATTCATCCAGAATTTTCTCTACGGATTCCTCCAGGAATCATTCTCGGGGCTTCTTCGGGAATTTATCCATTGTTTCGTTATGTGAGTTTCGATTTTGTTAACCCAAAATGCATTTATCTAACTGCCTTTTTAGCTTCGCAGAAAAATGTGAGAACTATTAAAATGTTAATTACCGCTTTTAGTTCTTTACTGGAAAAATAGACTTTTTCATTCATTTATTGTTTTAGACCAACAAATTTGTAAGATATTTTACGTATGAATAACGAATGATATGTACAGAAGGCACACATCAAAACGATTTTTTCTAAAAATATTAATATTTCACCTTAATTTTGCTTCCTGGATCATTGTGCATGGTGCAGTGCTGCCAAAGGTGTACGAGCCGAAAAGTTGAAATTTTGAAACACATTTCTATAGGTTCTAGCGGTTCTAGCCTGTTGGATCCGCTAGTTTCAGTGCCAATTTTGAACGATCACTTCACAATAGTGCATTGGAAAACCTTCACAAACTAGAGTTCTTACATTTCCAAGTCCTCTGCCATTCTGGCAGCGCTGCATTGAACATTATCACAATATATATGTATACATTATATGCATAATCATATTAAACATTCACACTATATGAATAATTAAAAGCCTTCGGAAAGCAGCAAACAATAATCCTCTCCGCCCTTCCCACATAGAACCAGAACACTTACCCAGGCATGCTGCGTTTGTGGGCTAGCCGGAAATAGACCGGTCACCGGCTGCTGATGAGACATGATCAATCGGTGGACAATCCGCTGGTAGTAGTCCAGCCGGACCCCCGAATTGCTGCGGCTCCTCATCCTCACCCTCCTTAATGGAACCAACCTAAAAACAAACTTCCTGAATCATCCAACCAATTTCACCACCCGGACGGATTATTACCCACCTCTACTCGAATCGATGAATTTGTTTCCCCCTTGATGCAGACGACAGACAGGAAAATAAAGTTTTCCCCTCGATGAGACAGACAGACGGCGGAAAATGATCGCACCAGCAGCAAAACTAGAATCGCACTTTTCTCGCTTCTGCCCTGTTCGATTCGGGCGAATTTCACTTGCTTCAGCAGCGGGTTTCGCTGGTGCTACCGGGGAACCTAGGTTCTAGCGTCGATCCGGGACCATTGCACTCCGATTCCGTGGAAAAAAAACTGGTTCTAATTTCTTCCCGCTGCTGTCTGGTGTTACGACGGATGGCTGTTCTTCTTCTGCGATGAAAAAGTGAGCGTAGAATGTCACTTGAATGTCAATTCAATCATCTGCTGCTGGCTCTGCACTGCACATAGAATGACTGCGAACGGCGGGGAGCTTCGTCGCATGCCGTGATGGCGTTTTTCTTCCGACTGATGCGAGCTGAGCAGCACTGTTTTCATGGGTGGGTGGGCGCGTTGGGAGGCAGAAACGCGAGTGTATTTTCGGCGGTTTTGTTTTGATCACGTCATTCGTCGCGCGGGAGGGGTAGGAATGTCGATGAGCGTTTTCGTTAAGAATTCAGGCGTGTGTACACTAAGGCTGTAAACCATTTCGCTTGTTCTTTTATCTTTCAGTAAAAATTTGACACTTCGATAGTTAAATTTGCCATCGAAAAGTTAAAAAATAACTACGACGGCGGCCCATTTGAAATTTGACAGAAGAGTAGTTATTTGGAACAAAATAAAGCACGCAGCCAAATCATTGTGAACAAAAAGTATCTATCGAACTGTCAAAACTAACCCTGGTCGGGAGTATAGGGTTATTTTTAACCGAGCGCAAATTAACTATCGAAGTGTCAAATTTTAACTAAAAGCTAGGGGCAAGACGAGAGCAACTCTGAGAGATTCTGAGTTACTCTTTTCATCGATGATCGACGAAATTTGGTGAAAGACATCCCTAAAACTGCAATTTTCATTCAGCACACGTAACACTTTGCAGTTTGACATTGGTGCCAGATTACACTTTGGCATAAATGGGAGGAATTCTGAGGAACTGTGACGAATTCTGAACAACACCTCGAACACAGATTTGCTCTCGTTAGATCTGTCTTGCCCCTAGACTAAAAGTTAATCGAACAAGCGAAACGCTTCACAACCTAAAAGCGCCTAAAATTCGAAAAAATTGTATTTTCTCCATCTTTTTACCGAGTTTTTAACAGCTGATTTAACTCGGTACGCGATAACCTAGCTTTTGCTGAATACTCTGTAAATGAGTTAACGAGTTCTGCAAATAAACTGTCAAAAAAATACACGTGAACGGTAAATATCGTTACTAACGAGGGGCGGATAACAACAATAAAAACAACTGAATCGAAAATGCGTAAGAAAATTCTTGATTTGGTCTAATCCCAACTAACAATCACTCATTTAACAGGCACCATTATGACGAATTAGTTCAGCATAATGTTGAATAACATTTGAACTATTTTCACGTACAACCTATGTTCGGGTTTTGTTCACACAAATTTGGAGAAGTTATAAAGCATCATGTTGTGTACCAACTTTTTTTGTTGTTGTTCAAAGCGTTTTTCAAATGTACAAGAAAGTTGTTATTAAGCATTGGCAAAAATGACTGAAAATAAATAAAATGCAAAAATGTTGAACTCTCACGAGAGTAATTATTTGCTCACATGTTGAGAACACCGATTATGAAATAAGAATTACATATAAAATTACCTAAATCCGGATTAGAACTCGAGACCTGTCGATTGCCAGCCGCATGCCTTCCTATCTGCGCCACCCTAGAGATGGTGAGATGCAACACCCAGTGCAAAACATAATCTTCCCATGATTCAATAACGATCATTCCTGAACTTGTGTTCAGCAGTGGTGAATTAGCACAGCACGTGGTAATCAACTGAACAACGCCTCATACTTCAACGGCTGTTCAGCCCAAAACACGTGTTTTCCATTCTGATTTCGCTGTCAGTATTTTTGTCGCACGGTGAGAAAACTTGTATCCAATGCGGCCAAAAAGTGTTGGTACTTATTGAAGATATTGTTTCCAGACGTACTAATTGCGAAATGAATATCTTTTTATTTTTATTATTAAATATCGATCTTTAAAAATGTATGGCAATTATGTGGTGCGGTATGGTCATGGACATGGTGCATTCACAGCATCTGTTCAGGTAATCTACTCATGCTCAGTCGAAGATCCGTTAAGCATTTTTTTTATGCTTTTGTCATGGAATCTTGATATTATGTTCAATAAATAGTGCATAAGGATGTTTATGGATACTTGAAATGTGTCGATTTATGAATGCTGTTTGGTTATCTAGGTGACTGTGGGAACAATATTCAGTAAACACGACAGCACTGAAATGACAAATGCATCGATCCAAGCGTCCAAGTCGTATTCTGTTTTATTTTACGTGATTCGTTTAAAATATTGGTTCTTTAATAACTTGGTTGTCTAAACAGTTTTAGCCATGATTTATCCCATAATCCGAACAAAGTTCCGAGTCAAACTATGACGGGCTGAAGGCGTTTATTTGACAAGTGAAAAGCACATTGTTCAGGAGCATATGTTTATCGATACATCAGCTTAATAAGATGCAGACAAATGTTTTGTTAAACTGTTTTGTTAAGGAATCAAAGATTGTCGAATAAATTTCTTATTAAACTTTTGAAAAGTGTTTTAATTTATCATTGTTGATATCGATGAGGAAAGTCGAACATTGGCTATTTTCTCAATTGAAAAATCATTTAAACAGTAATGTGTACAGCATAATTTTAGTTCAGCTAACATAACCATTATTAAGCAATAATTCAGCAAGCTTGCTTGTTTGTGACTTGCAATTGTTAGTTGGGATGCGTTGAAAAATGCATTGAAAATGCGACAATAAAGTAATCAGCGGCGTCATGGCAGTCAAGTTCGCAGATTGTGAACAATCCTCGGTACCCACCTAGGGGCAGGACAGATCTAACGAGAGAAAATCTGTGCTCGAAATGTTGTTCAGAATTCTTCACAGTTCCTCAGATTTTCTCCCATTTATACCAAAGTGTGATCTGGCACCAATGTCAAACTGCAAAGTGTTACATGTGCTGAATGAAAATTGCAGTTTTGGGGATGTCTTTCAACAAATTTCGTCGATCATTGATAAAAAGTGTAACTCAGAATTTCTCAGAGTTGCTCTCGTTTGCACAGTGTCTTGCCCCTAGCCGCCTCCCTAGGATTCGAAAGCTCCCACTGACATCGGGTTACTTGTTAGAAAATCTTACCGCATTTGGTGCTCCCGCATTTGATATTTGCATTTTGAATGCACACAGCAATATATTGTATGATGTAAGAAAAGCGAGATATTCTATTGATCTTTGTGCAACAAAAAAACGGATCGAAAATACCCATGAAGAATGCAAAGCAATCATTAAATTTTCCAAATGAAATGAATAAGTCATCAATGATCATCTGTAAGTACTATAGAGAATTGAATTTCATAAGAGCCACACACACGTCAAATAAGTTGAGAGTTCATTTGAAGGAAGGTACACTGAACTACAAATCAACCCAAATTTAAGTTGTTTTGACGCAATCCCGGTCTTCCGTGGAATAACTCAAATTTACGTTAAACAGCGAAAGTGGTGAGTGAGTAGTTCTCGATTGAGAGTTGCAAAAAAATTCAGTAACAAATTTTGAAAACGACGTATAATCAATGCTACACCATTGATTATACGTCGTTTTCAAAATTTGTTACTGAATTAACCCAGTGGTAAGTTATTTTCACCCAACGGAGGCCTCAAATGACGCAAATTTGGGTTAATTCAAGAAAACCCAAATTTGGCTTCTTCCACGGAAGAGCAGCGGATGCGTCGCCCGCATAACCATGAACCATACTAGAACTGTGCACCATACTGTTCGGAACTATGCACTACAGTATCTCAATAGTATGATAGAACATCCAAAGCAACAATAAGTCAACACTATCATAAACGGTTTCAACAGTGTGATAGATGGTTCTCGAGCAAATTACAATATGTGGAATAGGCGGTTAAGTTATGTTACAATAAGAAATCGCTCTTTTTCTCGAACAAAATTTTTCGTTTACAGTTTGCCAAAAGGTCGATATACTATCCATTTTTTGCCCAATTTACTGTCAAGCAAACAGTTCTAAAACAGTTGGCCCATAAAATCGGAATAAAAATCAGCACTGTATGTGTAATAATTGCTTTACTGTGCATGATGGTTCCATAGTCTTTTGGTATATAGTTCTCTTACAGTTGAAATAATTGGTAATTTTCTTATATATGATAATAAAAAGCAACTAGTGTTTCTCTTATTTCTATTTAATTTCGAAAAAAAGTAAAAATTAGAATAACAAAATTAAATCTGTTAGAAAACGTCTTTCCTCGCAGTCGTCCCACAGCTTCTCCAACATCATCGCTAGATGTTTCCTAACTTGCCTTCTGCGGTTAACAGAAAAGCATCCGGGATTCTTCTGGAAGAGTTTGAGCTGGGCCAACGCGAATCTATGGTGGGTTGATTTGCACTATGATGATACCAGCGTTGGAAGCACTACCGCGTTATGGATGAACTCCGAAATCGCTCCAGGACATGCCTATAAGACATAAATGGACGATATCAGCTTGTTGTCTAGGTGGAGTACTGTTGGAAGTTAGTATTCATTGTAATTAAGAAACAGGCATCGACGGAGCTAGCCTCGCTATGGCTTGCGTGGCCATGGTGGACTAGCTCCAACAAGTACGAGGTGGAGCCTTTTGTTGCAGGTTAAATATCGTTGGTCAAATCGGGTAGAAATTACTCACCGTGGATGGACAAACAGTGTTGTGGACACGACTAATGATGGGAATGCATGTTCCATGACCGGCGTAGCAATGCCGTCGGGTTCGACAGCTGGCAGCTAATTCCGACGACGTAAACTCCTCCGGGTAGAAAACGTTGTTTACTATGGCTAGAAGAAAGACTTTTTTTCAGATTCTTACTAATTTTACGCTGGACCAAAACTTACCTAACAA
The DNA here is from genome assembly GCF_035046485.1 of Aedes albopictus. NCBI lineage: Eukaryota > Metazoa > Arthropoda > Insecta > Diptera > Culicidae > Aedes > Aedes albopictus. The sequence continues at coordinate 16,499,598 of NC_085136.1, forward strand.
GACGTTGACGGCCGCCTTGGAAACGATGACCGATTCTCTGCGAAACAGGATTTTTATTAACGAAATTGAAAACAAAAACCAAATCGCGTTTGTTTTCGCTGCTTGCTCAGACTTCTTTGTTATGGAAATTGTCACGGCAAGCATCTCATCGGCTTTCATTCACTCACATATACCGATGCATGCAACAATATGTCATACTGTTCAACATCAGTAACATGTGGTGAAATTCACGTGTGTAAGTGTGTAGCTTAACATAAATGCAAACCGTTTGTCAGAGGGTGATTTCATATTGCAACCATACCTCACAACTCATATTGTTTAAAAATGTCTGTACAATATAATATATTGTTACCACCTGGTTTGGATTGAATATACCGTGGTTTACAGTCAAACAAATTGAGTTTCATATTCTTCAACATTAAAGCAACTGTTTGCCACACACTTACCTCAACAGATAAAGGTCATGTATTGTTTGGAGTTTCAGACAAACTGTAATTTGTTATGCGGGCGGTGCTTCTCTCTTTGTTTTCGACAACATTGCGGTGGGGCGAGGGAGAAAACAACCCAACTTTGAGTTAAAACTTTAAGCAGTTTAGCCAAATTTGAGTTTTTAAAACTTATTCTTTGGGTTATAATATTTTTCCGTGTATGTGTCTAGGGGCAAGACACTGTGCAAACGGGAGTAACTCTGAGAAATTCTGAGTAACTCTTTTCACCAATGATCGACGAAATTTGTTGAAAAACACCCCTAAAACTGCAAGAAAGGCGAGATATCGGGCAATATTGTTTTGATTTTGCGATGAATCAGGCAACACTCAAGCAAAAACGAGAGCAAACCGGAGGATTTCTGAGCAACTCTGTGAAGGAAAATTGATTGATTGATTTGTCTTTATTAGAGAGACTTTCAGTGTGAAGGAAAATGTACTCTCCAGCACAGTGTCTTGCCCCAAGGTTCCGATAAATATTCATGAAGAAAACTAAAGTTCAAGCTTGGGGCAAGACACTGTGCTGGAGAGTACATTTTCCTTCACAGAGTTGCTCAGAATTCTTCCGGATTGCTCCCGTTTTTGCTTGAGTGTTGCCTGATTCATCGCAAAATCAAAACAATATTGCCCGATATCTCGTCTTTCTTGCAGTTTTAGGGGTGTTTTTCAACAAATTTCGTCGATCATTGGTGAAAAGAGTTACTCAGAATTTCTCAGAGTTGCTCTCGTTTGCACAATGTCTTGCCCCTAGGAGTCGTCCCCCTCGGCTTTCAAGCATTAGCTCAAAAATGAGTAAGGCCCCACTTGCTCACTTTTGGTGTGCCATGGGATGAATACAAATAAGGACTGTTCATTTTATAAAGAGGACAGTTTATTTGTGTGATACCTTTTTTATTTTTCAATAAAATCATTATCGTTTTTTTGCATAAATATCCATAGCTATTCTACAGTGTAGGAAAAATATAACATTATACAAATTGTCCTTAATTATAGAACTGAAGCGGTTTTCGTTAAAACTCAATAAAACCCCATTTCTCAAAATTCTACACAACTTTCCACATACATAACTTTAAAATTTTCATGAACTTTCCAATGTGTTGGGATCTAATACTATTCTTCTAAAGGTAGAGTGTAATAGTTGGTCAGTAATAATGCACCAAGCATTATACAGCTTGATATAGTGAGTTGCCTTGTTATCAATGAAATTGATAAAAAATACTTATTTAAGTCCAGTGATGCAATAACACTACGGAATCGGTTCAAAATTTGTCCAGTATAGAAGAGAATCGCATTCTAAATGATACCGAAGAAAAATATGCTTTAAAGTATTGCATCTTGCATTGCTTTATAGATTATCGTGCAAATGTTCAATCGTCTGAAATATTTGTTCACACGTCATACACCAAAGAAAGTAGCATGTAAACAAACCGATTATTCCATGCACCACCCAAAAAGTGTAACCGACGCTTAAAATTTCTAGCAACGAAACGAACCAGTATGCCGAAACTGGTGGGAACATATTGTGGTGTGACAAAAAATTTCTGTAGGAGGTCGAATACGGTGCAAAATAAGCAATACATTCTTCCCCGGATAAAAAAAATGACCATTCATTACATGGTAAATATTATTAACATATGACTGGTTTTATTGTTCACAATAAAACTCATAGTAGATATATTGTTACTTTTTACAATAGAAATCAAGCCCATATAGTTCGTACAATAAGTGAACATTAGCTTTATTAGTGACTAATTTATTCGATTGTTTTTCAATAGTTCTATAATCATTTAAAGTTATTATCAGTAAACATTAATTTAATTGGCTAGGGGCAAGACACTGTGCAAACGAGAGTTACTCTGAGAAATTCTGAGTAACTCTTTTCACTAATGATCGACGAAATTGGTTGAGAAACACCCCTATAACTGCAAGAAAGGCAAGATATCGGGCAATATTGTTTTGATTTTGCGATGAATCAGGCAACACCAAAGCAAAAACGGGAGCAATCCGGAGGAATTCTGAGCAACACTGTGAAGTAAAATGTACTCTCCAGCACAGTGTCTTGCCCCAAGTTAATTGGTTTTTATATAGTTGCAAAGTTGCCTGCAAAGTTCTCATGGACCTTTTATTAAAAAAGAGTTTATTTCTCAATTACACTTAAAAACAATTAGTAACAAATAAATAACAATAAATATTATTGTTGCTTGGATCAGGTTTGTATAATCAAATACAAAATCACTTGACATATTTTTTTTTAAGTTTTCGCGTTTTCGTTTTAAATTTGAGTACAGTAGATGTTTCGGTTATCGAATGTTATTCGCTGAAACTTCAACGACTGACAGACGTCAAGCCGTGTTGGCAGAGGAAGCTCTCAACTAGGGGCAAGACATTGTGCAAACGAGAGCAACTCTGAGAAATTCTGAGTAACTCTTTTCACCAATGATCGACGAAATTTGTTGAAAAACACCCCTAAAACTGCAAGAAAGACGAGATATCGGGAAATATTGTTTTGATTTTGCGATGAATCAGGCAACACTCAAGCAAAAACGGGAGCAATCCGGAAGAATTCTGAGCAACTCTGTGAAGGAAAATGTACTCTCCAGCACAGTGTCTTGCCCCAAGGCTCTCAATGAATAACCGAAGAAGTACTTATAAAAAACTAGCTGAAAAGCAGGTTTTAGCCCATTTTAGCCAAGTGAGGACGTTAAGACGAGAAAAAGATGAACAATGATTTTACTAATGTTTTCCAATAAATTAAAGGAATCTAGTAAACAGTAAACTACCATTTATAACAATACAAATACAATTTGTGTAATGGGGTCAATTGAACCGATGTTAAAATAAACATGCAATAATATTTGTTGTTATGTAAACAGATTTCGCCTTTGAAAAACCAAAGAATTCATCACAGACAAACAGACGTAACACTTCGAACATTTTTCGAATTAAATCATAGTCACGAAAACATGTTCGCCCAATGCTAAAAGGACTGAGTTTGGCCGACCATCAACTAGGTGGCGGTAGTGGGCAAACGTCAAACTCGAGCAAAAACGATGCGAGCGCCACGGGTGATCAGTTGGCCAACTATCAAATTTTAAAATAGACCGTTAAATCGGTGTACGATGCAAAATATCGGAGTGTTACGTCTGTTTGTCTGTGAATTCATATTTCTTGGTAACATTTTTCTTCAGCATTTACAGATACTAATGGCCACATGAATTGTGAACGATTTATGGTATGGATCATACGACCTGAGGTCTGACTTGTGATATTTGGCAGTTATTTGAAAAGATTGATAGATCTTATCAACAGCTGCCAAGCAACACATACCAGACAGACATCAGAGTGTTTGACACTTATCATAAAATGTGCATATCATTCTGGCGGCCGTTAGTGCTCGTAAATGCTGGATATAAATGTTAGCGGGAAATTTAAATTCTATGGATTTTCAAAAGCGAAAACTGCTTACAAATAACAACAAATATTATTGTATTTTTATTGTAACAACGATTCATTTGACGCCTTGGGGCAAGACACTGTGCTGGAGAGTACATTTTCCTTCACAGTGTTGCTCAGAATTCCTCCGGATTGCTCCCGTTTTTGCTTTGGTGTTGCCTGATTCATCGCAAAATCAAAACAATATTGCCCGATATCTCGCCTTTCTTGCAGTTTTAGGGGTGTTTCTCAACCAATTTCGTCGACCATTAGTGAAAAGAGTTACTCAGAATTTCTCAGAGTAACTCTCGTTTGCACAGTGTCTTGCCCCTAGTTTGACGCCATTCAATTAATTGTATTTGTATTGTAAAAACAATAAAAAATCATTAAGATATATTGTTTTCTTTTGAAAATTGCCCTAAAAATGTCTCATTAAAACACAATACATTCTATTGTTATTCGCTAAAAAGTGTATGAAAATTTTCTCAAAATTTTATGGTTAAGATACATAACGACCACCATTTTTTATTGTAAAAGTGCCATTTACCATTCGCCGAATGGTATAGAACAATAGGGGTGATGGTGAGTGTACCGTGTAAATTACAATACGTTTAATGGTGAATATTTTTCGAAAAAATGGTGTTGTAACAATAAAATTTATCGTATTTTTATGATATTTTTTATCAGGGTCATCATAAATTTAATACTTAATGATGGCCATAATGAAAAATTGCATACTTTTTGCTCCATAAATGCAAGTTTTTGATTCTAGAGAAGCTTATTATTATTTATTTTCAGCAAGGTCTGACCCTATGTGATTATATACCTTATTTGTAAATAACTACATGTTAATTTTTATTTTCGACCTAGGGGCAAGACACTGTGCAAACGAGAGCAACTCTGAGAAATTCTGAGTTACACTTTTTATCAATGATCGACGAAATTTGTTGAAAGACATCCCCAAAACTGCAATTTTCATTCAGCACATGTAACACTTTGCAGTTTGACATTGGTGCCAGATCACACTTTGGTATAAATGGGAGAAAATCTGAGGAACTCTAGGGGCAAGACACTGTGAAAACGAGAGCAACTCTGAGGATTTCTGAGTTACTCTTTTTATCAATGATCGACGAAGTTGGTCGAAAGACATCCCCAAAACTGCAATTTTCATTCAGCACACGCAACACTTTGCAGTTTGACATTGGTGCCAGATCACACTTTGGAAGAAATGGGAGAAAATCTGAGGAACTGTGAGGAATTCTGAACAACATTTCGAGCACAGGTTTTCTCTCGTTAGATCTGTCCTGCCCCTAGGAGGAACTGTGAAGAATTCTGAACAACATTTCGAGCACAGATTTTCTCTCGTTAGATCTGTCCTGCCCCTAGTTTTCGACATCATTGTTAAGTTGTATTTGCAATAGAGTACATCGTTATTTAGAAGAACCTTCAAAGAATGAAGCGGTTTTATCTCCGGTAACTACCATGAAGCACAGTAACCAAGCCAACAATGCTATCAAGAAGCGGTTTTCTGCATTTGAAATTGCATTATTAGTACTTTCGACTAGATCCATTGAAAACATTCAAAATTTAATATTTTTATACTTTTTTGTTTAACAAATAAATTTTATTCTGAAAATCGAGTCCAACTTGTAACTTTAATATCTCAACAACCATTATTCCGATTAGGTTTATATTTTGCCAGAATATGTATCACACAAACTGCTGCAGCATGGCAAACACTTTCATGGAATTAAAAACGATACACCGATGGTTTACAGAAATTTTGTGTTTATCTTTAGTTTTTGGGAATTAAAAAATTGATCTCTCGAAACACTTTGCCACATTTCTATGAAGTTCAATAATTTTAACCCAATTTATTTATGGTTATTATCTGCTTATATAATGTACTGAACAACTAACCAAGGCTGCTCAAATTTGAACTACGCGTTTTCTTTTTATAGCCTTTCAAAGTTGTCCTCTTTATAAAATGAACAGTCCTTAGTACATCTTGCTAATTTTTGAGTGGACCGACACCGACTTCTGCGTGTTGCCCTTTCACAAAGAATGGAGTGTAAACGTGTAAACTGGGCTCAATCCTATACCAAAATCCTCCTCCAAAAGAAAAGCATATCATGAACACCCCTACTTCAAATTTGTTGCCTTTTTTTGCATTTTGTTTTTTGCTCCTTCTTTCCTTCTGTCATCCGATTATCACGTCATCGATTTTTGCACAGTCTGCCTCCTGAACGTCCGTCAGAAAAGGCAGAACTTCGCGGAACGGTGTGTGAAATTCGTTTTGAAAAGCTACAATTTCACCTCAATTTTGTGCCCAAAATTGGTGTTCTCAGCTGGATTCTTCGGAAAGTAGTGCTGCGTGATAGTGCATTGAGCTGGCAACGATGGCTTCGTGGGAGATTCACGATGATATGAACTTGTGAGTAATGCTGCTGTGTTGTTTTTTTTTGCCATTGAATTCGAATTAATGGGTAAAGGTCGCCTTCGGGTGGACTGGATTGGAAATTCTGTTGCATTTAATGTTAAATACCTGCATGATTCCAGTTACATCACAGCTGATAAGTTCTACATCGAACCGAACGGAAAGAGTGAAGTTTTGATAATCGATCGAATCAGTCGGGAAACGTCGCTCCAGGGTAATGACCTTATTCTTTCTCGTCATCTCGCGTCTTATTGCCCATCACGCAGAGTAGGTAGGTAATTATCGATTTTTCTCGTGATTCACAGTCAAAACCAACCAGCTGCCGCAGGGCATTCAGGTGCGCAAAATATGCGGCATCTTGGGGGTGATCAAGCTGATCAGCGGATTCCACCTGGTCGTGATGACCCACCGGGTGTTTGTCGGAATCATCAACTCGCAGGTCGTTTGGCGTCTGGCCGGATTCGACGTGATACCGTTCGTTCCGTCCCTGACGCATCTGAGCGAGACGCAGGTCAGTGGCCATTGGAATATATTTGAGCAAAGGCGTTGTTCCTATAATGTTTGACCTCTTTCAGAAAGTGCAAAACAACGTCTACCTGGCGATGATCCGGCAGGTCCTGGATACACCGTATTACTACTTTTCGTACACGTACGACATCACACATACGCTGCAGCGGTTACACTCGATGCCACCGGACTTTATGCAGACTGGGTTGTACGAGCGGGCGGACTCGCGGTTCGTTTGGAACGGATACCTTTTGAAGCACTTCCACCGGCCGGAACTAAGGCAGTACAGTTTACCGCTGATTCTGGGATGTAAGTATGCCACCATCTCTACGTTATCCGTACTTAGAAGACCAGTTTCTCATGCGAATATTCCATTATTCCACAGTCGTTTCGGTGAATGACGTGATGGTCAACAATCACAGCTTCCAGTGGATTCTGATCTCGCGTCGGTCGGTGCACCGTGCCGGAACTCGTCTGTTCTGCCGAGGAATCGACCAAACCGGCAGCGTTTCCAACTACGTTGAAACGGAACAAATCGTCGACGTTCGCGGCGATAAGGTTTCTTTCGTGCAAACCCGGGGAAGCATTCCGCTGTTCTGGCGGCAGACGCCCAACCTGAAGTACAAGCCCCCGCCGGAGTTGGTTGCTGGGCGGGATCATCTGATTGCTTGTTCCAAGCACTTGGACGCCCAGATGATTCACTACGGTCGACAGGTTCTGGTCAACCTGATCGACCATCGGGGAGCAGAAGATGTCCTGGAGAAAGCTTTCGCTACAACGATTTCCACTCTAGGATACCAAAATGTACGTTACGAATCGTACGATTTCCACGCCGAGTGTCGGAAGATGCGATATGATAGGTTGCACAACCTAATCGCCAGATTGGCCCACGAACAGGACGAATTTGGGGTGTTCCATTTGAGAAGAGACGGAACTCTGATGTCCTCTCAGGATGGCGTGTTCCGCACGAACTGTATCGACTGTCTGGACCGGACCAACGTCGTCCAGAGTATGTTGGCCAAGCGAAGCTTGGAGCAGAGCCTTATCAAATTAGGCGTCCTGACGACTGGTCAGCGGATAGATCCGAACTCGACCTTCGAATGGCTGTTCAAGAACGTCTGGGCTGACAATGCGGACATGATTTCCACCCAGTACTCTGGCACCGGTGCCTTGAAGACAGACTTCACCCGTACCGGCAAACGGACCAAGATGGGACTCCTGAAGGACGGTTCCAACTCGTTGACGCGTTACTACAAGAACAACTTCAACGACGGCTTCCGGCAGGATGCGATCGATTTGTTCCTCGGGAACTACGCTGTGAAGGACGGTGAAGGCCTCACCGTCCAGTGCCCTCTGGTGATCCAGAAGGGATGGAAATACGGAACAGTAAGTATCTCGTTATTGAACCATACTTCTTCATACTGACACTGATATTTTTATTACAGTTCCCAGTGGTGCTGCTGTTTGCATTTGCCATGTTCTTCACGTCGGCGGTCTACCCGCAGGAGTACAACACCGAGAGCCTGCTGTTCATACTGTTCTGGGGCTCGATGGTGGGCGTCACCGGGGCCGGTATCCTCAAGTACGGCGTGGAGTTCGTCGACTGGCCCAAGCTGGTGCCGGCGGTGCGGTCCATGGGCAAGATGGAACCCTGACGGTATCGGTAAAGTGGGCCTCTGGTCTGGGGAAGAGGTTCATCGTCGCTTCGGTGCGTGGATTGTTTTAATTATTCGTTCCCAAACTCGATTGTACAATAATACTGTGGGTTAAGTATCATAATTGTAGGTCTCTTAAATGGTTCCAGTTATTACACTTTTCTGCACGCTTCTAGATCCCTTTCCCTGTTTCCATTACCTCCCATTCCATCAGTAAGTCGGTAACAAAGGCGCTGTCCATAAACTACGTAGACTCATTTTGGGCCATCTCAGACCCCCCCCCCCCTCCCCCTCCGTAGACTTTTGTTCATACAAAATTTTCGAAATTTGTATGGAGCGTAGACTTTGGCCAGACCCCCCCCGTCCCCCCTAAGAGTCTACGTAGTTTATGGACATGCCCAAATGGCAATTGCAATAAAATTCCTAGGCATTCTTCATGAATACAGTTGATCATTTAATCTTTCGATAGATGTGAAAGAAAATGAAGGCCATGTGGCTCAAGGCAATGCAAATAAACTTAACTTACTGTTGATTGTTCAAGTGCAGTTCGAGAGTAGAATAACTAGCCACAGAAGTCCAGTGTCGCGACTGTTCGTGTGACTAACATCTAGTTTGCCACGCCCTTACAGCGTCAGCAGCGGTACTAGAAGTGTCAAGTTAATTTTGTTTACCATAACAAAAGATCCTCTACAAGATGGACACTTTAAAATAGTAAATTATTGCAAATAAAGTTATTAAAATAATTAAATAAGAAAACTGACTACAGCGCCATTAGAGTTCTAGTGTATTTCTATTAGTTCGAGAGACCGTGGAAGTAACGCAATCCCACTTCTCCGCCCCCGTACACATCCTTTCAACAATGTTATCAGGAGTATAATATCTCTAGCTCACATCTCTTGCACACTCGCCTTTTGCTCAACGAAGCGTGAGCATTCGAAGAGCGGTCTCGTCACTGTTTGCGCATTTTGCACTTACGGGAGAGCCTTGACATGGGGCACAGAACAGATATGTATCTTCGAACAAACTTGAAGTTTCGAGGTGGAAGACGAGAAATTGTCACTTGGAGAACTAGATTGGAATGAATTTGCATGAAGAAATAAAAAGTCATCAAAGCGTGCTACGCCGCCTCCCTATGCTCGCTGTGGAGTAAAGCTTGACTTCCACCACCAGGTTCGCCAGTGTTCAGGTTTCAAATGAGCAGCACTTTTCGTGACGAAGATTCACCCCCGTCATGGGGCCTCCTCATCTTCGTCCATTTATACACGATTGGTATTTATGAGCCTGGGTATCGATACCGATTTAGACATCATAACATTGTGAATCAACCGTTTTAAGGAATTATTCCAAGAATATCTTATAGGCTTGAGAGAACTATAGAAAAGGTTATGTCAGTCAGGCAACATTTCTGTCCGTGTACTACCCATGCTCAGGCCAAAGGTCTGTTTGTAGTATTTTCCCCGGAAGTTGAAAAAATTTTGGTTCATACAGACCTTGGCAACAGTGAGATAAGCCTCGATGTGGTTTAGCGGCACTCGGCACCGTTCCAAGTGTCGGCGCAGGCTTTGCAGAGCTTCAGTGGCTGGTACGCTCGGAAATAGAGCGGCGACATCGAACGATACCAGAATTTTACCTCGTCGCAATTTGAACCCCTCTAGCTGCTCAACCAAATCCACCGAGTTTTTAACACTTTTTCCATGCTTCACAGGGTATTTTCTCATTTCTTCCACTAGCCACGCTGCCATTTTTTCGGTAGGGGTACGGATGTTGGACGAGATCGGGCGCATACCTACCGGATTCTTATGAATCTTTGGTAGGCAATACAAGGATGCCACCGTCGGGTTTGGAACATAGAACTTTCTTTCCAACCTGTCTTCGCCCATCAAGTTAGCTACCTTCTTCCGGACATGATTCACTTCCTCAACCATTCTGTTAAGAGGATCTTTCGGCTTTCCGTTTTTGAAAGTAAACTCTTCATACGGACCGGCACTGATCATGTCCCGAACGCGCGAGTCGTAATCTTCTCTATCCATAATCACTACCGCGTTCCCCTTATCGGCACGAGAGTATATCACATCACGAGATTTCAACAGACGGATTGTGCACCACGTATCGAAGTTGGCGCGATTTTTGTTCTCCTTTTTGCTCGCCGTTCTCACTATGCATTCCTTAACACTGTGACGGGTGGCTGCTTTATACGCGTGATCCTCGAACTGAATGGCATTTTCGATATTGCTCACGATATCGGCAAGGGGGGCACACCAGATCGGTACATAACATCCGATTCCAACCACTTTGGTGCCCAAAAGCAAGCCGCCTTCCATTCTATGGCTCACCGGCTCTACAATGTACCGTTGGATAGCGTAGAATTCAAGGAAGAACAGAATCGAATTTACGCTGCAGCCGAGGTCAATGGATACAACAGAACTTTCGTAGACAAAATTCTACAAAAACACAAACGCAAAAAACACCGTCAGAACATAACAACGCTGGAGCCAATAGCAGGACAAACAAAAAGGATTAGCCTACCGTTCTACCCTAAAGTAACCAACCCAATAAAATCGAAGCTTCAACGACATGGATTGCAAGTAGTGCACAAAAGCGCCAACACGTTACGTGAACTACTATGCAATCTGAAGGATAAGGTCCCCCCGGATGAGCAGTCAGGAATTTATGAAATTCCATGCAGGGACTGTCCAGCTGTCTACATAGGTCAGACACGCCGGAAATTCAAAACCAGAATCAGGGAACATAAGAATGCCGTTGACACAAACAAACAAAACGAATCCAGCGTGGCAGTTCATACAGCGAGCAGTAATCACAATATCAACTGGGAAGAAGCGAAACTGCTCAAATGTGTCAACAAATCTTCGCATTTGAATGCATGGGAGTCCATGTTCATCACAGGGTCGAAAAAGCAATTGATGAATGAGGATGACCCTCCCATCGCATCGTGTCTCTTCGACCTAGCAGACTTGACGATAGAGTAAATTTCTCTTCTTTTGGACGTATACGAACAACGTACGAACACACCGCAGTCAGTCGGACGTTGTCCTGAAGATGGGCTAGATCTCGCCCGAAACCGGTCGACAAAAGGTAATTTTTTAAATCTTTTCTTGACGATTGTAAGAACGATAAGTGTTGTCTTGTGTCGCGTCGCGTATTGTGTGTGAAACAGTTATCAATTTGCTATCATCGATAGCAAGAATTGTTTTCAATTTGCTGTCACAGGAACATTTTCTGCTCTCATTTTTTGATGTTTTAACCGTTAAAACGACCAAAACGACAACAACCTGAATTATCAAATTTTGCAATATCACAACATCAAAAGTAGTTTTCAATTTGCTATCAGACTTTGCTCGGGTGATGGTCAAAAAGTTGCGTTTGCACCAATCCACCAACATATCCACTATCCGTTGAAGTTCTCTGCAGTCATCAACTGTGTTGATTGTGTTCCCAGCTAGGTATTATCGTCGCACCACCAAATCGAAGTCGTCGCTAGAAGCACATGCGAAGTTGCAGCTGCGAAGTAAATTTGAATCTATTTTTTCTGTTGCGCATCATTAAGCTAATTATCAGCAACAATATGCACTAATCCAAATTGAGTTGCGACATTTCTAAGTAGGTTAAAAATCAATTTTCGCACGTTCGGTCACTTCGTATTTTGACCAAAAGCATAATATATCAGCACAATGATGGAAGACGAACTGAAAATGAATTGCAAGCAGTGTTGGTGTCGGCACAGTATTCCAATTGCGTGCATTTAACGCATAAAAACTTTTCTTATTTAGTCGGCTTGTGATCCAGCTTTGTACAAGTGAAACCAACGGTCACATTCATCGCAACATATCATATCACACACTGTATCATCCCCATTACATAGACGGCAATAGCCGTTCTTTTTCAATACGAAGCTTGTAGACATGTTTGCTGATTCCCAAGTTTGCTTCTAAATTTCTTTCACTCAAGTCGCTGTCCATGGCTGTCTGCACAGTGCTATATCTCTTACCACCAAAACTTTGTGACTGTCAGTTCACTTTCACTCATTCTCCACGATTGTTCAATTCAATATTGGCGATTAAAAGTAGAGTAGATGTCGTAAAAATTTGGAAGTTTAAAAGTGAAATATCAGTTTCCTAGTTGAATCATCATTTTTTTAGTAAATTTACCGATAAAATGTTTTTTTCTACCTGGTTCCCACAAAAAAAGATTATCTGGAACGACTCAATCACTAAAATACGAAATGGGATTCCACAAAACTTAACCTCACTTTAGGAAGCCAATTGCAAGGGCGCTAGTCACTTACGACTAGACCAATTAGACCTGTTCAGGCCAGTCAAACAATCGTGATTTAGTTTTCTTCTCTGAGTGCTGTGGATTGCTGGGTATTCGTTTTCCTATTCACTTGGTTATCGTGAATTGGGTTCTTTTTGTTCCGTTGTGAATGTCAGTTCACCCTGCTTCACTTGTATCGCAAGTTTCCTTGCCTGTAGGTTTATTCGCGACTATTTGCGAATGTCAGTTCACTTTACTATTTGTGAATGTCTCAGTTCACAATTCGGATCCAATATAAAAACTATTTAGTCTTCCACAAATTTTATTGTGGGTTCCAGACTGCCCATATTCGCATAGTTGACGTAAGCGCCACTGTAGTTTTCAACACTTGTTAGGACGATTTCCCGCGGAACTAAAACCACCCATCGACAGCAGCTTCTTACTCCAAGCAGCTTCAATACTGCAATTTATTTATTCAATTATTATTACATTTTTACATTACTTGGTATTAAATCTTACAATGTGGTATTCGCTCTCGGGACAAACGTATCTCCTAACTGCAGTGCCCTTTCTCGTTCACTAACCAAACGACACTGCCGAGTTGTAGAATTATAACCACCGTCGGCCTTCGCACCGCCGCGTATGTACTACCAGAGTTTAAAATTTTCATTTTCAGTGAGTGAAATTCAACGTGTATTTTGAAGATTCTCTACTGAGGGATCAAAATAAAATTCATTTTGGTGAATGAATTTTTTCACCTATTCATTCATTTTTCTGTCACTGACAATTTTCACTGAGAAATAAAACTGGACCGTAACTCCCGATTATACTTCCAATTACCTCAAAACTTGTGTATAGTAGTTAATTAGAATATACCGCATTTAGTTCACCACTGGACTGCGAACTGCGACTTCATAAGTGCGAAAACGTGAATAAAAGTGCGCGATTGCATCAAATCAGGTTGATGTCTTCGGCGCACTATTTCTTCAATCTATGGTGAACAAGTGCTCTGAAGACACCGAGTTGATTTGATGCAATCGCGCACTTTTATTAGCGTTTTCGCACTCGTGAAAACTAGTGCGATAGTCCAGTGGTGAACTAAATGCGCTATATTAATTATGTTCTCTATTTGTCCATTAAGTCGGATTGTGCGTCAGTTAATAGAAATTGGACATTTTACGACGTGCGAAAAAATATTCCTGACAGAGAATTGAATGAAAAAAGAGAGGCATTCAGCTGACAATGAACATGGCCAAACACGAATGAAAAAATTAGAATGTCAATCTTCACTTTCAATCTTCGATTTTTTTACTCTCTGTGTACTACACTCTTGCTTTTGAGTTACCAGTTCCACTCAACAGCAAACGTACTGAAACTGTACGCAACAGGGGTAGATTGGTGAAACTGGCAACACTGAAGAAATCTAAATAAAGTAGATGTAGAGAGTAGATCGGATAGATGAGTAGAGGTGAAAGTGTTGTCGGGAATGGTAGCAGAATACTAGAGTCATTGAAGAATGTTGTGGTGGGTCATCTCCGGAATGGGTAAACACTGGTATTGACAGCAGCCTTTGGTTTGGTCAGCTTCAATGCTGTAAATTAATTATATTTATTTCAAATTCATCTTATATCATGTTCGGGTAGGGAAATAACTATTTTCTTGTAGCAGGCATTTTACGCGCAGCTCAAACTAGAAATATATTTTGAAGTTCATTTTACAGTTAGTCCTTTAAATAATAGCATTTTACTTACAAGAAATGTTTTTTTCCTATCTCACGATTATCTAACGATGATCTTATTTTGGCCCATCAACTCTGCGCTAATTTGATTGCTAGAAAATATTTGGATTTCTCAATTAGTTTTATCACTACTACTGTGGGGTCAGAAGTCACCAAGTTTCAACAGCAACACTTTATTTGGTTTGTGCGCTTTAAGCTAAAAAATAGATTTTATTTCAGCAAATTCAATTGATTTGATTATATGAGTGAAACACTTACAATTTTGGTGTACTGATTTGAATTATAGGATGGATCGTATCGTCAATTCCACTGAATATAGTTTTAGTTCTGCAATAACAATTTTACCCTTTAGGTTACGTTTAGAGTTTCGATCACCGTACTTACTAGATTTTATATAACAGATTTTAGTATAAATGCATGGTAGATTTAAGAATAAACTTTAGATTTAAGGCACTGTAAATAGTAGATGTAAGAATAAATCAATAGTGTAAATAAATATTCAATCGAATTCACAGTTTTATCAACAAATTCCTCCTTACATAATCACTCCGTTTGCTTTGCTATATGCACGCTTTGTTATTTCCTACCTATCATGCCAGTCATTCAGCTTGACAACTGCGAGACGAGTACGGATGGAAAGTGAGATTCCTAGTCCATTGCAGTGCTACCAGAACGGTGGGTCTTGTCGTTACAACTACACTGCACCAGATCCACCCTAGCGCCACTAGTCGTCCTTACTACATCGACTGTTGATTGAATACAGCAAGAGAAACTTGGCAAATTAAAGATAGCTATTCTTTAAATTAGCACATTCTCAACTTCACGACTCCAACTACAATAATCCACCTTACCGATTAATCACTCGCAAATATTCGTAACTATTTCGTCTTTTTCAACAACTTCACCGAATCTTCCGAATCGTTTATATAACGTTCACTGTCGATGTAAACATCAACGACACGACATATCTTTATTGACCGGTCACGCATAACTCAGACCCCGACAGTGAAACCTCTCCTCGCTTGTTTGCGCAATTGTGATAGAGTTCTACGCCGTCAACAACACTCTTTTGGAATTTAAGCAATGAATAATTCAATATTTTTTACACGTTGTCGTCTAACTAAAGGTTAGATCTTGTGTTGTATTGAATTAATCTGGTCACATATACGCAGATGCGTCAGATATTAGCTTGTGTATGCTTACTTTGTCAATGGTGGTTACGTCGACTATGCTAATATGGGCAGCAGATTCTTTTTTCGTCACTACCGTAAACGCAGCATACTTTGCGCACTTTTCAAAAAGAAAAAAACCTCAAAAATTTTGCTAGTTCATAATGTGAACTTTTTCCATGGAAGTCTAGCTAGTGATTGTGGGCATATGTAATAAATATGAGATTAGAAAATACTGCCTTTCAACGAAGTTTGGTATTTTTTCAGCAAACATTATCAATAAGTTCTTTTTTATTCAGAACTTGTCGCTGTTCGCGACGGTTTGAGGATGTTCAGTGTTCAATATTCTTCACTGCTGCACTCTGGATTCGGTATCGATTTCCACTCATATAGCACGTTACGGGAGTTCGAATCTGTCTCTTCTCTGGCAGCAATATATCCTCTGTGGCAAGCCTCCAAATATTAATGGTAGTAGCTCCTCTCTGGAGCCACCAAATGTTGGTATCGGCTCAATCTTCCAATTGGCAGCACGATTGTAGTGGTGTTCCTATTGCGGTAGGACAAAACCAAATACTTATTGATTGCAGGAGCTCTTTTGTCTACAGCAATCGCGATGATCAGATGACGAAACTCAATCGTTTCACGGTACCGTTGCGCAGGGATACGGTATTACATTCCGTGTGTGCCAACTAAAAGACTAGACGGAACGCGTTACTTTCGAGCACCGATACTACTCACTCAGGGTAGGAGGTTCGAGTGGGAGAATAGTTAAGATCGATACGTCTAAATCGTGTATAATAGCATCTAGGCCTTTCTAGACTCATGCTAACGTTCTCGCATTCGAAAAATTAGCTTACCAGAGTGAGAAAAAGTATGATCGATCCAATGATTTTTGACTTCCAAGTTCTAAGTATCAACACTTTTGAAGGATAGAATTATCCAATCGAATGATCCGAATAATTTAAGCCTGGCAAATGCTAATTCAGGATCAAAGGAATTTGAGTAACAAAATAATACTTAATTCTTCCTACTCCAATAGTTTATCTATCGGCTTCGAATTCGGGTACCGGTACGGCTTTTGTTAGTAAATCGGCTACTTGCTGACGACTACCAAGGTGTGTAAACCCGAAAATGCTTTCTTCGACCTTCTCACGCACGGAATGATGACGGATGATTATGTGTTTACTCCATGGTGAGTAACCGACTTCTTTCCCAGCAAGGTGGATCGCGCTTTTGTTGTCGTAGCATCTGATCTTCTCGGATGCTCCAGATAGCTTCTATCGTAGTCCTCGCAACCTAACCGCTTCTTGCGCTGCTGTCAATACAGCCATGCCATGTATTCGGTTTCAATTGTTGACAAGGCCACTGACTGCGGACTGTCGTCGACAGCTCCATGAAATCGGCCCGCCTGATTTCATGAAAACGTATCCAGTGATGGAACGACGCGTCTCAACATCGTTGCCCCAGACCGCATCACTGAATCCAACAAAATGTTCATCTGCTTGTGGTTTTTTTTTTGTTGGCAAAAGGATACATTTCGGACGAACGAAACTCCGTGCACAATACATTGGTATGAGAGTGAGTTTGTTCTTTATTACGAGTGTAAAATGTTGTTATTCAGGAGGACGTTACTGGCATCTCGATACGACTAACGCATCGATTGCAGTTCTAGCAAGCGTACTCCGCGAAAGCAATTTAAGGCCGCACGGGACGACGTGTAATTTTTCCTATCTTCCCTCTCTTTCTAACAATTTGCCTCGCGATTTTGAAGAAGCAAATATCAATTTCCACTGCACTGACGTAGCTGAAACTTTAGTCGATTGTGCACCACAAGTGAGCAAATGAACGATCAAATTTCTAGTCAATTACATGAAGTAGAAGTTGAGATTTGCATCTTACTAGAGACAGAGCAATGGCGACGATTCAACCACCGTCCCGTCCGGCCTTAAGCACACCTCTTTCGTTGTGGGGATTTTGGGTGCACGTGCTGCGGTCATTTAAGTTTGAACGAACCAATTTGAAACAGAAAACAAAAGCTAGGTTGATGTATATGTAAACGGTTAAACATATTTAGATAGGCTTGTGTAGATGGGGAAGTACTACACTGTGAGTGATACAAAATGCGCGATTATACGAGTAAAACTAAAAAGTAGTGAAGCTATAGCTTAGCAGTATCCACGGTCCGGGACGCGCTTCCTGGGTGCGCACTTGATGATGTTGTCCACGCGAAGAATCATTTCTGCGGCTTCCGAGGCGGACATCAGCACCTGTCGCTTGACGGCGAACGATTCCGTGATGCCGAGCTCCTTCATGCAGCCGACCTTACCTTCGTACATGTTCAGCCC
Organism: Aedes albopictus; assembly: GCF_035046485.1. Taxonomy (NCBI): domain Eukaryota; kingdom Metazoa; phylum Arthropoda; class Insecta; order Diptera; family Culicidae; genus Aedes; species Aedes albopictus. Next base: position 16,517,638 of record NC_085136.1, read on the forward strand.
GAGGGTGCTGTTGCCCTGGGAATGTCCGGCGCGGAGTTCCGACACCAGCTGAGCCGAATCGTACCCGGCGTTGTCGGCGATCGTAATCGGCAGCTGGAGCAAGGCACGGGCAAACGATTCCATGGCCATGGCTTCCTTGCCGGGAGTTTCAGCGGCCAGCTTGTAGACGGCAGTGGCCATCAGCGTTTCCGAGCAACCTCCACCATAGACGATGCGGGTTTCCTTGACGGTTGCGGTCAGGACGCACAGGGCGTCATGCAGCGAGCGTTCCGCTTCGTCGATGATCTGCTGGGTGGCACCACGGATCACGATCGTGCAAGCCTCACCCAACGGGACTCCACTGAAGCGCAGCAGAGTGTCCTCTCCGATCATGATCTGCTCGATCAGGTCGCACCGACCCATCTTGACCAGATCGGGGTTGTCGAAGGTGGACACGATCTCGCCGCCGGTGACCAGGGCCAGGCGCTCGATTCCATCGAAATCGGCATGCTCGATGGCCATGACTCCGGCGTCGGCGAACAACTGCTCCGGGTAGTTGTAGATCAGCTGACGGTTGATGAACACGGTGCAGTTGTGGCCGAGGATCTTGTTGACCTTGTCCTTCATCTTCTCCTTTTCGGCGACCTGTAGGAGTAGATGCGAAAAAGTTAGGAATATTTCGCCAAACTCATGCGATCTTAAGACGCTAAACCTACCTCCAGCTCCGCAATCTTCGCCATCGAGTCAACCTTGATGCTCGAGCCGAACACCTTGATTTTATCGGTGTCCATGGGCGTGTTGGCGATCAGGATCTTGGCGTTCTCGACGCGCTTCGGCTGGTGAACTCCGGGTTTCTTGTCCAGCAAGAATCCTTCGTCCAGGAAAGACTCCTCCAGGGTGCCACCGGTTTTCTTGATCAGTTGGATGGCGGACATTTCGCCGGATCCCTTCAGGCGCATCACAGCATCGACAGCCAGCTTGGCAAAGTATTCCTTGTGCTGCGACAGGATCTTGGAGCTCAGTGTAGTGCGAGCGATGTTCATCAGATCCTCCCGGAACTTGTCCACATTATTTGAGTTATCCTGAGCGGCTGCAATCAGGGCGGACCGAGCAGTCTGGGTGGCCGCACGCCATCCGGCAATGATGGTCTGGGGGTGCAACTTTTGCTCAATCAGCTTTTCCGCCTCCCGGAGCAGTTCCGAGGCGAACACTGTGACCGAAGTGGTTCCATCACCGACCTCATCGTCCTGGACGCGACTCATGTCGACCAGAATCTTCGCAGCGGGATTATCTACGCCGACCGCCTTGAGAATGGTGGCACCGTCGTTGGTCACCTCGACCTGTCCGGCGCTGCGTCCGTGGGCGACCAGGATTTTGTCCATTCCCTTGGGGCCGAGTGTGCTCTTGACGAGATCGCCGATTGCGATCGCACCCACGAACGACGACAGCCGAGCGATTTCGCCCTTCTCCTCCTCGGCTTCATTCTTCAGAATACGGACCGGGTTCAGTGAGACCTGGAAAACATCGGGGATTAGTCATCGGGTCGAACCTAACCTCACACCGTCTAGTAAACAAAGAACAGTTACTTTCGTGTTTGCTACAGGAAAATCACACTTCTATGGGAGTTTTGAGAAAACTTGAAACAATTTCATCATTACTGATCACTCTAATCTATATTTGACTCAAAAAGGAAAAGAAAATGCGTTTTTCGAGGAAACATCCAGAACTGAGTGAAGCATCCATCAGAAAACCGTGGGTGAGAACGATTCACCAATACGATGCAAATTCTCACGTGTGGTTCTTCGGCTACTATAGAGCTGAGATGCCGGATGGACACCCGGTAAAATGAAAGTCGATTTGCTCGACGGACACCCAAATGTTGAAGTGGAATTTATGATTTTCGTGAAGCACACACTCCAAACTGCGACACTGAGCAGTTTTTCACCGGTTTACTCACCATTTTTCTGGATTATTTTAGCAAAAACTGTCGCACAATCGTCACACTACCACTGAAAACGGGAATGGATCTTTTACGCTTTGCAGAGCCGAGCAAGAAAAACTGCCGTTTGACAGGTCCGGTCGGGTGCGATTCTGGTCGTGAAAAATGCTATACTTTGTTAACATTCGACAAGGGATAGGAACTTCAATTTTGTTCAGCAGTGGTCACACTTTTCTTTCGTTAAATTCAAGCATAACTTTTTTTAATTCAATTCAATTAAATTTATTTTTCTGTAGTCAGTAACACTATTTTAAAGAAAGAACTTAACGTTGACAATTCAGAGATTTGGATAACCTTACAACTGAGAACAATTCAAATTCAATAATAGAGACGTATGTACAACATTTAGAAATTGCTAGCTACGAGTAGCTTTTTTAGGGAAAACGAGTTTAAGATTGAAAAAACCCTAGATTTCATGATTCTTAACGCTAATATCACAGATGTTGAAGGTGGAGTGCTTCGATGAGCGGATTTGCGGACATCGCACAGGAAGTCCTAAATGATCTTGTAGCACGTTTTGTTGATATTATGAAAAAAATATGTGATTCCTTGTAGGTTTTGGCCAAAAATCTAGGATATCGGGAAGAGTCGTCCCCCTCGAAATTATCTTCTTTATGAATTTAAATGTCTATTGTTTAACTTTTTTATTTTTCTAAAGAAAAAAAGCAAAACAAAGCTAATTCTAGTCAAATTAAACTAAATTTTGGCTATACTAGCTTCGATAAATCGAAGTTATACTAGAATATGTGTATATCGAAGTTATACCTAGGGAGTATAGCTTGTATATAAACTAAGCTTGGGGTCAACCAGGCGAATAGTGATTTAGCGTGGGATTTATACTATTTAGTATAGATTTTTTCCAGAGTGTGGGTTTTACAATTTGCGCAAATCTATATGTAAAACACATTACTCTGACGTGTAAATTTTTTTGAGTGTTGAATTCCATTTTTCGGTTTTGTAAACCCTGTCGATTGAAAACAAACCAGCCGGGTAACGAAACGTCATAACAAAAATAACGTGCGTGCGATTTCGGTCCGAGTTACATGTGTGTCGCTGGAAATTTAGGATATTTTGCTCGATTTTCGATTCCGTTCCCGTCCAAAAGTGGACACTAACGATGGCCGGGCTGGAACTAATTGTCGGCACTTACGAGGAGTACACCGTGGGCTTGAAAGTGGAACCACTGAAGACGGTAAGTTGCTATTGATTTTCTTCCGCATCACACGCGTTTTGACGAATCCCCCCTCTCTCATAGGATTCCAAACGGTTATACCTGAAGGAAATCTTCTCCACCCACAATCACACGGCCTCGGTACGGGTACTGGCCACTCACGGTAAACTGCTGGCATCCGGCGGATCGGACGACCGGATCTGCATCTTCGATCTTGAGTCGGGACTACTCAAGGATGAAATGCTGCACCACAACGGGACCGTCAGTTGCTTGGCTTTCTCCCCGAAGGGAGATTATCTATTCAGCGGAAGCTTCGACGGTAAACTGTCGGCCATCAACACGAAGCGGCTGGCCATCGACAAGAACTGGGTAAACGCCCACAAGGGATCCGTGCTAAGCATCGACATTCACCCCAAGGGCAAACTGGCAATCACCCTGGGCTCGGACAAGGTCGTCAAGACGTGGGATCTGGTAACCGGAAGGACCATCAGCGCCCGAGGACTCGGCAACACACCCAAGTACCATGCACTCTCCCTGGTCAAGTGGAGCCCGGACGGGGACAGTTTCGTCCTGATGGACGACCGCTCGGTGGATGTCATTTCGATGGTCGAAACCCGTTCCTCCCGGACGGTCAAATGTCCCAGCAAACCGGTTAGCCTCTGTTGGATCTCCGACACTGAGCTAGCGGTCGGATTGGATGACGGTCATCTGATGATGTTCAGTGTGGATGACGATAGCGAACCGGAAAAGATTCCAATCTACGAATCGCGCGTCAAAGCAATGGACTACGTCGGGGACCATCTGGCCACGGTGTCCAGCGCAGGCGACGTCAGCCTATGGAAAATCGACGACAAAGATTTCCGCGAAATTTGCACAACAAACATCGGATGCCGGCCCACCTGTATGGTGGTCACCGAAGCCGACAAACTGGGACTGCACAAGTACCTTCAGCTGCCGGAGGACAACAAAGATGAACTGCGTCAGAAGCTGAAGAAAATCCAAACAATCGGAAAGGTCATCATCGAAACCGATGACCCCGTTCAGGAGGCCAGCGAGCAGCAGAGTTCCAAGAAATCGAAGAAGAACAAGCGGTCGTTCCCGAAAGAATCGGACAAGACCTCTTTCCAGTCGAAGAAACAGAAAAAGCTTCAACCAAGCGAAGACAGCAAAGCTTTCAAATCGCCATCACACAAGAAACCCAAAAAAGCTTCAAACATGAGCGGCGTTTGGACCGAGGAGGACGTGACCGAGGATAAGCAAGTAGTTTCCAAGAAAGCGAAGAAGCAGGGTTTGAATAAGACCATCAGCGAGGGTAATCAACGACTTGGGAAGAAGAAAGGTAAGAACGATAGACGAACCTCGATCTAACGGGTAAAGTTGCACAGTTGTACAATTTTGAGCAATTAAAAAGTGTAAAATGTTTAATTTCATGATAGCTTTTTTTGTGAAAGAAAAGATTCTTCAACTAGTCATCATAGGTACTTACCATAAAAATAGCCTAGCAATATAAGAATATGATCGCCGCACGTGACCTGGGATCCAAGCCCACTCAAAAAACACGCAAAGAGTGAGGCTGGGAGTTTCAGAAATTCACCCTCAAATCAAACTCTTCCAGAAACTTCTATGTTTCTCATAGGATTCCTGATGGAATTCCTAGAGAGATTTTTTTGGGATTCTTGGAATTCCTCCGACCATATGTACCAGAATTTCTTCTTGGATTCTGCTACTGTTATTCTTGATAATATTCCTTCAGAAATTCTTGCTCGAGTGCTCCAGTATTTTTTCCCAGAGATTCCAAGGATTCTTTTAAGAATTTCATTTTTTTTTTTCATTTCTTCCCGTGGATTCCGCCTGTCATGCCTTTGAAAATTCTGACAAGGATTCCTCCAGTTATTCCTGCTAAATTTTCTCCAGGAATTCTTGCTGGGACTACTTTTGGGATTCTCACAGATACTCCCCATTCTCTCCGAGAATGTATGAGGGGTCCGCTCCCGGAATTTCTCTGGTGATTCATTCGTGGGATTTCCAGGGATTGCTGGCGAAATTTCTCCATCAAATTCCTTCCACTAGGGATTCCATTCAAGAATCCCTCTAAATGATCTCATTCTCTGTGAATTCTAACCTTGACTATCTAGTCAGTAAATAGTAAAATGATTACCAAATGTAAAATAGCTAAGAGCTAAACCTTAAAAGCATACATTTTCTAAATATGACAAGGTTTTGAAAACAAACATGAGATGAGTATCAGATTTTAATCTTTAAATGAGTCATTAGCATAATCGTATGTGAGACATAGGGTCATGTCGAGCAATTGATTCAGTACTACAAATCCACGCGGACAATTTCATTACAAATATGTGATTTATGAACGAATTCCTAGTTGAATCAAATTAATGGATTTTTATTTCTGGGGCACCCATTGGGTATATCACTTCAATAATACAAATTCTTTTTCTACCCTGGGCTAGGATTATATCTTCCAGGATGCTTTGATGTTAGGCATGTGGCCGATGTGCTTTGCAGCAGTGATTGGAATAGCTGAATTTATAAGCAATGGCAAACAGTTTTGTAGAAATCAGATCTTCAAGTCATCTGATAACTATAACTATACCAAAGACAAACAGACGTCTCACTCTACCCACTTCCCATCGTTTCCCTTTTTAACGGACTATTCAAAAATTCTGTAGTCCGCAAATCTTTCGCTCATAGCGCTTGCATCGTTTTTGCTCCTGTTTGACGTTTCTCACTACCGCCATCTACTCAACGCATTTGCGAAACAACACAGCATAATTAGCATTGGGCGACTGTACTTTAGTGACGATGATTTTTATCGCACTTTGTTCTGGTAGTATGCTGTCCCCACTCGCATAACTGTCCCATATGAATAGGAATCCCAGCAAAGATGGGACTGTTATGCGAATGGGGGCAGTATGTCTGTTTGATGGTTATACCGATCATGCTGCTGCTTAGCATATCGAACATTTATCGAAGTCATTTATGTACTGGGAAAATATCCCAAGTTGGTGATAATATTACAAACTGAGTGTAGTAATAGGCCCAGTCAGACCCCCGAATGGGCAATGTTATGATTGTTTTTTTTTGGTTTTGGGAAGTATGCGATTCACTATTAAGCCTTAAAATTAAAATTAAAATTATTTTGCATCCAAATAGCACTGATATTGTCAAGTCTGTACCAACACCCTAATCTCACTCGAAAATGCCCTTTTCCTATGTACCATGTACCTACCTTACCTACTAATGCTGATGGGCCGGCGGATATGAGCGGCCCACCTTTGTTTATATCAATAACTTCTAGACGACCAAGACTGAAGAAGATACTGCCAGTCGTGAGCCAAAAACCGGAAGAAAGTGTTCAACATAGCCATTCCCCACACAAGCCCATTTCCTCGGTTTCCCGAATAAAAAATACAGTAGAAAAACTGAACATTGTATTGTAACAGTACTATTTAGAACCATATTTTTACAATAGACACCACTGTAAAAATAAAAATACAAAAACAATAAGATGTAATGTAGACACCGTATCGTGAATTGTAAATAAGATTTTTAACACATTTTCGGCCCTTAAGGGTCCTAAAATCACTGGTTTTAGTAGAATAGCATAGTTTTATGTCGATAAAAATTTCATGTTTTTTTAGTCCCATACAATTTTTGACAACTTTAGGCCCCTTGAGGGATCACTTAGCCTTGAGATACAGACTTTGAATTTTGACACGATCATTTCTTAGCTAAAACGATCATTTTCCACTAACGAACTAACTAACATTTCCAATTTTTGCAAAATAAGGGACGGCCTAGTGGGTAGAGTGAGACGTCTGTTTGTCTGTGTTTAAAAAAATGTCGCTAATTCGGTTTTATACTGGAAACTAACAACTCTTCGTCCTCTGAGGGTTAGCTTTAGCTTTAGAAACTGTTATTCAGCTAGGTCTGTTACTTGAGGTGGCTTTTCATTAACCCGTTAACGCCCAAGGTGTCTCACAATTGAAATCTTTAAATAAATTTGTTTTTAAAGATCAAGTTCCAATAAAATAAGCATGATTTGACGAAAAAATGGAAGTCCATGGTGTAGTTCCAAAAAAAATTCTTCATTATAGGTCCTCAATATCTGATCATTTTTTCGAGTTCTATTTCAGCACAACTTCTACGCTATCGTTATATTCTGATCCGTATAGATACAATACAGCTCTTTGTTAATATTTCTCAAATTTATTTTTTTTAACAAATCAAATAAAGAGTACTCACTATCAATTATGCAAAATATCACCCCACGAATGCTCAATCAACTTATCACCAGAGGCAAAGAGGTGGAAAAACGAACATAATGTAACTCACCTACGATTTTGCACACATCTGTCCGAGCCGCCACATGGTCACCCGAACAGCCGAACAACACCGAATTAGACGTGTGCGCCGAACTTTCGGCGTGAACTCGGCGTGCGTCGGCGTGTGGCTTCTTAAACAATTATGAACAAAGTTAACCACTTTCTAATGATTGGATTACAACAAATGGACATCTAGCTATGTGCTGGTGCAGAAATTTTCTGGTTTTGATGGTTGTAGCCGTTCTGAGGAGCGATACGCCGATCGGCGTGCAGTTTTCACGCCGCCGCCGCCGCCGCCGATCGCTACGCCGACACGCCGTTGCTTCCTGGGTCGGCTTCAAACATCATAACCATAAACTTATTCCACCAGTGCATGGGCATAACACTCCTTTATCAATCCCTGTATAGCATATTTGTTTCATGATGACTTGGGGAGCCGCACGCCAATTCACGCCGATTTCTCATCGGCGCGGCGCGGCGCGGCGGCGCACACCTCTACACCGAATGGATTGGTTTTAGAAGCTACGACACGAACGCTCGACACGCACTGTAGAAGTCAGATTTTACCAAGGAATTGGCATCCCTATCCCGCCAATGCAATGTTTTCGTAGCCAGCATAACAGCGGCTCAAGCGTAGGGCTCAAGCTGACAACCTATCTTTCAACACAGCAGCATAATTTTAATGCTGGGTAAGAAAACAAGAAGACCATAACAGTCCCCTGGATTTTACACAGATAATAATCTATATATAATCTATATATAATCTATCTATCTATATATATAAAAATGGATTTCCGTCTGTCTGTCTGTCTGACCGCTATGCATTCAGAAACTACTGAACCTATCGGTGTGAAATTTTGTATGTGGGTGCTTTTGGGGCCGGGGAAGGTTCTTAGCATAGTGTGAGAACTCTCCCCCCACTGGAAAGGGGGGCTCCCATACAAATGAAACAAAAATGTGCTGAGAAAAAAGCTCAACAGTCAAAAGCAACATAACCAATCTAGAGTGCGGTGCTCCAGTCACCTCAACAATTGTCAAATTTGGATTGTTTGATACAGTTTGTTTTGATACAAGTTTTGCGCTAATACAGAAGGGGACGGCTCTAAGCCCTAAATTGCAAATCAGGCCAACGACTGCTGCCGGGACAGGCACAAAAGGACTATTCCTAATCGAGGATACCAAGGCGTTTTTCAACGGGTGAACTGCCCCCACTCGCATAACAGTCCCATTTGCAAAAAGTAGGAATTGAGAAAACGGCATTTGAAGTTTGAAAACTTGTTTCCATATAAAACTTTGAAAAATCGCCAAAATTTTAAAAATATTTCGATCATCTCGAAACTTTTACAGATTGCTTTGCACATGAATATATAACTGTAAAAAATATTACAATCACTACAAAGTTATTCAGTTTTGTGTTACGTAACACAAAAATCCATGATGGGACTGTTATGCGGGTACTTTTGATATGGGACGCTCATAACTTGGTATTTTTTTCACACATTGACATCAAAATTCGTAATTTTTATTATTGTTTTTGGAAGTACATCAAAAATGATGACTATTCATAACGTTAACTCAAAAGTGATGAAAAGTCAAATGGGACTGTTATGCGAGTGGGGGCAGTGAACTATGAAGAAATTAATTAAATACCATATAGAACCCTCACTTTTGGCCAAATCCCCAGGCCAAATACACAGGCTGCTGGTTCAAGCCGACGTCAGCCTCCGGAGTGTTCACTCACGGTCTCTTTTGAAAACCGGGATTCAACGCGAATGAAGTGGGAGCTTTCGGAGGTGAGAACCCAACGTTTTACAAGGTATTTACGGTCAAGCTGAGCAATTTATTGATACCTTTGGGTGGATTCCAGGATCTAATCGTGGAGGCGTGGACGATAGACAACGATGTTGCAAACACGGCAATGGCTGGTCAGGTGAGTCCCGATAGCCACTGAGGAAAGGTCGAGGGTTTCTGACCCACGGGGTGCAATGATAGTTTCGTCCCAAAGGAGCAGGCCCGGAATGACCAGGCGCTTGGATGGTTATCAACGGCGAGGAGTCAACGACGGGACGACAACGGTGGTGGTTGGTAAGGTTGCGTCGATAGCCACCGAGGAAGGGCCGTGGTTTCTGGCTCCTGTGGTGTGCCGACATCGTCCTTATTAAACAAGCCCGGGAGGACCGGGAGCTGGACAACTGGCTTGAGTGAGAGGGCTGCAACCAACCGGCAGATTTCTGACCCCCGGGGCTTACTACGACCGGAAAAAATCAGCTCTGGAAACCGGACGCTTGATCGCTCGCACCGGTTTGCTTCTACAGAGCAACAACGATCGTGTGCGATCGTACCTCTTTTTCCGTCCACACTCAGTAAGAGTTCAGTGGAGGTTGCCACCCACCATACTCGGGCACCCATTTTTGGCATTCATACGCGATGCGCTTTTGGTCACCCTAGGCGTAGCGCTCTAAATTGACAATTGGGAAATTGCGCGAGCCACCAACCGGCAGGTTTCTGAGGAAACGATTTCATAGGAAAGAGCGAAACATTCATTGGGGAATCCATAACTTCTCAAAGGAAGACTTATGGAAGACTCTATGTTGTAACATCAGAATCTGAAAGTATGCATATCAGAATCTTTGAGGAAATCCTGATCAACACATCTAAAAATCACCGGGGAAATTGCCTTTAACTGCCATTTGGATGTAAACTGGGTTTGTCTTACACTAACATAACACTCCTGTTTTCATTTAAAAGTCCATCCAATTGTTCCTTCAATTATTCGTCTAGAAATTATTGCAGATTTTTTTTTTATCCAGCGATTCCTATAGAAATTCTTCCGAAAATTTGCTAAGAAAACTCTCCTGTGATTCCCTTAGGAAATCCTCATGGGGGTTCTTCAGAAATTAACCCGGGAATTCCATCAGTGATTTTTTCAAGAACAACTTTCGGAATTATTAAAAATAATACTCCAAGCACTCTTTGGGATTCCTCCAGAAAATCCTTCAGGAGTTGTTCCAGGATTCCTCTGTGAACTTCTTCAGGGATTCGTCTAAAAAATCCTACATGGATTCTTCCAGGAATTCCTCTATATAGTCCTCCAGAGATTCCTCTAGAAATTCCTCCAGGTATTCCAGCAATTCCTCTAGAGATTCCACCAGGAACTCTTCCAGGAATTCTTTCAAGGATTTGTCCCAGAATTCCTCCAGGGATTCTTCCTGAAAGTTCTCCAGTGATTCTTCAAGAAAATACTCCAGAAATTCCTCTATGGATTACTCAAGAAAAATCCTCCAGGAGTTCTTTAGAAAATAGCTCAAAGAGTTTCTCTAGAGATTTCTCCAGAAAATCTCTCAGGTATTTCTACTGAAATTCCTCCAGACATTCCTTCAGGAGTTCATCTAGGGATTTCTCTTGGATTTCCTCCACGAATTCTTTTGAGAATTCCTCCAGGAATTCTTTTAGAAATACTTCCAGGCATTCCTCCAGGGATTAATCCAGGCATTCCTTCAGGATTTAATTCTGGGACTCCACCAGGAATACCTTTAAGAATTCCACCAGGTATTACCCCAGGAAATCCTGCAAAATTTACCTCAAGAATTCTGAATTTCATCCAGGCATTTCCTCCAGGATTGCCACCAAGAGTACCTCCAGGAATTACCCCAAGAATTGATCCAGAAAATCCTCCAAGGATTCATTTTTGAATTTTTTTCAAGAATTTCTTCAGTAATTCCTCCATGAGTTTTTCAAGGGATTCCTCCGGGAATTCATCCAGAGTTTCCTTTAGGATTTTTTTCCAGAAATTTCTCCTCCAGGTATTTCTCCAAGGATCCCTCCACAAATATCAACAGCATTTCCTCCAGCATTTCTTCTAGGAATTCCTTCAGGAATTAGTCCAGGAATTCATCAGAAATTCCAGACCAGATAATCCTCCAGGAATTCCTATGATGATTCCTCCAATAATTCATCCAAATTTCCTCCAAGAATTTTTACTAGAATTCCTCCAAAAATTCCTATGGAAATTTCTAATGAAATTTCTGCAGGGATTCCTCCAGTAGAATTACCTCAGGAAATCTTGCAAAAATTGATCCAGTTAATCGTTCAGGAATTACAACGGCAATTTATTTAGGAATTTCTCCAGGAAATCATACTCCCGGAGTTTATATACTCATTGTTCCAAGAATTCAGGGATTCCTCCAAGGATTTCTCCAGGAATTGTACACTATTATGAAAGGGTGAAATTCTCTTTGCAAAAATGAAACCATAGATAAAATTTGTTCGGAAATTTCAAACACAAACTGTTTATTTCTCAGGTAAAAAGCATGTTCTGTTAGAAGTTCTGTTCTATTATATTCTATACCTACACGATGTTTTATTAAATACACAACTGACTTTGCATACCCTTTGTAGTCGATGAAATATTAGAACGGTCGGCATGATTTTACACGGTTCAATTCGACTTCAGGATGGTTGTGCTTAGATGTAGAAAAAGTTGGGAAAAATCAACTACATAATTTATTAAAAAAAACTGTGAAATTACTAAAATATGCATAAGATGCGAAGAATTTCAATAACAACACAATAAAATTAATATTAAATGCGGTAGATAATTGTAAAAAAAAAAACTACACCAGCACATTTAAAATGGGCAATACAAGGTTTGCCGGGTCAGCTAGTTTCTAATAAAGTAATTAAGTTTTATGGGAAGATTTACTGAAGAAATTGTGAGTAGCAAATCTGACAGAATTCTGAGGGAAGCACTGCTGAAAGCTTGGTAGGAATCTCTGAAATAATCACAGAAGAAACCCCGGGGAGAATCGCTGAATACATCCCGAGCGAGGATCCCGGCTCGTAGAAAGAATTCCATTAGGATTCTCTGAACATGTTTCAACAGAACACTTTGAAAGTATACTAAAATTAATCTGTGAAGTAATTCTGAAGTTATTCCTGAAGGAATCCCGTAACGAATACCTAGTGGAATCCTCAGAGAGATCATGACAGGAATGCTGGCCAGAATCTGAGCAGGTATTCCTGCAAGAACCATAGAAGATGTCTCTGTGATCTAGCATTGCCTAAAAAAATCTCGGAAGAAATCTATATTTTTTCATATATTTTTTGGGAGGAATTCTTTAAGGAATCACAGCAAGAATCCTGGAAGGAATCTTTGAAGAAATTCCAGCACAAATCCCTGAATTCCTTCAGAAAAGAATAACTAAAAGAATCCTTTCAGAATTTTCCAAAGCAACCCCTGCAAAAATCCCTGAAGAGAACTCCGGAGCAATCCATACAGCAATCTCAGAAGCTTAAGACAACCCGGGAATAAACGTGGGAAGATTCTCGAAAGGAATGCCTGCAGACATCCTGGAAAGAATTACTGAAGGTATCTCGAAAAACCTCAGCTCATCTAGTCTCATATTAATTCTTCACCCTTCTTACTCTCTAGCCTCTACCTTACTGTCTTCTTTGCCCTCTATTCCAACCTTCTATCATAACTTTCAACCCTACCATCTGCCCTATCCTCTACCATAACCATTGCCGTACCCTACGGTACGTAATCGTACTGTCGACCCTACTCTCTACCATAACCTTTTTCCTATCCTCAATCCTACTGTCTATCCTACCCTTTTCCCTACCGTCTACCCTATCCCCTACCCTTACCTTCTACTTCACTCCTTCTACTCTATCCTTCACCCAAACCCTCTACCTGACCGTCTGCTCCACCGTTTACCCAACCCGCTACCCTACCATCTACCATATGACCCTCTACCGTTATTCTCATAAAGCCCGATCGATAGATACTCATATTACATGGTCCCATAGCTCAAACTACCATACTGTGGCCGCAATCTTGGATTTCAAAATGGCGTCAAATATCGATTTTTGGCTTCTTCATATCAAGCCCGATCGATAGATACCCATATTGCATAGTTTCATAGTTCAAACTACCATTCCGTGGCCACCATCTGGATTATGGTCCGCAATCTTGAATATGGTCCACCATCTTGGATTTCAAAAAGGCGTTAAATATCGATTTTTGGCTTCTACTCATCAAGTCCGATCGATAGATACCCATATTGTATGGTATCATTGCTCAAACTACCATTCCATGGCCGCCATCTTGGACATGGTCCGCCATCTTGGATTTCAAAATGGCGTCAGATATTCATTTTTGAGCTCTACATATGAAGCCCGATCGATAGATACCCATATTGCATAATATTCGAAGCAGCATTGCCGTTAAAGAGCATACATTCTGGAGTTTTGACCGCCATCTTGGAACCTGAGCCGCCATCTTGAATTCCAATACCACTACTACCACCTCCATATACAACTCTGCCGAAGAAATGAACTATAAATGATTAACCATTGTCAAGATTCCAGGGAAATATTTTTTTTTTCGCATTGGAAATGAAGCTCATAGATCGTGACAATATGTAATCTTTGCAGCATCGTTTACGCCACCTAGTGAACCAGTCACAAACTATATTTTCTTCGATGAGCACGGTATGGATGTGGAGAACATCTTCTCTGAAGAAAGTATTCTAAAATTTTGCGTAATTCTGGAGATATTTACATCAAAAGGACTGTCCTATTTATAGGACGCTGGGCGGATATGGGTTAAGAAGCGATTGGTGTTATAAGACACGAACGGAGGTTAAACGGACAAGATGAATGGATCTTTCATGGTGAGGCTACCAGCACTTAGTGATGAGCTCCCCAAGGATACTTTATCGCGACGTTTGTTGGTCGCGGACATTCGTGCCTCTGGAGCCGACCCACTAATGGGTACATGGTACAGATTTCTATTTGGACTTGGTATAAGGTCACAGACTGGATAACCGTTTGCCACACTTGATTATGCCGCGGCACGTTTTGCGTTTGCTGTTGTTTTTGTCGTTACCTTCCTTCTGCTACTGCCGCTACCACAACCGGGGGACATAGCCAACTCGTCGACTACGTTAGTGGTAGATGCAACGAAATTAACAATGAATAACCGAATCTTTATCATCCATATTCATCGTCGGCGCCGATTCTCCCGAATTCAACGTCCTTTGACATTTCGACTATTTTTCAAACTTGGCAGATGGAATTTATTACGACCACCGGACCCGACAGATCGTATCTGCCGCTACGGTTGCTCCCTCCTACTGGCTACTGCCCATGTTCGCATGGTCGACATAACCACCATTGGCAAAGTCAGCATACGCAAGCTAATATCTGACGCATCTGCGTACCTATATGTGACTAAGGACTGATTTATAAAACGGACAACTTGCTTGTGCGATATCTTTTTTATTTTTCAATAAAATCATTACCAGTTTTTTGCATGACTTTCTATAGTTATTCTCAAATGTAGGAAAAATATAACATTAAGCAAAATGTTCTTTATTGTGTAACTAAAGCAGTTTTCGTAAAACATCAATAAAAACCCATTTCTCAAAATTCGACATAACTTTCCACATACTGAACATGCACATTTTTAAATGTATTGGATTCTTATACTATTCTACTAAAGGTAAAGCTCAATAGTTGGTCAATAATAATGTACCAAGCAGTCTCCAGCTTGATATAGTGAGATGCCTTTTTTCAAGGAAATTATCAAAAAATGTTCATTTAAGTTCTGTGTTGCAATAGCATCACGGATTCGGCTAAAAATTTGTCCAGAGTAGTAGAATGTTGCTCTCTGAATGATACAGAAGAAAAATTTACTTTTAATAGCATTCTTCATCAAAAATTTAATCCATAAAGATGGTCATATTGAAAAATTTCATACTTTTTGCTCCATTGATGCAGATTTTCGACTCTAGCGAA
Source organism: Aedes albopictus (assembly GCF_035046485.1). Classification (NCBI taxonomy): domain Eukaryota; kingdom Metazoa; phylum Arthropoda; class Insecta; order Diptera; family Culicidae; genus Aedes; species Aedes albopictus. Next base: position 16,532,930 of record NC_085136.1, read on the forward strand.
TCATGTTATTATTTATTTTCACCAAAGTTGGTCCTATGTTATTGTACTCCTTATTTAATAATAATCGGATGCAAAGTTTTTATTTCCAACATCATTGTTATGCAAAATTTGCATTTGGTTGCATTGTTATTTGGAAGAACCTTCAAAGAACGAAACTGTTTTGATTACTGTGCCTGTAATGGCACACAGTAACCAAACCAGCAATGCTATTAAGAAGCAGTTTTCTGCATTTAAAACCACATTATTCCCACTTTCGATTGGATGCATAAAAAAATTATTATTTAATATTTTCATGCCCTTTTTGCTTTTTAATTGAATTTTATTCAAAAAATCTAATCTCACTTGAGACCTTAATATCTCAACACTTAATTATCCAATTGAGTTTAAATTTAGCCAGAATGTTTATTACTCATGTTGCTGCAGCATGGTACATACTTTTTCTGGTATTAAAATAGTAGTTTACGCAACAAGGTGCAAAATGAAGATTTTTACAGCACGAGTCGTACATTTATCCAACGAGGCTTGCCGAGTTGGATAATTACGACGATTGCTGTAAAAATCGAGTTCTGCACCGAGTTGCGTACAACGTTTTTTGCAGCTTCATAAATTACCACTTGAGGATAGTTTTTAACAAAACTGTTTCATCACACTGCACACTGATGTTCATAGCCATGATTAAGGAAATCTGATCATAGCAGGTTATACAGTACAGTTGTCACAATTTTTCAAACCTGCGTCCAGAAAGTATCAATAAGTTGATCAAAACTGAAAACAGTGCTGTAATGGTTCATTACGCAACGCAAATCAGTGCTGTAATGAACCATTACAGCACTGTTAATTTGGTGTGGGAAAGTAGGCCTTTTCCTGGAAGATTTGCGTGAGGTAAAATGGCCTATTACGATGAGAAGTTGCAAAAAAGATATATCATATGTGAACAGTAATTTTACATATATTTTCAGCAATCAAAAATTTCGCCTTACTTAATACCTGGCCGATTTTCTATAAAATAAAACTATTTTTATTCGATTCAAAAATGATTATTATGATGAAAGATGATGTACTGACCAACGAAGCAAGGGTGGTTAAATTTGAACTACGCGTCTTCTTTTTATTGCCTTGTAAAGTTGTCTGTTTTATAAATTGAACAGTCCAACAATACAACACAAGATCTAACCTTTAGTTAGATGTCAACGTGGAAAAAATATTGAAATTTTAATTATCCATTGCTAAAATTTCAAAAGTGTGTTAAAAACTACAGTGGCGCTTACGTCAACTGTGTGAATATGGGCAGTAGATGAGCATTACTTCGCTGGACCCAACGAATCGAATCCGTCGCTTCAGCATCCAGCTCCCTTCGAAAGGCGAGCTTCTGGTTAACGCCGAACCCGACAGATCGTATCTGTCGCTACGGCGGCCCCCTTTTGAGACGAGCTTTTCCTTTTTGCTTGCACCGGCCAGATTTTCATCCGCCGGTGGAGCATCTTATTCCTCTTTTTCTCTGACCCGAGCAGATATTATCCGTCGGGATAAGTCTATACATTTACCATTTATCATCGGAATTCAGAGTTAAATGACACTTAGCTTCAATTTTCTGCGCTTGGTTCTTACAAAATCCAAATCAAGTCGTAGCAGTCAGGCTCAGACTGGGTACCAGCTCTAGTACTACAGTGTATCAAACAATTGTCCGTACAGCAAATTTTTTGTTAAAATAATTTTTCATTCAAGTGGTAATAACTTTTTTATGCGTCAATCAGAAACGCTGAAATTTTGACCAATCATGAATCATATATTAAAGCTCCATTAGTAAAATTTTGAGCGAGATCGAATAAGTTTTCTGAAAGTTATAGAACTTTTAGTAAAACTTATAAGATTTTTGAACACATTTTCAATACATTATAACTCAATATGTACTCGATGATTTTTTTTTTCATTTTTTTTGTGTTACATTTTATACCTAATGCTTTCATACGCAGCCATGTTTGGGGTTTTATATTCACTACAAAATATATGAAAAATGTGCGTATGTAGTTGACGATGTTTTAAAATTTACCATATTTTGCACATATAATCTGCCAAACGTTTTCCACAAATAAATGCGCATTAACTGAACGAAAAATCCATAGGACCTACTCTTCATTTGTAGTTTAGTAGGTCCTGTATAAAAATATATCATTAAGAGGGTTTAAAAAAGTTGAGAACACTTGGCACTTTTATTGATCAAAATATGATAAATTTCCAAGTGACACTCTGAACGAATACAGATTTTTCATATTTTTTGTAGTGAATATAAAATCTTAAACGAAATATATGAAAGCCTATACCTAAGGCCTATACCTAAGCTGTAACATGAAAAATATTGAAAAAGTTTCATCAAGTACATATCGAGATATAATGTTTTAAAAATGTATTCAAAAATTTTATAAGTTTTGCTAAAAGTTCCACAACTTTCAGAAAACTTATTCGATCTCGCTCAAAATTTTACCAATGAAGCTTTAATATATGGGTTATAATTGGTCAGAAAATCAGCGTTTATGATTGACGTATAAAAAAGTTGTAATCATTTAAATGAAAAATTATTTTGACCAATTGCCTTATTTTTTATTAACATTGTTTTAGTAAACTATGACAACGAATCTAGCTCAACAATGAATCCAATGCCAAATTCCAAATTCGTGTGTTGCCACAGTCCACACAGTTTGAAATAAAATTCGATCATCTTTACAAGTATGCTGCATGGGATTTCACATTAGATTTTTGATCTTAGTTTCTTAATTTCCGCGTTTTTGTTCTCTGTGGGGGTCAGTAAAAACATTTATTTTACTGAAACAATTTTTGACCCCGGAAGAGAACGACCCAAGATCCCAGCGGCTGGTCACAGACACGGCCGCTTCCGATGCGGGTAGTCATGACCATATTTTGTCTCCAGGATCCCATAGCGTTAAGTAGGGGGAAGTTTTCGGTAGGGTAGTCCTAAATTACCAGGAGTAACTCGACGGATATTAATGGACGATTTATTGTGCGGAAGGAGGAAAACTTATTTATTCGGAGAAGCGGCCGCCTGAGCCGTGGTCGTATAGCGTGGTCAGGTCAGAGAGTGAGTGTCGCTAGTGGTTGCAGTAGCAGAATCGAGGAGTGATCGATAAGCGCAGTGACCGTAGCGTAATCGTACATCGACAAGTTTTGCTGAGGTACGGCCAAAAATCGACACGACAACAGCTATCGATGCAACGAGGAGCGATCGGAATGGTGAGCGGCCGTAGATGATGGAAAAGCGGCGGAAAGGCCGGAACTGCGGATAACCCGGGAGCTTTATAATGTTCGTACATTTGGCCGATTAGCGACCAGAGATCCGTTGGAATGGCATGCCGACTGTATATATTCAGGGACCATTTTATTTTCCTAAAATAAAATAAATGTTTAATTGGCTTTTTAAGCGATGTTGAGATAATTCCATATTCTGAATCTGCACGCCAAACTGAGCCGAAATCCAAATTTTCATGAATTTTGGAGCCCGGGAACCTATTTAAAAATAAATTTGGAATTTGTATGGGAGCGATTTATCGAATCACCCCTCGTCGGATTTTGTACTGGGCGGAGCTGTCAAGCAATTGCCCAGCTGTCAAAAGGTGATTTGAATAAATCTTTTTGAAATTGATTTTAGGTATCAAAACAAAGTTCTAAAAATCTGAAAAAAATCATAGAGGCTTAGAAAAAGGTGCTCTTTCGTTTAAAAATATAAAATCATTGATTTTTTCTAAATTTAAAAACCCAATTGTTGGAAGAAAATGATCACTCAATACGTTACTCACTAGAGTCTGAATTTTTCGTGTCCATATTTGTATAAACAAGAGATAGTTACCCATAGCAACATTAGCGGAGTGCAAAGTAACATTATACTAAGGTATTATAGTTTTTTGATCTAGTACTTCATGAACCTCAAAATTTCTCACCAATGTATGAGAGTTGAACGACTTAATTTGGACTTTGGTTCTTATTCGTCGTCGCCAATGTGGTGTTTCTCTCTTGACAGTTCTACTAATGGTCCACTGCACGAATTTATACTGGCCTGCTTACTCTCACGCGAATTTTGACGTTTGAGAGGTGTCGGCACCGCTCAAACGTCAATTTTTCTGAAAGAGTAAGCAGGCCAGCATAAATTCGTGCAGTGGACCATAATGATCTTTCCAAGCACACCGCCTACTCAGCGGTCTGTCAAACTATACCATACTTACTTTTGAGTAAAATAAACTCAAAAAATAGGTAGTTTTAGTTCTCCGTGAGGGGTGTGACGGTGACGGCTCGTACAGAGCAGTCTCCAGAGATGTTGGAGAGGATCATCGAGGGGCTCTTTCCGCGTAATGATCCTAATCCTTGGCCTTTTTTTTGTAGGACAGTCAGAGATTGCGTACCTGGCTTTAAAAGTAGCTATTGCAGAGGCTTCGGGGATGTTCAGATCTGCTAGGCAGAAGTGCATTGACGACGAAGTTTTCACAGAGGTTTAGAAGCGGCAGAGTCTGGTACTATTGCCAAAGGCGGGGAATCCACCCGAAGTAGTTCCGTAAGCGTAAGCTAGAAAGTACGTCTAGGCCACATAAGGGTTAATGCGAGGTATGCACTTCAAACGGAATCGATCAAGTAATTTTCGTTCAGTGCATTATTTTTCCATGACCGAAATGGTCAAGAAATTTAACACAGCATTTCAGCTCCGTACTAGGTTCCGGAATAAACAACGCTTGCTCATTTCTTGAGCCATTCCTAGCCTGAATTTTCCACGCATCGAGATAGTCTAAGAAATTTCTTGCGATCTGCGTACTACCCACAAGACTGCGAAGCCATACCGTAACAGTACTCGGTTGGAATGTCAGCTATCGCCCAGATCGTGTCAGAGCTACAGAGGAAGTGGCGCGTGGACTTGAGAAGTACTTAGTTCAGGAGCTAAATCAAGAGGTGGTTCCCAGGATTCGTAGTCGGCGCTCGGTTGTATGTTGAGTAGATTCAACCCCCCCCTCCCCCATTGCTTCGAGAAGAATAAAATATCTTAGAATAATTCGTTATTTAAGATATCGACATATCCTTCCTTTGCACTTTCATCAGAATGTTGGAGTATTTAAAAACAGGTTTTATCGATCGGCACCACTCGCCAAGGTTAATCCAGGTCATGTCGCTTTCCATGTTTTCCCACTAACAACTGTGAAGATACAGAGATACGCTCGATCTTGAATATTTACACTAACATTCCTTCCTTGCTTCGATTGCCGTAAGGACGTGGCCAGCACTGTTTGTTTTGACTTTTTGTTGCTAGCTTGGGACTCCCAAAGATAAACATTGAGGATGAAAAGCTAACCCCAGTCTCTATTTATTGGTTCAATGTGCAATTGGGATTGTTCTATTCCTGAAGGAGCAACTACGAATTGTACGGTCATCTTGCAGCTTGTTTGTGCAGCTACTCAATTAAAGGGCTCCTATTTCTGCATTTTTTTCGAACAAGGAATTTCTTTCAAAATAAACACCCACCTACTCGACCAGTTATGTTTTAGTTAACAGCTCATTGATTTCTTTTATTCCACATTGTTTTGAATGATCCTCCTTTCCTGCAACGCTGTCGGGGGGCGGTGACGGCGCCAAATAATTGTTCCAAATATTTGTTTTACCTACTTCTTCCTATTTCTTCTTTCGCGACCCCATTGATGATGGCCCGAACCGAATGCAATGATTCCAACAACGTCACTGCCATTTTATGTTTCGTTTCAACGTGCACCGCATCGCCTTCAACAAGGAAAACGAGCAAAAATTTCATTCGTCAAAATAAAGTTCCATCCAAGTGGGCTCTGCGGCCCCGATCGCGATCGTGCCATTTCGCCTACTCCAATTTCGAATTAAGTTAAAGTTTGGTTTTCTTAGTAAAATTTCGCCTCCTAGAGTGTGTTTTAATTGTTTCTTCAACTCCTTCATTTTTACTATGTTTCTTCCTCTTCGTTCCGTTCTCCCTTCTTTTGCTCCTAAATTTATTATACTTCCTTACGTCATTACATTTAATATATAGGTATTCTTGTGTATAAGTAAAAATGGTTTCCTCTTAAACTAATTCTCTCTGCATCTTGTGTTTTATCTTTTCACTAAATGTACAATCAATTTCTCCTCTCGAAATTAGTAGTTTTTCTCGCTTCGCAGAGGGGTTCACAATTCACCCTCGCCGAGGTTCGACCCAACCGGTCCAATCGGGAGAATTGGACTCTGTCTGCTCAGTACACACTTCAGTATTTTAAAGGTTATGTTACAGGTTGCGCTCTCGCAAGTTTTTTTTCCGGTGATTTTCTCCCCCGAAAAAACAGAAAACACAAAAAGCTTTTGTTTGAGTTGATTTCGTCCAGTGTGGGTGTATCGACTCTTCCGCGTCCGCAACGATTTGACATATAACGGTCAAAAATGGCGGCTATCGGCGAACGATAAAAATATAGCATTGGGAAGAGTCATCTTTCTAGGTTTGCATACTTTCTGGCGCGATAAAAATGATGGACCGCGCGCGGTCGGCCCGTGTCCTAAATCGGTTGTTCAAAAACCCGAACGCCACGCAACACCGAATCGATTCGAGCCGAGGGTGGCGCCATCTCTTTTTGTTTTACTATAGCCTTCTATACAACTACATAAAGAAATACAACAAACAGTGTTTCGTTTTACTTCATTTTCCCACATTGTTTTCCGATTAGTTTTGACCCAACGTTTACAAAGAATAATTTTAGTGTGTGTTTGTGTTTGATTTACCTAACCCTACTAAAACGGGGAAAAAAGAAAAGAAACTCACATGGACACACGCGTGGTTGCTTTGATTGCGAAGAGGTTTGCGAGCCCTGTTCCAGCGCTGAAAAGCGACGCCATGCGAACGACAATGGCACCGAAAAGGGTTCCCAAACCGTCGGAATCAAAGCCCACCCACCGTTCGTTTGAAACTTTGAGCTAAGACACGTTTCTTTCTTTTTTCCTTCAAAAATCTTTCGCTGATGGCAACCGGATCCCGAGGGGTCCGTCAAACAATAAATCTTAAGTTTTCGTTTATTTTTTTCTGACTTCTGTTTAGTATATTTTCTTTCTCTGGTTTTTTTTGGATGGATTTCAATAGATTGTGTATGTGTGTGGTACACTCACATACAAAAAAGAACCGCGTCGGGCATCTTTGCGCTCTCTCTAAGAGTTGTTTCCCTCCTCTGTAGAGGGAAAGGAGCTCACGATTGCGATCAAAGTAGACGCTGACAGTATTATCCTATTGGATGGTGGTTGTGGTGTGGTGTAGGTTAGCGTGTATGCGTGGTTTGGTGGTTAGCCTACCTTCGGGGGTGGTTTCCTCGGTTGGTAACATCGCCACATCCAAAACATCGCCGATGGTAGTTGAAGTCCTAGTCGTTTGTAGTAATGGTACTTGGTAGTCGTGACGTGAGTTTCCGACTATTGTCTTCTTACTTCTGGTTCCTGCTCTCCACCTCAATCGTTCTTCTGCTGGCAGTAGAGCTCTTTGAGGGATTTGAGCTCCTCAATGAGGGCTTTATTTTGGTTCTCCAACACGGCCACTCGGTTCTCCAGGCACTTGATGTATTCCTTCTTCTTGCGCCGGCATTCCCGGGCCGCTTCCCGGTTCTTCTGAAGGCGCATCTCCCGCTTGCGGGACTGGTCCTCTAGCTGCACGTTGCCGCCAATGACTGCATTGGGAAAAAGATCTATTGTTTTTCGGGGTTGTTGCGATGTTTTTCGATGTTTTGCAGTAGAATAATGTGCATGTGCGTGCATTACAAGCAAGTACCACGTCATTTGTTTTGTTGATTACATCATCGCCATAATACAGTAGAAAGAATCCAGGAAACACGTGCACAGATAACGGAATCGAACCGAAAATGGAACGAAATTGACAAACGAAAAAAAGAGAAGGAAAAAAAACAGTCAATGCCTACTCATCGCTTACAAAAAAGAAAAAAAAAACGAACAAAATTATAACGAAATCAAAAGAAATCAAAGCCTACTAAGTAGAAGTTATCCATCGCTAAAATGCAACAAGCAACTAGATGCTCTAAGCCTAGGTTTAGACTGACTATAGGGTATCAAAGCAAGCCATGTGGGGGGGAAGTGTTGCTGGTTTTACAATTCAAAGTTTCAACAGTATATTGTAGTAGTTGGATAAGCATTATGTTGGATTGGAATCCGACGTACAGAGACAGAGACAAAGGTGGGACGTTGGGATATTAGGGACCAGAGGAAAAACCGGAACCGCGGAAAACGGAAAACACGGGGAAATACTTACGAGGTACGTAAATTTGACCATCCTGGGCCTGGGTATATTGCACTACGCCACCGCCGGTCGCTGCTAACGCATGCAGTCCTGAGCCATCGCCATGGGCATTTGCTGTTTGTGAGAGTGTGGGAGGTAGGTAGTAGTAGTGGGATGATCTTTTTTTTTTTGCGTTTCGTTTCAAAAACAAATTTGCGAAGATTTTTCGATTAATTCGGAAAACCGGGTTTTCGTTCTTTGTACAGGTGGTGTAGAGAGAGAGCAACGCCAAATTAGAAGGTTTGTTTCTTTAGTTCTGATGATGTGGGGTTGACGACTTTGGCGCGGTAGTAGCATACACGTGTGATGGCGTGGCGAGCGTTAGAAAATGGAGGTTAGGGCAAAATTTGGCGCGAAATACAGAGAGAGAATGATCCGAATGCTTGCGTTTGTAGAGGGATGGTTTATGGAATGCTTGATGTATGATGGACACAAGGTTGTGAATGGTCAAATTTTCGATTTTTTTTTTCATTCAAGATGTAATGATTTTTTAGTGAAGGAACAAAAACAAAAAAACTTGGGAAGAACTGAAAATTTCTTGGTCAAAAACCGTCGTTCTATATTTTTAAAAAGAACAAATTGACGTTTTAGTATTTGTGCCTAGGGGCAGGACAGATCTAACGAGAGAAAATTTGTGCTCGAAACGTTGTTCAGAATTTCTCACAATTCCTCAGATTTTCTCCCATTTATACCAAAGTGTGATCTGGCACCAATGTCAAATTGCGGTGTTGCGTGTGCTGTATGAAAGTTGCAGTTTTGGGGACTCAGAATTTCTCAGAGTTGCTCTCGTTTGCACAGTGTCTTGCCCCTTAAACAAGCAACAAGCAAGGTCGGAATGTTTTCATGTTTTCCTCTAAAATCTAATTGTCCATAATTCCAATTTTGAACAAATAAAGCGTGGGCAGGACAATCTCGAGTTTCTGTACTTTGATAACAGATTGTAAGATCCAGGAATGTACCACTTGCCTATTTGTAAAACTTGCTTAATGTTAATGCTAGTGCTAAACCACCGAACTGAAGACCTGACGCTACGATAAATATCCTGTATGGATAACAGAGGTGCATCCATACTTGCTGATATCAAGTTTCTCACACGAGGACTTTATTTGGAATATCTATAACACAGAAAAACAGACGTACGTAACACTTAGAGCACATTTCATTTAAAAAATATCGTTACGAAAACGTAATCGCCCAATGCTAAATGTACTGTGTTTGGACGGGTCACCACTAGATAGCGGTAGTGAGCAAACGTCAAAAAGGAGCAAAAACGATGCCAGCGCCGCAAGTGGTCAATCGACCACCAACCGAACATTTGAATCAACCGTTTAAAAGGTGATCGATGAGAAGCGAGCAGAGTGTGACGTCTGTTTCTCTGTGCCTATAATATGGTCTGTGAGAATTTCAAAAAAGTTTTTTTTTTAAATTTCTTAGCAATTTGGGCAATTTCTCCATTTAAATCATCTGGTATCCCTGTGAGTGTAGAATTACCTTAAGTATTTACCCACATAAAATTAAAAAAAAATCTGGCATCCTTGGCCATGAGGTCTTTGCCACTTTTTAAGTAAGTACCCAACTAAACCGTCCCCGCATTTGTAAGAACGTGGCCAGGACAGCTCTCGAATGTTGTCGACAAGCACTAAATCTTTGTGCACAGACAAACAGACGTAACACTTGGAACATTTTCACGGGTGGGCTGTCGGCCAACTATCGAATTTTCAAATTTACCGTTAAATTGGTGAGCGATAAGAATAGCTTGAGTGTTACGTCTGTTTGTCTGTGTGTGACTGAAAGGCAACCGTTATACCACCGTCTTGAAACGCGTCGGTGCGCTGCGCTTATACTATTGTGTAGAACTGAACCAGCTACGAGTTTGGGCATCTTGTCTCATGTAGACCCCCTTAACTTCACCATTTCCCTGGAAGCAGAATTGTAGCGCCAACATCAGCATACTTGCGGAAAAATAAAGAAATTAAATAGGGGTCAAAGTTAACGAGCCTGGAAGAACAAAGAGAAGATACGTCAAAATTGGAACAGCCGATTTGCTGTCATTCCAAGCGAGCAGGAGACCTGTCAAAACGACAAGGATTTGCCACTTTTGTATCACACTTTAGTTCAAGTATGTTTTCGTTTGTTGTGCTGCTGTTGTTATTAATAACAAATTGACATTTCACTTGAGTTGATAGGCCTTTTCAGTTGGCAGGTCTGTGTTTACAACTGCCGAACAAAGGCGCCAATGACGTTTCGTGGCCATGTTTGGACTCTCTAAAATAAAAACTCTCATTTTTAGTAAACATCCATGCCGCACAGGGAATGTGTTGGAAACACACATTTTTTAAAATTGCTCGTACGCTCACATTTTTGCAAAATATCAATATTTTTCGTATTATACGATTCAAAATAAAATCTACTTTCGCAACTACTTTTACCCGCAGTCAGAGATACGCGCGCGACAGTCGCCTAAGAAAAGAGACCTGTTTTCAAATTTTCCATCATAGCGCTCTTTGATAATTCTTGAAAAAAGGTTGTCACATGGCCTGGTGATATGATGACTGCTGCGACTGCACGTGGCATTTGCGCTGTGATTAAATTTTGTTCAACATTGAAGGCCTTGAAAAGTAGTCGCCATAACTGTGTTTTTCTGGCAACGCACAATATTTGAAGGTTTATAAACCCAGCGAGGTTGCCATATCGAAATTATTGCAAAATACATACACTGTGGTGCATAATTGATCGGACAAACGCCGATTTTCATACAAAATGGCCAAGTTTAAGATGCTGTAACTATGGTTTGCTTTGTTGGATTGAGCTCAATTTTTGACACGGAACTACAAATATGCTGAATTTTGTGTATACAAAGTATAAAATGTTTTCGTTCACAGTTCTGGGCGTGGCAAGGCGTTGAAAATATTGCAAAAGTGCTATCAGCGGTACCCCTTTGATTTACACGCGTGCCGCTGTCCGATCACTTTTGCAATTTTTTCAACGCCTTGCCAGCCACGCCCAGACCTGTGAACGAAAACATTTTATACTTTGTATACACAAAATTCAGCATATTTGTAGTTCCGTGTCAAAAATTGAGCTCAATCCATCAAAGCAAACCATAGTTACAGCATCTCAAACTTGGCCATTTTGTATGAAAATCGGCGTTTGTCCGATCAATTATGCACCACAGTGTACATGCTCATGTGATTGCATGAGCTGATTTAAGGTGAAACTCCTTGGAATGTGTGTATGTAACACATTCTATATGCGGCATGGATGTTTATTAAAAATGTGCAGGCCTAACACATTTTTGAGCGTAGCCGTTTTTGCGTGGAAGTTTCGTTGGCGTGACTGCATTCGAAATGTGTAATTCACGTATGTGAAAATGTGCGCCAAATCATAACTTGTTGGTGGGATTCTGGAGAAAATGCTTGAGAAAATGTGAATTATGAGATTCCATACTGGAAAAAAAACTTGTAATTAGAAGGCACGAAATGTTGCTAATTGACAAATTGAGAGATGAAATTTGTGAAAAAAAATCGCGTTCTGTTGGGATTCGAACCCACGACTCCGTATTCGCTAGACTGGCGCATGAACCAACTAAGCCACAAAACAGGTAATGGTTCGGCGGAATAGAAAGCCAAACTGACTCCGAAGCCGCACCGTGAACACTCCTATTTCACAAACTCATCTCTCTTTTCGGCTTAGATGCCAATCCACAACACACTCCTGTCCTCCGAGCTCTCGACGCATACTAATTAGACACCAGCAAACTGCCTGGTGGAGGCTAGGTATGCGGAGTACGAGAGCAAGTCTCGGCTTCATAAAAATAATTCGCTCTCACTTGTAGTTAGTGTGCACAAACAGGAGGTTACCGATGTTTTTTGGAAAAAAATCCTCTCAGGATTACTCCAAGAATCCCTCCAGAATATCTTTTTTTTTTTTATTAAATTCAATCAGCATTTCCTAAAACCACAATCTTGCCAGAAATTACAAATATAATCCCACCATAGTTCTCACTGCAACCCCATTAAGAGCGGAATATCTCTCGAAACGTTGTCATAACTTTCCTCTCAGAACGATCCAGAACTCCATTTGACGATTAAAAGAAGAAGTTATGTCGTAAACATTAGGTAGTTTGAAGGGAAATGCCAATTCCCTATCAGCTTAATCATTATTTTTTTTTGATAAATTTGCCGGTAAATCAAAGTTCAGTCCAAATCGTAGCCAAAAGTCAAAGACTATCTTAGCAACCGCGACGTGCATTGCCCTAAAGCGAAGGGATGTGTTTCCTGCGTTGGTTGATACTACCCAGGTAACCAATAAGCATTTGAATACGCTGTATTTCTGTTTCATATCTGCATTCGACCTGCTTACTGCCGTATCATAGCAGTTCGACAGCTAAACTGCCCTGCATTAGCAATTTGAATGCTATTGAAAATCTGACAGCAGATGCGTAGCATTTCAAATGCACGATAAGTTTTAGTTAACAGGCATCATGACCGCTATTTTATTGCTATAAAACTGCAAAAAGGGAGATGAGTGATGCTAAAACCTCAAAACAATTCCACTTCTAATTTACGTATCATGGCTGTAGAGGCCACTAACATTCGCATGTACTGTCATTCATAGATAACAACGAAGAAGATCAATGGGGAAAACATGCTATGGCAAATAAATTCCATTGCTGGTTTCCTATGGTCGATTTCATTATCAGCACCTGCCGAGCCCAAAAAATAACGAAGATAATGCCGGTGTTAGCCTTAAATAGATGAAAATTCCAACGCACATTATCTAATCATCTATAGCTTACCCTGTAGCGCGGTTCAGCAGCATCGTCAACCCAAGGATCGAGGGATCGAATCCCGATTTGGCGGAAATCAGCAAAAAAAAATCAACAACAACGGCAGTTTCAGCCATGCCCCGAGCCGCAGAAGTTCCACGGGAGAGTGAAAAAAATAGAAGAGAAGGGAAGTCGTAAAATGGGCAGGGGAAAATATTTGTTTTTATTTTTGACAATCTGGGGGATAGGAGGGATAAGCATTTAATCAGCCGTATATCAGGCCAAAATCTGCATTTAATTAGCACTTATGGCGCATATACAGCAGATTAGCATTAAACGACCTGCTGTAATGGCGCATATAAAGCCAAATTAATGCCATTTTAACTGCTTATTGGTTACCTGGGTAATGTTAATACGTATGTAGATTGTAAACTCACGCCAACATATAATAAGATCTGGCAGAGGAAATTTAAAAGACATGCTGAAAGGATGAGTTTTTGGACGGAATTCCTCAAAAATCTGTATTATTGCCTGAAATTCTGCATTCCTTTGAATATCGCTTTTTTCATTCATTTTTTTCTGGAATGTGGCTTCAAGTTCTACCAGACATTCTGTTTAAAATATTAATCTAGGAAGTTTGTGAAAGAAACTGTCTGAAATATCTCCAACAATTACTACTGAACTTCTGTCAAAACAAAATCTTAATTATCTGAATTGGTCTGCCAGGTAATATTTAGGAATATCTACCGCATTCGTAAGAAATTACTTTAGAAGAACTTCAGTTATGAGTTTTCTGAAAATATTAAGCAATCGTCTGAATTTGCTTTGCTTTAAGGGCCAAGTCCAAATTCATCAGAAATATTGTTAGCAAGATTTGCAGTTTTTCCGGATATTCCAGGAAACTTCTTCATGGGCTTGTGCAGAAATTTTGCTAGAAACACAGTGACAAATTCGATTAGGGAATTTCTTAACAATATCTCCTAAAAGCATTTGAAAAACCCGAAGAACTTAGAAATTTAAGTTAAGCTTAAAAGCCTGTTGAGAAATCTGATTCTTTACAAAATGTGCCAAGATCCTCCACAAATTACCTTGAATAGTTCTAATTATCAAGAAAACAAAAGAGAGAAAACTATACGAAGAACTCTACGAACAGTTTCTCAATGCTTCGGACAGATATCTCAAGAGGATCTGCCAAAGTTAGTTCCTGGAGTTTTGTAAGAAATTTCATCGTCAAATCCACCAGATTATTCAGACGTTCGACCGGCTTGTCTCCGTCATTATCATTTAAAGTAAGTAAATAATCGTATAACGAGAAATCTAAAATTCTACCTGAAGAAACAGCATACTCGCCAGTGAAATTCCTCACCATTTAAATTCCCTGATTGATAGAAATCTCTGAGAGGAGTATTTCATGATTTCTGTGTTTTTATTTTCAGGTAGAAGATACCCTACTTAGAATGCAACTGAAAAAAAATCATCAAATATGTAAATAAATTTTGTCAAACATTCTCAGACCAGCATTGGAAACATAACAAAGATCTTTCAGACATAGTCCCTCTAATCGTCAGTTGAAATCACCATACATGAAACTAAATTTTAGTAACTAGATGACACAACGTTTAACCCTCTACTTGCCATGTAGTCTATGTAGTGCTATGCTCAAGTTAATAATAGGGTGGGGCGGGTCAAGATGGGTCACCTAAGGATGGATCACCATAACTTTGTAAATACAAATCGTATTGGTTTACACTGAAGTTTTTTTTTACGACGGTAATGGTCCCGCGTAAAAAAAAACCGCGTAAAAAAAACCGCGTTATTTCAAGACCCGTCGTAAAAAAAACCGCGTTATTTCAAGACCCGTCGTAAAAAAAAACCGCGTTATTTCAAAAAACGTCGTAAAAAAAGTCAAGTCACGTTAGATGTGGTGCTGACTATTTTACGCGTATTTTTGAAAAAACGCGGATTTTTTTTACGACGGTTTTTGAAATAACGCGGTTTTTTTTTACGACGGGTCTTGAAATAACGCGGTTTTTTTTAGGACGGACCGCGTAAAAAAACCGCGTAAAAAAAACCGCGTAAAAAAAACCGCGTAAAAAAAACCGCGTAAAAAAAAACTTCAGTGTATATTCGTCCGCTACTCTTTAATACACTAGTTAGCTATGCTAAAAGTCAATAAAAATTTTATTAAATACAAAATATGATGTTAAACAAGCAGTTTTAAAAAGTGATCGATTTTGCGCCGTGAAAAAAGTGCGGGGCAAGATGGGTCACCTTTTAAGTAATTCACATTTTCTCAACGAAAAACGTCAAAATATAAGATTTGTTCCGCATTCACATATGCTCCATATCCATACTGAGTAAACAAGAGCTACTAGAAAACATTTTATAAATTTATTTGGAATATAAAAAACTTGACAATTTGAGTGGTCCTAAGGCGACTTGAAAATCGATGTTTTCACTAAAAAAATATCATAATTTTATGTTATAATTTTGAGCGTTCATTCCGCTTGATTGAAGTCATTTATGAGATAGTCTTGTAATAAAAAATAAATAACTTTTGAATGCTCCAAAAATACGTTCAAAATTGAAGGTGACCCATCTTGCCCCGCGGCCGTTTATATGGAGAATATATGGAATGTATCGCATAAGAAAAATGGCTAAAAACCATTTTATTTTTTATTTCCAGTGCGAGTGAATATTTTTTCAATCAATGTCCCAAACTTTTGTATATTCATGCTGATCATCTATCAAAATTATTAACATAATCAAAACATGAGTAATGCGCCCGAAAATGGCACTGACCCATCTTGCCCCGCCCCACCTTACTTGTCTTTTTAAGAAGACTTGCCTCCTTTCCGTCCGTTACCAAAGTTCAGAGATTTGGGGCTAATCACTCTAAGACTCTAAGACAAGATTGACGCAATCCGCCAACGGTCGAAAGTTGATCTAGGGACATCCTTCACGTGCTCGCAAGTCTAGACGACATGAGAATTTGGGTGTTGTCCTGTTTCCTGACGGAATTTGAGAAGAAATTCCTCAAAGAGCTAATGGAGAAATTCTTGATGAAGCTCGTCGAGAATTATCTCTAACAATTTCAGAAACCCCTGAAGAAGTTCCTGGAGGCATTACTGAAGAAATTTATGTAGAAATACCTGAAGGACTTCCAGGAAAAATCTCACCAAGAATTCTAGGGGAAATTCTTGCATCTTTGATGGGGTTCCTGAAGGAATCCATGACGGAGTTGTTGGAGAAATCCATGAAGGAGTTCCTGGGAATTCCCTAAAGGAGTTCCTGGACAAATCCATGAAGAAATTTGAGAAGACATTCCCGGAAGAGTTTCTGGAGAAATCTCTCTAGCTACTCCAAGAGAAATTCCTCAAAGATTTCCAAGAAAATCTTCGAAGCTATTTCTGAAGTATTTCAAGAAACAATTCTTGGATGAATGCCCCAAGATTTCATGGCTAAATCACTGAAGGAATTTGTGGAGGAATCCATGAAGGAGTTTATGAAGAAGTTCCGGAAAAAAATCCCACAAAAAGTTCTAGGAGAAATTTAAGAAGGCATTTCCGCAGGAATCTCTGAAGAGTTTTTGGGAAAATCTCTAATGGAGTACCTGGAGGAATCTCTGGAAAAAGTTCCTGTAGATATCCCTCAAGAAATTTCAGAAGAAATCACGAAATACAAGGAGAAATCCTTGAAGAAATATCTGGAGGAATCCCTGAAAACCCAAGTAACATTTCTAAGATCGAGACTGTAGAGGTTTTGATAACCGTCATTTATGATGGTTCTAAGAACCATCTCTAATCTATTTGACTAAAAACTGTTACTTGGGAAACTTTTAGAGGAATCCCAGAAGAAATTTCTGATGAAATCTCCGAAGGAACTTCTAGAGGAACTCTTAAATTAATGCCAGGGGAAACGTCTAACAGAACTTCTAGAAAAATGTTTGAAGGAACTCCTTAATGAATTCCTGAATAAATACCCGAATCACTGACGAACTTTTTGAATCAATCTTTGATGGGAGAATCTTTGAAGAATTTTCTGGAGAAATATATGAACTCCAGGAGACACCCCTGACGGAGCTTTTTAAGGAATCTCCGAAAGACCTATAAGAGAAGTCCTTGAATTAACTTCAGTAAAATCTCCTGACGGAACTCCAGAAAAAAAAAATCCTGAACAAATTCCTAGAGATATCCTTGAATGAATTCCTGGAAAATTGGCAGATTTTCTTACGGCGAAGTACATTCTGCGAACAAGCGTTGTTTTGAGCCATGCAGTCAGTAGATTTGCTGACTCTTTTATTGATCCTGATATCCTCTACTTTTTGTTTCGCTTTGGGCTCGCTGTTCAGGATTGCCAGTATAAATGTTGTTCTGATGCAAATTGCAACTTCTAAAATATTCAAATCCCTGTTCTTTAGTTTGTTCCGACAGTCGAGTTTGGCAGGGCAGGGCAACCGATTTCCAATTCGATTTGGCAACGATTGCTGGGGTTCTACGTTATGAAGGGGGTTGCCAATTTGGGTTTACTCACGCATTGGTGGGAATGGTCTTAGTGGAATGGTTAAGCCCAAAGGATACGTTTGGTCAACGTTTATGCACCAAAACGAAAAAAAAATCATAAAGTTATACGTTATTATTGTTCCAGAACTCTAGAGACGAAATTTTTGACTTCCATTTGTGTCTCCCGGATATCCAGCAACAAATTAAGGTCATTAGGCCGAAGGCCATTCGACCGAATGGTCATTAAAGGCCGAACGGTAACTAGGCCGAATGGTCATGGGGTCTTCTTCCTGCCGTTATGTCCCCACTGAGACAAAGCCTTCTTCTCAGCTTCGTGTTCTATGAGTTCTTCCACAGTTCTTAGCTGAGAGCTGCCAGTGCCAATAACCACGTTGCATGTGCATCGTGAGGCAGGCACGCAGATACACTTTAACTTGTCACTCTCAGCATGATTTTTTCCTTCTTATGTTTGAATGAATACCCTTTTTATTATTTCTGTTCGGATTCTTCACTGCGACCAGTGACTGACCTATTGTAACATTACCCGTATCCTTATGTAATGCATGTTGCATTACTCCATTGCAAATCAAGGATGATAAAATATCGATTTTACTACAGTTTTTATTCTGTTTTCTTAGAACCTTAAGAAGCTATCAAATTTGATAATAAGGTCGCACTATTTACACTAAGGAATTCCCGTATGATTTCAGGGAGGAATCTTAGAAAGAATTCTAGGAGGAGCCTCCAAGAAACTTCTGGAGGAATCCAAGTAGAAAATCCTTTACTAATCTCTGCAAAACATGCGGTATGAAACCCTGAAGGAACTTCTGCAGGAATATCTGGTGGTACGAGAATCTCTCTTAGAGAAATCCCTGCAGAAACTTCTCAAGAAATCTCTGATTGGAATTTTCGAGGAAGTTCAGAAGGAAATCCATGAAGAATTCCCAAAAGAATTCCAGAGGGATTCCCCAAATGTATTCAAGCACTAATCCAAAGGGAATTACAGCAGGAATCCCCAAAAGAATTCCAGGAGGAATCCTCGAAGGAATTCCAGCAGGAATCCCTGAAGGAATTCTAGGAAGAATCCCTGAAGGAATTCTAATAGGAATTTCCTTAGGAATTCCATGAGAGATTCCCGAAGAAATTCCAGGAGGAATCTCCAAAATATCTCGAAGAGGAATCACCAAAGGAACTCCAAGAGCGAATTCCAGAAGGAATCTCCGATGGAACAGCAGGAGAAATCCCAGAAGGAATTCCAGGAGGAATCTCGGGAGAAACTTGAAGAGGAATCACCAAAGGTATTTTGAGAAAAAAATCCCAAAGGAATGCCAGGAGGGATCCCCGACGAAATATCAGGAGGAAACCTCGAAGAAATTTAAGGAGGAATTTTCGAAGGAAGTCCAGAAAGTATCACCGAAAGAATTCTAGGAAGAATCTCTGGAGGAATTTCTGGAAGAACCATCGAAGAAATTCCAGGAGGAATCTTTGAAGGAAGTCTAGGAGAAATCTTGAAGAAATTACAGGAAAAACCCCATCAGGAATTCCAAGCAGAATCCTCAAAGGTTTTTGAAGAGTAAATCCCGAAGGAATGCCAAGTCCCATAGGAAATCCAGGAGAAATCTCCAAAGAAATTCAAGAAGGAATCCCCAAAGGAACTCCTAGAATAATCCCTAAATTCCAATAGGAATTTTCAAAGGAATTCTTAGAGAAATTACCGAAGAAATTACCGATGAAATGAAAATCTCGAAGGAATTCCAGGAGGAATTTACGACGGAATATCAAGAGGAATTACTGACAGAATTTCAGGAGGAATTCAAGAAGGAAGTGCAGAGAGAATTTGCAAAAGGAATTCGAGAAGAAATCCCCAAAAATTTCTAGAAGGAACCATCGTTAAATATTCAGGAGAAACCCGCGTAGGAACGCCAGTAGAAATCCCGAAGGAATTTCATGAGGAATCATTGGATAAATTTTAAGAGGAATCCCCGAAGGAATTTTAGGAGGAATCCTCGTAGGAATTCGATGAGAAACCGCTGGAATAGTTCTAGCAGGAATCCCCGCAGGAATTACAAAAGAAAATCCCGAAAGAACTGCTGCACAAATCCCAAAGGAACTCCAGCTATAATCCAGTAAGCAATTCCAGCAGGAATCCCAAAAAAAAAAAAATCAAGCTGAAATTTCCAAGGGAATTTGAGAAAAAAAAGGATGTCTAGGAAGAATTAACGAAAAATATCAAAAAGGAATCTCCGAAAGACTTCCAGAAGAAATTGTCGAACGAGTTCTAAAAGGAATCACTGAAGGAATTCCAGAAGGAAACCTCGAAGCAATTCTAGGAGGAACCCATGAAAGAATTCTGTGAGAAATTCCATGAGTAATACCAGGAGGAATCTCCGAAGATATTGGAAGAGGAATTACCAAAAGAATTCCTACAGAAAACTCGAAGGAAATCCAGGAGGAATCTCCGAAGAAATTCCAGTGGAAATTCCCGTCTAAATTTCAGAAGGAGTTCCCGACGGAATATCAGGAGAAATTCCCGAAGGAGGAATCGCCGAAGGAGTTCCACAAGGAATCTCCGAAAGAATTTAAGGAATGTAATTCCGAAGGAATTACAGTAGAAATCCTTGCAGGAATCCCAGAGGGAACCCCTGAAGGAATTCTGGGAGGAATCTCCGAATTATTTCCAAACGGAATAATCGAAGGATTATCAAAAGCGGACCTGGTGTGATGGTTACAGCACCTGACTTCCATGCCGAAGACCTGGGATCAAATCCCACTCCCAACAAACTCACACAAAATGTGAGTCTTTCTTCGGAAGGGAAGTAAAGCGTGGGTCCCGAGATGAACTAGCCTAGGGCTAAAAATCTCGTTAAAACAGATAAAAAAAAAAAGATTTTCAAAAGGAATCCACATAGTAAGTCCAGGAGAAATCTCCGAAGGAATTCTGGATGAATCCTCGAAGAACTTCTAGGGGAGATCTCGGAAGATATTCCAGGAGGAATTACCGAAGGAATTCCAGGAGAAATCCTCTAATGAAGTCCTGGGGATCCCGTAAAGGAATCCCCGTCCAGGAGAAATCCCCCGAAGAAATTACAGAAGAATTCCCGAAGGAATTCAGGTAGGAATATCCGGAGGATTTCCAGGCGAAATCTTCGAAGGATTTTTAGCGGAATCTTTCGAGGAATTCCTGGAAGAATTCCAGAAGGACATCCTGGAGGAATTCTTGTGAAAATTCCATGAAAGATCCCTCAAGAAAATCCGGGAGATATGCGTGATTGTAATCCTAAGGAATTTATTGAAGGAACTCCTACAAGATTCCCTGAAAGGACTCCTGTAGGAATTCCTGAATGAGCTGCTGGAAAGATCTCTGATGTAACTCATGGAGGCATCCGTGAGACCTCCTGGAAAATCCTCAATTTTAATCTACAATCTGAAAGAACCCCAGCAGTGATCCCTGAAAGAACTCCTGGAAGAATCCCTAAAGAAACTTCTCGAGGAGTCCCCTAAGGATACCCTATTGAAGGAATCTTAGAAAGAACTCTTATATAGGAATCCCTGAAAAAACTTCTGAGGGAATCCCTGCAGGTAACCTTGGATCCTCCTATAATACTCTCTGAAGGAACTCCTGGAGAGATTTGAAGGAACTTCTGTAGGAATCCCTGAAGAAATTCAGGGGGAATCTCTGAATAAACATATGCAAGAATCCCTGAATCTCCTAATCACTAAGTAGCTTGCTTGAGGTATTATGCAGCCTCCTAAGCAGCTTCATTTTAAAGTAGTTATCTGAACTTGAAAGTTCACATAAAGTAGTCAGGTTGCGTTACAAGTAGCTTCTGATGGAACTTGTGAATGCTGAAACATAAACACAAATTTCCGGTTTCTTTCGAAGCTGATCTGGTCTGCTGGATAGTTTTACACGTATAAGCTTGTGTGATACATTATTATTGTAATTTGACCATTATTATCCTATGTAGAGTTGTGCTGCGTTGTTCTGAAATTATTTAAGGTTTCTTGAAAAAAATAACCACCGACAGAAACTTCTAATAACTTTAACCCTTTCCTTCCCACGACTTTGAACGACTAAATCTATGCTAAAAAGCGTTTCCGAAAAAAGTGCTTGACCAAAAGTTATTGCAAATTGGCTAATTTTTTCGAAATCAATGAAAAAAAATTTGGTTGTAAATCAATAGGTTTTTGATTGTTTATCAATAGTTTCACTATTGAAACAAGTAGATAGTAGTTGGATCAACCTTATGAGGTTACAACCATATTTGTAAAATTATTGCATCATATTCATCTAATTCCATTTGTCCCGAGTTCGCCGAAAATCGATGGTGCTCTAGAGCAACCATGGGAAGTAGAGGGTTAAAGTTCTGAACAAGATCTGAAGAGTGTATAAAGTAACTACTACTTTAACCCTCCTAAGATGTTAGGTTTTGCGCATCACGACGGCGTGGTGCACAATCAGCGTGCCTGTCTGGGTTATATCGACCCCAAAATCCTACTAGGGTTAATAGAAAATAAAGTACCTATCAATTTCAATGCAAGCCTATTAAAAAGCTTGAAATTTGTTTAATTTGCTATTCCGAACGTTATGTAGCCTGAAGTTTCACATGAGCCCATTTTCGCCAACTAAGCAGCCAGAAAGTTTCTTACAGAGTCTAATCCGAACTTCACGAAACTTAAAAGTATATTTTATCACAGAATGCAGAACTTTTCGTTTCTTGGATAGAGAAACCCCACTTTTACAGATTTCAGTAACTTTCCCAAGTTTTGAAAGAATTGAATCGAAATTTAAAAGTTTTAAATTTGATAGTCACAAAAATATGACAAAACACAAATGCCAAATGAAAATAAAAAATGCAAAAAATCAACGTCCAAACCAGCAAAATATCTTCCTGTTCTTACTCGTTAGGATTGTTAGTAGAGAACCCGTTCCATGCAATCAATGCAAAATCCAAAGTAAAAAACTTTACTACTTTCGTGCTGTTTTAGAGTGAAAAAAACTATCAAAACTATCATACAAAGCCAAACAATATGCGCAATCGTTATTAAGGTATAAAAACAAACTGGTTAGAAAAAGTCAGTGCTCTTACAAATAATGGCTATGATTATAGATAAAAAAAAAATATTGATATAAAAAATTGGGACCCCGGCAGAATCTTCGAGAACGGTACGGTTTTTGGTCGACTACGAAAAAAAAATAGGTGTAATTGAAAGGTCAGAATAAAAAAAGAGGGGAGAAAGAGAAAGAAAGAGAGAGAGAGGCAACCGACAGAACAGAGTATGCTACTGCTACGAACCCTCTACGGCCATTACCATATTTTTAAATAGTTTGTTTTTTTTAAGAGAAGAACGCATGCACTCGAGACAGAAATGATAGGAGAAAAGTTTTGAAAGTGAACTGAAGATAAGTGGAAATGAAAATGAAAGAGAGGTTTTGAGGGATGGGTTTCGGGAGGATTGATTTGATTGTTTGAACTTTCAGATGATTGATAAATGGAGTGGGACAATGATGATGAGATGATCTCATTTGATTTGTTTCAGTCTCAAATTATCCGGTTTAAGGGGGAGTGAAGCCATTTGACATAACGCCCCTTGGCATAACGCCGTTTAACGTCTCAGGACAGATGGCCGAATGAATATTAGCCAGATGGCAAACGAACGAAAGGACGGATGTCCGAATTACTAAGGAGAACATCGATATTCAAAGGAAGGAAGAAATACTAAAATATGAATTCAGCCATTAGACCTTTCGGCCATCATTTGCCATTCGGCCAATTGGCATTCGACCATCTGTCTGGAGACAGTTTTGTATGAAGCAGTTGGATACCCTAGTAACATTTTTAGTCAAAAGGACTAGAAGAGGTTCTTAGAACCATGATCAAACCAAAATAAAAGGTATTAGGTTTATGACGGTGTTCAAAACCTCTACAAGACTAATTGGTCATCAAAATGTTACTTGGGTGTAATGCCAAACAGAAATTATGTCAAACAGCGTTATGTCAAAGGGGATACCTTCTGGAACTCCCACTTAAAACCTTCCATAAAGGAACAAGGGGCAAAGAGGACGTGGGGGAGGGGGTAGATTGTTTTTTGTACCAGGGAGTTGGCAGAACGAAAACCGAAAACGCAAAACCGAACAACTAAAAACATACCAATTTCCGCTCCGCCGAGGTCGCTCAGAATCTTACGATAGGAGGGTCGTCGTGTTAGTAAATCTCTTCGCTTCTTGGGCGAGGCCTCGTCATCGGACATCGTATCGTCACTGTTGGTATCGGTCATGATACTGCCACCGCTGCCGACGTGCGGCTCTGGTTTAATCTGTACAACAACAACGCAGTGCGGATGTGAACAACGATCCAAGGTCAGTTTTCAATTCGAGAAAAGTTTTTTTTCAGGGGGAAGGTGGCTTGGGAAAATAGCCATAGAAGTGAAATACACTGCAAAAGTAGAATATAAAATTCCTAACCACAAACTCTATGGTAGATGTATGGTTGTGTAAATATACCAAACATTACTTCAAAGCTGGCAACTATAAAAGAACAATATAGTGAAAAGTATATTTGTGGTCATTTGATCGAAAAAGTTGATTTTACATTGACACTATATGTTGTATAGTGTGTAATCCTAACTAATGATTTGATTTGTAGTTAATTTTACCATACTGTAACAATACAGTGTATTGCATTTCTATTGGCCTTTCTTACCCCCGAAGGGGAAAGTGACTCTAACACTTTGACGATTTTTTTTCTTTTGGGAAGAGGCTTCTATCAAAAGTATTAGGACAGCTAAACTACAGTGTTAGAATTGAAAAAAAAAAAACGAACGGACTCACCTGAATGGCCTGCAAACTGCCTTGCGTGGTGTGAATGACTGAGCTAGGTTTGTTACACACTAATAATACGCCTCGGGGTAGGGCAGGTATCTGGCCGGCAGCGGTTTGTATCACCGATTGCTGGTTCTGTTGTATGACTGATTGTGCCTAAAAAAGATGGGAAGAAAATGTTGATTAATAAAGTAACTCATTTGGGTTGGAGAGGCGATAGTGAAACAACGACATCATGGCCATGGTCTATAACAAGATGCTTATACGATACACATTAGGGCGTTTCAGACTTCAAACATGTTAAAAATTCAAAGCTCCCATATGTTCATTACAATCCTTGGCGCAAAACTAAAGTCCTGTCAAATTTTCAGCCGTTTCGGTGGTGATTTAAAGTATTACACATTCCCCCAGGACTTTTGAAAGGATTTTTTTCTGGAATTCCTTCAGAAGCTCATTCTGATCTTCAAAACTTCCTTCAGGTCTTTCTTCGGGGATTTACTCAGATATTCATTCCGAGATTCCCACAGGAATGTCTTCCGGGTTTATTTCAAGAATTCAATCCAAAACCTCTCTACGAGTACCTTCTGGGATTTATGCAGCAATTCATTGTAATATTCGCCCAGGAGTTCTTCCAGAGAAGTTCCTTCTGAGATGCATCCAGGACTTCTTTCTGGCATTTCTCCTCCTCGCAGTTCTTTCTTGGGTTCCTCCCCACCAAAAACTCCTTCTGGGATCGCTCCAGGAATTCCTTCTAGGTTTCTCCAAGAACTACTTTCAATATTCCTCCTAAAATTTCTTCTTTTCCCGTGTTCAATCAAGAAGTTGCTTCTGGAATTCATCAGGGAGTTCCTTCAGAGATTCTTCCACGAGTTTATTTGAGATTTATTCAGAAGTTCTATCTGGGATTCTTACAGGAGTTCTCCCCAGGATTGCTCCAAGATTCCTTTAAGGATTCTTCGTAGGATTTATGTAGGACATCCACGAAAATTTCCCTATGAAATTCCTCTTTCTTTCGAGTATGGAATACACGTTCCTTCTAAGATTCCTCCAGTTTATTTTAAAATGTCTTCAAATTTGTTGTTTCCGGGAAGGATCTCTTGGATGAGTCTCAGAAGGAACTCCTATAGAAGTTTTCTATAAAACCGCAGAAGGTATTCCTTAAAAAAGTTGGAGGAATTCTTCCTCTTGCTTTAGGAATTTCATAAGAAACGCTTGGAAGAATTCCCGATGAACGTGTTGGAATACTTTCACGAGAAATAAGGAAAACACTCCTGCCTGGAGGATTCCATAACCAACATCTGAGAAAATTCCATAAGGAATTCCTATAGGAAACCCGTAAGAACTGCTGGAATAATACCGGAAGGAATTCCTTCGGGAATCTCCCATGATTTCTCCAATGATTTATTCGGAGATTATTTAAAAGTTTATTTTTCGGAAACTCGTATATTTGTACCCACAGAAGTTCGCTAGGTATTCCTTCAAACATTTCTTCAAGAATTTCTTTCAGATTTTTTTCCAGGAAATCCCCCTGAGATCGCTTCAGAAATTCTTCGGGAATTCTTCCACAGATTTTATCTAGCTTCGTCCAGAATTTTTTTCTTGAACAGACAGTATTTAGATATCGATATCGAACAACTCGATTAGTGGCTGTCCAGTCTGCTTCTGTTAGTGATGATACTTTCCAAGATTCCAAGAATTGATGCATATGCCGCAATATGCGTTCGAGCATTAGTTGCTACCTAGAGAATAGCTCCAATCAAGCTTCGGTAGCTGACGCTGCTTTCCAGGGCATTGGTTGATTTCGTACTTTTGATATATCCAGTCTTCATGGGTGTCCTTGCACCTTTGACGTTTTTCATTCCAAGCTTCCCCGCTAGCTTCTCGATGTATCCTTTTAACGTTAAACTGTAGTTTCCTTCGTTTCATTGAACTTCCAATCCGAGAAAATACGAAGAGATCGGTTAACTTAAAGAACTTTGGTAGTGGAACCAGATCCCATGTTCCATTTTCGCGATTCGATTCGAGTTCATATCAGCAAAGCCTTCAGGATGTATCTCTGCGGAGATATGCCTCTCGTAACACGTTCTAGGAGTTTCTTGTTCCTTATCCGAATCGTCAGCATTTTTCGATGCTTCTTCTTCTGATAAGCTCTTGAAACTTACATCACTTTGCTCGACATTTACGACTACGTTCGGCTCGTCAGCATCCTCTCACACTTCAAATTCGTCTTATTCAAAATCAACGGTAAATTCGTTAAACTTGCTAGATTCTCCGCAACGAACTTCTCTATTAGCTCCATCACGACTTCCTTTTCCAGAAATTTGGCATCTCGGCTTATTAACCCTTAAAGAATTTGGACAACTTTTTTGCGCAGTTTTACTTATAGCTTTTGACCCTGTGGGTGGATTTTCAAAACCAAAATGTTTTATCAAAGGGATTAGTTGTGCTATCATATGAATATATGGAGATTATGTTATACTAGAACATTTTGGGCGGTACCTCAGGCCATCCAAATTATTCTGGAGTTGAGGCCTTTACATCTACACCCGTAATAACGCAACGGGTGTATTTCAAACTTGGTATAATGCGTTTTGGTAGTTATTGAAGATCAGTTGAATCATATGATACTTGTATACACATCATAGAGGCATCCTGGATCATCCAAAAACTATTCTGAAGTTGAGAAATATGGTTTGAATTTGAAATGGTATATCAACAGAAGTGCACAAACATCAGAATTTGCCCATTTGATTCATACACATAAATAGTGCAAGCCATGGGAGAGAAGTTTCCAGTGCATCAGAGATATCTGAGGCCACCTTTCAGTATTATGTGGTTAAGGCCTTCAGATCTACACTCGCAACAAAGCATCCTGCACGTTCTTAACTTGCCACCCTTTAATGGGTGATTTGATTTAATTCAAAATGTGGGATACGTTTGCATGGGAATCCACGAAAGAGTTCCGGAAGAAATTCCAGAAGCAATTCCTAACCGAAGTCCAGAAGAAGTGCACGGAGGAAACCCGGAAGGAGTTCCCGAAAAATCCTGGAAGGAGTACCCGGTGAATTAACCGTAGGAATCCCGAGAGGAAATCTTTAAGCAATCCCAGAAATAGTTCCTGAAAGAATTCCGTAAGGAGCTCCCGGAGGGATCCCAGAGAAGATTTTGGAAGAATACTGAGAGTAGTTCTCGTCAGGGTTCTTGTAGGAGCTGGAGGGATCTCAGAAAGAATCCCTGAAGGAACTGCAGGAGGAATCTCGCATGGAATTCTTGGAAGGAATCTATGACGGAATTTTGGAAGGAGTTTCTGAAGGAATCTTGATGCAATCCCCGAAAGAATTTCTAGAGACCTAGAAGGATCGCGGGTGAATTTAGGGTATTTAGTGGATAAAATATTGCTTTTTTCAATAGTTCAATCGAAAGAGCTAATTCTTTAGTATAACTTATAACAAGATTTTATTGCGATCCAATTTCTTTGTTTTGATGGTTAAATAAACAAAACAAATTTAATTTCCGTGGATCCCCATACAAACTTTAAATGCATTTTGAAAATAGTTCCCGGCCATCAAAAATTATAAAATTTTGGATTTTGGTTATGAAATGATATAGATACCCGTAAATAATCCAATTGGCTTCTTAAGCGGTGTTGAGATATCCCCATATTCTAAATCTGCATGCCAAACTGAGCCGAAAGCCAAATTTTCAAGAATTTTGGTGCCCAGGAACCTATTTAAAATTCACTTTGAAGTTTGTATGGGAGCGATTTGTCGAATCACTCCTCGTCGCGTTCTGTACTGAGCGGAGCTGTCAAGCAGTTGCCCAGCTGTCAAAAAGTGATTTCGAATAACTCTTTGTATTTGATTTTAGCTCTTTTAATTGATTTAGCTTTATCAAAATAAAATTCGAAAAATCTGAAAAAAATCGACAGGTGCTCTAAATTTAAAGACCCAATTGCCCGGAATTATTTTCTTTGACAAAATATGTTTTAACATTTAATATGCAGTTAACTATGAAATTTAATTGTTTTTTGATGTCTTTTAGCACATCTTGGTGGCACAGTTCAAATTACAGTTTTCTGACCGTGACGCCCACAAGAGGTTTTCACCACATTTTTGGAAAATTATTTTCGTTGAACGCAAGAATGACACCTATTACACATATTCCAGTACCCGGATCAACGTTTTAAAATATGACATATTTCCAGGAATGATTATAATCTCCAGGAACGTAATTTCGATATCCTAACACAAAATATATGTTTACTTCCTTCCGAAAGGGGGGAACAGATCGCTGACGTAGGGCACGGTTTGGTTCTACACTGGCCCTAATGCACAAGGTGGGCTAAGAAAATCATTCTGGGATTTAACCTAGACATCCTGTTGAATTCATCCAAGAGCTGCTTTGGAGATTCACCAAGATTTTACTTTTGAAATATAGGAGTTTTTCCGTTTTTCAGAATTTCCTAGAGGGATACTTTCAGAATTGATGGGATTTCTTTAGGATTTTTTTGGAACCCTTCAGGAGTTGCTGGATAAATCCCCAGATCGTTTTCCAAGATCCTACACACTCAATCCTGAATTGCCTGTTCAGCACTTTTTTGACGAAAATAGAACAGCAGAACTATTTCGGTGGCTTCGGTAATCGATTTTACTGAGGCTCAGTACACCAACTGTCAAAACCGGGTGCAAAAGGTAAACAATGCAGTATAGCTGTATTCGGCTGTTCTATTTTCGTCAAAAAATTACCGAACACGGTATTCCAAATTAAGTGTGTAGACTCCTCTTTCATAGAGAAAGTTATTTCTGAAAGTTCTAACTCCTAATTCATCTAAAGGAACTTCTGAATTATTTCCTGACGATTTTTCAGAATAAACTATTTAAGTTCTCGAAGAACACTTGAAGAGGCAGGCCAAGTTCCAGCTGGTACGTAGAGCCGTAAAGAAGAAGAAGAAAGAAGAATAAAGGAGAAATGGATCTTCAGAAGTTCTTGGAGGAATAAACAGATGGAAATCCTGGAGCAATCCCCGGAAGGGACACCAATTAAGGTGCCCTAACATAATAGGCTAATGAAATATAATTTTATTTTCGATTATCCACGATGATTTTTCCTATTGCCGGATAATCAAGTTCGTCCTTTGATGGTTTTACAT
Source organism: Aedes albopictus (assembly GCF_035046485.1). NCBI lineage: Eukaryota > Metazoa > Arthropoda > Insecta > Diptera > Culicidae > Aedes > Aedes albopictus. The sequence continues at coordinate 16,562,486 of NC_085136.1, forward strand.
GCACATCCCATCTATCATTGATTGGCTACCTATGTTACACTTGAAATGATTTTACAAAACGACAAATTTGTTGTTGATGATACTGATATTCACCAGCCACCTCCTGTCAGATTTACATTAATTAAATTGGCTGGATTTAATTTTTTTATTGGACTATACATTTAATTTTTCTTATGTTCAAATAACAAGTAAAATTATGCGTGAGAGAAAGCATGAATTAACATTATTTGCAGCTGAATTTGAAATGTGTTGAAAGCTATTATGGCGTATACCACAGACAAACAGACGTCTCACTCTACCCACTTCCCATCGTTTCCTCCTCTCTCTCTCCTCTTCTTGGCGTAACGTCCTCACTGGGACAAAGCCTGCTTCTCAGCTTAGTGTTCAATGAGCACTTCCACAGTTTTTAACTGAGAGCTTCCTCTGCCAATGACCATTTTGCATGTGTATATCGTGTGACAGGCACGAAGATACTCTATGCCCAAGGAAGTCAAGGAAATTTCCTTTACGAAAAGATCCTGGACCGACCGGGAATCGAACCCGTCACCCTCAGCATGGTCATGCTGAATACCCGTGCGTTTACCGCCTCGGCTATATGGGCCCTATAATCCCATCGTTTCCCTTCTTAACGAATTATTTGAATATTCTGTAGCGCAAATCTCTTGCTCATGGTGCTCACATAACTTCTGTTCCTGTATCACTACCGCCATCTACTCAGTGGGTTTGCGAAACACAGCGTAATTAGCATTGGCGATTATACTTTTGTGACGATGATTTTAATCGCACTTTGCTCCAAGTTATACGTCTGTTTGTCTGTGGTTAAACTATAAATAACTCGTGTTCGAGGGAACAAATTTAACGAAAACAAAAACGGAATGAAATGTTGACGAAATCGAATATTGACAAAAACGAGTAGTGATAAAAACGTATAGTGACAAAAACGGAACATACCTGTATAACGAATGACCCACTCTAGTAAATATGCACCGCACCCTTGGATTACATTTTGAGGTTTAATGTTTATGTGTATCGGCTCGAACTTACTTCAAACTACAGTAATCAAAATAACAGTTGTTTTTAAACGACGACAAATAATCTACAAATTCATAACATACAAATATACTTTATCACGGCACAAACTTACATAACAATGCCACCAATAATTATAATCGAAAATTACATATTCAACAAAAAAAATACTTTGTAAATCTTGTTGTCAATAAACTTCTAGTTTTATATAAAACAAAAAAAAATCACCACTTCATCGACTACAATTGGGGACTACGAAGGTGATGATTTTGTTTGCGGTTTTTTGTGAGAAAGTGAAGGAGGGAAGATTTTTTGCTTTTTTCACTCATACTCCCATAAGAAACCCCATAGGAAGAAAGAGTGTTTCCCGGCTAATCAACCTTCGTAGTCCCCAATCGCATCTGTCTATCAACAATCGTCAACTGCGATGGTTTCTGCATTGTTTTAAATAATTTTCGACTTTTGATCGTCATTGTTGTCACAGCAAGACGACGGACCAAAACAAAACGGAGCACGTTCATGGCACCGTGCATCAAATTACGTAACGCCGTAGGGGAAGTGAGGAACTGTGGGGAGTACAGATGAGCGTTACAACCCATCCAAAAATTTAGGAATGTTCGAACAAAACACATCTTTCAAAAAAAAATTGTATGGGAAGCTCCGTTAGATGTAATGTTTTTTCTCTGCTGCCTACTGCGAAAAAAATGCTATGTTTGATCATTTTTGAGCGATTGTTCGCCTCATCGCATGAATCTGACATGCATCGAGCTAGCCCAAGGTATTTCCTCCTATCAACGTACCTGCCAATAAGCTGAAATTTGTTTAAGAGTGATCCCAAATTCAATTTTTATACGACTCAAAATGTTTGTTGGAATATTGGCCAATTCTTTGATTTTCTATGTTCATTGGGGACTACGAAGGTGATGATTTTGTTTGCGGTTTTCTGTGAGAAAGTGAAGGAGGGAAGATTTTTTGCTTTTTTTTCACTCATACTCTCATAAGAAACCCCGTAGGAAGGAAGAGTGTTTCCCGGCTCATCAACCTTCGTAGTCCCCAATACTGCTAAGCCAACCCAGCCAACCTGTGTTCGTTTGCATGACTCAACCCTTCTGTCGATTTTAGCGCGCAACCGTCTTGATAAACATTCATAATCGCCTGTCTTCTTCGTTGTAACGTGTATCTTCTAAGAGGTGAGATTCCAGTTTTCGGCTTGAGCTAATATCGGCTTTTGCAAAACTATAACCTGATGTTTGCAAATGATTCCTCAAAAGCTAGTTTGTTGTAAATAAGGGTATGTACCGATAGTGTCTAGTCCGGTGGTCGCTCCTTCAGCTAGACAGCATTGCGGTATACTTTGCAAAGCTGAAACATATGATTACAACGTTGACGGTGGCGGCGTTGCAAAGCTTTCGAATGACGGCGATGATGATGATAGCGCAGCGGTGGTGACATCACCGTTGAATGCTCAGCCATGGAACAATTGCGAACCCCAACCGGCTGAGAGTGGAAAAAATAGCATTCGAAAAACCCCTCCGTTCGGAAGAGTTTTGCAGTTTTTTTTATGATCGCGGAAGATAAATACAAACAATCGCACGTGTTCGCCACCTAGCGAGTGAGCGAGGGAGGGAGGGAATTGGCGTGATGGTGACACACTATACCACCGCGCGCGCGAAAGGCACGAAGTCAACAAGTCACTAAAACGTCTGCTGCTGCTGACTGCTGGCTACTTGGATTGGATGCCTTTTGCGTGTGGCTGCCTACGTCTGCTTCGATCAGTTTTGTTGCGGTTTTAGTGGTGTAGCTAGCTACGTATAGCAACCAAATGGTGCGGTGCACGGCTAACTAGATTGAAGGCGGGGGGTGACGCGATGGACTAGAGCAGGTCGTCGTTGGGGAAAAAAAGAATGAGAAACACCAAACGATATCCCAACCCAACCAAACCAACAACAACGCAAAGAAACGAACGTCTCGAATGACGTCATTCCAGAGCTCGCAGCAGTAGTGACCGACCGACCGACGGACGACGGTGGCTGACGCGATTCCGAAGAGCGATGCGATGGATGGCGCGCGTGGAAGGGCACCAGCCAGCAAAAAAAAACGTTTAGCATATTTTATATTTTTTATGGTTGTTTATATTTATTCGCCGATTCCCGTTTCGGGTCAATACTTGAGGAGCGATTTGGTTCTTTCTCTTCTATTGGTTTTCGCCAGCAAACAGCAGCAGCAGCAGCAGTAGGTGCACTGATTGGCTCTATTTTCTCGATGTTTTTCGTTAAATTTTACTCTTTTTCTCTCTGGGTGTCGGTATGCCTAGGTATGGTACTGTGCAAGCCGTGCCTACAACAATTTTTGCACTACTTGCCAGAAAACATTGAAATAATTAGACTAATTTCGAGTTGCGGGAAGTACGCTGGTAGCAGTTGGCTTCTAATTGATTCTAATCTCTCCCTCCGCTACACAAGAAGAAGAAGAAGAAAAATGTGGTGAGCAATCGCAGCAACAACAGGCATGAAAATGAATAATGTACACAAATCGTGTAAACCTGTTGGGGGGATGAATGTGCTGTTGGTGGCTAGGCTGAGGAGGCTGCTGCGCCGGAGATAATCGAGATCACGGGGGAAATTTTGCGCAAAGTTTATTGCACTTCTTCGATACATCGATGCGGTGATGAGAGTTAGACGCTCAGCTAGTTGATTGGGGTAATGTGGATCAGTTTTGCTTTTGGTTAAGATTCACTAATTTTCTAAGAAACGCACTCAATCTTAAGCCATTAATTTAGTTCAGTGTCTTTCTGTTTCACCAAAACGTGTTGTTATGTTGTAAATTGGTCAATAGTCTAGCCGTCTAGTTTGCTGGGATCTAGATGTTCAAAAAAAAAAAAATGATTGAGTTTCAGAATAAACAAACTCAAAAATGCGTCATTCATATTAAAATTGATCCAATGTGATCAGAGAGATTCGTGGTTATTCAAACTACGTCATTTCGGTCCTTACGTCATTCACTCATCCATGGTTGAAGGTGGTCAGGTGAGGCTTTTCGCATGGTGATTCTAGTCACACATGCACAGCTATGTAAAATTTTAAAAAGCTATCATTTGTTTGTCATTATAAATGCTTGCAGTACATCGGAGATGCACTGTAACCATTAAATCGGTCAGGCCTACTGAGTAGCGTTATTGATCCCAGAATAGAAAATAAAGCCAATACACATATTTTAATTACGCCCTATGAGCTGACTTCACTTCAAATTGCACTGCCATGTGACAATAGTGTGCACATAGCTGCTTATAGTGATTCCAGAGCAGGATCATGTACCATTGAGATGATATCTTCGGTGCATTTGTTCCCCGTACGTACAACAAGGACCAAGTACACCGAAGGCGTCGAGACGATCCGACTCCGAGATAAATCAGGCCAAACATTTCAATAGGTCCTATGTGCATTTGAGAGGCTCTCTTTGTTTATTTTCTCTTTCAAGTACAGTATTGTTCCGATTTTATCACGCCCCTTTTCAGAAATGCTTTTGGATATTCTACAAAATCTATACGCATATTTTATATTTTCAACGTTGCAAAACGCGCCTTCAACATTCATCTTAAAGAAAAGGGGAAGCACTTGTTCTCGAATGTAACAGCAAATGAATGAAAAATAATGGACTGACGCGCGGAGGCCGTGATAAAATCAGAACATTACTGTATTGCAATGTAATGGTACACTTTTCAACTATTTTTGCAGTACAAATCAAAAGACGATTGTTTTGACCATCGTTCAATGCAAGGAGACAATCATAATACAAATAAACAGCTGAGATATTAACGAAAGAGAGGGAAACCAAAGAGAGCCTCTCTTCTGCAGATTGGACTTTTAGACATGTTTGGCCTGAAATGTGCACTTTTATCACGTGATCTGATAATGATTTATCCCACGATGAAACGTGCATCACATTATTTGATTGCATATGATAGTCAAAATTCGTACTACACGACAGGCCCAAATTAAGGATTGTGCGGGCCCGAAGCCGGAGCGGATGTGGAGGCACAAATGCAATGAGCAAATAACACATTCTACGCATTACGTTTTGCGCGAAAATCAAACTTTTGCTTCCAAAAATGGTTATGCCATTAAATACAGTAATATCTCAAGCGATCATATTTGATTGGAAGTTTCATTTTATGCGTTGTAAATGAAAATAGGAAATTTTTATTTCAAGAAATATCAAGAAACAGAGCATAACGAGACACCATCGCAAAAAATGACAAATTTTGACATAACGCAAAGAAATTAACTACTTTCTCGAAACATTTTCAAAGGTTTAAGCACTATTCGAATAATATAAGTTATTATCTTCATTTCCGTACAAAAAAAATGAAAATCGACAGCTGAAGCACTGAAATACCATTCAACGAAGTTTAAGGCTTTACGGGGCGTCATCAGAATCATTAAGCATTGCTCTCAAATTCCGAAGAAGAAAATCTCGAGTTCTACTGCATGAAATAGGCAATTTGATCGTTTGTATGCATGCTAGTGTGGGTCATCGAAACCGTTTTCTCAGATCAAAGCTTTTTTGGTTCCGTTTCGGGTCCTGAGTATCTGTGCAAAATTTGAGCACAATCGGTTGAGTCTACACTTTGCGCATTGCAATTGAAATTTGTATTGGATTTTGTATGGGAAAACATACTTTTTTGCATTTTAGCCATAAGTTGAAAAAGTTTGTCTGAAACTTTTTAACCGATACTGTAAAATGATAGCCTAGGATGCTCTGAAAAACTTTGTTGAAGACCGCGAAGCGATCCAATGCTTGTGAAAATAGTTATAACCAACAAACCGCATGCATGTGTTTATGTTTTAACATGTAAAGGAATAACAATAGCAACAAAATCATGCAGTTTTACCAAACAATGCCAACGCTATAACTTTTTTCATAAGCATCAGATCACTTCGCGGTCTTCGACAAAGTTTTTCAGGACACCCTAGGCTATGTTTTCACGTTAGGGGAGACTGAGGAGACTTGATCCCTGGGGAGACTTGTTCCCCCCATATTTTCTCGGAATCAAAAACATTTTTCTTCTAGCATAATTTTTCCAAAACTACTCCTGGACAAACGACTATGTTTTGGCTACAAGTGATTTCGATTGTACATTGCATTATTTTTTAACGGCTGATGGTTTGTTTTCAGTCCTTCAGAAATCTTTTAGGCGATTCCGAAAAATCTCAATAATATTGTGAAAATTGTACCAAGTCGTGTCAAAATTTCACAGCACATAGTTTAAATAAAATACTTTCAAACTTATTTATCCAAATAAGGCTGTTGTTAACATATTTTAATTAATTCGGCTTAGTATACACAACAGTGACATGGGGAGACTTGATCCCTCGAGGATTACACACACATTATACATGTGAAAAATAAAATTCTATTCGGAAGCCTCTATTTACTTGGAATTTTAGTCTATTCAACGATAAAATGTGTCAGATAATTATAACTTTAGTACAAACCAAGAAAAGGGGGATCAAGTCTCCCCATTATGAAAATACGGCACATCCTTAAAAAATTAAGGAAATCTCACAATTTCAAACTCTCCATGTTCATCGAAAATACAATAAAACTCGAAAAGAAAATGAAATGGAAGACTCTGGAATTATTTTCCCTTTAAATAAACCATGTGCTCAAAGGGGGATCAAATGTCACCCATGTTTGAAAAATACATCATAAGACATGCCTCCATCAAAACACAGTTTTGAAAACTTTAACAATAATTTAAAGGCCTTCTGGTGTGTATTAACTTGCAATAGATGTTTACCTGCCATTTTGAACGGAAATCGGATCTACTTTTTGTTTATTCTTAAAGTTTCAGATAAATTAAGAAAAAGGGATCAAGTGTCCCCAGTCTCCCCTATCGGTTACACGGTTTTAGAAAAAATGGAGCTTGTTATGAGAGAAATGCAAAAAAGGTTTTTTTTCCATGTAAAACCCCATACAAACTTCAAACGCGATGCGCAAAACGTAGACATCGTGCCCAAATTTTGCACACTTATTTGGGTCCTAAAATGGGATCAAAAAAGCTTTGATCTGATGGGATACCATTGAATTTTTCATTTTTCCATATAAACGATGACCCACTCTAATACTTACATCGACGATATGTGCCTCTTGTTTGACATAAATACCCCACCTTAAGCCGTTAGTACACAGGGTCAATTATCAATTCTCACACATCTTGTTTGACTCGGTCGAATTTCCATTAGTGTCAAACTGATGTTGCTTCTTCAGTTCTTTCATTGTCAAGTACATAGGGTCATACTTTAGGCCTTATTAGATGTGCACAATGAAGGCAGATGATTAGGGAAATTTATTGTAAAGCCTGGCAGACTGAAATCCGTAAGTGGTTGAGTCATATGGAATGAATACCTTTTCGACCAGGTAAGTACGCAGTGCATACATAGAAAGTCGAAAAAAAAAAACATTGAGAAGTTCTATCAAATTTGATAGCGTCGCGTTCAGTATGGATTATAGCGGAAAATGAAATACATTTTAAAAATTTACTTCGTCCTATGTGCCAATTCCCGTCATATCAGATGGAACATAGCCAATAACTGAAGATATTCCAACTCACCTTTGCCAATGACTCAATAGATGATGGAAACAAAAAGATGTTGACTATCAATAATCAGCCCATAAAGCACTGTAAATTTCCATCTCGTTATTCTGAAGCATCTCAATTTGAAGGCTTTCTGCTCTATCATTTTTTGGACAAATGATTTGATTTGGATTGCGAAGAATTTGACCGACTTTTCGAATAAATACCTACGGCCAAATCGTAATTTTTGACCATCCTATGTATACCATAGTGTCACGTAGAAGGTGTGCCGGGAATTGGATTCAGGTTGTGCCCAAAATAGACGTGGACTAGACGGAAACAGAATTCAAGAGACAGTTTTCAATTTCATTATTTCAAGAAAATTGATCAAATGATATGGAAGCTAATTTATGAATTAGTAATTTCATTTTCATTTTCATTTTGCAGCATTTGGTGGGGCAATGAGAGCGCAAGTCAGTCCAAAGCCGATGATAAGGAGGGGTAATGGCTGAATAGTCTTTGCTGACCACATAAACAGCGTTACCAGATCTACGGAAATTTCCGTAGATCTACGGAATTGCGCTTATTTTACGGATCTACGGATCCGTAGAATAAATCTACAGAAAACCCGGTTTTTATACGGAAACCTACGGAAAGCTACGGGAAATCTACGGATTTTCAACCTGAATCTACGGAATAAAATTTCTGAAATTCTCCCCCCCGCTCATCAATTTTCATCTACGGAAGCACTCGCGAAAAAATCTGACATCACTGCACATAAACGCCATGGGATAGGAAAAGGGTATTTTGGTGTGGGATTAGGGTGTTGGTACAGACTTGACAATATCAATGCTATTCAGATGCAAAATAATTTTAACCCTTATGTGGCCGACTGGGGAACTTTCTGGGGGAATCTTTAGGTAAAATCACTTGGCATACCTCAAAAATGGTTATTTTTAAATGCATCCTCTCAGCTAAGAAAGCAATGAAAAAGTGGGTACTTTTACGGGAGAGTGTGTCCATTTCCACCAATCTCGTTGACTGATTGCGAACAGGATGAAGGCTTCTTGAAAACCGTGCTGGCGTTCCGTTAAAGCGGAGGTGATGAATCACTCATGTAAATGCATTGTGCCAACTTATGGTGGTGGCGAAAGCTTACTGCAAATGGGAAATTAAACCATCAATCGAGAGAGCGTGATACACATCGTAGAGGTAGAGGTTTTTAGAACCGTCATAAAACCTTATAATGATGGTTCTTAGAACCTCTTCTGATCTATTCAACCAAAAAAATTTTACTTGGGCTGGAGCGTCTTCCACCCTGTTCATTTGAAAATTGTTTCGGCAAACACAACACAGCAGGCCTGGCCACTTTGACGCGTAATGTCATATTTAGAATATGTCACAAGCATCTATATTGTCAAGAAAAATAATTGGGCGTAATCTAACCTAATTATTTTCCAGGATGCTTTCTCGTATTGGTTGCGTTTGTATTAGATACGATTAGATAATATTAGACTAGAATTCTCGAAGAAATCTTATCAAAAGATGCTAGGCAGGTGAAACAGGGATACCTGGGTGAATCCTAAAAGAAATTCATGGGGCTATTTAAACAAGCATTTCCCGAAGAATCCTAGCAGAAATAACTGGAAGAATATCAATATGAACTTAGCATTAGCATTAAGCGAGTCGCATAAATTCGTAGGTGGTACAGCTCCAGCGGTCTCCTTCCCTTCGGATACCTAAACGCAAAGATTAGGGACTAATTTCTGACTCTTCCACAAGATTGACGCTATCCTCCAATGGTCGAGAGATATCCTAGACACATCCTCATAACTGTTGGTTGCGGGATGGGAAAGGACCAATAAGAGTATAATAGAGGTGGGGAAGAAGATACTTCGTGTGCGAGAGATCCGCGTCTGGTGCAAAACATGTCACTACTACAAGTAAAGCGAGCTCCCATAAGAACGTGTGTCAAATAGTGACGTCACTATTTGTGTTTTTATTTGTTTTTTTTCTTTCCATACAATACATAGCCATCTCTTCTTCTTCCCCTCCTGTAATATACTCTCATTGGGAAAGGACAGTTAGTTGGAAACGTAAGACAGATGTAGGATGCTCTACGACCTCTTAGGCCTAGCCTAGGTGTCAAGGGACTATAAGTGTTGCTAATAGACAGATTGCCTTAAGGCTGCTTAACTGCAGATTTTAGCCCGATATACGGCAGATTAAATGCTTATTCCTCAGACAATCTAAAATGGAAACGAAAATACGTTCAGAATTCCACACTTCTTCTCAGCTGCCACTTCTATTTTTCTTCCATTTCTCTTGTTTTTCCTCTGCGCTTCAAAATAAGGTAATTTATGTAATTACGGATGTGCTCAATAGTATTTATTTGCCCCAAAAGTCGCAGCTGTAAAATTTTCAGTAGCAGTTCAGTTGCTAATTTAGGACAGTTTAAAATTGAACTGCTATGATAGAGCAATAAGCAGATGGAATGTAGATATAATGTTGAAATACGGCTTGTTTAAATGCCTGGGTAGTGGGAAATGAAATATGTTTTACGAATAGTTCATAATGCAGTCCGATGAGACAACAAAAACTAGAAATTCATCCATAACAGCAGAAAGCATTTTACTGCTCAATTATTAGTACTATAATTATAATAGAGTTGTAAAACTTTTCAACAAAAAAGCCGGAAACTTTCACGCAGGTATGCCAAAAGAAATGGGATTACACAATTAGTACTTGCTAGAAGTAAGTCACAATGACTTCTGCGCAACCAAAACCTGCGCTGACGTGACGCTTCTGCGACAAGTGTATTGCTTGGGAAGAATCTTATTACCCGCCCAGGCAACCACTAAGCAAATACATAAACCGTATAGCATCGTATTTAGCTTTAGAACTGCTTGCTGTCCTACACCCAGCAGCTGAGTTTTAAATGCTGTACGACGACAGAAAGAAGGCAGTCCCGATGTAGGCAGCGTGGCCTCGCCGGTAAGGTAACCTGCTAAAAATTTTGTAAAGCAAAAGTAGAACAAACTGTTGATTCAATGGCAACAAACCCGGCAACTAATTAAGAACAACGATTGGATAGTCGGATCTTGGAACGAAATAACTTCGAATGATGTTCGAATGATGTTCGCATGTGTTGTGCTCTTGGCTCGTGACGACTAGGCTATCTAGGAGATTCACTAGCCCAAAGCTAGAGAACGCGAATTCCGAGCGGTGGATGCCATCGCGAGCAGTCTATTCAGGTACCACATCTATTACAGCGGCGGCGATAAGACAAAACATGGAGTTGGCTTCATAGTGATCGGGAAGCAGAGTCGATGAAAGCCGATAAGCAAACGGAATCTATAAAGGAATGAGTGGCGAATTCTTCAACTGCAGCATAGTGAGCATTAAGGATGAGTTCTTTGAGAGACTTGATAGGGCCTATGAACAGTGCCCAAAACAATCATCGGAGATGGAAAGAGAAAGTTTTTTTTTTAACCTGTCATTGAAAGGAGAGGAGAAGGCTTCATTCTGCTACCAACGATCTACGTCTGTACACCCACCATTTGCAATGAACGGGAAGCAAATTTATTGACAGACAAAACAATGGTGGCAGTCAAGTGGATGGAGCACTTCGATGATTTGTTGAATGGTAGAAATGAAGGTGCACCCAGGAACAGGAATAACATAGTTGTTGACGGTCAAGCAGTGGAACGACGAATACTGGATGATACCCTTAAGGAGCTGAAGAACTGAAAGGCCGCTGAGAAGGACAGCGAGGGCCGATCAACGATGGAGCAAATGTTTAACCTACGGATGATCCCGCCCATATTTCAGGGGTATAACTTGCATATTCAGCATTTGTTTATTGATTTTAAAGCAGCGTATGATTCAGTTAAAAGAAATGGCAGATTATATCAGATCATGGTCTTCCGGTGAAACTGATTAAGCTGATACGCGACTTTGATCTCATCGGCATCGATAGTAGTGCAGTTTATGCTCTTCTGAAGATGGAAACAGCAAGGATGGGCTTGAGAACTAGTTGAAGAATTTGTTTATCTGTCTGAGTTTTTGAGCGCAAAGTGCTGCGGACAATATTCAGTGGGAAATTAGGATGGGAAAACTGAATCAATTTTGAGAGTGAATTTCTTCTGATTCACTCTCAAGAAAGAGTCGACTCTTCGATCGATTCAGTGATTCATTTCTGAAAATTGACTAAAATGTCGGTTTTCGATGTTAGCCGACTTTTTCTTGACCAGTTTTCTAAAACAATACGCTCGCACGGTATGCACATCGACTCAAATGTCTTAGCTTGACGTAATAATACACGAACTTTCGTTCTAACGAATCGTGGTCAGCCATGGTACACTTTAGCAGTCCAGCTGTAAGTTAACAGGGACCCACCAAACGTGTTGATCGAATTCACATTGTTACATTGTTGCTTAAAATCAATAAAAATAATATTTTGGGTTTCAACATTTGACAGCTGGGCAACAGCTTGACAGCTCCACTCAATGCAAAATATGACGAGCGGTGATTAATCAAATCACTTCCATACATACTTCAAATTGATTTTAAATAAGTTCCCGGACCTGGGCATCGTTTGATTGTAAAACCTTTGGGTGCGAAATCTGTATTTTTCATGTGTTTCCATTTTAACATTTTATAAAAATGTGACAAAAACATCACTTATTCTATATGAGCCATAATTTGTTATTGAGAAGTTTGTAAATGATTATTGATACTTAAACTTTTCATAGACTGAGTTAACTATCTGTATTCAGTTCCGACTTTATGCACACACTACATTTCTCCCTCCCAAATACTTCCCGCCAAATGATTGAAACCTCCCATAAAGATAAAAAACAAATCGCACTCACCTGCATGCTGCCACTGCTGGTATGCGACGGCGGTAGGATTTGTACAACGTTCGCGGACGAGGTGAGATTTTCGCCGACGTTGGGCCCACTCGAGTTGTTGAGCCGTGACGCCGATCCCGCCGCCGAACTACTACTGCTGTGCTGTGGGTGCTGCTGCTGATGATGATCGGACGAACCACCGCCGCCGGGCGCCCCCAGCGGGTCCATCGAGGAGGATCCATTCTCCTCGACCATGTTGTCCATGGCCTCCTGCTTCAGCTGCCAAAGCCCGCCGCCTCCTCGCGAGTTGCCCGCCAGTTTTGCCAGTGTTGTGGTAATTTTGGTCGTTGTTCGGTCAGTGTGCCCAGAGGAGGGGACGGCGGGAGGGCGGACGAGCTTAGGGGGTGCTGGGTGCGGGGAAACCCTTATGAAGGTGTGCCCCACAAAATTCGGCCGAATGGGGTTTTCGAATGGGAAAGATGCTTCCTGTCGGAAGCAACTACTACGGTACGGGAGCAAGGGTTGCCAGCAATTCACTCACTCACTCACTCAGTCCTACGGGTCGTGACAGCCCTGGACGCGGAAATTGGTTTTGGAAGGCCCACTATTGGTCGCGCGTTTTTGTCTGTGGAAGAGACAAGAGAGGCAAACATTATTGTAGACAGGGTTATTATTAAAAATTGTAATGAAATCAAAGTAGACGGTTCTTTCCGTGTAGCCGGTGACCAGTCTAGTCAAGATGCTAGATGGCTGGCTAGGGGATGTAAATAATGTTATCTGGCAAGGTAATTCTATATGAGCTCGATAAGAAAGCAGCAAGCAGGGGTTTTCTACGGTCGATTGATAAGAGGTTGGCGCGAAAAAAAAAAATGATTGCAGGAACTGCTGCAGGCGGGGTTAATCGTTCATTCGGACAGTTGATGACTCGCAGTGATGAAACTTGACAGGAACTGGCATACTGACACGTGAATATCAATATCAGCACTGTTGTCGTTTAGTAAACAGTATTGCAGAACTAATAACAAAATGTATTTCATAGAATGGTGTGTTTAAATCTAAATATAACACAAAATAATGTCGAATTCGTTTTTGAACCTGGGTTGGAACTGGATCGACGGAAAATGTGTAAACAAACAAACGTCAAACAAATTTCAACACAACCGAACCTGAGTCGGGTTGATGTTGCAACTGTGATCTGATCCAGTTCCAACCCAGGTTGGAACTGAATCAAAAACGAAAACGACATAAGTTTCTATGATTTCTCCAGGTTTTACAAAGAACTTGATTTGTTTTTTTATTGGTAAATAAACCATTACCAGTGCACAAGCGTTTTTTTTTGTTCAATGATTTTCTTTTTTGTAGTTATAGAAAGTCTGATTGCTTAGATTCCTTGGAAACAGGATTAAGGTTTTAACGAAGACCACTTTATCAAGAAGACTTCCTGCACTGCTGGTAATCGGTAGTCACTGTTTGCAACGCTGCTCACGGATCATGCTGGAACTTTAATTTTCATACTACCACTAACACTCTGTAAAACTTTTATATAAAAGTGCCACCTTAATGGCTAGTTTCCACCTGGTAAGTACTGTGTAAAAAGATAGGACAAGTAATGGTCAAGTAAAACTTTTGCAATCAAAATTACTTAAGCGTTCGCAGTTGATAAGTAATTCGCAGCCAGAAAGATTTGCCAACAGATGGCATTGTCATGCGATGCTGTCAGTCATGTTGTTAATTTTCCGTACGGAATAATATGTCGATGTATTATTCCGTGAGTAAAAGTGACATTCTCTTTCTTTTTTGTTTCTTCTTTCGCACCAAAGACATCAGTGTGCATTAAAAGCTATTAGTACACAGGGTCAAATATTTGACAAGGAAAGAATTCAAGAAACAACATCAGTTTTAAGCGAGAAACGCAATGGGGCCTGCCGAGCGGCCTGCAACGGAATGCGGAAGCACTGCAGTATGTACTTTAAAAAAATCCGCAAGTATGCCGCTGCGGCAAAACACAATGAGCGCGGATTAACTGCGGTTAATTTTAAAACAGTTTCAGTTCGGTGAATATGTTTGTTTACTGGAATAAGGGAATTATGTGAGAATCTGCAGCATTGCTCTTGATCTGTCTTGCTCTATCGAAAGAAATCTGAGGTTTCCTTGTTATCGAAAATTCCTAAAAGAGTTCTTTCAGGAGTTCCCCGATGATTCCTCTAGAATGTCCCCCAGGAGTTCACGGGAAGTCATCCAGAAGTTCTCCTCAAGTTCTGCCTTCAGGAGATCATCAGGAATTCCTCTGGAGTTTCCCGGATATTCCCGTAGGAGTTTCCCGGGAATTCTTCAAGGAGTGCTCCAGAAATTCCTCCAGGGATTCCCCAGGAAATCATCCAGAAATTCTCAGGTGCTTCTTCCAGGAAATCCCCGATAAAACTTCCGGGAGTTCCCCGGGTATATCTCCAGAAGTTCCCAGTTAGTTCCTTCAGGAGTTTGCCGCGAGTATATCCAGGAATTCCCCGTAGATTATTGTAGAAATTCTGCAGAAATTCTTGTGGGATTCCTCAATGAGTTTCCAAGAAATTCCTCCAGGAGTTTTCCAGGAACTCATCTAAAATTACCTCTGAAATTCCCGTGCAATTCTTCCAGAATTCCTGCAGGATTTCCCCAGAGGGTTTCCTGAAGGAATTTCCCGAAGGAATCCCCGAAGGAATTTCTGGAGCAATCACCAGAGGACCTTCTGGAGCAAATCTCCAGAAATTTCTTCTGAGATTTCCCCAAAAATTTCTCCGGAGATTCCTCCAAAAATTTCTCCGGAGATTCCTCCAGGAATTCCTCCGGAGATTCCTGCAATAATTCTTCCGGAGATTCCTTCAGGGATTCCTTCGGAGATTTCTCCAGGAATTCGTCCGGAGATTTCTCAAGGAATTCCTCAGGAGATTTCTCAAGGAATTCCTCAGGAGATTTCTCAAGGAATTCCTCAGGAGATTTATCCGGAAATTCTTCTGGATATTTCTCCGGGAATTCCTCCGGAGATTCCTCCGGGAATTCTTCCGGAGATTCCACCGGGAATTCTTCCGGAGATTCCTTCAGGAATTGCCCCGGAGATTCCTCCGAGGAATCCTCGGAGGAATTCCTGGAAGAATCCTCAGAAGAATTCCTGGAGGAATACTCGGAGGAATTTCTGGAGGAATTCCTGAAAGAATCTCCGGAAGAATTCCAGGAGAAATTTCTGTAGGAATCACCGAAGAAACCTTCGGAGGAATTCCTGGAAGAATATCCGGAGGAATTCCTGGAGGAATTTTTGGAGGCATTTCTGGAGAAATCTCCGGATGATTTTCCCTGAGGAATTTCCGAAAAAAATACTTAGGAATCTCCGGAGGAATTTCTGGAGGAATTATTGGAGAAATCTCAGGAGGAATTTCTGGAGAAATCTTCTTCTTCTTCTTCTTCTTCTTCTTTATGGCTCTACGTCACCACTTAGACTTGGCCTGCCTCGCTTCAACTTAGTGTTCTTTTAGCACTTCCACAGTTATTAATTGAAGGGCTTTCTTTGCCTGCCATTGCATGAATTTGTATATTGTGAGGCAAGTACAATGATATGATACACATGCCCAGGGAGTCGGGAAAATTTTCTCAACTGGAACGGGAATCGAACCCGCCGTCTCCGGATTGGCGGTTCATAGCTTTATCCACTAGGCTAACTGGAGAAATCTCCGGAGGAATTCCTGGAGGAATACCTGGAGGAATCTCCGGAGGAATTTGTGGAGGAATCTTTGAAGGAATCTCCCTGATGCCACTCCTGGTGTAATCTTAAAAGAAAATCCTGGAGAAAAACCAGAAGAAGCTATAAGAGGAATCCATAAAGTTACTTCTAGATGAGACTTAGAAGGAGCTTCTGGAGAAATCCTGGAAGAAGTTGCTGGAGCAAGGATTTCCCAGATTAATCTGATAAACAATTCCTGGAGAAATCCCAAAAGGAATTCTTCGAGGATTCATATAAGAAACGCCTAGAGAAAACCTGGAGGGATCCCAAATAGTTCTATTTTAGAAAAAAAAAACTCTTGGAGAAATCTAAGAATGTATTCCTGTAGATATCCTAGAAGGAACTCTTGGAATGATCCCGGAAGAAATTCCTGCGGGAATCTCCGAATAAATATCAGAGTGAACCCCGGAAAAAAAATACTAGAGAAATCCCGGTTGAAATTATTGGAGGATGGTTAAAAAACTCCTGGTAGAATCTTAGAAAACACCTCTGGAGAAAATCCTGAAGTAACTCCTAGAAGTTCCCATGCCATTAAATCTTAAAAAAACATAGTTCCTTCATGGAGGGTTTTTATAGAAATGCCAACGAAAATCTCAGAGACATTTTATGAGAATCCCCGGCGAACTCC
This sequence comes from Aedes albopictus, assembly GCF_035046485.1. Taxonomy (NCBI): domain Eukaryota; kingdom Metazoa; phylum Arthropoda; class Insecta; order Diptera; family Culicidae; genus Aedes; species Aedes albopictus. The sequence goes on from NC_085136.1 coordinate 16,579,324, forward strand.
TGGTGGATGTTCCGGTGGAACACATGGAAGAATTTCAAGAGGATTTTCAGCGAAATCCCAGAGAAAAACTGTCGTACGGAATGCCAGAAGATTCATCACAAAGAATCCTTCGTGGATCTTCATAAAATTTCCCGTAAAGCTTTGTCCCAGTATTTCTTCAAGAACTCCATGAAGTAACCGCCAGAGCCCCAGCATAATTCCTTCCGCCGTAGTCCGAACCCCTAAATTGCTGAATTTATAATTAGTGTCTATCCATAGTTCTCGCTGTAATACCATTGAAAGTTCCCCCAGAGTCCCAGCGCAATGGTTTCATCATTATTTTCCGTGGAAAGCTTCACAACTTCGTTGGAATCTTACTATCTAGATTTTCCCCAGAAGCCCACCCAACAGTTATAAATTGAAAAAGTACATTTCAATTTCAAGGAAACGAACGAAAGTCCCAATCGTAAACAACCTGCCTTTTTCTTCACATTCTTCTTACAGCATCGTTTCGTTAAAATGCTGTCAGTTAAACAAATGTCTAAATTACTTACGGAAAAAGGTGAAATTTTACTTGAGCGCTCTACTTGGCAACAGGAAACTTAGCTTAACTCAATAGGCGGCGGTGCCGTCGGTGACGCTTGTCGTTAGTATGGCAGAGTTCCATGTCTTCTTGATAAAGAAGTCTTAGATTTTAGCAAATATTTTATTGGAACACCGATAGTATTGAGCTTGGCCTTGATTGACCGTCCGTGGATGCTACTCCAGTATCACCAGACCAGCTACATTCACACAAGGAACCAATGAGATATCTGCCGGGGATTATGCAGGTATCTTTCAGTGTGTGAGTGTCGGTGATCTTCTATTTTATGGCTAGTTTCCACTTGATAAGTACTGTCTAAAAGGATAGGACAAGTAATGGTCAAATTAACGTGGCAGTAAGAGCTGGTTCTTTCTGGAATACCTCAGAGATTCTTCCAGGAGTTTATTTAGGATTTGTTAAGAACTTCCATCTGGGGTTCTTCCAGGAGTTCTCTCTAGGATTACTCCTGTAACTCCATACGGGATTCCTTCTGAAATTTCTTCCTGCAATTCTCTAGAAATTCCTTCCGAGATTCCTTCAGAAGTTTCCTATGAAATTATTCAGGGATTCCTTCACGAGTTTCTTTTAAGATTTCTCCAGTACCTTTTGGAATTGTCTTCAGATTTTTCTCTAGGAAGAAACTATTGGAAGAATCTCAGAAATTGCTCGTGTAGAAATACCCTACAAAACTGCTGGAGATAGTTCTTGGAGGAACCCCGGAAGGATATCCTGGATGAATTATTGGACAAATCTTAGAAGGAGCTCCTGGAAGAACCTTGACTTGTTCTCCAGCAGTCTGCAAAATTTCCAGAAGATACCGAGGGTGAAATGCCATTCCTGGTGTAATCTTAGAAGAATCATGGAGAAATCCAAGTATCCAACCATATTTTTTACTGTAATACCATCAGCATTACCCTTGAAACGCATAACAACTCCGTTGGAATCTCATTATCTGGATTTTCCCCAAAAGCCCAACCAAAAGTTATAAAATTGAATCATTTTCCCCACGCGCACTCGAAAAAGTACATTTCAATAGGCTCATAAGGCCTATCTAGATTCTTGTTTTAAACCACTAAATACAAGAGTACATATTTATTAATTTTTTGATGTTTTTATTGGTCGTAGTTGAAAATATATAATTTTTAAATCTTTTGTCCTGCCCCTAGCATATAACACATATTTTGAGTGATTTTTTTCACCGTGTGTGTCAGATAGGAACATTTTTGAAACCCCAGTGCGAAAAATATCGATTTCCATCACGTCAAGGTCGACCTTAAATGTCAAATTAGAACTATTTATCATTTAAGATAGGGGAAATTGTGTATTTTCGTCAGTTTCGTTCTCTTCGTCATGGGGGTATCTTTGAAAGCTGTTGAATCTAGAGTTGGCATCAAATCCTTCCCAACCAAGCTGAATTATACTACCAAATTTCAGGAAATTTGGCCGACAAAAACCCCCCATGATGAAGAGAACAAACCTGCCGATAATACCCATCGTCACCCTATTTTGAATTTTCTTATTATTTCTTCGAGATCGAGTAAAGTACAATTCCGATTTAAATACCGTACTTGATCGTATTATTCAATAAAAGCTAGATGTCGTCTTTAATTTTAGGACCCTATTTCAAACACACTTCCAGAGGAAACGAACGAAAAGTCCAAATCGTAAACAACGAGGCCACGAAACGTAAAGGAATTAGTACAATAATTTACCTAGCAACCGCCGTATGCAGTGCCCTGTTCTCCACATCCTTCTTGCAGCATCGTTTTGTTAAAATGTTGTCAGTTAAACAAATGTCAAAATTACTTACGGAAAAAGGAGGAATTTTACTTGAGCGCTCTACTTGGAAACAGGAAACTTACCTTTAGGCTATAATGGCGCCTGTCACGTCAGGTTGCAGAGGTCAATGTTAGGAACGGGAAGGAAGTGATGATGGTGGGATATGTTGGCAGAGGGTTCACACATTGGTGCGTGGATGCCAGGCGTAAGGTGATTGATTTGTTTGTTTGTTATTCTGAACATGTGCAGCACAGTTCACATATGATAGCATAGCTCGTAGGCGTTACCTGATGGATACTGTGCAGTTAGGTTGGAAGGAAGGCAGACGGACTCTTTTTTTTTCAATCCGTTCCTGGTTCTAGCGATTGCTATGAACAAACATATGGATGTACATGAATTGTTTATGTGAGGAGGGAGGAAGTACATAGAAAGTAGGAGGAAAGGGACGGTCCAAGGATTGAACTCAGGACCTTCTGCATACGAATCAGAAGCGGTAGCCACTAGCCCGTCTTTTATTGGAACTCCGTTAGTATTATTTCCAAAAGTTATCCCGGACGAAGGAATAACAGAAAATTCCATAAATATTTTGGAATTCTAAATTGTAATCGAAAATAGCCTGCCTAAGTAATCATTAACACCATATTTCACCTTTTTTGGGCTTATAGAGCTATTCGTCGGACAGTATAGAGCGTGGCAAGGTAGCCTCAACAGTAGTACCATGTGGTTACTTTGGTGAACCCTCTCGTTACCACGGTGAAGAACATAGCATAGCATAGCATAGCATAGCATAGCATAGCCGACCGTACACATCCTGGGGTGGCTGTCGATAGAGAAGTTTAATGCGCCAGAAAAGTTGCCTGGGACTTGACAAACCTTTCATTTAACGAACTCTCGACACCTGGCCAGGTCCTTACGATCAGCGGGGATGGGGAGGAAATGTTGATTAGATATCTACTCAGAATATGTCCAAGAACTTGGCCCACTTCATAGATATCTGGAGTTGGAAATTGGATAGGGTTTAATGGGGTGCTTTCCTTGGCGAAAAAGCGTACGAGAAATTGTCACGGTTTAATCATTTACCTGGTTACCACTGAAAAAGTAAAAATAAGCATTAATCAAGTCGCACAAATTTCGTAGGTAGTGAGGATTGCCTCCTTCCCGTCGGATACCAAAACACAAAGATTGGAGACTTCTCTCTGACTTCTCAACAAGACTGACGCAATCCTCCAACAGTCTAGAGTTGTCCTGGCCTCGTTCTTGCGACTGCTGAGGAATATGAAAGGATGGTTAGTTAGACATCTAAAGAAAGATGTAGAAAGTTCTACGACTTCTCGGGCCTAGGTGTCAAGGGGATATGGGTGTTGTTCTAGGTGTTGTTAGTGGAAGGGTACTCCAAAGGATGCGGTTGGTCAACGTTCAGGTACACCATTATTAGACTGCTCCAAAATAGTTATCTGCCCAATACGTCTTGGTTTCCTCGTCATCTTAATGGCATTTATTTGTATTACTTGATTTTTCGGTTGAGAATCTGAAATATTACATAATATTAACATTGACGCCGAATAAGCTACATATTAGTGATACGCTCACCACAGTTACATATTTTTACAATATAATTTGTATCATAAAATAAATTTACCTGGATCCTGCTGAAATAAAATGTTGATTAGCAGCAAAATTGAAACAAAAATATTACATAAACATCAAAAAAGTGCATCAAACTTTGATCTTGGAATATTTGTAAACTACTGCTTGATTACTTTACTGCCGTGAATCGCATATCAGTTCCATCTTTGCTGGATTTCCTATGCAAATGGGACAGATATGCGATTCACGGCAGTTTAGGCAGGAAAATTTCAAGATCAAAATTTGTTTTGGTAGATCTTACGCCGCAACGCACCATTCTGAGGTGATCTACCCACGTTACGGGAATCGTTACCACGGTGAAGAACATGAGCGAATAAGAGCTCACTCTGGAGGAGATAAAGCAGAAGTTGCTGGCAGAAGAGATGAAGCGGTTTGATAGTCGTGAGTCGTGACGATCCTTTATGAAGAGAAGGGAGCGGCATTCGTCGGAGAAAGGCCGTTCAGTGCGAATATCAAAAAGGCACTGAACGATGTGGAACCTGTTCGATTGTGCTAGTAGCTCCAAAGTCGAAGATGACGCGAACGTTGATGACGAGCTCAGTGAAATGCAGATCCAGAAGATTCCACACATGAGGCACTCCCTTCACAATCCAGACGAGAAGAATGCAAAGAGGCAACTATGTACGAGGCACAGCGAACGGTAGCGCGGGCTCCCAGGTAGGTTCCTGAATTGGGCACCCGTTTTAGAACCTCGACTGCTGTTCAAATATCCAACTCTACAGACCTACCCGTAAACAACCCAAGTAACAATGATAGTTGAATAACAGCTTATTCAGCTAGAATTTTTCAAATTAAGCAGTTTCTCCACTCAAATCCACAAAAAAGTTATTGAAAAGGATTGTACTGTTATCCAGATGGTGAACAGGTAAATTTTAATTAACATTGGTTGAATTTTAAGCGAAAAACTGAATTTCAGTTTTTGAAAGAAGCTGATTGTTTGCTTTCTCTGAAGCTGTAAAGATGCAGAATACGGAATAACTCTAGGTGACGAACGAAAACTAGGGGACCTGAACCGATCTTAAGCAAATAATGATGCTATTTTCGTCCTATCAAAGCTATCAAGCGGTATTTGTTTTGTATTTTTTTTTGTTAAAAGTGAGCATGCATGATAACAAAAGAAACGGCAACAATCGTCTGTTTTTGGAATAGGATGAACATAGGGGCATAGGCTGGATAAAGGTACCCGTACGCTACAGTACATGGAAGATAGAAGTAGAGTTTCTGCTTGTCGTGGAAGGCCTCTAGAGATACATTGTGCCTGGATTGAAGCACGTGTCAAACGGTCGAATGCTGCGGAGATTGCTGTTGGGGAAGACAGCGACTATGTGACGATTGGATTACTGTTAAGCAGAAGTCAATAGAGTAAAGTGGGGCAAAAGTTCGAGTGGGGCAAGAGTTTTTTTTTTGAAGTTTTTGAGCTCAATTCAAATTATTTCTTTCGGGTGTCAAGGTTGTTCGAACCCTTTTTGAAAAAGACTCTTTCACCCCAAAAATTATGAAAATTGATCAATATTTCGAAAAGTTATGACAAAATGTTGGTTTTTGATCAAAAAATTGTAACATGTGATGGCCCTTCCAACGCATGGAATGGAATTGTAATGAAATCGAATTCGATATTTTATTTTGGGGCGTAACTAGGTATATTTTGAAGATGCTTTAGCATGTATAACTTTTTGCAAAAAAGATTTGGAAATCATATTTTACACATAGTGGGGCAAAAGTTCGAATTGTGGGGCAAAAGTTCGAATTGTGGGGCAAAAGTTCGAGTCATGTGGCAACTTCAGGTATAAACCTAAAATGTTGCAAAATGTAGATATTATCTCTAAGAGTAATGGAATTAGTGAGAAAATTCGATTAAAGTTGAAAAAAAATGCTGTTTTATCTGAATTTGGCGGAAAACTACTAATTTTTGGTGTAGTAATTTTAACCCTGATTTGGGTAAAATGCAGATCAAATTTTAAAGTGTTTTCCAGTTCTAACATCAAATATTAAGTGGTTTCAGGTATTCCTATTACTAAAGTGTCAAAATAGTGTGCTACGGTTAGCGAAATTCCACAAACACTAGATTCGAACTTTTGCCCCAGTGGTGGGGCAAGAGATCGAATAAAACACACACATACAAAAAGTGTTGTAACTCAAAATTAAAGAGACATTTGGCGTAACTTTGTTCAGCTAAATTTTAGCTCATGGATGATAGAATCACCACACGGTATTTATTTATTTTTATCTGCTTCGATTTTTTGAAATAGGTTGAATTTTTAACTAGGGTCGAACTTTTGCCCCACCTTACTCTAAGGTTACATCCGAAACATTGCATCTGTCCCAAAGTTTCCAGGGAAATTCTCAAGAAACAGAATGTGAAGAAGTCCTCAACAAACTAAAAGTGCACGTCCTGAGGCCCATTCGGGATTTGAAGTACCTACGAAGGGGACGATATTGTACAGTAGTTGATGAGATGTGAAGACTTGACTTCAGATCAGCGGAATCATCAGCAAGGCACATCAGAAGGTTGAAAACTTGTCAGAAGGTTGAACACTTCAAAAGCAACTGCAGGCTATGGCTGAAAGCAAAGGGCCAAGGGCGTAGCCAGCTTTTCGGCTAGAGGGGGGCGAGCACCCTTAAACTGAAAACCACTTTGCAGTAACAAGGAGTTCAAATACTTCATCATTTAAAAAAAAATAAAAGTGAAGTATGAAATATGGGTGATTAACAGGAATGGTTCAATGGAAGAATCATATATGATTATAATCCTGAGGAATTCCTCAAGATATTGCTTCAGGAATTTCGTAACAAATGCCATCATGAATTTGAATTTATCCAGCAGTTTCTCCAGAAATTTCTTTAATATTTTTCCAGGTTATTTTAATGTAGATATTCCAGAAGAAATCACTTTCGGAAAACTTGCAGTAATTCCGTTGGGAATACTTTCAGAAATTTCTTCAATAATTCCTCCAGAAGTTTCATTACGAATTTCACCATGCATTCTTTTGAGAATTTCCCCAGTAATTCTTTACAAATATTATTCTTAATTCCACCAGAAATCCGTTTGAGAAGCTCCAGAAAATACTTTAAGAAATTCTCCGGGAATTCTTTCAAAAATTCCAATCAAACTAAGATTCCTTTCCTTGAGGAATACCCTAAGAAATTTTTGGAGAAATTTCTTCGAAAAATCCTTTAATGAATTCCTTCGGAATTACGGGAAAAAATTGTTTGAAAATTTCTAAAGGAATTCCTTCGGAAATTCCTGGAGGAATGTCTTTGGAAGTTGCTAGAGGAATGCATTCGGAAATGTTTGAAAGAATCAATTAAAAATATTTCGAAAATCCATGAGGAATTCCACCTGAAATTCCTTGACAAATTCTTCATAAATTTCATGAGGAATTCCTTCATTTCTAAAGCTCCTTGAGAAATTCCATAAGACATTCCTTCGAGAGTTCTTCTACGATTCCCTTTAGAAGATTCTTCGGGAATACCTTGAGGAATTTCTTTGAAATAGATTTAGAATATTCCTTGAGGAACTCCTTCGGAGTTTCCGTGAGGAATTCTTCCGAAAATTCCTTGAGGAATGCCTTCAAAAATTCTTGGAGGAATTCATCCGGAAATTTCTGTGAGAATTCCTTCCTAAATTCCTGAAGCAATTCTTTCGAAAATATTGAAAAAAAATCACTAAAAGTATCTTGAGATATCCCTTCTGAAATTCCATAAGGAATTTCTTTAAAATTCTTTCAAAACTTCCTTGAAAAAATATTTCGAAAATTCCTGAAGAAATGCTTTTTGTGATTTTTTATTTCCTAGAGGAACTCATTCGGAAATTCTTTGAAGAGTTCCTTTAAAAATGCCTTGATAAGGAAAATTCGGAAATTGTTAAAGGAGTTCGTTTGGATTTTTTTTTTGACATATGTCTGAAATGTCTTATGGAATACCTTCGGAAATTTTGTGAGAAATTGTTTGATAAGTTCGTTGAGGATTTTTTTTTTTTCGTTTTTTTTTATAAATCTTTACGAAATTCCTCAAGGAATTCCAGCGAAAGATCCTTGAGAAGTTTCTTCGAAATTCCTCAAGAAATTCCTTCAAAAATGTACTGCGAAACTCCTATGAAAACTTGAGAAACTTCTTCAAACATTCCTTCAGAAACACGTTTAGGGATTATGTGAGAAAATCCTAAGGAAATTTTTTGAGGACAACCGTCAACAATTTTTGGAGGAATTCATTCGGAAATTTTTGGAGGTATTTCAAAGCAAATCCATAAGAAATTTCTTTGGAAATTCCGGGAGGGATTTCTTTGGAAATTCGTAGAGGAATTCCTTCGGAAATTCAGGAGAAAATCCTTTGAAAATTCCAGGAGAAATTCCTTTGAAAATTCCTTGAGGAATTCCTACGGAAATTCCTGGACAAGCTCCTCCGGAAACTCATGGAGGAATACTTCGGGAAAATCCTAGAGGAATTCCCTCGGAAATTCTTGGAGGAATTCCTTCGAGAATTCGTGAAGGATTTCCTTCGGGAATTCCTGGAGGAATTTCTTCGGAAATTCCTGGAGTAATTCCTTCGGAAATACCTGGAGAAATTCCTTCCTGAAATTTCTGGAGGAATTCCTTCGGAAATTCATGGAGGAATTCCTTCAGAAAATCCTTGAGCGATTCCTTCGCAAAAGTCCTGGAGGAATTCCTTCTGAAATTTATGGAGGAACTCCTTCGGAAATTCGTGAAGGAATTCTTGGAGAAATTCTTTCGAAAATTCCTGGTGGAATTCCTTCGGACATTCACGAAAGAATTCCTTCGGAAATTCCGGCAGGAACTCCTTTGAAAATTCCAGGTGAAATTCCTTTGAAAATCCCTGGAGGAATTCCACCGGAAATTACTGCAGGAATTCCCTCGGAAATTCCAGGAGGAATTCCTTCGGAAATTGCTGGAAGATTTCCTTCGGAAATTCCTGAAGGAATGCCTTCGGAAATTTATGAAGGAATTCCTTCGGAAATTCCAGGAGGAATTCCTTCGCAAATTGCAGAAGGAATTTCTATGAAAATTCCTGGAGGATCTCCTTCGGAAATTCCTGGAGGATCTTCTCCGGAAATTTCTGAAGTAATTCATCCGGAAATTCATGGAGGAATTTCTCAGAAAATTCCTGAAGGAATTCCTTTGAAAATTCGTGGAGGAATTTCTTCAGAAATTCGTGAATGAATTCTTTCGGAAAATTTCTGGAGCAATTCCTTCGGAAATTCATGGAGGAGCTCCATCGGAATATGCTTTAGGATTTCCTTCGCAAAATTCATGTAAGAATTCCTTCGGAAAATTCTTTAGAAATTCCTTCGCAAAATTCCGGGAGGAATTCATTCGGAAATTCATAGAGGAATTCCTTCGGACATTCATGGAGGAATTCCTTCGGAAATTCCAGGAGGACATCCTTTAAAAATTCCAAGAGGAATTCCTTTGAAAATTCCTAGAAGAATATCTTCGGAAATTCGTAGAGGAATCCCGTCGTAAAATTTCTGGAGGAATTCCTTCGGAAATTCATGGAGGGATTTCTTCGGACATTCATGAAGGAATTCCTTCGGAAATTTCAGGAGGAAATCCTTTGAAAATTCCAAGAGGAATTCCCTTGAAAATTCCTGGAAGAATTCCTTTGGAAATTCCTGGAGGAATTCCTCCTGAAATTCCTAGATGAATTCCTCCAGAAATTTGTGGAGGAATTTTTCCGAAATTTCCTGGAGGAATTTCTCCGGATGTTCCTGGAGGATTTCCCTCCGAAATTCCTGGAGGAATTGCCACGGAAATTCCTGGAGGAATTCTCTCGGAAATTCATGGAGGAATTCATTAGGAAAATCCTGAAGGAATTTCTTTCGCAAAATTCCTGGTGGAATTACATCGGAAATTCATGGAGAAATTCCTTTGGAAATTTCCAAAGGAATTTCTCCAGGAATTTCCGACAGAATTTCTCCTGGAATTTCTGAAGGAATTCTTCCTGGAATTTCCAAAAAAATCCTTCAGGAATTTCCAAAAGAGTTTCTCCAGGAATTTCCGAAGGAATTTCCAAAGGAATTCCTCCAGGAATTTCCAATGGAATTCCTCCGGGAATTTTAAAGAAATTTCTCCAAGAATCTCTGAAGCAATCCCTCCAGGAATTTCCGAAATAATTGCTCCACGAATTTCAGAAGAAATGCATCCAAGAGATTCCGGAGGGATTTCTCCAGGAATTTCCGAAGAAATTCCGAAAGAATTCCTGCAGGAATTTCCATGAATCTTCAAACAAATTCGTCCAGCAATTTCCGAAGGAATTCCTCCCGGAATTTCCGAAAGAATTCCTCCAGGATTTTTTGAAGGAATTCCTAACGGAATTTGTAAAGAAATTCCTCCAAGAATTTTCGAGGGAATTCCTCTTGGAATTTCCAAAAATAAAATCGAAAAAGACTTTCCGAAAAAAATTCTCCAGGAATTTCCGAAGGAATACCTCCAGGAATTTCCGAAGGAATTCTTCCAGTAATTTCCGAAGAAATTATTCCAGCAATTTCCGAAGCAATTTCTCCTGCAATTTCCAAAGGAATTCGTCCAGTAGTTTCCGAAGGAATTCCTCCAGGAATCATAAAAAGCATTCCTCTAAGAAATTTGGAATGATTTTTTTCCAGGAATGTCCTAAAGAATTCATCCAAGGATTTTCTCAGGAATTTCTCTATAGATTTCTGAAAGAATTCCTCCAGAAATTTCCGGAGGTATTCATCCAAGACTTTTCGAGGGAACTCCCCAAGGAATTTCCAAAGGAATTCCTCCAGAAATTTTCGAAGGAATTCGTTCGGGAATTTCCGAACGAATTCCTTCAGGAATTTCCGAAGGAATTCTTTCAGGAATTTCCGAACGAATTCCTTCAGGAATTTCCGAAGGAATTCCTTCAGGAATTTCCGAAGGAATTCTTCCAGGAATTTGGGAAGGGATTCCTCCAAGAATTCTGAATTTTTTTAAGGAATTCTTCAAGGATTTTTTGAAGGAATTGCTTCAGGAATTTCCGAAGCAATTTCTCCCGGAATTTCCGAAAGAATTCCTCCAGGAATTCCTGAAGAAATTCATTCTGGAATTTCCGAATGAATTCCTTCAGGAATCTCCAAAGGAATTCGTCCAGCAATTTCCTCCAGTAATTTCCGAACGAAGTCCTTCACGAATTTCCGATGGAATTTCTCCAGAAATTTCAGAAGGAATTCTTCCAGGATTTTGCGAAGGGATTCCTCCAAGAATTTTGGAAGGAATTCCTCCAGGAATTTCCAATGGAATTCCTCCAGCAATTTCCGATGGAATTCCTTCAGAAATTTCCGAAAGAATTCCTCCAGGAATTCCTAAAGGAATTTCTCCTGAAATTTCCGAATGAATTCCTCCGGGAATCTCCAAAGGAATTCGTCCAGCAATTTCCGAAAGAATTCCTCCCGAAATTTCTGAAAGAATTCCTCCAGGAATTTTTAAAGGAATTCCTAATGGAATTTCCGAAGGAATTCCTCCCGGAATTTCCGAAAGAATTCCTTCAGGATTTTCCGAAGGAATTTTGCTAGGAATTTCCGACGGTAATTCTCCAGGAATTTCCAAAAAAAAATCTAAAAAGAATTTCCGAAAAAATTCCTCCAGGAATTTCTGAAGGAATTCCTCCAGGAATTTCCGAAGGAATTCCTCCAGGAATTTCCAAAAGAATTGGTCCAGCAATTTCCGAAGGAATTCATCCAGTAATTGCCGAAGAAATTATTGCAGGAATTTCCGAAGGAATTCCTCCTGGAATTTCCAATGAAATTCGCCCAGCAATTTCCGAAGGGATTTCTCCCGGAATTTCCGAAAGAATTCCTCCAGGAATTCCTAAAGGAATTCGTCCCGCAATTTCCGAAGGAATTGCTCCCGAAATTTCTGAAAGAATTCCTCCAGGAATTTCCGATGGAAATCCTCCTGAAATTTCCGAAGGAATTCGTCCAGCAATTTCCGAAGGAATTCCTCCCGAAATTTCTGAAAGAATTCCTCCAGGAATTTCCGATGGAAATCCTCCTGGAATTTCCGAAGGAATTCCTGCAAGAATTTCCAAAAAAAATCCAAAAAGTATTTCCGAAAAAATTCCTCTACGACTTTCCGAAAGAATTCCTCCAGGAAGTTTGGAATTATTTTGTCCAGGAATTTCGTAAGGAATTCATCTAAGGATTTCCTCACGAATTTCTCTATGGATTTCTGAAAGAATTCCTCCACTAATCTCCGAAGGTATTCATCCAAGATTTTCCCAAGGAACTGCCCAAGGAATTTCCGAAAGAATTGCTCCAGGAATTTCCGAAGGCATTCTTTCAGGAATTTGCGAAGGGATTCCTCCAGGAATTTTGGATGGAATTCCTTCAGGAATTTCTAAAGGAATTCCTCCAGGTATTTCCGAAGGAATACCCTCAGGAATTTTCGAAGGTATTCCTCCAAGAATTTCCGAAGGAATTCCTGCATACATTAATAAAATACGAGGATGCAGGAGAATTTTATTTTTACTAGTCAAAAACAGCTCTGATCATCTAAGTTTTTCAGTTAAGTTAGAATATAGTTGATCGGTCAGGGGGGGGGGGCACGGCACCCCCCGCCCCCCCCCCCCCCCTGGCTACGCCCTTGCAAAGGGCTCAAGCGATGGGAGTCGTAAGCAGAATCATACAGCAGGATGTGAGAGGAATGCCAAACAACGACCAAAGGTAATACCGTCTGCCCCCGTTGGTTTAACCGCATCCAATCTGAACACTTTTTAATTTGACCCACTCTAATCTGCACATCGTTCAAACTAAAAATGGTTCAAACGTAATATTGCTCGGGTCGAAACAGAACACCAAAAAGGGTTGCCATTAGTGTGTTTTTCGATGCTCACAGGGTTACTAGACGTTCAAATAAAAACCCAAATTAATCCACCTAGTGGTGATAGTGCCTTTCTCGTCGTATATATTCTCACGATCTTTCCATCGACGTAAGTCAAGTGTTCCTGAATCTTGATATTTTTTTAAGAAAAGCAAGCATTTTTCTAAGCCATCTCTGAATTGACTTAAAATTTATTGATGGCACATAGTCCGACGTTATTTTCAACGTATAAGCAGAGCTGAATAATATCAGATTTCTCAGTTTACTGCTTGAGCACCTTCACTAACACTGGAGGCTGATCAAGACGATACTAACAAGCTAAGATATGACTTTTACACAATCACAGAATGCTTTGCGGTCTTCGATAAAGTTTTTTCTGCACATTTAAGGTTATATTTTATTGAACGTTGGAAACAAGAACGTGGTGAGTATAGTGAGACGCCTGTCTGTATGGGGGTTAAATTTGTCAAGATTTTGTTCTCTTACACATACATATTTATCGCTTGCATTGATTTTATTTACTCTCGTAGTTCCGGAAGCACCGAACGCTGGTTAAGCAAACCTACCGGTAGTCTCTAATGTGATATGAACCTATTTTCTAGTTAACTGATCCTCAGGTTATTAAAAAAGCCGTGATGTGATGTGTCGCATGCTACATTTAGTTACTTTCGATGCGGTACCGGAACAGGTTCCGGAGCACTACCGGGTCTCCCAAATCTGAGACTATTTAATTGCTAACGTTCATCAGGTTACCTAAAAAACCACGATTTGATTTATCTTATGCATGGGTATAGGGTAGTGGACGTATTTTGGCCCGGGCATGTATTTTGGCCCACCCTGGGTTTTTTATTACATTTATGATATAATCTCTACCAAATCTTGGCAAATGATTATTGGAAGTTCCAATGATCATTTACCAAGATTTGGCAGAGCTTCACTTTTACATTTGACGATCACTTTTACATTTGACCACTTCCAGCGGGACGCCCAGAACTGGTTTCGGGACACTACCGGTTGTCTAAAATATGGTCTGAGGCTATGTTCTTACGAATCCATCATCGTGTTATCAAAAAAGGGTCTGTAGTTGGCCTAGTGGTTAAGGCTATGGATTGCCAATCCGGAAACGGCGGGCTCGATTTTCGTTCCGGTCGGGAAAATTTTCTCGACTCCCTGGGCATAGTGTATGATTGTATTTGCCTCACAATATACAAATTCATGCAATGGCAGGCCAAGAAAACCATTCAGTTAATAACTGTGGAAGTGCTCTAAAGAACACTAAGTTGAAGAGAGGCAGGCCAAGTTCCAATGTGAACGTCGAGCCATAAAGAAAATGTGGCCTGAGACTATTTCCTTGCTGACCGTTCTTCGCTTTATCGAAGAAGCCGTTATTTAACGTGCTGCGTGTATGCGTTTGGCTCCGTTCTACATTTGACCACTTCCGTCGGGGACCTGGAACCGGTTTCGGCACACAATTGGTTTTCCAAAGTATGGTCTATGATTTTTTTCTTGTTAACCGTTCATCAGGTTACCTAAAAAGTAATTTAATGTGTCGAACTTATGGGTTTGGTTCTCCTTTACATTTGACCACTTCCAACGGGGCAAATGTAATCGGTTGCGGAACACTACCGGTTGTCCCCAAATATGGCCGGATACTTTTTTTTGCCAAATCAAGATATCTAAAAATCCGCGATTTGATGTGTCGCATGCATGCGTTTGGTTAACTTTTATACTTGGCCACCTCCGGCGAGACATCTGAAACCGGTTCCGGAACACTACCGATTCCAATATGGTCTAAGAATGCTTTCCTGCTTACTGTTCATCAGGTTATGGAAAAAGCCGCGGTTGTAAATGTCGCATATATGGTTTTTGAACAATTTTATATTTGGCCACTACCAGCGGGACACCCGGAACCGGTTCCGGAACACAACAGGTTCATATATGGTCTGAGAATATTTTCCTGCTTACTGTTCATCAGGATATCGAGAAAGCCACTATTTGATATGTCGCATGCATGAGTTTGGTTAACTTTTATACTTGGCCTCCTCCGCCGGGACATTTGGAACCGGTTCCGGAACACTACCGGTTCCGATATAGTCTGAGAATGTTTTCGTGCTTACTGTTCATCACGTTGTCGAAAAAGCTGCGGTTTAATATGTCGCATGCATGGGTTTAGTTCACTTTTATGTTTGGTCACTTCTGGCGGGACACCCGGAAACGGTTCCGGGACACTACCGGTTCAGATATGGTCTGAGAATATTTTTCTGCTTATCATTCATCAGGTTATCGAAAATGCCGTAGTTTGATGTGCCGCATGGATGGGTTTGTGGTGTTTTCATATCTGGCCCCTTCCTGGGGTACCGGTCCGGAACACCTAAATGACCATAACTCCGGAACGGCTTGACCGATCCGAACCATTTTCAATAGGAAACAATTGGACCAGATCCCGCGTCGAATGAACCGTCGGCCATTAAAATCGGTTGAGGTTTAGTTCAAAAAAGTGATGTGAGTTTTTTTGTCCACACACATACACACATACACACACACACACACACACACACACACACACACACATACACACACACACAGACATCACCTCAACTCGTCGAGCTGAGTTGATTGGTATATGTGACTCGACCCTCCGGGCCTCCTATCAAAAAGTCATTTTTGGAGTGAACATATAGCCTTTCCAGTACACTTAGTGTACGAGAAAGGCAAAAATGAACTGGTGTGCATGAGGATTCGTTTGAAAGTCTGATGAAGAAACGCTTGCATTCACCGTTGGAGAAGATGCTGTAATAAACTGGTTATGAGCCTCAGGAGCAAGATCGCACATGAGCGTCAACAAGAAGTATTTTGTCACTTTGGAGGACCCATGGAGCAACACACCAAGTAAACTTGGATACCATGATGTGAAAGCTATCCATGAATTGGAGCTCCGAGAGTCATCGATGTTTGGCATTGTGGAATTAAGATGACCTGTGAAAGTTGTCTCCAACATGTCACGTGTACAGATTCCGAAGACTTCGATCACGGTTACACCTGGAGAACGACGATATTTCCTAACATTTATTGACGAATTTAGATGCTATTCAACGATATATCTGATACGAGAAAAGTCGGAGACATTTAAAGCGCTGAAAGATTGTGTGCGGTGTTCGAAAACCCAGTTTAGCAGAGTAGCCAGGTTGGTACTACGGAAAGGAAGTCAAATTCCTAAGAAGCAACGGAATCAAGCATCAGTTCACCATGGCTAATACACCACAACAAAACTACATTGCTGAAACAAAAATCAATCGTTGTTAGAATGACACAGTGTATATGATACTGAACAGTGAATTGGGGGAGAAGCCGACAGTAGCGTTAATAATTGTCAAATTCAAGAGGAGATAAATAGCCTACAGGAGGAGTTGACTGCTGAAACACCTGGAAAAAGGTCGACCTGTTCAACAAAGACAGCAGTGGAAGCCGAGCTCAAGTCACTGAAGCAAAACGGTGTGTGGGAGCTTACAACGACCGGTTTGGAAGAGTCGTCCAGGTACAAGGCATGCCCTGTAGCCCAGGGCTTTATTCAACGATCAGCCAATTTGAATTGACGCAGTCTGCGAGAATATGAAATCGAAATCTAAAGAAGTATCTATACAGGGTGTGAGTGGTTTCAAACGATCTGAATCGGGTCCTTGCTTCCTTGAATCTTTGCATAGATGATATTCAACTGATCACAAGGTTACAATGAATGAACAGTATTTTGAAATTATGCAAAAGCTGGGGTCGGAGTAGTAACTGACAAAACTAGATGATGGGAAGCCTAGAAATTCAGGTGGTTCGGATCACCTGCGGCTACCGCTTATGCCAACAAACTGACGCATAAGGATCGAAAATACCCTGGATATTTACAGCGAAAAGAGGAGTCTTTTCAGTGCAGATCAATACCGGAGTAACATTGGAGGTTTGCTGTATCTAACACAAGACCGGACATTGCAATCAGCGAATAGATCTTCAGAAGAAGAGTAAGCCAGCCAACTACTGCTGACTAGGTCGAAGCGAAACGAGTATGTATGGCTCTACCTCAAATCTACTACTGACCATCGACTGCAACTGGGACACATATCTCAAGATCTGGACAGGAGACGTTAAGTAGTTTTCAGGTTTTTGACTGCAATCGAATAGGCTGTATCAAGAAGTTGATCTAACGAAGTCTTTGAATAGAGTAAGATTCGAGACGTTACGAAAGAATATGGGAATCCTACCGGAAAGCGATAAAGAAGGGTGATGTAATTACAATCATAGCAACTCAATGTTGCTGTTTCTGTGAATTGTTTGCAGTAGTAACGTAACAACTATTGGTATGAACATAGTAATGTAAAAATTGTTCAATGAAGCTTAACCTCAATGTGAGTAGAGGTCTTTTCTTTAAGATAGATACATCTAAAGGAGAGTTCAAGACAGGCTGAAAAATTCCTTCCGAAATGCCAACAGCTATTAACAATCTAAATTACAACTAACTACATGAAACGAGCTCACCAAGGTTTGAATCACTAAAACGATTAAACATTCTGTGTCCATATGATCAACTCAACAGTAAATCAGGAATAAATTCCTGATCCAATCGAATCTCACAAAACCATCGGAAAAGATACACGATGAATCGGCGATTATGATGATGATGACTAACGGCTGCAAATACTCTTCCTAAAACCACATGCGCAAGCACCAACCGCCAAATCCGGTATATTTGGAGCATGACGCTAGTTGAAACCGGATCATCGTTTAGGATGCTAATTAGCAAGCAGCACCGATGGTCGGATTATTCGGTAAGCAACAGCGGAGAAGTAGTTTAGTGAGGAATCTGGTCAAATCGATTTTTATATGTTCGCCAAAAAAGGATAATGTACAGTGTCGGACAAAACAATAAGACCACCAACCTTTTTTCATACAAAATGACCAAGTTTGACGATGTGATGCTCGGTTTCTGATGAACCGATCTGGCTGAATTTTTGACAGTCGCCATGGAGTTACGTGAATTTTGATTTGTATTTAATTGATTGAGTTCTGTTCACTACATCAAAAGTTACAGATATACGAAACGACAAAATAATAGGACCACTTTCAGATTGCCATTATCAAAGAATATATATTTGTATCTTATACTTGATGATTGATAAACAAGTACTAAAATTAAGCATGCAATTTAAACTTTGGGACATTTTTATTGAATTGACCACTAATAACCATCATAAAAATCTGGTGTTGGAATTTTGTCGCACCGTATATCTGTAACTTTTGATGTATCGAACACAATTCATTCAATTTAATACAAATCAGAATTCTGGTCATTTCATGTCGACTGTCAAAATTTCAGCCAGATCGGTTTACTAGAAACCGAGTACCATATCGTCAAACTTGGTCATTTTGTATGAAATAGGACCGGTGGTCTTATTGTTTTGTCCGACACTGTATGAGGTCTGACATAAGTATGCATGATTGAAATCGCGTGGCAGGCACGAAGAAACTCTATGTGTAGGGTCAAGTCCGCAACGAAAAGGAGCCAATCGGACCCAATCGGACGATTTACAGCATCATCACACTGGTGACCTTCCTGCACGTCTCTCGAAATTCTTGCCTTCTCAGATGATTCTCGACTACTATGACCATTTATTCTCGTTGCCCTCAACAACGAGCACACGTATCAGAACATTATCAAAATCCTACACTATGCCAAAGGAAGTTGAAGAAATTTCCTTCACGAAAAGCTTCGTGGGTTGTGTTAACGCAACGATACATTTTAAACTGATTCCCTCTGTTTGGTATTCTTCATACGGAATCGAGTCTTTGCAGTAGTGCCCGGAGGATAGGACTGGCACACCTCTGATTCATTAGCTTCTGTTCTGCGTACAGCAGAACCGACAACCTTCTCGTTCAATTTACTTTATTGCGGAGATTCCACCTGTTTAGACTCCTGCGCGAAAATTAGTTGCGTGGATTTTTCTTGCGTGGGCCCACAGATATAAAACCAGACCGCGTCCTGGTGAATATTTTACGCTGTACTGTTAGGTACACATTTGGTGATAGTTTTGCATTGTAAACAAACATTTATAACGCACCTACGCTGAAAATGAGCCTAATAATTTATTTGCGTCGGAATCTATAAATCTTCACAACGGGCAATACAAGACTGAAGTTTCTTTTCATTTTCATCGTTTGCTTTGTTTTTCCGGTAGCACCGCACCGCTGCCAATTCTATATGCCCTGCTTCTCATTTTATCAGAACCCCTCTCAATCTTTACAGCCACTACTAAACACTCAGCACTCGTACATATTCCCTTCCTTGGATTCTGTCACTTTCTGAGCCTCAAAATGATTCTTCACGCCTGCTGTGTTGTTGCTACTCAATCCATGTTAGCCGATCCACTTCTTCGTAACTGAAGCGACCCCGGCTGGCTTCATCGAAAAGTACTTCTTCAAGAGTAATCCAACATGCATTGTTTTCGTTAGAATCTCAATGATTCCTCAATTTCTCGGAAACCATTCACTCATATTCT
The DNA here is from genome assembly GCF_035046485.1 of Aedes albopictus. Taxonomy (NCBI): domain Eukaryota; kingdom Metazoa; phylum Arthropoda; class Insecta; order Diptera; family Culicidae; genus Aedes; species Aedes albopictus. The sequence goes on from NC_085136.1 coordinate 16,598,685, forward strand.
CCCATAAACCTTGTAACAATGCGATAATTGGTAATCCATTCCTCATCCATTCCATCTCCGGTTCTAGTGAAAACCCCAATTCCGGCATCCGACCAAACATTGTTACAGTAGTAATTTAGCCCCAGCAACAGCCTTGATACACTTTGCCAGCACCCGGCACCCGATCTTCTCTATAAACAACAATATCAGATATTCAGAGATTCTCATTATTGTCAGCTGTCGTCATTTCGTTGCCCTCGTCGTCGTCTGGCATAGTCCGCCAACGCGCACTGACAACATCGACGAGAACTATTCATCACTTGTGTTTATCCAGGAAAAACACATCCACCACAATGCACTACTGTCATTAAGCTCATTTACTCACTGTGTGTTCTTCATTCGCGACAAATTACCTCACGTCATGCTTGAATTTCCCTTTTATCGGAAAACCTTGCGTACAGCACCACCCTCTCGAACAATAACAACAACAATAAACTCCTCAACGCCTCGTCCGTCGACTGACTGCTCCTTTTCACTCACTGCGACTTGCAAGAGTTGCTTTGGATGCTTCGACTCGCTAGTCGGTGGCTACCGTGGCTACACACAACGAATCGAATCGAAGCAGGCCGGTGCGCAGGGTGTGGTGTATTGGGTTGGTTGTCACTAGTAACCCCCGCAACAATATCATCTGCCTCCCAATTTTCGGAACAACGACCTTGGATTCGCTCGGTTTGGTGCGGGAAAACATGTATCCAATCACCCCCAACCCCCCCCCCTGCTCAAGGTTCAAGCCCAACGCCCAGCTGTTGGGAGTTGGGAGGACTTTTACAAGGAACCACACGGTGGGTGGGACGGAAAACCAAAACATTACATCTGACAAGCCGATCCGACAGCGACAGCTGAGCTGGCGAAGGGGTTCATTCGGGGTGCAACGCCTGCTATGATTGTGGGTGCTATTATTCACATATGATTGGAGCTGGAGATTTGCAAGGATACGCGCGCCGGATCGGTGTAATTTTCCACTGATGGCTCCCGAAAATTATAATAGGGGAGAGCGTAGCCCCCGGGGGGCGAATGAGAGAAAAAGAAAGAGAGAGCGAGATGGAGCGAATGTTCCTAGTATGGGAATGTCGGGTGGGATGGGTAAATAACCTTGAAATAATCCAGGAATTAAGGTGTAGCTAGTACGCTGGCTGTGTGCGGCGCTGTAACCGGGCAGTAGTTGGAATCGTTGGAAAAGTGCAGAGGGCGGCGATGCGATGAGAAAGGAAATCGAATAAGGTAGGTTGGTATGCGCGATATGGCTATGTGTAGATGACAGTGTTTCACGTCGTGGCCGAGTCGTCGTCGGTTACCGTTCGTAACGGCGGGGAAGACGAGAAGAGCTTGTTTTCATGCGATCATCATCGATATAATGGGTATGATTCACCCGAATAACAACCAGTTTGCCTCTGCGCCTTTTGCGGTTTTGCGGCAAACCCCCAGGAAGAAAATGAAGTTTGTTCAGAGGAACAAGCTGTACAAAGAGTTCTAGAACTGATGAATCTTAAACAGAAACGACTGTTTTATGTAGAGTAGTTCTACTTGTTGGAATTCTTCATTACACCAACAAAGCTAGCCATGAAACTGTTTGACACTTCTCAGGTCATTTTGACAGACCACACACAAGCAGGAAAACACGGATAGTATATTCTACTTTATCGACCTTGTTGCCGTCCTTTTCATGTTCATGTTACATCTGTCAAAATGACCTGAGAATTGTCAGTCATTCTGAGGATAGGTTCTTTGGTGTAATAAAGAATAACTCCGGAGGATTTAATACCTAGAACGTCTGAGCTTGGTGATGGCAAATTCACGAATGAACAATTATTTAGTACCGTCTACCCTTGTTGGTTTGATTACAATCTGAACAAGTAAAGACTCTTTAATTTGACCCCCGCTAATCTGCACATTGTTCAAACTAAAAATAGTTCAAATGTCATTCTGCTTATGAATCATGATCAAGGCACAGAGAAACAGACGTAACACTTATTTAGAACAAATTTCATTAAAAAACATCGTCACGAAAATGAGTGTAGAATTAGCATTTAAGTTAAAATACACATTAATAAAAACTAAAAAAAAAATCGTCTCGAAAACATTATCGCAACATGTTTACGTTTCACTTATCGAATGAAATTCGATAACTGCGACAACTGACAGACGTCAGTTACTGCAGAATGCATTTGGAAAACATCGCACTGCATCAAACGTGCATGTAAAAAAACATCGCATCGCTGTTGACATTTTAGGTTGACGTATAGCGGTGCAAATTTTTGCATTGCAGATAAAGCGGTTGCACCGAGCGAACGTCTACTGTATTTGAGCATTTGTAGTGTTCCAGAACAAAAAAATGGCTCATAAAATGTAGACACAAATTGATTGCCATGTTTTCAGGCCATGTTTGGCAATGATCAACTAAAATCCAAGCAAACCGTTCCCTAGCAGGAACATTGAAATGTAGACGATTCATACTAAAAACAGAATCGGGGGGCCAATTAGGATTAGTATTCCTAGACAAAACAAGCCATGAAAGCAGGATGACAAAAACAGTGATGAAACCTCCGTCATCCTGCGAATGGAAATTGTTATCCATCTCAGGGTAACGGGCACATTTATGTTGCGTAGTATGTGCTGAAAGATATTAGTTTGTGTCGTTGTCGTATTGTGCATTTGTGGTGTTCCGTTTTATTCTTCGTCTGGCACCCAAAATAGAGCATTTGTAGGGTTACATATTATTCAGGTAACAAAGATTAAGGTGGATATTCCTCCACTATACGGTGCTAGTGAGTGAGTATGCATTTTGTTATGTACAGCATCCTGTTTTTTTAAGAGAGATGTTGTTTTAGGCAAATTTTCATGGTTAGGTGGCACACGTTGGACCATGTTATGCATGGAACGTCCTATTTGCGTCAACTTTGTTTTTTCTGTTTCACTTAAGGAAGGTTTATGAGACAAAAAAAAGGAGAATTTAAGATTTTTTGAGGGTAGATTTTCCATACGTTTTGAACTTAGATCTGGAACGTCAAAAACGCAGTAGGCAAGATAAGGTTTACCGGGGACAGCTAGTATTATATAGGGCACAGCATTGTTTTGATATTGTATGGGATTTTGACCTTGTTTTGGCTTTGTTGTTTTCAAAGTTTCTGTAGGAGTAAAAGAGAGGGAGACAATTTCGTGCAGTGCCCTATACAGATAGATCCAAGAAGATTTAGACGAGCTACAGGGGGTTCCAGTAGTGATTACTTTCTGGGGGCTTTGGGCAATGTGATTAACACCATATTGGGCTTTGGGGATGCTTCAAGGCTTCTCAGAGGATTTCAGGAGCATTTCAAGGGGTTTTAGGGGTGCTTTGGAGATTCTAGGGAATGCCAGAGAGTTCCAGAGACATTCATGGGGCTTCAGGGACGTTTTAGAGCGCCTCAGAGATTACAAAAGCGTCTCGTTGGCTGTCAAGAAGTTAATAGAGGCGTTTTTAGGCGTTTATGGATGTTTCAGTGAGTCTCAGGAGAGTATAAAGCGATTGATAATGACTTCAAGATGGTTCAATGCATTTCAAGGAGTTGCAGGGAGGTTTAAAGGGACCAGGATGCACAACAACAGCCCTGCAACCCTCATGAACCCCCAAGAAACAAAACTAGCTGAAACTAGCTGAAGCTAAAATTTGCTTAAGAGTGGTTTGTTCCACTCTTGTACAGCAAAAATGTTTGTTGGACAGTCCTGAAACCACTTGAAACGTCTCCTAAATCTCCTAAACAGAACGCCACTTGAAAACATTCCTGAAAACCCCTGAAACGCTACATGAGACCTCCCCCCCCCCAATTTGGTCTCCCTTAGAGGTTCAAACCGTTGATACGCCCTGAAACTCTCCTGAAGCACCCTCAAACGCTCTTAAATCACTCCTTTAACTCCTTGAAATTCCTGGTTCTAGTCAGAGATTTTAAGAGCGTTTCCAAGAGGGTCAAGAGGCATTTTTGGGGCGTTTCTAGGGGGTTATAGTTTCAGGGAGTTTCAAAGGAGTTTAAATAGATTTAAGAAGGGCGGTTTCAAGAACTGTAATGAGTTCCTTGAGTTGCAGGGAGGCTTAAAGTGGCAACAGGGCAAAACTGCTTTGAAACACTAAAAAACTGTCCTGAAACCACTTGATACGACCCTGAAACCCTCTGAAATCTCCTGAAACTTTTCCTTGAAATCTTCTGAAAAGTTACTAAAATCACTGAAACCTGATGTTCTTTAAAACTCCCTTCAAACGTCCTGAAGTTCCTCTGAGATTTCCTTAAATACTCCTGAAACCAACTGAAACGCTCTAAGAACCCTTCAAAACCCCCTGAAATTCTTTGAAATGCCTTGAAACTCCGTAGAAGCCCGTCAAGTCCCACGAAACGCTCTAAATCTCTTTGAAATGTACTGTAGTTCCACTGAAATCCTTCTTAAGCTCTCGGAAACGCTAAAAAATCTTTGAACGAACTTACCAAATAGAATCTTCCTGGTTCCCAGTTCGACTGTTCAGGGTTTCAGGGTCAGAATATTATAGGTTCATAGCGGCAATCTTCCGTATTTCCAGCTTGAATCTCATCTAAGGTTTGCAGCTGCAATATTCAAGTTTCACAACTGGTATCTGTCAGGTTCCCAGTGGGAATTTTTCAGGCTCCCAGTTGGAATCTTCAGAGGTCCCTGCTAGAATCGTCCAGGTTCTTGGCAGGGATCTGTCAGCAAAAATCTTACAGATTTGCAGCCGGACGCTTCCAGGTTCGCAATTCACACTCCAGGTGCCGATTCTCCAGATTCTCAGCAGGTGTCTTCCAGGTTCCCAGAGGAAACCTCCAAATTTTTCCAGTAAGAATGTCTTAGGTTCCCTGCTAAAATGTTCCAGGTTTCAAGTTAGAATCTTTCAGGTTCAAAGCAAAAGCTTTCTGGTTCCAAGCTTGAATTTTTCGAGAACTCAACTGGAATCATCCAGGTTCCCAACGTAGTAGCTTTGGACAAGAATCCAAAGGAACTTTGGATAAGACATCATCGAATTCCTGAGATTCCAACGAACCTCTGGAAGAAATTCTAACGAATCTTTGGACGAAGTTTCAACGAATCTTTGGACGGAGTTCCATCAAAATTTCACAAGGAACTAATAAACGGAATTTGATGTCACGTTTAGAGAGCTCCAAACTTGGTTAAACCAGTAACGGCGTAGGCCACGTCCTTAGTGTTGTCCAAAAAGGAAAGGAGTGTTAGTATGCTGAGTGGACTGCGATCACCTCTGCTTCTCCATGACTGTCCCGGGGATGAGCTTTTGTTAGAGGGAAGAGGAAAAAGTTAGGGTCGACTTAGGGCTCCCATAGGTCATCCGGATTTGTTTCATAAACTTCAGGAGGATTCAGGAGCATTTTAGCCGGTTTTAGGAGGTTTTGGAGTCGACTTAGGACTCCCAGACGACATCTGGATGCTTTTCGGGAGCTTCAAAGGGATTCAGGAACTATTTTGGGCATTTCAGGGTTTTCAAGGGCATCAAACTTGGTTAAATCAAAGAGTGTCAAGAAGTGATAAGAGGTGTTTCTAGAGGGTTCAAGGAAATTCCGGCGAGTTCAAAGCGATCAAATCAGCTTCAAGGCGGTTCCAGCAAATACAATGTGTTCCCCGGTATTGCTGGGAGGTTTAAAGTGGCCATGGTGTACAACAACTGCCGTTAAACTCTAATTAAGTAGTTAAAATACCATTGAGGTTAAGGCGCATTTTGAAGCCGCTGAAAGTACTTGAAACGTATCTTACACACTAAGTTTTTTCTGCCGAATCTCGGCAAACTGATTGCCGAGATTGGCACCGCCGAGTGCTCGGCAACCGCCTCAGCAAAAATTAAATTTGCCGAGATCTCAGCAATCACAAAAGTGACAGCTATCGATCATTTTGCCGAAACTTCAGCAATTGAATTTGCTGATTGCTCGGCTAATTTATTTCCAACACAAATGGATTTGCTGAAACTTGGCATTTTGTTTGGGGATGTTTTGGTTTAGTTTTGAAATAAAAATGTGCACAAAATAAAATGAAGAACTCCTCATTGATTTCGCACTTGCTTGGAAACACAATGAAATAATTTTAGCTGCGCATATATTTCAGGATTTACATTTTGAATGAAAAAAAGTAACCTCACACATTTGTTCCTTATTATACTCCAGAGGGAAAACCGGGGAAGTAAAAACACTGGACAGCTCCTCGAACTCAACTGTGGAATTCAGTTTCAAATAAGTATTGCCGGCCATCTGTAATAAATGAACATGAATTACCAGTAATTCAAATAGTTACAGAAAAAATACGTTCTTTAAATATATACTTACACTTTCCTCAGATCCCAGCGTTTTTTTTTTCGGATCGCTCCATCATCATGCAGCACTGTTTTGTTTTGTTGTCACTTTTTCTTCTGAGGTGGCGGCTGCAGAAGTGACAGTTGTAGTACCGAAATTCGGCAATGAATGAAAAGATTGCCGAAATCTCGGTAATTTTGTTTGCTGATTTCAGTAAAATATATGTTTGCCGGTGGACTCAGCAAAAAATGCTGTCAGTTTTCGTAGTTTTCAATCCACTTGCTGATATTTCAGTAAAACATTTTGGACAATCTCGGCAAACATGTTCTGTTTGCTGAAATATCAGCAAAATGTTAGTTTGCCGATTGAAATCGGCTTATTATTCTGCCGAGCTCGAGAATCAGTTTTAAGTGTGTAGACCCCTTGAATTCCCCGGAAAAGTTCATAAAGTCGCATAAAATCTCGTGAAACACCTCTGAAACCACCTGAAGCTCCCGTGAAACGTACTGAAACGCCTGTCATTTGAAACGACCTGAAATTCCTCTGAGACCCCGTATCCGGGGTATCCAGAACCCCTTAAACGTCACTGAAACCATTAAATAGCTATGAAACCGAAAAAACTCCTCAAATAGCTTATGGAACACTCTTGAAGTACCGCGTCAACCCCATCAAATGCTCTAAAATCGCTTGAAGTGTCCTGATACCTCCCTTGAAGCTCACTGGAACTCCCCTAAAACGCTCGTAGCATCTCCTGAAACGCTTGGAAAGCCCAGATATGTTTAAGGGCATATATACCCTTAGAAACTTCTTGAAATCCTTGTTAGGCTCTCGGAAACGCTCCTGAAAGTATTTAGTGACGGTTCACGGGGTTTTACATAAAACGTTGCTGAAACCTCTTGAACGCTGTGACACTCCGTTGAAATCCCTAAAAATGCTCTTGACGCCTACCGTAACGGACTAATCCCCCTGAAGCGCTACTGAAGTCTCCTAAAACCTTCTGAAATATATCCGTAACCGGTTAAAACACACTGAATCCTCCCTAAAACCACTTGAAAGCTCTTGCGATGCTCGTGGAACACTCCTAAGTTCTTGAATTGCTGCTGAAGTACCTTTAAACATAACTGAAACTCCTAATCCTTTAAACGCTTTGAACGACCTCAAAAGGGCTTCGGGAAATCCCTATTGCTTCGCTAAAACGCTACAGGGCATCGCATTGTTTTAATTTTGTACGGGCTTTTGACGTTTCTTGGCCTCGTTGTTTACAAAATTTCTGTACGAGTGAAAGAGAAGAAGAGAATTTCATACTATGCCCTACTAAAACCCCATGAAGCGCACCTGAAACTCCTCTGAAAATTTTCTTTAACTAACTGACAATCCCTGAGATCCCTTTGATTCTAGTCTGCATCATATTGCCATCTTAGAAAAATTAGTCGTAAGGCAGCATCCATTTATTACGTAACGATAAAATCAACATTTTTCGACCCCCCTCCCCATAGACTAATTTCAAGACCTCGATGTACCAAAGAAAACCATTAAATTTTCTGTGTCCAGTCCGGTACCTAATAAATATTCATTACCGTGTATTTTTTTCCGTGTGAATTGCCTTTTGTATAAATTATGTTTAGCGTGTTACACCGATTTGACAGCTCTGACAGTAAGGGACTAAACATAAATTACGTAAAGTGGGTACCGAGGATTGTTCACAATTTGCGAACTTGACTGCGGAAAAAATCGTGACCATGACGCCGCTGCCCTCCCCCTCCGTAACGCTTTTTTGTATGAAAACCCTAAAATTTTTGTATGGGCCGTAATGCTCGGCCGTACTACCCCCCTCCCCCTGGAGCGTTACGTAATTTGTGGACAGCCCCTAAAGAGTATGATAAATTGTCATACTGTATTCTTTATGAATTTACAGATACAGTAGACGTTCGATAACTGAAACATGTTTACGTTTCACTTATCGAATGAAATTCGATAACTGCAACAGCTGACAGACGTCAAAGAACTGTCAGTTGCTGCAGAATGCAACCAATGTGCATTCAGAAAACATCGCACTGCAACAAAACTGCATGGGAATAACATTGCATGACTGTTGACATTTCATTTTGACGGATAGTGGTGCGATAACTGCAAAATTGTTGCACTTAGCGGACTTGCACTTAAAAAGCATTACAGTTAAACTGTTTGCACCGAGCGAACGTCTACTGTACCGGTTATAGCGCTGTTTGCAGTACAGAAGAAATTTTTCGTCCTATCATGATGCATGGGAAATTCCTTGCCTGAATCGCCCAAGAAACCGTTTTTCTTCGATCACAGTACGCAGTTGCGAAGAAATGACAGTTCAAATGGCAGTCACCGTGGAAAGTTTCTGCCAGGAATCGGTCAAAAAGTTTCTTGAGCGATTCCTTTCGAACACCAAACTAGACTTATGGCAAAAAAGAACATAAGGTATTCTGAATTTCGTGCGTTTACTTTGATGAGTACAAATTTTAACAGATCTACAAGACAAAGACAACCATGATCTTGCTTCATGTTTTTCTCATAGATATTGCTGACAGCTCAGGTGAGCAGGTACAAACACTATCGAAAGTTTGTTTTCATCGTGAACATTTTTCCAGCATATAAGTCTTTACGATTCTAGGAATAAAAAGTCAAAAACTACAAAAAATCTGTGTAAATGAAGAAATTTTTAAACAGGTCGATTTGGAAATGTAATTTGATCCGTTGGCTTTGTTTTTGTTTTCATCGTGAAACAAGCGTTTGCATACACGCTCCCTTGGTTAAAGCGTTCGTGTTTGGGCAATAAATGTGTAAATCGTTGAAATTCTTGGCAAACGTGTTTTAACGTGTATTAGGCAGCCAGATTTCAGCATTCACTATGAATTGGATGTTAACGTAACATGGAATTTGTCAAACGATTCCGTCTTTCAACTAAAATTGTTCACTGTTATACTGTAGCACAGTAGATATTCGATCAGTGCAAACGGTTTAACTGCAATGCTTATCAACTGCAAGTCCATTATTTCATCACCAAACGTCAAAATGATTCGCCATATTGGCCTTAATAGAAACTTGAATGAATTTCATGTTGATTTAACGGCAAACTGATCGCAGTGGAAAATGTACCCAACAGCAAAAAAAAAACGTCAATTTATGGGTTGTTGACATCTGTTAGACGTTTCAGTTATTAAGATTCGTTCACTAAGCGAAACATAAACATGTTGCAGTTATCGAACGTTTACTGTAAGTGTAACTTCGATCAGTGCGTTTTGAACGATAAACCACAGACTGTCTGGTGATAAACATTCATAACTAGGTATTACAAAAATGTTAACTACAGAAACTAACCTAAGTGTCAATTCAGATGAAAATATTCTATCATAATCTGAGTTTTCTCTTCTCAAGTTGAGCGCTCTAGTAAAATTTCACTTTTTCCGCAAGTAATTTTGACAACTGCCCAACAAATATTTTTGCTGAACAAGAGTTGAACAAACGATTCTTAAGCATAATTTTAGCTTTAGAAACTCCTATTCAGCTGCTTCTGTTACTTGGGTGATCTAAAGTGTCTCGAGTATACCAAAGTGGCGAATCCTAGTCGTTTTCTTCTTCTTCTTCTTATTTCTGGCGAGCCGATACCGTTCGGCATCAGCTCTAGTTTAACGTCCGCCTATTTCTGGTACTAAGCCTAAACACGGACGGTCAGGGAGACATCCACACACACCTGACACCCTACATATCGAACCCATCAACACATGGGCCGGGACCTACGGCTTTACTTCCTATCCGAGGGAAGGCGTGATCAGATATTTTTGTCTCAGAAATACCGACGGCGTCGACTAGGATTGAACCTAGACCGACTGGGGTGAGAGGCAACCACGCTTACCACTACACCACCGACGCCGCTCCTAGTCGTTTTGACAGGTCTCCTGCTCGATTGGAACTATGGAGATGACAGCAAATCGACGGTTCCGATTTTGACGTTTCTCCTCTTTGTTTTATCCAGGCTTGTTAGGGTGATCTAGTGTGGGAAGAAATGTCACTTTTCCTTAGCTCCATTTGATTTTCACAGGAATCATTTTCCGTAAAATTGAAAAATAGTCTCAAGGCATCAACAATGATAAAGAGCTATCAATTTTCAGGTGGATGTTCAGATTTTGCATTAACCCGGATACTCAGTGAGAACCTTACATTGTTTTATCCTATTCAGAATCAATTTTGATTTAGTCAACTGAAAACCGCGGATTGTGTTAACAAAATCGGAACAAAACATGTAATCGTATCGAAGTTATGAAGTTCGTGAAATACCAAAACAGCCTACTATAACATTGCGCCTAAATTCTTGCTGGATAAAGACCTAACGTCTTCATTCCACGACCTACTGCGTTCGCATGCTGGTTGAGTCAAACACGTAATTCTCCCGGGTATTTCGGTGACTTTTCATACGGTGGGATAGCCCAACTCGCCTCGTCGGAGGATACGAAATTGAGATAAATGCTGGACAACGCACCGTCAGCGATACGTAATCACAAATACACGACGACGGCGGACGCAGCACGGTCACGCGTGTGGCAGCCAGGCGCTCGTGATAGCGCCATATTTATCATTGCTGTTAGATCCAAACGATACAATTAGTTTGCTAACAAAATGTTTCTCTTCTCGCTGGACTCGATTCGACACGATTGACCGACCGCTACAACATTACTCTTTTATTACGTAGTTACACTCACAGCTCTCAGGCCCTCAGCGTAGTAGGCCTGGCATAGTGGCATGCATCGACTTTTGCGAAAACAACCACTCCTGACCTGAAGGAACGAGGGGACGGACAACGGTGGGTGGTGGTGACACGCACACTGGATTTTGACATTTGCTTCTACGCGATACGACCATATTTTCACGCGCTGTCATGTCTGTTTGTTTAAATTTTCAAAGTCCCATGTCAACACAAGAAACGCACAGCCTGCTACAGCGAGAAGGTCGAGCAATTTCTTCCTATTTTAGGCTATGTATACCTCTTGGGTGCTATCCTCCAATCGCACTCGCGACTACGACGACGTCGACTTTTACTGCTTGTTGGTTTTGACTTTTCACGTAGCTCTTTCGGAACCAATCACACACTGCACACCACCAGGAACCAGGTAGTGATTCCTTCAAAAAATCTACAGCTCATATCAAAACATTCACTGCAACACAACACCTTCGCCACCACTATCTGTCACGATTTCCGAAACCCGTCACACGTCAGACAGGGCCAAGTACACCGGAAAATGGCCCACCGAGTTTTGAGAGGGACGTCGTGGAAGAAAAAAAAACTTTTCGACCGAAAAAGTTTACACAAAAATTACATACCTCTTACGTATACTGCTCCGTCACTACGAACCGAGCGCGATCCACAAAAAATTACTTCTCTAATATCGCAATGATGTAGGTAAGTACACACGTCAACAATTTTCACCAATACACACCCTAACTAAATGCCCCAACACATAAACACGGCATCGCTCTCACTTCACACAGCAACCACGATTAATCCACCTATCGGGCCCGCGTTCGATTCCTCACGGAACACTCTCACCGCCTGCTTCGTCACCCGAGGGGTGGTTCACTACGACGTAACTAGTCTCCTCGATTAGCACCTCCCTCGCTCTCTACACACCGTGGTACACCTTCAGCTGTTTTTGTTGCTGCTATCGTTGTTGTTGTTGCTACTATTCCTTTTCCTGTCACTGCTGCGCTGCTGCTATCGACGACAATCGACGGAGGAGACGACGACGAAAACGACAACGGTGGGAAACAGCAAGCGAAAATTCGTCATATTCGTCGCGCGAGCACTCAAACGAAACTAAAGGCCAGCGAGCGAGCGGTTGTTTTCTTCTGTGACTAGACGAACGTCATCGCGCATCGTCTTCGTCTTTGGTCGCTCTCGAATCTCTGGTCTGGCCTGGCCTGGTGAATGGAGATGGAGTCGCGGCGGCCGCGAGCGAGCGAGCGAGCAAACGAAGAAGGCGAATCAATGTGCATACATATCGACAAGATCGACAATACTCAAGAAGGAATGTGCCACAGGAGTAAAGGTAATTGAGAGAAAGAGAGCGAAGGAAAGAGAGAGAATGGTGCGATCTGCGCAAATACAAGCAAGACTCACCAACAGAGGTTACGGATTCATCGTTGAACGAACGGGACATGTAGATATGCAAACTGGCAAAAATAACAGAAGTTCGAGAGGTTGATGGCCAAAATTATTATTTAGTATTTCTGGGACATCAAATAAGTTTTTCTGTTTTCGCACAGGTGACAATTGAGCTGAATTTAAGAAAAGTTGAGAGAAGAACATTGATTAACCCCTCGTTGCACAATGAAATAGACACGAAACAAAAAAAGGTCATAATCATGATGAAAACTCAGAAAATTTACGTTTGTGCTTGTTGAAATAGATTAGCAACGGTAAATATGTTCTTTGCCACCTGTAGAAGTAAGGAGTCAGGAGCAGGAAGCTGCGCACGCAGCTCCAGCGTGGGAGCTCCGATTTATTTCCTGGCTAGCCTGCCGGGGAGATAGTGGACGGAACCACTATTGGCTGATGTGGGCCATCAACCAAAAAAGAGAAGGGCTATCCGCCATAGCGGTGACCTAGCAGCAGCTTGGCAAGATTATCGACTTTGCGTCCACGTAGTCCAACATAAACAAAGACCATAAAACGGCCCTATTGCGACTTCGTAAGTCGATGTACGATGCCAAGCAAGATCACAAGAGACTCGTGAAAGCTGCAGAAGCGTCAGAACCGGCGAAAGTCTACCCAGACGAAGGCTTTCGCTTGCGCAGAAAGCCCAAAAGAAACCACAGAGTAGGGTAAACCAAGGGGAGGACCTCCTTGGACGAAAGTCGAGCGGAAGCGGAAGAAGAAAACACCGCAAGTCGAGGAGACTAGGGACGCCAAATCAAGAAGACGTAGAAGAGTAGGTGCCAAGCGCGTGAAAGGCGACGCGCTAGTCATCAAAACCGAAGTCTTGAGGACGATGCGAAGCGACGCTTAGCTCGTGGATCTGGGAGCCTACGTGCACAGTATTAGACGTATTCGTACATGTGAAATGATCCTAAAGCTCAAGCGCGACAAGGAACGCAAGGGCACCGCCTACAAGTCTGGCGGAAGAGGTCCTTGGTGAAGGAGTAGAGGTGAGGGCTCTCACACAAGAGGCGACTCTGAAGGTTAAAGACCTAGACGAGGTCACCGAAGTGGAAGAGCTCGTCACGGCACTGCGGCAACAGTGCGAGGTGCAGGTGGCTGCCGCAGCCGTTAGGGGAAGGGGCCGGCAGGGACACAGATAGCTTTGGTTAAGCTACCTGTGGCGGACGTCAAAAAGTCCATTGAAGTAGGGAGGATAAATGTAGGCTGGTGCGTATGTCATCTGACGCTCCACGAGCCACCGGAGGTTTGCTTCAGGTGTCTGGAACCAGGACACAAGTCATGGGACTGCAAAGGCATTGACAGGAGCAAACTATGCAGGAGATGCGGCGCCAAAGGCAAAAGGCTGCACGAGTCCACCCATTTGTCTGATCTGTACCGGGAAATCTGTGAACAACAGGCACCCAACAAGTGGTCCAAGTTGCCCGGCCTTCAAGAAAGCCACATCCGCAGTGAATAAATCACAGTACAGGTAACGCAGCTGAACCTGAACCTGACGCAGCTAAGCAACTGCTTTGTCAGGCGGTTTCTGAGTGGGGGACGGGTATCGCCATCACAGCGGATCCATACTGAGTACCCGCCGACAACGGCAATTGGGTCTCGGATGAGTCCAGAAAAATGGCGGCGATATAGCCGACGAGTAGATACTTTATCCAGGAGTTGGTGTCTACTACCTAAATATGAGAGATTTGTGGTCACCAAAGTAAATGTGGCCGTCTTTTGTAGCTGTTATGTGCCTGGTCGATCGGTGGTAGATCCAGCAGTTCACACATATACTGGACTGTATGACGAACGTATCCACTTTATCCAGGAGTTGGTGTCTACTACCTAAATATGAGAGATTTGTGGTCACCAAAGTAAATGTGGCCGTCTTTTGTAGCTGTTATGTGCCTGGTCGATCGGTGGTAGATCCAGAAGTTCACACATATACTGGACTGTATGACGAACGTACTGACAGGGCGAAGGCCGGTGAGCGAGGGCAAACCCTGCTAGAGGTACCAAGTGTACCTTTAGTCAAAACGGTGCGGAGTCGATTATTGACGTTACTTTTTGGAGTCTTGGCCTAACAAGTAGTTTAACTGGAGAGTAGACGATATCCAAGTAACAATGGTAGCTGAACAGTGAGAGTCAAAGCTGAACAATGGTTTGTTAATGGTGCCAATAGCTGAATAAGCCGTAAGCTGAACATCTAGTTGAAAAGTAGCTTGTTGAGTTTACAAAGTATCTTTTGTTCAGCTTATCAGCGTATGCTGCATATGATACTCGGTAGAAGATTATCCAACTTCTCTATATCCATTTATCCAGCCTTTCTACAATATTGAAAGGTATGCGCTAGGACTCTTTTATTCAGCCTTTAATGATAATAACAAACTATCAGTGAGAAAGTTGTGCGGGTCATAATCATTCACAAAAATGGATTGTAAATCTAGAATAACATTCAAAACAAATGGTACTTATTACCGAAATTTGAAAAAAAAAAAAAAGACGTAAGAAATGTCAAAATGTGTTGAAGACCATATTTTCTGAAAATAAAGAAAATTGGGGTTGCTCGAGTTGCAGGGTCTGCACGCTGTGCATCTTTTCTGAGGGTGATTGAGCATGATCGTGACTTGGAGGACAGATGTGATGATTTTCCGATGATACGTATGGCTCAGTTGAAAGTAATTATTGCTGTATTCGATTTAATTTGGAAATGATCGTCAGTTTATTAGCTGGGTTGGTCACCATTTAATTAAAGTTGGCTTCCTAGACTTGTTTCGCATCTCCTTTGGTTCGGAACTATTTAACAGGGAGTGGTTGCGTGGAGTCCGAATCAGTGTGACCAGACGTTTCCGCCGCCTTAGCTTCCGCTTCTACGAACGTCTTGAAGGACTTTCGTTTCAGTTTGTAGGGAATTTTGTACCATTTTGAGGACGGGGCTGACGACCGGTCTTTGATGAGCGATGCGGCATTTTTGTCTGGCCACATCAAGACGCTTCCGTTGACCCAACGTTGAGGCACGGTGGAGATGAGAGTTTTCTGTGTTCTACCGTTTTGACAACGGCGAAACAACCAGCGTTCTCTTAAAATAGATAGCAGACTCTTCTTATCCACACCGTGGAATATTAATTATGAATATTTACCTGTATTTCTGTTCATTTTCTCTGACTGCAGTGGTGTTTTACGACAACCGAACCGAGCACTGAACTGCAAACAAAACAATGATGTTTTGACAGCTAATCCATGCATTCGTAACAAAGCACTTCCATCGCGTATTCAACCTCAACACAGCCTTTGTTCATAATTGTTCAACCTTTATTCAGACACGACGGTATCTAGCTTGTGCTTTCATAAATCACTAAGCTCGTACCATTTCAGGTGGAGCAGATGCTAAGGTAAGTGACTATGAATCAATGCACCGAAGTTCGATTCTCAATTATAATCATCATTTATATATTACAATTTCAGAAACTACGAACTACTATTCTACATCTAGACCAAGAGTCCTGGCAATTCTGGCTTCTGGGACTACTTCTGATTTTTTTGGTAATGCTGCATAAGTGATGATTAATTGCTGAACTACAGATGATTAAGCGACTCTAAAAATTCACCTGATTCTTGTCTGTTCTATAAATAAAATCATAAATCATTCCCATTTGCTGAATAATTGCTGGATAAAGTCTGAAAAGCGTTCTTCGCTAGGATATAAGCGCTTCTTCAACCCTAATCCAGCTTCATGGAGAGCTCAAATCAACTTATGGCTGGATAAAATCACCAAAATTGGGTGTTTAAGAGCTGAACAAATGTTTACAGTTCTTTTGCACAGCTTGTGTTCAAATTAAGGCTGATTAGCATAAGTGAGAGAAGCGCTTAATCAACATCAAATTGTTACCTGGGTAGCTACACTCACAGCGATCACCTGGCGGTTCGTTACAGCATCGACTACAACAACAGCAGGCAACGGGTAGAGGAAGAGGTTGCTAGGCCAAGGCCAAGCCCTCGTAGGTGCAAGACACCATACTTCGACGAAGGGGTATTTAGGGAGGCGCTCCACCGTGAGCGAAACCTACTTGGTTTAGACGGCGACGAGCTGGTGCGATGCGATCATGCCTAGGCGAGTCCACCCTAGAAATGAGCGACCACCGGCTTACTGGTGGACTCAAGCGATTGCGGACCTGCTCCGCACCTGCCTACGGGCTAGACGGCGGATGCAGTGAGCACGATCTGAGGAAGAGCGAAACGAACGACGGGCGGTGTTAGCCGCTGCAAAAGCTGCGCTGAAGACCGAGATAAGGGCAAGCAAAAAGGCCTGCTTCGAGGTTCTCTGTCAGAGTGCCAATGCAAATCCGTGGGGTGATGCCTACAGGATCGTGATGGCCAAGACAAGAGGTGTAATGGCTCCTACAGAGCAATCTCCAGGTATCAGGTATCAGAAGGCCGGCTCCAGAGGCACGTTATCCTCCATCTGGGACATTTGTGCCATCGCCATACATATGAGCCTGTTTCATCATGTACCTGAGGGAGAATAGGACAAGGGATGGAATGGGATTAGGAAAGAAGAGGTGATGAAATAGGAAGGGGAGCCATAGAAGAGGGAATGAAAGCATACGAGCAACGAGATCTAATAGCCTATACCACAACGGGTTGAATCAGTGCTCTGAAAAGGAAACTGTAAAACGCATAAGCGTAAAGAGAGCCTACAGATCATTGGAGGTAGCTTGTGACATCATGCGACTTTCAATGACATTGAAAAGCACGTCATTGAAAGCATCCTCAATATTCCAACAATCACAAAAAATCACCAGAACGAAAACTACGTTTGAGCGAATGTTTTCTTGAAAATGTATACAACTTTGTGTAAAAGAGCCACTGTGGACATCCCAAATTGGGAGGCATGAGAGTTCACATGAATAGGCTTGTTAGCCAGACGAACATCACAGATGTGATAATCGTCAATGCGTTTCAAGCATTTCAGAAAGAACGAGGTAACCAGATGAATCTTCACTCACTCCTCCTTTCGCATCCTTTCGGGATAAAACTATGGAGCAATTTCACCCAATGGGCCTTTTCATTTGACGTCTAAAATCAACTGATTTTGGGGGTCTTTGACAGTTCTCTTATGGAACTGACAATTTAGCGTTTGCGCTTTTGTTCGGCAGTTGTAAACAGTGGCATACACGGACCTGTCACCTGAAAAGGCCTATAGAAATGTAGTTTGAAGTTTGAAATACTCAAATCCCTGTGGAGAAAAGTAGGACAAAATCCCAGCTACAATACTCGAGGCCAAAACATTTACGGAAAGAAACTGAAACTGAAGATAGTCCGGAAGGATTCATAGGAGATATCCCGGGAGAAATTCAGAGAGGAATATCCTCGAAGAAATCCCGGTAGCAATCATCGAAGGAATCCAGGGAAGAATCCTAGAAGCAATTCAGAAGCAGAAAAAATCTCGGAAGGAATCCCAAGAGGAATCTCTGTATGAATCTTCGAAGAAATCTCGGGAGAAATTCTAGAAGAAATTGAAAGAAACTCGGCAGGAATCCCGGGAGAAATCCTTGAAAAAATCTTGCAAAAATCCCTCCAAGAGGAGCCTTAGAAGGACTCTTCGAAAATCGGGAGGAGTCGCCTTCATCGTGTTGTTCCGTATGCCAAATGATTCTACTGCAGTTTTCTAGGATGGCTGGGAACGGATTGACCCAGTGGGTTACGCAATATTTATACTTGGAAGAATCAATGAAAGAATTCCAGGATAAATCCCAAGTGAAAACCTTAAGAAATCCAGGGAGGAATCAATAAAGTAATACCAGGAAAAGTCCCTGAAAGTAATCTTTTTTAGATCTCTGAAGGAATCTCAGAAGGTATCCGTAAAAACCACCCCAGAAGGAATCTCGGGAGAAATCATTGAAGAAAATCTGGATGGAATCTCGTGATAAATTCCCATGGAATTCCATGTGGAATAAATAGAGGAATTCCTTAGATAATCCTGGAGAAACCACTAGAAGCATACATACTTGAAGAAATCGTGGGAAAAATTTCTGATGAAATCTCCAGTGGACACCCAGGAAGATACCCTAAGGAAATTCAGGGAAAAACTAATGAATTGGTTGAAATGGTTTTGGAATACGCAGGAATACAAAAGAAATACGGAGATAACAGTACTCGATAAAAAGCTTTGTCTAGTATCAGTCTGCTCATGTGATCCTGTACATCACGTTCGATCGGTTCATTTTGTCTAATGGGATCACTTGTGACAGTGGAAGTATGTTTCTTACGGTTTTCTCGTTCTTGGAGCTGAATGAAAATCTTCTTCAGGCTCCGTTAGATCTCGCTGGTCAACTGCCCCACGTGTACCACAGGTATATCTTTTCTTCGAAAGTGGTGACGTCATCGTTGGTGGCTGCAATCGTTGGGAGCAAATGACCCGATGTGTCGTGGGTTCATCGATGAAATCTGGGGAAAACTCTCCGAAGGAATGTCGGGAGGAATCTCTGACAGAATCTCGAGTGGAATCCTAGGAGTAAAACTGCAAGAAATTCTTGAATGAATTCTGAGGGAAATCCCTGAAGGAATCTCTGAAAGAATTCCTGCAGGAAGGCATGGGATAATCACCGAAGGAATCGCTGAAACAGTCTTTGATGTAGTGCCGCTGGTCTTCGGATTTGATATCAAGTCTTGCAACTAGAAAAACGATTTGTATTCGACCCGGTTTATTCACACCTTTCTCGTTTCACACTCCCAAACTATCTCCTCCTTTCTCTTCTTCCCTTGTCACCCCAAGACGTTTATCTCTCACCTGCCATGAGCGTGTTGCTCCTTTCAACATTCTGTCTTGCCAGTGCTCCCAGACCCTACAACCCCACCTTTACTTACAAAAATTTTAGAAAGGAACATAGTCTTTGAATTTCGTTGGTTGTTGTCTCTCACGTTTCCGACCAGACGGCGTTTCAGTCAATTGAACGATTTCATCCATCCTTCCATCAACCACTTCGCTTGATGTGCTTTGATCCGTCTCTGTCGTCGCTGTGGGTTGAACATTGTCGTCTATTTGTGGAACCTTCTTAAGATGCGTCACGTTGCGACGGAACTCTTTCCCGGAGACCCGGGAACGTACAATGACATCAGACCCCTTTTTGTTCACAACATCGTATTCCTCTGCAGAGTAGTCCGCCTCCAACTTATGATTCTTTTTCATCCGCTTCACAAACACTTTGTCACCTTCCCGTATTTCGCTGTAAGTGGCTCGACGCTTCCCGTCAGAGTAGTTCTTTCCCTTCTCTTTTTGTATTCCGTCGACATCTCGCACAGCCTCATCCTCGTAATGGACCGGAACATAAGGAAGTCTACCCCTGATTCTGCGCCCGAACATCAGTTTCGATGGTGCTTCTCCGGTAGTCGCATGATTTGTAGCATGGTATACCAAAAGAAATTCGTGCAGCTCTTTTCGCCAATCTTTGCCAAGTTCTTGTGCGATACGAAGTCTCTTCAGGATTGAGCGATTTTGCCGCTCCACCTGGCCGTTCATCTGCGGCCAATATGGAATCGTATTGACCAGATGTATTCCGTAGTCACGACAAAAGTTTTTGAATTCTGTGCTGGCAAATTGTGGACCGTTGTCTGCTTTTATCAAGGATGGTATACCGAATCTGCCGAAGACTTCTCGCAAGCGGCTGATAGTCTCCGTAGAATCAATGCAAGTCATTTCGCACACTTCGAGGTATCTGCTATAGCAGTCGACAATCACCAACAAATTCTGCCCGCCAGGAAGTGGCCCTAGGTAATCAATGGCGATATCTTCCCATGGTCCGGAAGGGAGCGAACGGCGGAGCATCGGCTCAGGGGCATCAGGAGCAGCTACTAATGTACACCCACGACAATTTTTCACGAAGTTTTCTGTGTCTGCATCCAATTTAGGCCACCAAACGACAGATCGAAGATATGATTTCATCATACGCACCCCGGGGTGTCCGTCGTGAGCGATGGTCAGAACTCGTTGTCGTAATCCTGCTGGAACGACTATGCGATCTCCTCGCAGCAGAACTCCTCCAACGTCGCACAGCTCTGTAGAAATAATACGATAAGCAGCTGGTAGAAGCTCAATAGTGTCTTCCATTATGCACTTGAGGATGTTCATGATTTCTGCGTCATCTCGAGATTCACGAAGTATTTCTTGCCAAGAAACCGCGATAGATTCAGCGCTAACCGAAGCTATGTGTTGAATAACAAGTTCCTCTGCCGAATCAAATGGCTCGACCGTTGTACATGAAAGACGAGAAAGAGCGTCTGCAGCATTTTGGTCTCCTCGGATATGAACGATTGAGTAATTGAAGCATTGCAATCTCAACACCCACCGTTCAATCCTTGAGCACGGTTTCGATCGTGGTGTAAACAAATACACCAATGCCTTGCAATCCGTAACCAAATCAAATTTTCGACCCAAGAGGTAAAATTGGAATTTTTCGACGGCCCATACCAGTCCCAAAGCCTCCTTCTCCGTCTGACAGTATCTTCTTTCAGTTGCCGTGAGTGATTTCGATGCGAAGCTAACTACTCTATCGTGCCCTTGCCTATTCGTCTGTACAAGCATTGCCCCCAGCCCCGTGGGACTGGCATCGGCAATCACAGTCGTTCTGTCGCGTGCGTCATAGAACCCAAGGATACGAACATCTGACATGGCACGTTTAATGGCTTGAAATGACGTTTCATGACGTGAATCCCAAGAGAATTTGACACCCTTCCTGGTCAATTCCCTCAGCGGTTCATCCAGGGTGGCTAAATGAGGTATGTACCTGTTGAGGTAGTTGGCCAGACCCAGAAAGCTACGGATCTCACCTTCGTTTGCAGGACGACGGAACGCTATGATTGCTTCAACTTTAGCCTCAGATGGAGCTATTCCAGATTCCGAAATCTTATATCCGAGAAATTCCAGTTCAGTAACCCTGAAGCGGCATTTATCCATATTCAGTTGTACCCCTCGCTCCTTGAGTTTAGCCAAATATATTATATAAACAATATGATTCACTTCCGCGTTCCCCATACATTGAATTGGCGAACAGCTTACAGCACCATCTAGCGTCAAACGTGGCAATCAACCTTAAATTAAACCACATATTTACTAAATATGTTTAACCGTGTCTCCATGACATATTTCCTTTTGTTATGCTCATCAATCATATTTAGGGATGTACAAGATTCAATTTGCACAAACAAAATTATGATATTGGACAAAGCAAATATTAAGTTTATATTTTGTAACTGTCGTATATCAGGGATGGAACATACGCAATTTGACGTTTCGCAATTATCATTTTTTTCCAGGAGCATATTTGTTTTGGAAGTACCGATAAGTGAAATATTTTGATCAAATTGCTATGGCTAATGGGGATACTTGTTGATTCATTTTGACTTAATGTATATTGTGTGCAAAAACTATTACGCAAAGAATATGATTTGTTTATTTAAACCCTAAACATTTTGATATTATTTATCGATAACTGAAGAGATTATTGACATCCCTAGTTCATTAATGTTGACAGCGTGTGTATTTCTGAAGGGCATACGTTTTATGAGTGTAATAGTTGCCACGTTCGTCACAAGCGGCGCCACAAGCACAGAATAAAGGGTCGCCAGAAATAGCTGGAAGTGAGTTATATTATTAATATAGTATATTTGGTTTAGCCATAACCTTCTCCAATCGAGCATCATGCTCTTCTAGAGTTTCGCCTTCCACAAAAATATCATCAAGGTACCAATGGGTGCCCTCACAACCGCAAAGAATTTCGTCAATGACTCTTTGGAAAATTTCAGGCGCAGTTATGAGGCCAAACGGAAGCCTCTTGAATCTAAACAACCCCTTTTCTGTTATAAACGTGAGAATATCTCGAGACTCCGCAGCAACCATGATTTGTAGAAAAGAATCCCTTATATCCAACTTACTCCATACTACGCCAGTCCCGATTCGCGCCAGAATGTGATCTATGACCGGCATGGGGTGATGCTCCCGCAAGACTGACTGGTTCACTCTACGAAGATCTACGCACAATCGCAAACCTCCGTTTGCCTTAGCAACGACTACCAACGGAGAGACCCACGTGGTTGGACCTAACTTTGGCTCGATGATATCTCTGCTCAACATTTCATCCAACTTACGATTAACTTCAGCTTCGAGAGGAATTGGCAACCGTCTCACGGGTTGTACGACGGGCTTAGCTTCCGGATCCATGTGAATGTGAACCTCGACGTCTTTGATGCAGGTGAACGGATCAGACTTCTCTACACGGTTTAGGTTGGCCCCAACCTGCAACACTTGTAGCTGCTTTGCAGTAACATCTCCCAACAAGCAAGTTTGTCCTTTCTCCACGACGTAGAAATTAGCGAGCACCAATCGATCTTGAATTTTGATCTCTGCTGTGAATTTCCCACGGACGGCCAGCGGGTCAGAACTGCCATACGAAAGGAAGGAACGATCGGATTCTTTCGTGGAACTAGTGACGCGAACACCGGCCTGCTTCAATTTCTCCCATGCTTCCGAGGTCACTAAATTAGCATCCGCCCCTGAATCTACCAGCATATCCAAAGAGACGCCTCCTATCTCAAATGTAAGCATGTTGGTTAGATTACCGTTGAAAAAAGCATAGTAGACCTTTCCCTCGTCGGCTTCACGTGTCTCTTTCTCCTCTACAACCCGAATTTTCTTACTCGGCGGTGAAAACGATGTCTGCTTTACAGAAGAACGAGACGATTTACAGGTGTAATCAAAATGGCCTACTCGTTTACAGTTTCGACACTGTTTCCCTTTCGCTGGACAGGAATCAGACGACGAAATGTGGCCAGACTTGCCACAGTTAAAGCAAACAACGTTCGTAGTATGTCGCACAGCCGGACGTCCGCGATAACGACCCTCTCCTGATCTGAACTTAGTTGCCAGAGGACGTCTGTACCCTTGTGACGAAAAATCTTTCACTTTGTACACTTTGTCAGCCGAATTACTCTCATTTGATTTCCCTGCAAGGTCTTGAATTTGGGAATCGACACCTTCCAAGCCAGAAGCGATCTCTTCGATTTCGTTTAAAGAGCGGTCCTTCAATAGCATTCTTCGTCGGAGTTCGACCGAAAGACAACCTTCAACGATGACATCGGTAATCGTCATATCCGTTAAAACCTGCCTTGTCTTTTTTGAATATTTGTCGAAGCCGCAGAGGGCAGCTTGCTGTCTCAAACGAACCTAAGTGTTATAAATATGATAAAGTCACAATTATTTACAAAAAAAAACTTATAACTACCATATAGTGGGAAAACTTTTCTCCAGGAAGTTGCTTCATCTGACGCAAACGATGTCTCTCCAGGATATCCTGTTTCACAGGTTGGAAGTAATTATCCAATGCTGCAACTGCCACGTCGTAATACTTCTTCTCAACAGCAACTAACGGAAATTTGCTTCCATCTGGAAGGTTGGTAAAAACTTTGTCCAACTGTGGCCCTCCCAAGTACAGCAGTTTAGCGCGCTTTTTGTACTGATCACTTATATCATTAGCATCAAAATATCTCTCGAGCCCACTCTTCCAATCTTTCCATTCATGGTGCAGTCGTGCTTTTGCAATGTCCTCGCATCTGAACTGTGGCATAGGTCTCGTTTCGTCCATCTGTAATAATCAATGTGACAAAACAAAATTGTCTTTTTAGACTCAGTTGTCATACCAGAAGTACACAACATTTTCGCAAATTTTGTCACAAATGGAATATATGAAACCCTATTATTATGGACTTATGGACATACTACCACTGTAAAAACTGCCCATTCGAATCTCTATTACTCTTGCAACAACCAATTTCATACTGACCAGATTATCTTACGACCCTTACGATGATGACCCTTACGACGATAGCCAAACCATACGACAATATCCAGTCATTCATCGCCCCTCACGATGAAATGTTGGATATGAATCACAGATATTTTATCGACCCTCACGATATTTTATGTCGACCCTCACGACAATATCCAGTCATTCATCGCCCCTCACGATGAGACGTTGGATATGAATCACAGATATTTCATCGACCCTCACGATATTTTATGTCGACCCTCACGACAATATCCAGTCATGCATCGCCCCTCACGATGAGACATTGGATATGTATCACAGATATTTCATCGACCCTCACAATGATGTTTTATATCGACCCTAACGACAATATTCAGTCATTCATCGCCCCTCACGATGAAATTGCGTGTATCGGCCCTCACGATATTATGTTGTTCTCTGTCGACCCTTACAACATTATACAGTACTTCATCGCCCCTCACGATGAAACATCTGTAGTCATTGTTTAGTTATCACTTTTCCCGGGAAAATTTTGGATTTGAACTCAACCAATAGCAAATATCTCAACCAATAAAATATCGCCCCACGGTATTTGTAACAAAACATTTCAATAAGCACACTTTTTAGTTCATCTCCATGACATTTGGTCGACCCCTATCATCATTTCCTGTATTTTCAGTTTTTTTCAACAAGGTTTCACTGGTGCTTTCCTGTAAAACAATCATTTTATTCCGTTTTTATTTCTTCATTCACCTCTTGATTCATTGTGTATATAATTCGAACATCTTTTATATTATTCTAGCGTGTATAATTGTAAACACACTCCAATAAAAACGTTTCGTTGCTACTCCCAAGTTGCTGCAAGGATGTCCCCAATAGGTGGATTCACCCTACGCAGCAGGAATCACAAAACTATAAAGACGTCACTAACACAGATTCACGCCTGTAAAAGCTCAACCAGCATGAAATCGATGCAGCATCGGTCTACGACACCCCGATGCCGCCATGTTTTTCCTCTTGCTCTATGAAGCTCGTTTCTTGATTTCTCTGTATTTCACTATTTAGGATCAAAAATGTTCTATTCAAATACATACCGTATTCTCCTTCGTCGCCAAATTGTAGTGCCGCTGGTCTTCGGATTTGATATCAAGTCTTGCAACTAGAAAAACGATTTGTATTCGACCCGGTTTATTCACACCTTTCTCGTTTCACACTCCCAAACTATCTCCTCCTTTCTCTTCTTCCCTTGTCACCCCAAGACGTTTATCTCTCACCTGCCATGAGCGTGTTGCTCCTTTCAACATTCTGTCTTGCCAGTGCTCCCAGACCCTACATTTGATACGATGCCGGTGAAACTCCTGAAAGAGTTCTGAGAGGGATCAATGAAGGAATCCCTGTAGGAATCAAGGAGGGAATTCCCGATGGAATCTCTGAAAGAATTATAACAGTCGTTCGCAACTCTTAAAATGGCAAGACAATTATCAAAAATCGAGATCTCAGTGGTTTTTAAGCTTTAAAGCTGAAATTGCATACATATACATCAAGGGGCTTTTTGTATTTTTCGGATATGTTCCATGATTAACAATTTCAATGACTTTCGTCATTAGAATTTCATACGAAAGTCAGAAAATAAGTAGTAGTAGAAAATATATTTCGGAGATTTTTGATCCCCGAATCGCTTCGGGTGAACACGTTCAATAAACCTAGATCCCCATAAGGCCTCCAATATGTTTTTTTTTTTACTTATTCGTTTATTTGGAAGGCTCGGGCGCCACAAGAGCATAACGGAGCCAAAATCATAATAACAAACATTATTACATAAAAAAAAAGTTCAAATAACAATAATAAGGAAAAAAAATCAATCGTGATAAAAATCAAATTGTTCCATCGGGGTGTTGGTAGCCTTGGCAATCCGCTGCTTGTCTTCCTCAATCAACGATCGTCGTTCATTTTCGTCGGTAATCCAATCATAACTGGCAATTCTCTGTGATATTCTCCTGGGTGCCACATCCGGGACGGTAGCCAAGCTGTTGTCATCACTTTCACTGGAGGAGGTGTTAATTTTGTTCTGCCTTTTGTGTACAGGTTGTGTCTGTGCAGATTCAGACTGACTATCTGTATCCAACGAACGTTGTCGTTTTGTTTCGGTCTTCTTTATCTTCTGCTGTCGTTTCGCACTTGTTTTGTCCTCTGCTACAATAGGGGCGCCACCATCTGACTGTTCATCGGATGTTTCGATTTCCACGGCTGCTGTCGACTGTTTTTGTTGTCTGTCACTCGTCCGTTCTCGCAAAACTGGGCAATCTTTTTTAAAATGCAACTCTGATTTGCAGCTGAAGCACTTCGGTTTGATTCCGTCGAAATACACTCTTCCCTTCCTGTTGCGGAAGTAGAGGATATCCGGAATTTCTCTCTCAATTTCCATATAGACACCCCGGACTCCGGTAAACAGATCCAGTAGGAAATCTGCCGGGAATCGCTCGCGTACTGTACGTTTGACCTTTCCATACTTCTGCATCACTTTGACCAGATCAGCATCCGATACTTCGGGTGGTAGATCGAACACGCGTACATATCGCGTGTTTCCTGCCACCGACATGCGAACCACCACTTTGTTTCCATTGACGTAATGGAACGGTAACGATTGGCTGTTGTTTTCGAACACAAATTTCAATGCTTCTGCGGATTTGAAGCGGATGAAAACCGACTTCTCATCCGAAATCTTGTAGGCCGTTTCCATCAGCGACAGGTCACCTTTGAGTGCTTTCACGAAGCCGGCCATATCTGCTACGGTCGGTTGCGCGGCATCTTCAGGGAACAGGAAAGCAAGCGTGTTTTTGATTTCAATTTCACTCGACATTTTGATCGGTATGCACTGTATAGAAACAAACAAAAGAAGCTAGCAACTGCACGAAACGTCTGTTCGCGTCGAGAGCTGATCATCCACTGACCTCCAATATGTTATGGGATTTAAATCATGGGACAAGTATGCTATAATGCTCTTTGAGTTACAAGACACGAGCAAATGCCTTTTGTTTGGATGCTCTAGGAAACTTGCATGGTCAAGAGGATTTACACACTCTCAAGTTTTACAGAATCTAACTCAATCGACATTCAATCTACGTTCGCGCAGTTATGGCCCTCTGATATCCATGATGCTTCAAAACACAACGGGAAGATTTTTTTACGGTTGTTGGATATGTTAAGTTTGCTAAATGTTCTGGAGCCCATGACTTTAAAGGTCCACAAAATCTACCACAATTCTTTATTACACCGCCAAACCTAACCTCAAAATGGTTGACAATTCTCAGATCTCGACACATGCACGAAGAAGGCAGAAATATCTACTACTTCATCGACCTTGTTGTTTTCCTTTTCAGCTCGTGTTACACTTGTCAAAATGACGTGAGTATTATCAGTCATTTTGAGATTAGGTTTGTTGCGTTGGTATAATAAAGAATTGCCATTTAATCTACGCTCTAGGCCCTATGGCAAGACAGATCTAACGAGAGAAAATCGGTGCGTGAAGTGTTGATCAGAATTTCTCACAGTTCCTCAGATTTTCTCCCATTTATACCAAAGTGTGATCTGGCACCAATGTCAAACTACAAAGTGTTGCGTGTGCTTAATGAAAATTGCAGTATTGGGGATGTCATTCAACAAATTTCGTCGATCATTGATAAAAAGAGTAACTCAGAATTGCTCAGAGTTGCTCTCGTTTGCACAGTGTCTTGCCCCTAGTCTATGATTGCTGCACATCTCTGCTAGATCGTAGCAGACTGTGCGCGCGAGCGGCTGCGTGTTCAAACTGTCATCGTAGACAAACAGACGTAACACTTGCAAAATTTCCATCGACCACGCTTTTAACGATCATTTTAAATTTTCATAGTTGTGGCTTTCACAACCAGAGGCGCGCGCATCGTTTTTCTATGCGTTTGACGTTCCACACTAGCGCCTTCTGTTGACGATATTGCACAACACAGTGATTCGTGCAACTTTTCCACCAGGTGATGGAGGTGTGAATTGGGCGATGGATTTCCATGAAAATCGTTCAAGGTGTTACGTCTGTTTGTCAGTGCTGTCATGCGCTATCTTTGCTCCGCGTTGTTTTGATTATGGTCGGCTGAATTGAGAAACGGCTGGCTGGCAAATTTTTCCTCGAAAAGTGCTTGTAAATTGATCTCCGGATAATTTGCGATTGTTAGAGCAGTTTGTCTTAGTCCCATCGGGGCGCCGCAATTCGTCTTCATTTTCGCGTGATTCGCCCGTAGTTTTTGGTGCTATTGCTGCTGGATATCCGGGACACGCAAATGGAAGTCAACAATTTCATCGCGAGAGTACTAGAATTCGTTAAATTTGGTGAGTCTGTTCCTGTACATCGTTATGGTGGTCAAGGCCTACGAATCCTACCACAATCGACATCTCATCTTCGGCTGCGGCTTATCTTATGTTCTGCAATCATAAGCAATTCCTTTAAAAATTGACGGCAGACATTGCACGGTTTGCAAAATGTCCTGGAGTACAGAACTTTCAAGTTGTAAACAATCTATTCCAATCGAAATTGAATCTACGCTTGCGGCTCATCGTCTTTGTCACCAATGGTGCTTTGCAATGCAATGAGAAGTTCATGTTACGGTTGTTGAGCATGTAAGGTTTGCAAAATATGCTGGAGTTCGGAACTTCAAAGTTTACCAGAGCCTACTACAGTCGCTATTCAATCTACGCTCAAATGTCAAAAGAATTTCATCTATCTTACAGAATAGACACGACCATTTGGATATGGTCCAGTTTACAAAGAGAATACAATTTTGACCAGCTAGGGCCAACCATCCCTCACTGTTCCTAGCGAACCATGTAGCGGTATGCAACTTCTTTGTATGCTTACTTCCAAAACCCAGCATTAGCGAAGCCTTTTTCCAATTCCAATCCGAGATGGCATTTCGAAGCATAGAGAAACAACACCATCCGGGAGAATCAAGTTCCACTCGATACATGAACCACCACCACTACCACAATCGTACACCTCATGTAAACTTCTCTGTGTGTGTATGTGTGCGCTCGTAAGTGAGCCACCGACCGACCGCAGAAGCAGAAAGCATACGTAATCAGGGGTGACGTCATCAGCCAGCGGCATGAGGCTCGCTCGCTTTATTACCATAAAATGAAAATTTCGTCGCTGCTTGGCGGCGGCAGTCAGAAAACTTT
The DNA here is from genome assembly GCF_035046485.1 of Aedes albopictus. Classification (NCBI taxonomy): domain Eukaryota; kingdom Metazoa; phylum Arthropoda; class Insecta; order Diptera; family Culicidae; genus Aedes; species Aedes albopictus. Next base: position 16,628,183 of record NC_085136.1, read on the forward strand.
ATATGCGACAAACATGCTTCGCATCAGAGACCCCTCACAATCCAATCCGACCCCTCCCATGCGATATGGCAGCGATCCAACCAAACAGCGACCGACCACCCAACCAACCCACCACCCTTTTTCGCAACAAGGCAAGACCAGCATCATCATAGTAGACCATCGTCGTCGTCGTCGTCGTCGCCTCGTCGTCATGACGAGGCGAACGTGCACGGATGACACACAGCTATGTAGCAGCAGCAATCGAGTAGGCTGCGACGGCGACCGCGACGACGACACACGGTGGGACAAGAAGCGGGGAAGAATCTCTCACCTAGCTCTCCGCTAAAGGGCATCAATTGACATTGAAAAGTGTGTATTTTTAAGACGCCGTATGAGCACGATTACGTCATCAAACACAGAAGCAGCAGAAGCGCGCATTTGAATTTTTTGGGTGATTGAAATGCTCGCTAACCGCGCCGCACGAAGGAGGCCATGCCGCTGCCAGTCGTAATTTTAGACGCAAAGACGATCTTGAAAAGAATCTCGATGCCTACTCTTATAGTTTCATAAGTTGCGGGTGTAATGTGTAAACAATCTCGGTGTTTACAAAATAATGACCACTCCGTAGTAGGCTGATAGCACGCTGAAACGGGTGTGATAGAAGCAACCAATAAACAAGCGAAAAAACCCTCTCAGTAACAATCATATTAGTCATAATTCGGCTCATTAGATCAGAGTGTATATAATGCAGCTATGAATAAATCACACCTTTCCTGATACGAGTCACATCACACGGTTTGCTAGCGCGAAAAAAAAGTAGCTAAATGATACTCACTCTCTAGAAGTTACCGAACCACCAAACAAACGACTACGACGAATACGACGTCGACGTCGAAGACGAGGGATATCGAACGGAGCGCGCGCGACGGCCAGGATCGTTGACGGGATGGCTCCTCGCTCACTCAACTCACCCATACGCTACGACATTCGGCGGAGATACTAATCACACACCGTACGGTGTCGTACGGCCGTGTACTGTGATTACCACCGTACCGTACAGTAGGCGACGACGACGAAAACGACATACGAGAATCAGACACACCAAGCGGACCAGAGAAAGGTAAATGAGAAGCAGAGGTAAAATGCGCCTTCTTATGAAAGTATGTTATGTTATCATTCAGCATAGCGATTTAAACTAGATAATCGAAGATTTCCTCTGGAATTCTGTTAAGAGCTTTTCCAGAAGTTCCCCAACTAACAATCGAAAGCTGCAAATGAGCATGCGTGCTGAATTGTTGCTTTATAATAATAATGGAAGCTGAACTAAAATTATGCTGTACACTTCACTGTACAAATGCTTTTTCAATTGAAAAAGTAGCCAATGTTCAACCTTCCGTATATGTATTAATGATAATTTGAAAAACTCTTTTCAATCGTTCAATAAGAATTCGGCTTGCAGTAATTCTTTTACAAAATAGTTCAACAAGACCTTTTTCTGATTCTTGTTAAGTTTATAGAAAAATTGGCAAATGTATCTATATAATGTGTTTTTCACAAGTCAAATAAGCGCTTTCGTTTCATCATACTTCGACTCAGAGTGCAGGATGAAAAACACTTGTTTTTTTTTACTGAACAGCAGTTGAGTTAATATGTTGTTCAGTTGTTTATGTTTATGTTCTGTGCTAATTCACCATTACTGAATAGGAGTCGAAGTGTGACCATAATTAAACCACGGAATGTTTATGTTTTGATTTGAACGCTTCAATTCATCATCTCTAGGATGGCGCAGATAGGAAAGCATGCGGAGCGGATGGCAATCGACGGATCTCGAGTTCAAATCTTGATTTAGGTAAATTTATTTATAGTTATTATTTCACAATAGTTGTTCACAGCATAAGTGCCTATCTTAAACTGGAAAAAAGTTACATTTTATTTATTTTTAATCATTTTTTGCTAAAGCTGAAGAACAGCTTTACTATATAGTTGTAGAACGATTTAACAACAAAGAGTTCGGTTGGTATACAACACTATGCTTTATAGTTTCTCCAAATTTGTGCGAACAAAACCCGAACAAAGGTTGTGCCTGAAAATTATCCAAATGTTATTCAGTATCATACTGAATTAATTTGTCGTAAAGGTGCTTGTAAAATGGGTGATTGTTAGTTGGGTCTTCCAATGACATATTCCAAGGATTTTCTCTTGGAGTGCGTACATAAGTTTCTCCAAGAGTTTCTCCTTTTCTTCTACGTACACTGTGGTGCATAATTGATCGGACAAACGCCGATTTTCATACAAAATGGCCAAGTTTGAGATGCTGTAACTATGGTTTGCTTTGATGGATTGAGCTCAATTTTTGACACGGAACTACAAATATGCTGAATTTTGTGTATACAAAGTATAAAATGTTTTCGTTCACAGGTCTGGGCGTGGCAAGGCGTTGAAAAAATTGCAAAAGTGATCGGACAGCGGCACGCGTGTAAATCAAAGGGGTACCGCTGTCCGATCACTTTTGCAATATTTTCAACGCCTTGCCACGCCCAGACCTGTGAACGAAAACATTATATACTTTGTATACACAAAATTCAGCATATTTGTAGTTCCGTGTCAAAAATTGAGCTCAATCCAACAAAGCAAACCATAGTTACAGCATCTTAAACTTGGCCATTTTATATGAAAATCGGCGTTTGTCCGATCAATTATGCACCACAGTGTAAGTCCTTCTAGTAGTTCTTCAAGGTGTTCATCCTAGAGCTCTGCAAGGTGATGATGCTTAACCTGGGCTTGTTAGGGGAATATCTGTAAATAAAAAGAAAATCGCGTTAAGTACTGTTCCTTTGAATTGCACTAAGAATTTGCATCCTTTGACAGATACGTATTTCGACCTCAACCGTAAGGTCGTCTTCAGTGTCTTGTACTTGACTCGACAAGTACAAGACACTGAAGACGACCTTACAGTTGAGGTCGAAATACGTATCTGTCAAAAGATGCAAATTCTCAGTGGAATTCAAAGGAACAGTACTTAACGCGATTTTCTTTTTATCTTCTCTGCAAGGTGTTTCTTCAGGCATTTCCTGAGAAATCCCTCCAAGAATTCCTCCGGAAGTTTCTACATATTCCTCATAGGCAAGTTAAACGGTTCCTTAAAATATCTGTAGATATTTGAGAACATTCCCAGAAGTTTATCAGGGACCTTGTGCGAACGTCTACAGAAACTTTTGCAGGAATTCACTTAGCAGTTCCTTCAGCAATTGCACCAGGAGATCGTTTTCAAGTGTTTTCAGGAGTTCCTCGAGCTATTTGATTAAAGAATTCCTCCTGATGTTCAAATGTTTCTTCGGCAAGTCAAAAAGTTCCCTACAAGTATCTGTAATCATCGGAGAAATATTCCAGAAATTTCTCAGGGGTTCCTATCGAATGCATTTTTTTTTTCAAGAATTTCCACAACAAGCTGATCAATAATTTCTGGAGCTGTACATCCAAGAAATCCACAAGAAAACTATTCCCTACCTCTTCGAATTTTACAAATAGTTTGTCTAGGAATTCTTCAAAGTATTCGTTTCTTCGGAAATTGCTTCGGGAGTTCAACTAGGTTTTGGCTTAGGAACTCCGTCATGCATTCTTTTACAAATAACTCCCAGAATACCTTCAGGAATTACTTGAGAACTTCTCGAAGCGTCCTTTCGAAAATAGCAAGGATTTCTCCAGGAGTTGTTGCAGGATTTTTTTAAGGAATTCCTTAAGTATTCCTCTAGTATTTTTTTTTATTTTATTTTGAGAATCCCTTCAGGAGTTTCTCGAGCAATTTTTCCAGGACTTTCCCAAAAATCTCAAAAAAGTTCTTCTATGTGTCTCCTTTGAGATTATCATCAGAAATTTCTCCCCAGGAGGAATTCCTGGAAAAACTCCCAAAGAAATTGAGATATTCTTGAAGAAACGGTAATGGTCACAGTAGACTCATCAAATCTCCGCGGTTGCTATCTAGGATGTTGCTATGAGAAAGTTTCCTAAATCTTTGACGTTTCGTGATCTCGTTGCTTACGACAAATTTTCATCTGCTTTCCTTGGAGTGTGATTGAGTTCAAAATGCGATTCCGCACGCGTTGAGAAGTGTAAAAATTTATGACTTGCTGGTGGGAGCTCCTTTTGGGATTCCTCCAGGAATAAGTACCTTCTGAAGGAACTATTCCTAGGATTGCTCCAGAAGTTCATTCCGCAGTTTAACTAGATTTCTCGAGGAGTTTCATCTATGATTTCTCAAGGTTTTCTTTATGAGATTCTTCAAATAGTACATTTAAGATTCTTTGCGAAGTTCCCTCTGGGATTCTTCGAGGGGTTTCTTCCAAGAGTTTGTTCATGGGCTATTTCAGGAGCTCCGGCTGGGATTTTTCATTTCATCTGCGGTTAATCAAATGTCGATGCAATAACCGTTTTAGCTGCTTAAAAGACTGAAAGAGCCGAGCACTTCCAAAAAATAAAAGAAGTTTCTAGAGGAATTTGGGATTCCTCCAAGAGCTCCTTCTGGGGTTCATACAGGAGGTCCCTTCACTGGGCCATTCTTCATTTCCTGCTGGGATTTTTTTTTTCAAATTAACGAAGAGTTTCTTTTGGGATTCCTCCACGAATTCTTCTAGGAGGAGGAATCCTACTTCCTCCTTCTGAGGATTCCTCTTTCTGAGATTCCTTCTGAGTTTCCTCCAGGATTTCTTGCTGCGATTCCTCCAGGAGTTCCTACAGGATTTCCTGTAGGATTTCTTTTGAGATTCTATCAAGAGTTCATTTGGCATCCCTCCAGCAAATATTTCTTTTGGGATTCCTCCAGATTTTTCTTTCCGAGATTCCCCCCAATAGTTCCTTCTAGAATTCCTACTGGGATTCTTCTAGGAACTCCATCTAAAACTGCTTCAGGAGCTTCTTCTCGGAATTGTCCAGTAATTCTTTCTAAGACTCGTCCACAACGGTATCTTCAGTGATTCCTCCTGGAGTTCGGTTAGCGACGGACAGCAACTGATAAATACGGACTTTTCTGGATAGCAGCACAGGCGTATCTAGACTTTTCTGTTTTCTCACTGATCCTCTTTGATAAACACAAGAAAGAGCGAAATGAAAGGGAATGCCAGTGCACCATTTTATCCTTCTTTTCCTCGTGTTTATTTATGAGAGTAAGAAAAAAGAAAAATATTCGCCAATAGATAGTAGAATTAGTGACATTTCGATTACTTGTGATTCCTCTCGGATCCATTCCTCAAGAAAGTCCTGTAGAAATCTCATTAGAAACACTTCGAAGAACTCCACACAGAACACATGAAGCTATTCCATAAAAATGTCCTCAACGAAATCCGGAATAAACTACTGGAAGATTTGCTTCAAAAACATCAGGGAGGATTCCATAATACACTTCTGAGAGAATTTTTCAAGGATCTGCTCCTGGAAGAGTGCCGGAAGAAGTCTATGGGGAAATTCCTGGAAATATCTCGAAAGAAGTTTCAGTTCAAACGCGAAAGCATAAGCGCGGGCGTAAGCGATAAAAAAGCATCGCCAGTAAAATACCGAAAACATTTTTTTTTTCTTTATTAACGAGATTTTTAACCCGGGGCTAGTTCATCTCGGGACCCACGCTTTACTTCCCTTCCGAAGGAAGAACTCACACTCAGGGATGGGAACACTCACTTGCAAAGTTTTACATTCACTAGCTATTTTCTCAGTTCAGAAGCATGCAATCAAGAAACGATGTATGGATGACTTTTGTCTTTTGGTTTTGTCTAAAAGTTTGCCGAATAGAGCAGGGGTCGCACATGCATATCAAAGTCGTGACAGAGCAGTGAAAGCGACTCTCCACGAGGTGAGTGTAATTTACATTCACCTCGTGGAGAGTTGCCTTCGCAGCTCCCTCACGACTTCGATATGCGTGTGCGACCCCTACTCTATTCGACAAACTTTTAGACAAAACCAAAAGGCAAAAGTCATCCATACATCGTTTCTTGATAGCACGTTTCTGTGCTGAGAAAATAGCAAGTGAATGTAACTCATTGCAAGTGAGTGATCCCATGCTTGCCCACACTTAGTGAGTTTGTCGGGAGTGGGATTCGATCCCAGGTCCTCGGCGTGATAGTCAAGTGTTCTAACCATCACACCAGATCCGCTCCACGATACCGAAAACAGTGAAAGCCGCACATACTGATACGCATGGGCCGTAGCAGGACGCCATACAAAATTCGTAGACAGTTAAAAGTTAAGCAAGACACACACACAAACAACAAAACGAAGCCTCTAAATCCTTGAAGAAGACGAAATATACGTCGGAATGTCGATGCAATAATCGTTTTAGCTGCTTAAAAGACTGAAAGAGCCGATCACTTCCAAAAAATGAAAGAAGTTTCTAGAGGAAATTCAGTAGGAGTTTCTGGAGAAATTCTTAATGAAACCCGTGAAATTCTTGAAGAAATCTGGGAATGAATTGGTGTAGATGCAATCCCAGAAAAAAAATCTGAAGGAATTCCAGAAGGAACTGCTGGGGGAATCCCGAAAAAAAAAATCCTAGGAAATGCCAGAATGTTCCAGACAGAACTATTAGTGTAATCTCTGCAGAAAGTCTTAAGGGAGGAAGCTTTAGTAGGAACCCACGTAAGAACTTCTGGAAGAATCATAGTAGGAGTTACTAGAGGAATCCCAGAATGAGTAAATGGGGAAATCCTGGAGAACTCCCGGAAGAAAAATGTCAAATGAATTGGAAAATTTGCAACAGGAACGCCTGTAGCATTTCAAAATATAACTCCTAGAGTAATCATGGAAAGAACTGCTGCACGACTGCAAGGAAGAATTTCTGGAGGAATCCTAGAAGCAACTCTTGAAGGAATCCCCGAAGAAACTTCTGGAGAAATCTTAGAAGCAGGAATCTCGGAAAGAACTCCCACCAAGGGAGAAATCACACAAGAGACTCCTGGGAATTCCATTAGGAACCACACAACGGAAGCTCAGAAGGAACTTCTTGAGAAACCCCAGACGGAACTCCTAAGGAATGTCCATAAATTTCGTCACGCCTCTGGGGGGGGCTGGTGATTGTGGAACTTGGTTTCAGTAAAGTGTGACAATCCATTTCAAAAATGGAGACAAAAAAGTGAGACATGTTGGGGAGGGGGGGGGGGGTCTCCCCTAGGGGAATCACATATAGGGAACTCCTGGAAGAATTGGGGAACGAAGTCCTGGGCGAATCCCAGGGGGTACTCCTAGTTTTGGATGAAATTCCTGAATGCATCCCGGAAAGAACTCTTGGAGGGAACTTATAAACAATTCCTGGAGGAATTCCAAAGGACGTCAGAAGGAACTCGTTGTGGAAACTCAAAAAAAAAACAAAAAGAACTACTGGAGGAATCCTAGAAGGAACTTCTGGAGATATCTCGGAAGAAGGAATCCTTAGAATCTTAATGTTGAGTACAAAAAGCGAGATTCAACGTATTGTACAAAATACAACAGCGTGAACGCTCAAAGATTAAACATAGAAGGAACTTCTATCGGAGTCCCAGAACCTGAAGGAACTCCTAGATGAATCCAAAGAGAAATCCAGCAGAAATTTCGAAAAATCTATGGAGGAATCCCATAAGAATCTCCTGAAAAAAATAGAAGTTGAGGACATTTGGAAGGAATTGGTGGACTATCAATTAGTCTATTCTATCACCAAGAACATCTCGAGATACTCTCATTCAGTTCAACAACTCGTTCGAGGAGGCACAGAAGAACTCTGGAGCGGCTTTAACAGGTGAATCCTGCAAGACGATTGTGTTGCAAGGAGAACAGTGACAGTCCAAAGGCTCACAATCCCGGAGGTGCAACACGGTTGAACATATAGCGAAGTTGACCATGCTGAGGGTGACGGGTTCGATTCCGGGTCGGTCCAGGATCTTTTCGTAAAGGAAATTTCCTTGACTTCCTTGGGCATAGAGTATCTTTGTGCCTGCCACACGATATACGCATGCAAAATGGTCATTGGCAGAGGAGGCTCTCAGTTAATAACTATGGAAGTGCTCATAGAACACTAAGCTGAGAAGTAGGCTTTGTCCCAATGAGGACGTCACGCTAAGAAGAGAGAGATATAGCGAAGTTCTGTCCGTCCGAAGAATTCTGGAAGCAAGGAAGCTGACGCCTTTGTATAGACACTGTAGACGAATCAAGCCCAAAGTATGCATCAGTGGTGCCTACATAGATTCCGGAGCAACCTTGCATATGACAAGGGGTATAGAATTTTACTGGAAGACGTGTAGAAACCGATGGAAATTGAAGAGCGTGAAACAGTTACTATTCCAAGATTCCAGTCAAGTGGTTGTGAAATTTCCAATCCTAAAGGTACCTAAGATAGTGACAACCGGAGTCATCGAGAATGATTTGTTTGTGTTATCGCAGTACGAAGTGACCGATTAAGCTACGCTGACCTCAAAAACAACATTCCTTTAACATTGTGAAGATGCCAGCGCATGGCGGGGCGTCGAAATGAAGATTATTGGAGAAAGCATTCTCACTCTCTCGAAGAATTTGGAAACAGGGACCTCAGTAAATGTTTAATTTTCTGAGGAAAAGAGTAAGACGACTTCAAAGGCCTAATCGAGAAGCAGGTATTATGTATCCTTCATCAACGATCTATCGCGAAGAATGTTCAGATACTGATTGAAGATGACATCTGAAAAGGTGATCCTCTGTTGGTTCAAGGGATCCCAGGAACAGGCGAACATCACAGTGGACGGAATATAAAAAATCCCGAGAACAGACTACGGTAATGAGAATATTAATGACGGATTTCAAAGTTTCTTGAAGCAGATGAGAATACGACATCAAACAACCAACACGATAGAATAGAATAGAATAGAGGGGCGTTACAACCATTCGTTTGCTGAGTGTGAACGTTGCAAGCTAACCTTTCGAAGACTTTCTGGGCAGCAGCAACAGCGGCAGCGATTTATCTGGCAAATTCGTCTTCGACTTGTGGAAACGCATTGGACCTCTGGAAAAGTCAGAAGCAGCAAACTGAGCCACGAGAAACATAAGATTATCATAAGTTGCAACTAATGAAATGGCTTTAAAAAATAATTAGAATGAGTTTCACAGTTTGGTTTTTATACATATTTGGCAACACGGTGTCCAGAACGGCCGACAGGCATGACGGTTCAACACGAGCTTAGTCAGTGATTCCGACGCTCATGGAATGTCTCCAGTCTACATCATTTTACGATTTTGTTTGACTATTTTCATAAGTTGATGTTCTGAAATTATTCATGATAAACACGATTATTTCTCATGAAATTTCTTATTACACTCATACTTTATAGTGATGGCAAAATTCAATCAATTATTTAAACTTAGGTCTTTTAACTTCCAAAACGCATTTTACACCGCTTCCCCCAACACTTTAGCAATAATAACAAAGTATGCGGTTAAAATGCTCTGCGCGCGAGAGCAAATTGCCTCACCTCCTCGTTTCTTTCCCTGGATCACTGTGACCGTAGATTCAAATTCTCTCTCGCTCTCTCTAGTTCCCTCTCTGCTGATGTGACTTTAGACGTTGTGTTTACGTACATGACTGTATTTCTCGTTGCTACGTTGCTGCTCATACAAATTATATGACATATATTTACTCGTAGTCGTCGGACGGGTACGGGTGACGTAATGTTTATGTTATTTTTGATTTTTTCGCTCGGCGAAATTTGCTAGGGAAATCCTGTACGGCTCGATGTACATTGAAAATTACCCTAGATCAATGAAATTTTTGTTTTCAAAAAACTGCATATGAAAAATTACGTTTATCAGTCGAAATCATATCAAACTCCCGCTGAAACATGTTGCTCCTGATTGTTCGCACGCACGAATCTAGAGGGAGCCATACGAATCCGAGAAGCTCTGATGTCATACAAGAATTTATTGCGTTTCAATTTCGTACCTCTACGTGCTCGCTTGCCAAGAGTAAAGAGAAGGTACACCAATACTTGTGCGCCAATACAGTAACAGTAACTAGCAAGACTGCTTTTTTGCTTGTGTGCGGTTTCCGGGTACGTGTAAGCGCCAGCCTGTAACGAACGCGGTGTTGTACATCAAAAATTAATACAATCATAGCAGGCGATGATGGGTCGTATTTGTCTTAGTGTGTGGAATCGCAGTGTCTTACCCCTCGCAATGTCAACCCCTTTCGAAACTGGTGCCCAAGCTGGTGCCTGCGGTGCCTGATTCGAGGCGTCATCGGGAAAGTAATTGGGGATTTTAAAAAAATAATTTGAAAAGTTACTCAAAATAGCCTAAGGGTAATAACCGAAAGTAAAAAAAAACGTTCCAATTTCAGTATTATTGCACAATAGATCAATCGAAGCCAACTATTCTAGCGTTCACCGCATGTAAACAGAGGCGCCACCGTGTATGGACATTGACATTGCGACAGCAGTGGAGTTAACACACGAGGCTACGGTGGCGCTATCTGTTCATTCCATAGCTGCCGTTTTAGTTATTTTAGTGATCCATTTAAATATACGAGGAAGCAACTCGATCAGAATCAACATTTGAAAAAAAAAAAAAACTAAAACTTCTTCAAAATATAGTGTCTGACGAGACTATTCAGAGGATTTGTACTTACCAGATGACAGGATGGGGTCAGAGCAATTATTCAAAAAATAATGTAGCACTCAGTTTTTTTTCTATACCATTTTTTTTTATCTGTATTAACGAGATTTTTAGCCCTAGGCTAGTTCATCTCGGGACCCACGCTTTACTTCCCTTCCGAAGGAAGAACTCACATTTTGCGAGTTTGCCGGGAGTGGGATTCGATCCCAGGTCCTCGGCGTGATAGTCACGTGCTTTAACTATTACACCAGATCCGCTCCTTCTATACCAATCTTAAGCATCGTAAATTAGTTGTATCATGTGCCTGAAAAATAATAAAAACATTTTGTCAGTATGAGCGTTGTAAATTAGAGAATAAATTTCAATTTACCCTATTACTCCTCACGAATTCTCAGATGTCACAGTTTTTTTTCCTGTGTAACGATTAATTTACCTTGTTTCTCCTGAAATCAAACGATTATTATCAAAAGAAATAAAAACAATAATTCAGCAAAAACATTTATAAAAATAAATAAATATATATCAAATCTTGATCCCGGAATTTATCTGCATTTCAAATAATCAGCCAAGAAAATAGCAAGATCAAAACTTGATATGGTAGATCTTACACCGTAACGCACCATTCTAAGGTGATCTACCCACGTTCATTGGCGAATCTAGGATTTTTTCCTAGGGGGTGCCTAGGGGGTGCCAGTTTCAGTGGCTTCCAGGTTGTTTTGTTTTTTTTTTTTGTATAGGGAAATACCGATCCACCCTCAATTTCTTAGTATAACGATATACTGCGTCACGGGAAAAAATAGCTCGTAAATTTAAACGCGCTGTATGTTAAAGAACAGTTTTTTTTTTTTGAAAATCCAAACAGTTTCTCCGCCATGTGAGGTTTTAAAACTTGTTTGCATATAATACATAGAATATGCATTTTCAGTTTGAACTTAACAACCTCTTTGTTTTGGGGATAGAAAACAATCAGGTCCGTAAAAATATATTTTCAGAGCAATTATTAAAAGTGTAAATTTTGGAAACTATTTTAAAATATCCACACATTTGCGTGTAACTTGTATTATAGTTCCGTTCTGAAGCTTAACGAACATATTATCAATCCAGTTGAAACCTGAAATTTGGTGCGAGCAAACTTCGATTTTTCTCTTCGGGATTCTGATGCTCGCACCAAATTCCAATTTCGAATGGATTGATATTATATCTGGTGAAGGGAATGGTGTATAAAGCTGAAATTTTGACTTACGTAAAACCAATATTGTAGTAATCAGTCAAAATTTCAGCTCCGTACATTTCGGATAATCGATTCTGGTTTATACGTATAACACAAGAAATTTGTGTTCTCGGCGTAACATTCTGTTGGTAATTCCTCAGGACATATTTCCGTCAATTTATTTGAAAATTATTTTTTTTTGGTAATCTCTCAGTAATTTCTTTGGCTCTAGTAAATTTCTTCGGTTATATCTTCGGATCCTCTTTGGCAATTTCTTTAAGAATTTATTTGGTAATATGTTTGGAATTTGGTACTAAGCACGTTTTACGTCTCATTTGAAAATTTCATTGGCAATTATTTTGGATATTACTTTTGCAATTCCGTTAGGAGTTTATTTGACTTTTTTAATTCATTCCAAATGTTTCATCGAGAGTTCCTTTGCCAATTTTTTAGTAGTGTTTCAAGCATTGTTTTGTTTTAATGTCAGCAATTTTATTGATATTAGCTATTTAAAATTCTCCAATTACTCTTCAGACAATTTCTTTGGGAATTCTATTAGTGAAGCCTTTGGTAATTTATCCGAAAATGACTCTGGGAACTTCCTCACATTTTTTTTAAAATGTCTTCGGCAAGTCATTATATTTTTTGGGATTTTCGTCGATTTTTTGGACTTTCATTATCTATGCTATTCAGTATTCCTTCGCCAATTCCTTCGAGAACTCCTTCGGAAATAAATCGCTTCTATAATTTTAATGATAATTCTTCAAACAATTTCTATAGTAATTATGTAAGGAATTCCTGCAGCAGATGATTACGGACTATATTCAGCAATTCCGATGATACTTGTATTGATAAATTTATTTGGGAATTTCATCACCAATTCTATTGAAAATTTTTGGAAACTTCGATAATTACTTTGGGAACTTCTTCTGTAATTCCTTTGGAAATTCATTCGCCAATTTTTTTAGAGATTTACTTCAGGAATTTATTTGGCAGTTCTTTAAAAATTCTGTCACGGCGGTTCTACGGCGATTACTTTTGGAATTCTACTAAAGTTTTTTCAGAAATTCCTGGGCGAGAGAAGAACCAGCCAAGGGCTGAAGGTCTCTTTAATAAAGACAAATCAATCAGAAATTCCTTTGATGATTCCGAAAAATTCTTTGAGAATTTCTTCGATTTTTTGTGAATGTTTGTTGAAATTTTTATAGAACATATTTTGGCAATTTATTTTGAGTTTGGATTTGGCCAATTTTATTAAAAAGCCTTAATATTTTCTTCCAAAATTCCTCTGGCAATTCTTATATAAATGCTTTTGGCAACTAAAAAAAAGGTAAAAGTTTTCAGGTAATTTTGATGGAATTTTTTTTCGGCAATTGCTTTGGGAATTTGTCAAGAAGGTTTTCATGAATTTCATAGGATTTCCTTCGAGCAAGTCCAGTTGAGAATTTCTGAATTTCCAGTTCAGCAATTTACGGAAGCAATATATATGAATACAAATTAATCATAGAGAATAGCAAAAGTAATCACGTTAAAATTTCCTGAGAAAATTGCAAAATAACTGAAAAATAAATTGCTGAAATGATTCCAGAGGAATAGCCAATGAAATTATAGAAATGGAAAGAAATTGCTAACTATGTAAAGACTTCCACAGAAATTTAAAAAAAAAAACAAAACAACCGTGCCGAAGGAACCCTTAAATAGATGGCAATACTGTGGTCTAGCGAATACGAAGTCGTGGCTTCAAATCCCACCAGAACGCGATTTTTTCACAAATTCATCTCTCAATTTGTCAATTAGGCGCCGTCCACAAATTACGTAACGCTCTAGGGGGAGGGGGGGGGGGGGGGAGTAGGGCCGAACGTTACGGTCCATACAAAAATTTTAGGAATTTCATACAAAAAAGCGTTATGGTGGGGGGAGGGGGGGGGGGGTCTAAAAATGTCGATTTCAGCGTTACGTAATAAATGGATGCTGCCTTAGCAACATTCGGTGCCTTCTAATCAAATAGTTTTTCCCGTTCATTCCTATAGGATTTCACTAGAGATTTGTCTAGTAATACCTCCTAGGATTTATCTGGAAATTCCAACTATTCTCGAAATTTGTTAAGAAATTCCTACAGAGATTTCTATTGGGATTCCTTCAGTGGAATTCTTTGAAGAAGGCCAAGAGGAGCTCCAGGAGTAATAACATGATTAATTTCTAGAGCAATCCATGATTAAAAACTCTAAAGGAATTCTTGGTTGAGTCTGTGAAAAAATCAAAGGCATTTCTGGAAGTATGGGAAAATTTCCTAGAAGAATCTCAGCAAGAATGCCTGGAAAAATCCCTAGAGGGATTCCTGGAGGTATCTCAGTAAGAAATTCTGGAGAACACCTAGGAGGCATGCCTGAAACATTAGAAACAGCAGGAATCGCTTATGGAATCCCAGAAGGAGTTTCTGGATGAAAGTCAATAGGAGTTCCTGGAGGAATCCAATGTTGGAGAAATCCCAGGAAAAACCCCCTTTAGGATTTCTAGGAAGAAACACCGAAGGTACTTCTGCAAGGCTCCTAGGAAGATTTCCTGGAATAATCTCAGTATGGTTTTAAAGGAATCACTGTAGAAATTCTTAGAAGATTCCCTAGAAGAATTCGGAGATGTATTATAGTAAGAATTTCTGGAGGAGTCCTAGGAGAAATTGCTGAAAGAATTACAGCAGAAATAGCTTGAGAAATTCAGCTCAAATTCCTGGAGGAAGGCCAAGGAGTCTCTTGGAGAAAATCCATGAGAAAATTATGAGAGAATCCTTGGATAAAATATTTTGGATAAAAATTCTTGGAGGAATCACCGGAGAGCTTCTGAATACATCACAGAAAAACCTCAGGAGGTATTCTTAGAAGGATTCTGGGATGAATCATTGTATAAATCTCAGCAGAAATCCTAGGAGGAATTGCTGGAGAAAAATATATAGGCATTAGTAGAGAAACCCCATCAGGAACGCCTGGGGGAATCTAAAGAAAAAAAACCTTGGAAAACCTAGAGAAGCCCCTGCAAGAACCGGTATTGGTATTCTGGAAAAATATGTAAAGAAGGCCATGAAGGAATCACAGGAGGAATTTCTGAAAGAATCTCAGGAACATTTCCCGGAAGAATTTCAGCCATAATTCTAGGGTAAATTCATATAGGAAACACTAGAAGAATTTCTGGACATATCATAGTAAGAACTTCTGGAAAAATTGCTGGAAGAACCGCAGGAGGAGTTGTTTGAAATATTCTTGGAGGTAGGCAAAAAGGAGTATTAGAAGGAATTCCATGACGAATTTCTAGAGGAATCTTTGGATAAAATCTCTACAGTAATTTCTGGATGGGTCCTTGGAGAAATCCCTGGTAGAACAATCAAAGGAATTTTTGCAAGAATTTCAGAAAGATTACCTGGTAAGATCTCAGCAAAAAAAGCCAGAAGAAAGCTCTAGAAGAATCCGTAGCATAACTATAGAAGTACGACAATTAGAATTTCTTGAGGAAGAATTGCTTGAAGAATCCCAGCTGGCATATCTGGAGGAATTCCTTGAATTTCGGAAGGTATCATAAAAGTAGTTTCTAGAGAAATTCTTGAATCAGGAATGTCGCGAGTATCCTAAGGTCCTCTAACAAATGCCTGGAGGAATACCTACAGCTCGCCTTGAAATAATCGGTAGAAGTGTACTGGAGGAATCCCTAATGGAATCGCAGAAGGAAATTCTGGAGGAATTACAAGAGGAATTCCAGGAGAAATCCCTAGAAGTATTTCTGCAGGAGTTCTAAAGGGAATTGCTTGAAGAATTCCAGCTGGAATTCATGGAGGAATCAACAGAAGTTCTTGGAAAAATCCCTTGTAGAATTTCTTGAGGATAAATCTTTGAATTAATCTCGGGAAAAATCACCGAAGGGATTTTAGATAAATCCCAGGGAGATTTTCCGGAAGAATTTCAAGAAAACCTTCCCTAAGAATTCCTGAAAGTACCAGAGTGAGATTTTTTGGAAGAGTTCTTAAGAGAAATTGCTGAATGCCAATATAACCTCCTGGAGGAATTCCTTGAGAAATTTTTTAAAAGAATCTCTGAATAAAATCTCTAAAGGAATTCCTGGAAAAATCACCGGAGAAATTTCTGGATCAATCTCTGCATAAATTTCTTGTATGTAGGTACATAAAAAATCAGTATCCTAAGGGAAGTTTATTGAAGAAATATCGGGAGGAATCCATAAAGGAGGCCTAGAGAAATCACTGTATAAATAGATAGAGATATTTCTGGAGGAATCCATGGAGAAGTCTGTTCATTGTTCTTATCAATATCCAATACGCGTACAACAGGTAGGGTGACAATGGGTATTATCGGCAGGTTTGTTCTCTTCGTCATGGGGGGTTTTTGTCAGCCAAATGGCCTGAAACTTGGCCATATAATTCAGCTTAGTTGGGAAGGATTTGAGGCCAACTCTGAGTTCAATAGGTTTCAAAAAACCCCCGAAGACGAAGAGAACAAAACGGCCGAGAATAGGTAATTTCCCCTATATAAGTAATTCCAAGTGTCCTTAAGTTTTGTTGAAATGTGCCATTAATAAATATTGGAATTATTTTGTGAATTTTTAATTTAAGGTGTCTGTCAAGGAAAAATTCTAGGGGGTGCCAAATTTGTTCTAGGGGGTGCCAGGCACCCCTGGAACCCCCCCTAGCTACGCCAATGCCCACGTTACGGGTTTAAGAAGAGTGTGCTAGCAAAAGTGCCTAAAGCCTGTATCCGAAACAATCGAGACACAGAAATGCGGCTGTCACTCTGCAAAAATTGCTCAAATTTGGTCTTGAAACAGCTTAAGACTAGACTAAACTAGGACTAGGGCAAGAACTAGGACAAAGACTAGTACTAGGAGACTAGGATTAGGACTAGGACTAACACTAGGACTAGGATTACGACTAGAGCTAAGACAAGGAGACGTGGACTAGGACTAGGACAAGGACTAGGACTAGGAGGCTAGGAGACTAGGACTAGGAGACTAGGACTAGGAGACTAGGACTAGGTGACTAGGACTAGGAGACTAGGACTAGGAAACTAGGACTAGGAGACTAGGACTATGAGACTAGCACTAGGAGACTAGGACTACGAGGCTAGGAGTCTAGGAGACTATGACTTGTAGACTAGGACTAGGAGACTAGGACTAGGAGACTAAACGACTAGGAGACTAAGGCTAGGAGACTAGGACTAGGAGACTAGGAGACTATGACTTGTAGACTAGGACTAGGAGACTAGGACTAGGAGACTAGGACTAGGAGACTAGGAGACTAGGGCTAGGAGACTAGGACTAGGAGACTAGGAGACTATGACCTGTAGACTAGGGCTAGGAGACTAGGACTAGGAGACTATGACCTGTAGACTAGGACTAAGAGACTAGGACTAGGAAACTAGGCGACTAGGACTAGGAGACTATGACTTGTAGACTAGGACTAGGAGACTAGGACTAGGAGACTAGGACTAGGAGACTAGGACTAGGAGACTAGGACTAGGAGACTAGGACTAGGAGACTAGGACTAGGAGACTAGGACTAGTAGACTAGGACTAGGACTAGGAGACCAGGACTAGGAGACTAGGACTAGGAGACTGAGACTAGGAGACTAGGCGAATAGGACTTGGAGACTAGGACTAGGAGACTAGGACTAGGAGACTAGGGCCAGGAGACTAGGACTAGGAGACTAGGACTAGACTAGCGGATCGGGAGCCCAATAGAATGGCCGTTTCAGTCACGGAACGCGATCAGAAGGCGCTCAAGTGGAGAGCGGTAACAGCGGAAAATTCTCTGGCGGACGGAAGCCACGGAACGAGCCGCGGCTGAATAGCTGGAGACGAGGAGGATTCTCGGACGAATCCAGAGAGGATTCTCGGACGAATCCTGAGAGAATTCTCGGACGAATCCAGAGAGGATTCTCCGACGAATCCAGAGAGGATTCTCCGACGAATCCAGAGAGGATTCTCCGACGAATCCAGAGAGGATTCTCCGACGAATCCAGAGAGGATTCTCCGACGAATCCAGAGAGGATTCTCCGACGAATCCAGAGAGGATTCTCCGACGAATCCAGAGAGGATTCTCCGACGAATCCAGAGAGGATTCTCCGACGAATCCAGAGAGGATTCTCCGACGAATCCTGAGAGGATCCTCCGACGAATCCTGAGAGGATTTTCCGACGAATCCTGAGAGGATTTTCCGACGAATCCTGAGAGGATTCTCCGACGAATCCTAAGAGGATTCTCCGACGAATCCTGAGAGGATTCTCCGGCGAATCCAGAGAGGATTCTCGGACGAACCCTGAGAGGATTCTCGGACGAATCCTGAGAGGATTCTCCGACGAACCCTGAGAGGATTCACCGAGGTATCCTGAGAGGATTCTCCGAGGAATCCTGAGAGGATTCTCCGAGGAATCCTGAGAGGATTCTCCGAGGAATCCTGAGAGGATTCTCCGACGAATTCTGAGAGGATTCTCGGACGAATCCTGAGAGGATTCTCGGACGAATCCAGAGAGGATTCTCGGACGAACCCTGAGAGGATTCTCGGACGAATCCTGAGAGGATTCTCCGACGAACCCTGAGAGGATTCACCGAGGTATCCTGAGAGGATTCTCCGAGGAATCCTGAGAGGATTCTCCGAGGAATCCTGAGAGGATTCTCCGAGGAATCCTGAGAGGATTCTCCGAGGAATCCAGAGAGGATTCTCCGACGAATTCTGAGAGGATTCTCGGACGAATCCTGAGAGGATTCTCGGACGAATCCTGAGAGGATTCTCGGACGAATCCTGAGAGGATTCTCGGACGAATCCTGAGAGGATTCTCGGACGAATCCTGAGAGGATTCTCGGACGAATCCTGAGAGGATTCTCGGACGAATCCTGAGAGAATTCTCGGACGAATCCAGAGAGGATTCTCGGACGAATCCTGAGAGAATTCTCGGACGAATCCAGAGAGGATTCTCCGACGAATCCAGAGAGGATTCTCCGACGAATCCAGAGAGGATTCTCCGACGAATCCAGAGAGGATTCTCCGACGAATCCAGAGAGGATTCTCCGACGAATCCAGAGAGGATTCTCCGACGAATCCTGAGAGGATCCTCCGACGAATCCTGAGAGGATTTTCCGACGAATCCTGAGAGGATTTTCCGACGAATCCTGAGAGGATTCTCCGACGAATCCTGAGAGGATTCTCCGACGAATCCTGAGAGGATTCTCCGGCGAATCCAGAGAGGATTCTCGGACGAACCCTGAGAGGATTCTCGGACGAATCCTGAGAGGATTCTCCGACGAACCCTGAGAGGATTCACCGAGGTATCCTGAGAGGATTCTCCGAGGAATCCTGAGAGGATTCTCCGAGGAATCCTGAGAGGATTCTCCGACGAATCCTGAGAGGATTCTCCGACGAATTCTGAGAGGATTCTCGGACGAATCCTGAGAGGATTCTCGGACGAATCCAGAGAGGATTCTCGGACGAACCCTGAGAGGATTCTCGGACGAATCCTGAGAGGATTCTCCGACGAACCCTGAGAGGATTCACCGAGGTATCCTGAGAGGATTCTCCGAGGAATCCTGAGAGGATTCTCCGAGGAATCCTGAGAGGATTCTCCGACGAATCCAGAGAGGATTCTCCGACGAATTCTGAGAGGATTCTCCGACGAATCCTGAGAGGATTCTCGGACGAATCCTGAGAGGATTCTCGGACGAATCCTGAGAAGATTCTCGGACGAATCCTGAGAGGATTCTCGGACGAATCCTGAGAGGATTCTCGGACGAATCCTGAGAGGATTCTCGAACGAATCCTGAGAGGATTCTCGGACGAACCCTGAGAGGATTCTCGGACGAACCCTGAGAGGATTCTCGGACGAATCCTGAGAGGATTCTCGGACGAATCCTGAGAGGATTCTCGGACGAATCCTGAGAGGATTCTCGGACGAATCCTGAGAGGATTCTCGGACGAATCCTGAGAGGATTCTCGGACGAATCCTGAGAGGATTCTCGGACGAATCCTGAGAGGATTCTCGGACGAATCCTGAGAGGATTCTCGGACGAATCCTGAGAGGATTCTCGGACGAATCCTGAGAGGATTCTCGGACGAATCCTGAGAGGATTCTCGGACGAATCCTGAGAGGATTCTCGGACGAATCCTGAGAGGATTCTCGGACGAATCCTGAGAGGATTCTCGGACGAATCCTGAGAGGATTCTCGGACGAATCCTGAGAGGATTCTCGGACGAATCCTGAGAGGATTCACGGACGAACCCTGAGAGGATTCTCGGACGAACCCTGAGAGGATTCTCGGACGAACCCTGAGAGGATTCTCGGACGAATCCTGAGAGGATTCTCGGACGAATCCTGAGAGGATTCTCGGACGAATCCTGAGAGGATTCTCGGACGAATCCTGAGAGGATTCTCGGACGAATCCTGAGAGGATTCTCGGACGAATCCTGAGAGGATTCTCGGACGAATCCTGAGAGGATTCTCGGACGAATCCTGAGAGGATTCTCGGACGAATCCTGAGAGGATTCTCGGACGAATCCTGAGAGGATTCTCGGACGAATCCTGAGAGGATTCTCGGACGAATCCTGAGAGGATTCTCGGACGAATCCTGAGAGGATTCTCGGACGAATCCTGAGAGGATTCTCGGACGAATCCTGAGAGGATTCTCGGATGAATCCTGAGAGGATTCTCGGACGAATCCTGAGAGGATTCTCGGACGAATCCTGAGAGGATTCTCGGACGAATCCTGAGAGGATTCTCGGACGAATCCTGAGAGGATTCTCGGACGAATCCTGAGAGGATTCTCGGACGAATCCTGAGAGGATTCTCGGACGAATCCTGAGAGGATTCTCGGACGAATCCTGAGAGGATTCTCGGACGAATCCTGAGAGGATTCTCGGACGAATCCTGAGAGGATTCTCGGACGAATCCTGAGAGGATTCTCGGACGAATCCTGAGAGGATTCTCGGACGAATCCTGAGAGGATTCTCGGACGAATCCTGAGAGGATTCTCCGATGAATCTTGAGAGGATTCTCCGACGAATCCTGAGAGGATTCTCGGACGAATCTTGAGAGGATTCTCAGACGAATCCTGAGAGGATTCTCCGACGAATCCTGAGAGGACTCTCCGACGAATCCTGAGAGGATTCTCCGACGAATCCTGAGAGGATTCTCCGACGAATCCTGAGAGGATTCTCCGACGAATCCTGAGAGGATTCTCCGACGAATCCTGAGAAGATTCGTGGACGAATCCTGAGAGGATTCTCGGACGAATCCTGAGAGGATTCTCAGACGAATCCTGAGAGGATTCTCAGACGAATCCTGAGAGGATTCTCGGACGAATCCTGAGAGGATTCTCGGACGAATCCTGAGAGGATTCTCGGACGAATCCTGAGAGGATTCTCGGACGAATCCTGAGAGGATTCTCGGACGAATCCTGAGAGGATTCTCGGACGAATCCTGAGAGGATTCTCGGACGAATCCTGAGAGGATTCTCGGACGAATCCTGAGAGGATTCTCGGACGAATCCTGAGAGGATTCTCGGACGAATCCTGAGAGGATTCTCGGACGAATCCTGAGAGGATTCTCGGACGAATCCTGAGAGGATTCTCGGACGAATCCTGAGAGGATTCTCGGACGAATCCTGAGAGGATTCTCGGACGAATCCTGAGAGGATTCTCGGACGAATCCTGAGAGGATTCTCGGACGAATCCTGAGAGGATTCTCGGACGAATCCTGAGAGGATTCTCGGACGAATCCTGAGAGGATTCTCGGACGAATCCTGAGAGGATTCTCGGACGAATCCTGAGAGGATTCTCGGACGAATCCTGAGAGGGTTCTCGGACGAATCCTGAGAGGATTCTCGGACGAATCCTGAGAGGATTCTCGGACGAATCCTGAGAGGATTCTCGGACGAATCCTGAGAGGATTCTCGGACGAATCCTGAGAGGATTCTCGGACGAATCCTGAGAGGATTCTCGGACGAATCCTGAGAGGATTCTCGGACGAATCCTGAGAGGATTCTCGGACGAATCCTGAGAGGATTCTCGGACGAATCCTGAGAGGATTCTCGGACGAATCCTGAGAGGATTCTCCGACGAATCCTGAGAGGATTCTCGGACGAATCCTGAGAGGATTCTCGGACGAATCCTGAGAGAATTCTCGGACGAATCATGAGAGGATTCTCCGATGAATCCTGAGAGGATTCTCCGACGAATCCTGAGACGAATTGTGGACGAAAGTGGTGAGCTCGTTTCATGTTATTGTTTTCATAATATGTACATGACTGCTCGAAGCAACCCAGGGGCATAATATGCAAGCCGGAGGAAGGCAACGACCATTCGACGGGAAACTATTAATGGCCGGCCTACCAAAAGGAGGAGCTAGAAGAACTCATACGAAGGATTTGTGATCTCTAAAGCTAACGGTGTCTTCGTATGTAGCTACTATGCGTATCCAAGATAAACAGAGGAGCAATACGACTGGATGTTGAATGTACTCACTGACATGCTGGTAGGACGTAGGCCAATAGTCATCGGCGGCAATTTCAACGCCTGGGCCAGCCGCCAAACAAACGCAAGAAGATGGTGTTCACTTGGAGGTCTGGTGCAACTGGATGTGTAGCTGTGCAATGTAGGAACAGTCAGTGAACAGTCAGTATTTATTTTCCGCAAAGACGGTCGTGAATCCATCATCGAAATTACGTTCTGTGGTCCATCGTTGATGAAAGGCAGTGAGGGCAGTGGAGGGTGAGTGAGGAGTATTTCCACAGCGACCACCAGGCGATTCTCTACAAGATATGACAGAGACCTCCCACGTGTATACGGAGAAAAAGGACTTAAGAGTGGAAGTGTAAGACGAATGCCTTCGACAAGGAGACTTGTCGGCACTTCGGCGAAACAGCGATGCGACAAACTTTGACGCAGGGGAGTTGACGGAAGCGTTAGGAACGGCATGTGATGCCCGAGGAAGACGGATCCAAGGAACGGTAGACGACCAGCGTATACTGGTTGAATGTAATGCTCAGTACCCTCCGTGCGACTTACCTCCGAGCTAGACGATGAGTTCAGGCAGCACGAACTGATGCCGACAAAGAAGGGCGCAAGGTTCCGGCGTTCCGTGAAGCTAGAGCTGCCTTTAAACGAGGTATCAAGCAGAGCAAGGCGAACTGTTACAAAAAGCAATGCTAGAAAACAAACTGAAGGATATCCCACCCATGCCGTACACGAGAGCGATACGGAGTTTACCTACCGCAAATCTGTTGGTCTCCAATGACGAGCTCATTCCCGTGGCGAAAGCATTGAAGGTAAAGAATGCTCCTGGTTCGGATGGAATCCGCAACGTGGCGTTAAAGGCAGCGGTCCAGGAGTATCCAGATATGTTCAGGTCAGTGTGGCAGAAATGCCTGAAGGACTGTAGCTTTCCGGACATATGGAAGGTCCAAAAACTAGTGCTACTACCAAAATCAGGAAAGCAGCTGAGAGATCTAGCTTGGTAAACTTCTGCAGAAGGTCATCCTTAACTGATTGACGGATTGTGACGAAAGTGAGAGAGGGCAATCCACATTGCAGTTCCGAAAGAGAAAATCGATGGTGGATGCAAATCGGACTGTCGTTGAGAAGTTGGAGAAGGCATCCTTACAAAAGCAGAGAGGATATCGCTATTGTGTCACTGTTTGTGGTAAGGATAGACGTTAAAAACGCTAGTGATGCGGCGAACGGAAGGAGGACCCACCGACTGATACTAAATGTGTAAGCGTGGGGGAACCGGAAACATGGAAAAGATGTTCATCTGACGCAGTTTCTGTCCGGGCACGGCTGTTCCCAGATGTATCTGTTTCGGTTTGGTCACACGTCTTCCTCTATTTTCCCAGATTGAGCTGTCGTGAATCCAGGTCAAATCGCTGCCAAATCTCCGTTGAGACGGAGCGCCACACGAACACGTCCATTTGTTTCCAAATCCGTCAAAAGATAAACAAGCGAGCTGAAAATCGAGGAGGGCAAAAGCTTGGGTTGCTTTGTCGTTTTTTTACAAGTTTACTGCATCTGTCATTTCACTGATTCGTTATGTCGACATGTCGACTTGCAGTGTTAGAAAATGCACTAGAATAAATTTGCAACTACAAACTGTACAGTTTTATAAGTCTATTTTCAAACAAAGTGTCAATAGTTCTTTGTACGTTCTGAAGCACTTCGCTGATGGTTAAGTTAACATTAACTGGCGAGTTAGCGAAGAGCACACGCATATAGTGTAGTAATCATCAGGCGATCGAAAACCTTCTTTCCGAATATCTGTGCAAAGTTCGGAAGAGCTGCTTGCAGAACCGAGCACTGGTCTACGAGATAAATCTTGATCAAAGGTCGGTTTGGATCACGGCGGGGTGTCAAAGAGCTCCAACGTTGTGGGTCGAAATCGACGAAATGACATCGTCCTTACGATAAGCGTTGAGACCTTGGAAGAAGTAGAGATGTTGATAGCGAAGACAATCGGTACCGTCGATGCGTAGACGAGTCAACTTAAGCTGCAGTTGTCTCACCTTAAGACAGAGATGGGCATTTTCATTTATTTGTGCAATTTTAGTGATACCTTCATTTTTTCACAAATATTTGAGGGCTTTCTCATTTTTTTCATATAAACAAACGTGGTCCACGAATGAAATATCTACAAATAAACGTCAACTACTTTCCGGAATTGGAAAGGAAAAAACCTAGTTAGAACTTTTTCAACAAACAATGATAGCTGAAAAACAGCTTATTCAGCCAACTTTTTTTAAATCAAGCTTAAGAGGGGTTATTCAGCCGTTGTACAGCCATAATGTTGGTTGGGGATGGAAGCTGAGATGATGTTAGGTAGATATTTCCCCTGGACGAAACGAAAGAGTTCACACTCATCTTTATTTCTACGAATTTGACTTGCTAAATTTTGACGATCACATCTTCTAAACGTTAAACCTAAACATGGCTATTCTCCTAAAGGCATCCAAACAAACCAAATGGCACCCATTGTTGTTTTCTTACCGATATTCAATCTATGGTTGTTAGGTATGTGGTGATAATAGTTTGGTAATAGAATTAGATTTGAACATACATCCGCTCTCGGCTAACTTTCCTTTCTGTTCTAGAGACCAGCTTTCCAACAGAAAATAATAAAATAATAAATATTAACTTATGGGACGGGGGTTGTAGAATCTTTACCTAGTACAGTGTGGATCTGATACGTTTGCTGTACGTGTGCTGATGGGGGGAGGTTAAATATAAACACACGATTTTCTTTTTCTTGCTGTTGGTGGATAAAACAATAAAAACTCTAAATCGG
The DNA here is from genome assembly GCF_035046485.1 of Aedes albopictus. Lineage (NCBI taxonomy): Eukaryota > Metazoa > Arthropoda > Insecta > Diptera > Culicidae > Aedes > Aedes albopictus. The sequence continues at coordinate 16,653,283 of NC_085136.1, forward strand.
TTAAACACCGTCCATTCCGGAAGCTAAATTTGTGAAAATATTTAAAAAGAAAAAAATCACTAACGACTAGAAGCTTATAAACAAAAACGTTTCGAATTATCGCTCGCAGTAGGCTCAATTTTGCGGCGTGGCGACCTGTCCGCCATCGGCGGTGTTTCCATGGTGATGGTTTTTACCGTGGTCACTATGATGGTTGTCATAGGTTAGGATCGCTCCGGCGTGGTTCGGTTTCAGCTCGTGCGAGTGGATGTTGATCTTTTCCTTGATTTCGTGCTCGTCCGAGGTGATGACCAGCGAACCGTGCGGTCCCCGCTGCAGATGGTGATGCTCGTCCAGTTTGTCGCCGGCATGGTGATGGTGGGCGTGGTGCCCACCGTGGGGATGATGGTTCAGAATGTCGAACTGATGCTTCAGCAGCCGTTCGTGATCCTGCTGCTGCTCGGAGGGTTGCGGCTTGACGTGAATTTGAGGGGAGTCCTCCTCCGTCTCGAGTTCCGCCCGGAGTCGGTCAAAGTCCAAGATGGCGTTCTCGGACTGGAGATTTTCCATCAGGTCGTCCCAGTTGCGATCGCTCGAGCCCTTGATCAGTTTGATCATCTCGATGAGCTGTTCGCGATCCGGTTTGGAGTTGGTCTCCTCGATGCTCTTGAGGAGACCGGTGATTTTTTGGTGCAGTAGCTTCTTGACGTTCTCGGTGTGACTGTTGTGCTCGTAGTGGTTGAGCTGGTGCTGTTGCATGTACGTTGTGCCGTGAGTTCCGCTTTGGTGCGAGTGAATCGGTGAGTGGTGGATGGGTTCCGTATCGTTTTCACTGTAGGGAACGACTTCCAGCAGTTCCGGGATGTCGTTCTGGATTAGGGAAGCTGTGGTTGAGGGCACCTGAGAGTTCAACACGAATGTTGCCATAAAAATCATCATGAAAAATACATTATTTTTTACTTAATTTGTTAACAGTGAAAGCTTTTAAAAGTTCTATTCTACAATCTGTTTGAAGCAACTCTGAAACATTCGTAAGTGCCCTGAAATCTCCTGGATTGTCTCCGAAACTCCCATGAAGCCCTCTAGAAACCCCTTTGAATCCACATGAAGCCCATATACTAGCTCATTGAATCCGGGGGTTAAAATATGGAGCTACCATCATTATTTAAGTCATGTATGATGAAAACAATAAAATGAAACGAGCTCACCACTTTCGTCTATCCGCTAAACAATGCCAAGGTTACCCTATAGCAGACTGGTACGTCATACGCACTAATCGAATTGAGTAAGACAAACAACATAACACTGCTTTGTATGGAGCGTAACACAGCGGTAGACCTCTCTAGAGGCGCTTCAAGGATTCTCAGGAGGTTCCAAGGGAGTTCTACAGGTGTTTATGGGGTCTCAGGGGGTTTCAGGGGAACTCCAGAAGCACAGGGGCTTGTCAGGGATTCTCAGATGGTTTCATTGGATCTCATGGGATTTCACGAGGTTCTAGGGCATCTTAGGCACGCTTTAGGTGTCTCGGAGACATTCCATGGGGCGTTTTAGGATGAATCAAAGGAGTCCTAGGGGGTCGCAGGGAGGAACCCGGAGGTCTAAGAGGTGGTTAAGCGGGTTTCTGTGGGTACAATGAGGTCTCAGAGGCTTTTCACGAGATCTCAGGGACGTTTTAGGAGGGCTCCAAAAGGTCTGGGTCTCAGGGAGTACCGTATGGTCTCAAGGACGTTGAAGGGGGTCGCAAGATTCGTCGGAGAATCCTCTCAGGATTCGTCGGAGAATCCTCTCAGGATTCGTCGGAGAATCCTCTCAAGATTCGTCGGAGAATCCTCTCAAGATTCGTCGGAGAATCCTCTCAGGATTCGTCGGAGAATCCTCTCAGGATTCGTTGGAGAATCCTTTCAGGATTTGTCGAAGAATCCTTTCAGGATTCGTCCGGGAATCCTCTCAGGATTCGTCCGGGAATCCTCTCAGGATTCGTCCGGGAATCCTCTCAGGATTCGTCCGGGAATCCTCTCAGGATTCGTCCGGGAATCCTCTCAGGATTCGTCCGGGAATCCTCTCAGGATTCGTCCGGGAATCCTCTCAGGATTCGTCCGGGAATCCTCTCAGGATTCGTCCGGGAATCCTCTCAGGATTCGTCCGGGAATCCTCTCAGGATTCGTCCGGGAATCCTCTCAGGATTCGTCCGGGAATCCTCTCAGGATTCGTCCGGGAATCCTCTCAGGATTCGTCCGGGAATCCTCTCAGGATTCGTCCGGGAATCCTCTCAGGATTCGTCCGGGAATCCTCTCAGGATTCGTCCGGGAATCCTCTCAGGATTCGTCCGGGAATCCTCTCAGGATTCGTCCGGGAATCCTCTCAGGCTTCGTCCGGGAATCCTCTCAGGATTCGTCCGGGAATCCTCTCAGGATTCGTCCGGGAATCCTCTCAGGATACGTCCGGGAATCCTCTCAGGATACGTCCGGGAATCCTCTCAGGATTCGTCCGGGAATCCTCTCAGGATTCGTCCGGGAATCCTCTCAGGATTCGTCCGGGAATCCTCTCAGGATTCGTCCGGGAATCCTCTCAGGATTCGTCCGGGAATCCTCTCAGGATTCGTCCGGGAATCCTCTCAGGATTCGTCCGGGAATCCTCTCAGGATTCGTCCGGGAATCCTCTCAGGATTCGTCCGGGAATCCTCTCAGGATTCGTCCAGGAATCCTCTCAGGATTCGTCCGGGAATCCTCTCAGGATACGTCCGGGAATCCTCTCAGGATTCGTCCAAGAATCCTCTCAGGATTCGTCCGGGAATCCTCTCAGGATTCGTCCGGGAATCCTCTCAGGATTCGTCCAGGAATCCTCTCAGGATTCGTCCGGGAATCCTCTCAGGATACGTCCGGGAATCCTCTCAGGATTCGTCCGGGAATCCTCTCAGGATTCGTCCGGGAATCCTCTCAGGATTCGTCCGGGAATCCTCTCAGGATTCGTCCGGGAATCCTCTCAGGATTCGTCCGGGAATCCTCTCAGGATTCGTCCGGGAATCCTCTCAGGATTCGTCCGGGAATCCTCTCAGGATTCGTCCGGGAATCCTCTCAGAATTCGTCCGGGAATCCTCTCAGGATTCGTCCGAGAATCCTCTCAGGATTCGTCCGAGAATCCTCTCAGGATTCGTCCGAGAATCCTCTCAGGATTCGTCCGAGAATCCTTTCAAGGATTCATCGGAGAATCCTTTCAAGAATTCATCGGAGAATCCTCTCAGGTTTCGCCGGGTAATCCTCTCAGGATTCGTCGGAGAATCCTCTCAGGTTTCGTCGGGTAATCCTCTCAGGATTCGTCGGAGAATCCTCTCAGGATTCGTCGGAGAATCCTCTCAGGATTCGTCGGAGAATCCTCTCAGGATTCGTCGGAGAATCCTCTCAGGATTCGTCGGAGAATCCTCTCAGGATTCGTCGGAGAATCCTCTCAGGATTCGTCCGGGAATCCTCTCAGAATTCGTCCGGGAATCCTCTCAGAATTCGTCCGGGAATCCTCTCAGGATTCGTCCGAGAATCCTCTCAGGATTCGTCCGAGAATCCTTTCAGGATTCGTCCGAGAATCCTTTCAAGGATTCATCGGAGAATCCTTTCAAGAATTCATCGGAGAATCCTTTCAAGGATTCGTCGGAGAATCCTTTCAAGGATTCGTCGGAGAATCCTTTCAAGGATTCGTCGGAGAATCCTTTCAAGGATTCGTCGGAGAATCCTTTCAAGGATTCGTCGGAGAATCCTTTCAAGGATTCGTCGGAGAATCCTTTCAAGGATTCGTCGGAGAATCCTTTCAAGGATTCGTCGGAGAATCCTTTCAAGGATTTGTCGGAGAATCCTTTCAAGGATTCGTCGGAGAATCCTTTCAAGGATTCGTCGGAGAATCCTTTCAAGGATTCGTCGGAGAATCCTTTCAAGGATTCGTCGGAGAATCCTTTCAAGGATTCGTCGGAGAATCCTTTCAAGGATTCGTCGGAGAATCCTTTCAAGGATTCGTCGGAGAATCCTTTCAAGGATTCGTCGGAGAATCCTTTCAAGGATTCGTCGGAGAATCCTTTCAAGGATTCGTCGGAGAATCCTTTCAAGGATTCGTCGGAGAATCCTTTCAAGGATTCGTCGGAGAATCCTTTCAAGGATTCGTCGGAGAATCCTTTCAAGGATTCGTCGGAGAATCCTTTCAAGGATTCGTCGGAGAATCCTTTCAAGGATTCGTCGGAGAATCCTTTCAAGGATTCGTCGGAGAATCCTTTCAAGGATTCGTCGGAGAATCCTTTCAAGGATTCGTCGGAGAATCCTTTCAAGGATTCGTCGGAGAATCCTTTCAAGGATTCGTCGGAGAATCCTTTCAAGGATTCGTCGGAGAATCCTTTCAAGGATTCGTCGGAGAATCCTTTCAAGGATTCGTCGGAGAATCCTTTCAAGGATTCGTCGGAGAATCCTTTCAAGGATTCGTCGGAGAATCCTTTCAAGGATTCGTCGGAGAATCCTTTCAAGGATTCGTCGGAGAATCCTTTCAAGGATTCGTCGGAGAATCCTTTCAAGGATTCGTCGGAGAATCCTTTCAAGGATTCGTCGGAGAATCCTTTCAAGGATTCGTCGGAGAATCCTTTCAAGGATTCGTAGGAGAATCCTTTCAAGGATTCGTCGGAGAATCCTTTCAAGGATTCGTCGGAGAATCCTTTCAAGGATTCGTCGGAGAATCCTTTCAAGGATTCGTCGGAGAATCCTTTCAAGGATTCGTCGGAGAATCCTTTCAAGGATTCGTCGGAGAATCCTTTCAAGGATTCGTCGGAGAATCCTTTCAAGGATTCGTCGGAGAATCCTTTCAAGGATTCGTCGGAGAATCCTTTCAAGGATTCGTCGGAGAATCCTTTCAAGGATTCGTCGGAGAATCCTTTCAAGGATTCGTCGGAGAATCCTTTCAAGGATTCGTCGGAGAATCCTTCCAGGATTCGTCGGAGAATCCTTCCAGGATTCGTCGGAGAATCCTTCCAGGATTCGTCGGAGAATCCTTCCGGGATTCGTCGGAGAATCCTTCCGGGATTCGTCGGAGAATCCTTCCGGGATTCGTCGGAGAATCCTTCCAGGATTCGTCGGAGAATCCTTCCAGGATTCGTCGGAGAATCCTTCCAGGATTCGTCGGAGAATCCTTCCAGGATTCGTCGGAGAATCCTTCCAGGATTCGTCGGAGAATCCTTCCAGGATTCGTCGGAGAATCCTTCCAGGATTCGTCGGAGAATCCTTCCAGGATTCGTCGGAGAATCCTTCCAGGATTCGTCGGAGAATCCTTCCAGGATTCGTCGGAGAATCCTTCCAGGATTCGTCGGAGAATCCTTCCAGGATTCGTCGGAGAATCCTTCCAGGATTCGTCGGAGAATCCTTCCAGGATTCGTCGGAGAATCCTTCCAGGATTCGTCGGAGAATCCTTCCAGGATTCGTCGGAGAATCCTTCCAGGATTCGTCGGAGAATCCTTCCAGGATTCGTCGGAGAATCCTTCCAGGATTCGTCGGAGAATCCTTCCAGGATTCGTCGGAGAATCCTTCCAGGATTCGTCGGAGAATCCTTCCAGGATTCGTCGGAGAATCCTTCCAGGATTCGTCGGAGAATCCTTCCAGGATTCGTCGGAGAATCCTTCCAGGATTCGTCGGAGAATCCTTCCAGGATTCGTCGGAGAATCCTTCCAGGATTCGTCGGAGAATCCTTCCAGGATTCGTCGGAGAATCCTTCCAGGATTCGTCGGAGAATCCTTCCAGGATTCGTCGGAGAATCCTTCCAGGATTCGTCGGAGAATCCTTCCAGGATTCGTCGGAGAATCCTTCCAGGATTCGTCGGAGAATCCTTCCAGGATTCGTCGGAGAATCCTTCCAGGATTCGTCGGAGAATCCTTCCAGGATTCGTCGGAGAATCCTTCCAGGATTCGTCGGAGAATCCTTCCAGGATTCGTCGGAGAATCCTTCCAGGATTCGTCGGAGAATCCTTCCAGGATTCGTCGGAGAATCCTTCCAGGATTCGTCGGAGAATCCTTCCAGGATTCGTCGGAGAATCCTTCCAGGATTCGTCGGAGAATCCTTCCAGGATTCGTCGGAGAATCCTTCCAGGATTCGTCGGAGAATCCTTCCAGGATTCGTCGGAGAATCCTTCCAGGATTCGTCGGAGAATCCTTCCAGGATTCGTCGGAGAATCCTTCCAGGATTCGTCGGAGAATCCTTCCAGGATTCGTCGGAGAATCCTTCCAGGATTCGTCGGAGAATCCTTCCAGGATTCGTCGGAGAATCCTTCCAGGATTCGTCGGAGAATCCTTCCAGGATTCGTCGGAGAATCCTTCCAGGATTCGTCGGAGAATCCTTCCAGGATTCGTCCGAGAATCCTTCCAGGATTCGTCCGAGAATCCTTCCAGGATTCGTCCGAGAATCCTTCCAGGATTCGTCCGAGAATCCTTCCAGGATTCGTCCGAGAATCCTTCCAGGATTCGTCCGAGAATCCTTCCAGGATTCGTCCGAGAATCCTTCCAGGATTCGTCCGAGAATCCTTCCAGGATTCGTCCGAGAATCCTTCCAGGATTCGTCCGAGAATCCTTCCAGGATTCGTCCGAGAATCCTTCCAGGATTCGTCCGAGAATCCTTCCAGGATTCGTCCGAGAATCCTTCCAGGATTCGTCCGAGAATCCTTCCAGGATTCGTCCGAGAATCCTTCCAGGATTCGTCCGAGAATCCTTCCAGGATTCGTCCGAGAATCCTTCCAGGATTCGTCCGAGAATCCTTCCAGGATTCGTCCGAGAATCCTTCCAGGATTCGTCCGAGAATCCTTCCAGGATTCGTCCGAGAATCCTTCCAGGATTCGTCCGAGAATCCTTCCAGGATTCGTCCGAGAATCCTTCCAGGATTCGTCCGAGAATCCTTCCAGGATTCGTCCGAGAATCCTTCCAGGATTCGTCCGAGAATCCTTCCAGGATTCGTCCGAGAATCCTTCCAGGATTCGTCCGAGAATCCTTCCAGGATTCGTCCGAGAATCCTTCCAGGATTCGTCCGAGAATCCTTCCAGGATTCGTCCGAGAATCCTTCCAGGATTCGTCCGAGAATCCTTCCAGGATTCGTCCGAGAATCCTTCCAGGATTCGTCCGAGAATCCTTCCAGGATTCGTCCGAGAATCCTTCCAGGATTCGTCCGAGAATCCTTCCAGGATTCGTCCGAGAATCCTTCCAGGATTCGTCCGAGAATCCTTCCAGGATTCGTCCGAGAATCCTTCCAGGATTCGTCCGAGAATCCTTCCAGGATTCGTCCGAGAATCCTTCCAGGATTCGTCCGAGAATCCTTCCAGGATTCGTCCGAGAATCCTTCCAGGATTCGTCCGAGAATCCTTCCAGGATTCGTCCGAGAATCCTTCCAGGATTCGTCCGAGAATCCTTCCAGGATTCGTCCGAGAATCCTTCCAGGATTCGTCCGAGAATCCTTCCAGGATTCGTCCGAGAATCCTCTCAGAATTCGTCGGAGAATCCATTCAGAATTCGTCGAAGAATCCTTTCAGGATTCGTCGGAGAATCCATTCAGGATTCGTCGGAGAATCCTTTTAGGATTCGTCGGAGAATCCTTTCAGGATTCGTCGGAGAATCCTTTCAGGATTCGTTGGAGAACCCTTTCATGATTCGTCGGAGAATCCTTTCATGATTCGTCGGAGAATCCTTTCAGGATTCGTCGGAGAATCCTTTCAGGATTCGTCGGAGAATCCTTTCAGGATTCGTCGGAGAATCCTTTCAGGATTCGTCGGAGAATCCTTTCAGGATTCGTCGGAGAATCCTTTCAGGATTCGTCGGAGAATCCTTTCAGGATTCGTTGGAGAATCCTTTCAGGATTCGTCGGAGAATCCTCTCAGGATTCGCCGGAGAATCCTCTCAGGATTCGTCGGAGAATCCTCTCAGGATTCGTCGGAGAATCCTTTCAGGATTCGTCGGAGAATCTTTTCAGGATTCGTCCGAGAATCCTCTCAGGATTCGTCCGAGAATCCTCTCAGGATTCGTCCGAGAATCCTCTCAGGATTCGTCCGAGAATCCTCTCAGGATTCGTCCGAGAATCCTTTCAGGATTCGTCGGGGAATCCTCTCAGGATTCGTCGGAGAATCCTCTTAGGATTCGCCGGAGAATCCTCTCAGGATTCGTCGGAGAATCCTCTCAGGATTCGTCGGAGAATCCTCTCAGGATTCGTCGGAGAATCCTTTCAGGATTCGTCGGAGAATCTTTTCAGGATTCGTCCGAGAATCCTCTCAGGATTCGTCCGAGAATCCTCTCAGGATTCGTCCGAGAATCCTCTCAGGATTCGTCCGAGAATCCTCTCAGGATTCGTCCGAGAATCCTTTCAGGATTCGTCGGAGAATACTCTCAGGATTCGTCGGAGAATCCTCTTAGGATTCGCCGGAGAATCCTCTCAGGATTCGTCGGAGAATCCTCTCAGGATTCGTCGGAGAATCCTCTCAGGATTCATCGGAGAATCCTTTCAGGATTCGTCGGAGAATCCTTTCAGGATTCGTCGGAGAATCCTTCCAGGATTCGTCGGAGAATCCTTCCAGGATTCGTCGGAGAATCCTTCCAGGATTCGCCGGAGAATTCTTCCAGGATTCGTCGGAGAATTCTCTCAGGATTCGTCGGAGAATTCTTCCAGGATTCGTCGGAGAATTCTTCCAGGATTCGTCGGAGAATTCTTCCAGGATTCGTCGGAGAAAGTGTAATAAATGGATTCTCGTATCTTAGTAGGCGTGACCTCACCTGCGTCACTTGGTAGTCCTGATGATGATGACTGTGATGCTTCTTATGCGTTTGCTTCTCGCAAGATGTGCAGGAACAGTTCTTAATAATCTGCACCCTCTTCACAAGCACGGCCGGCTTCGATTCCTCGTCATTATTGTTGCTGGAATTTTCCGAACAATCCAAGGTCACCTAAAATCAGAAAGATTTCGTTATTCCCATTCCATCGCACATAGCAACCTGGTGCTAATCAATCACGTACATGATGCCACGTGGTTTCCGACGGTTGACAGCTGTCACAGTACGGCCCAATCACTTCGCCCGGGTCGGACGGTTCCGTGTGGGGAATCGAGTAGCTGAAGCAGGCTCCCACGCAAACATTGTTATCGATCGTTACCTGCTTGCAGCCCGGGTAACTGATCACCTGGCTTATGTTTCGCGTGGAACACCACGAGTGCTTATCCGGGTAGAGCACGATGTTGTGGACCTAGAATCGCGGCGCAAAAATATTTGACTCCATTTCAAACACAACAACCATGAGACGGACGCTAATTGAGTCTCACCTTATGCTCACGATTTCCGTAGGCTGCTGCGATTAGCAGCAGCAGCAGTGGGCTTCCCCACACAGCAGGCCAACCGCTCATGTTGGCGTGGTTTCAAGCAAAGCAACCTGTGAAGCAGAACAAGGTGTCATTACGATGGACGGCATTACCGACTTGCGTACTTGCAGAACGACGACGACACGGCACACCGACCGAAGCAACCCATGAAAAACCACGCACGCCACGCGAGGATCGGAAAGAGTGTGGAAGAAAGTTTGTCACTTGCTTGCTCGTTGAAGTCACTTTCGCACCGCGCGCGCAAGTGTATGCGTGCAACGCACGTTGCACCGCCTACTACGACGATGCGTCATTTTCTTCTCTCGATTCGGTCGTCGGTTGGTTGGTTCCAGTTTGTCTCGTTCGATGCCAATCGATCGATCGACCACCGATCGATCGAGTGGCGATTGAACGGAGACCGATCGTTGTTGATGGGGCACGCGTTCTGCCGTGTGAATTACGTGATCTATCTCGAAGCGCTGGGACGTACTGACGTAACCGCTTAGTATTCTCTTCTCGTTGTTGTTGTTCCCGTGTTGGACACACTATAGACGAGTGCACCGATGAACTGAATTCATCGCGGCCCGAGAATTTTGACACTAGAGCGGGGTCGCTTCCAATCAGAAGTGAAAGATTTCCAATCAGAATTGAACAATTCTGATTGGGAACGACCCCGCTGTAGTGTCAAAATTCTCGGACCGCGATGAATTCAGTTCATCGGTGCACTCGTCTATTGATAGAAGAGACGACACGTACAATGGACTTATCCACCGATGAACCGAATTCATCGCGGTCCGAGAATTTTGACACTAGAGCGGGGTCTGTTCCAATCAGAATCGTCCAATTCTGATTGGAACGGCCCCGCTCTAGTGTCAAAATTCTTGGACCGCGATGAATTCCGTTCATCGGTGGATAAGTCCATACGGTGAAGGAAAATCCCCACCAATCGGACCGTGGCTGTTGTTTGGAGTAATCTTGCACGGCTTAAGGGCAAAACGCAATTAACCGATCAACAAGATCCAAGATCATTGTTTGAGGAGGGTGGCGGAGGATCGGCGTTTAGATGACTATATGTAATAAGTACAAACACCACAGGACAGTATCCAACGTACTCTGTCGTACTCGTTTCTATCGAGCAGAGTGCTGCTTATAGATTGAAATGTCAACATTTGTTCTACGCTCAAAACAATCGGTATGACTGTAAATATCGGCGCTATGTGAAAAAATCACATAAAATCTCATTCAGACTAGTTAACGATTTAACTGATTCTCGTGAAGCACCTATGGACTTCTGCACGAATTAAAGCTTGCCTGCTTACTCTCACAGAAAATTTTAATGTTTGAGCGGTACCGCTCCGCTCAAACGTCAAATTTTTGGTGAGAGTAAGTAGGCCAGCATAAATTCGTGAAGAAGTTCATATGATCAATGACTACAAACACCCCACTTATCGAATCACTGGTATGACAGTTACATAGTTAATTCGAAAAACTGGTCACTCTGAGGTCGTTTTCAGCGGTGATCCGTTTTTTGATCCAAATTTATAACAGTTCTAAAAATTTGAAACGTTAAAAAGAGACCAAATACCGCTCGCTTCTACCGAGTGTTTGTTTCCAATTGATCACTAAAAAACTTAAACGGCCGCTATGAAATGGATAGATAGCGATACCGTAGCCTTGTGCGTTTGACATAACTCGACTGCTGTCACAATGTTAATGTCCATATACGGTGGCGCCTTTGTTTACATGCGGTGAACGGAAGAAAGGTTTGCTTCATTGATCCATTCAAAAAATGCGGATGTCCCGCCAACTCGTAAATGTTTTGAAAGATGAAGTAGGTATTTTTGTTTTTCAAGATGAAACTTATTTACGGAAATATGTACCGAGGATTCCCAAGGTTTCAATGTAGCTGGTGATTCCGTGTCAAATCTTTACAAGTTCCTCGAATGGGGATCCACCCTAGTTTTCTCCAAAAAAAATCATTTTACAGCTCCGTCGAAAAATCTACCCAGTGTAGAGTGATGCAAACAAATATGAGACTGATATTTGGTCGAGTGTAGCAGTGCGGATGATAACGACGTCAATAACAATCGGGAGAAGACGAAAAAAAAAACGACGAAATTTGTTGAGAGACATCCCTAAAACTGCAATTTGCATTCAGCACACACAACACTTTGCAGTTTGACTTTGGTGCCAGATCATACTTTGACATAAGGCTAGGGATGTAATACCGGTAATACCGGTACCGAAAATACCGGTATTACCGACCAATTTTTGGTACCGAAATACCGGTACTGACTGAACCTTGGTACCGGTACTTTCGGTACCGTGAATCTCTCCAGAAGTAATGAAATCCTATCATTAGTATAGCCAATATGCAATAGTAATAAACGAAAACCTTTAAAACCAAGTACAACAATCAGAACAAACACTTCATATATGCAACCTTTCTGCAAATCCAGGATATCATAGCAATGATAAGTGTTAGAAATAGATTTGCAAGCTTAGAATAAAACTTGTTAGATTACGGTTTTTCTTTTACCGACTTTTCGAACTCTCTAAGCAAAATACCCTCTCTTCGAATAGGATTTCTTGTCATTTCTTCAGTATTTAGAATTTCTTCGCATCATTAACGAAAAAAATCAGTGAAATCTTCTTCTGATTCCACTTAGCAGCTCTCCATCTGATTTTGGTACAAGTAAGGTTGTTCCTGTTTCATTTTAGACTCACCAAGGTACTGCCTGTGAAACTGCGCAGAAGCTAAACAATAGTTCCAAAACAGTTTCATACAACTACTTTTTTTTAAATATTTTTTATCTATTCATGTTTTTTGTTTAATTTAGCGTTTTCTGGTTAGATTTTATGACACCTAAAAAAACGGAATTCACATGTGCCTGGTAAATTGAAGATTATCTGTTGCACAATTGATTACTCTTCATTTTAGTGAAAAAAAATCAGTACCGGTATTTTACCGGTACTACCGGTACTGTAAGCCCCAGTACCGAAATACCGGTACTCACCAAAAGTGCTCGGTACTGCGACCCCTACATAAGGCAATCCATGAGACAGATGCGATCAGCTGATTTTGTTGTTTACCATGTATGTTTGACATCCGATGATCGGGGTGACAGTTGAACACAAAGATTTGTTAAGTATCGACGACACTTGACGAAACTTTGTTAAGTAGTACTCACACTGTGTTTTTTTTTGGCTGTCACCCCCATCGCGAAAAGTCATCATGGATTGCCTTATGGACGGGAGATCGGCTTGATGAGAGGAATTCAGCGAAGAGGAGTTGACGCGTCCCTAGGGGCAAGACACTGTGCAAACGAGAGCAACTCTGAGAAATTCTGAGTTACACTTTTCATCGATGATCGAAGAAATTTGTTGAGAGACATCCCTAAAACTGCAATTTTCATTCAGCACACGCAACACTTTGCAGTTTGACATTGGTGCCAGATCACACTTTGGCATAAACGGGAGAAAATCTGAGGAACTGTGAGAAATTCTGAACAACACCTCGAGCACAGATTTGCTCTCGTTAGATCTGTCCTGCCCCTAGACGCGTCCAAACAGTAAATGACGTCGAAGCTTGCCCGACTAGAAAATTATATCAAGTTTATATCATATTATGTTATGATGTTATAATATTTTTTCTATAACTTATTATGTTATAAACTAGATGCAGGATGATGTTAAAATAACTAAAATTGTAACAAAAAGTACAGTGGTCTAATCTAGATAGTAACCTATTTTGTTATAATCAGATCAAAATTATAACAAAATGTGAGATGAGTTTCAGCCTCGATATTGCTATTTTCTATCAAAATTTGATATAATTTTGTAATATTGTTTTCCAAGTGTCGAAGGATCAAAACTAAATTATAATACAATGAATCATCAAACAACATTTATAACATAATGTGAACATCAAGGATGTTGAACATGATTATATCACAATGAGTTATAAGTATCATGGTTTGTTAGGATTAGGTTATATTTTTGTTACAATTCTCTAGTCGACATGTGTCTCCGGGTGTTCTACTTATGATTCCTTCAGGAGTTCCACCTGAGATTCGACATACAGAGACACTGTCGAGCGAGTCAATACCAAGGTCAATACGGAAATTCAGCCAGGAGTTTTTGTGGGAATTCTTGCAAAAATTCCTACGGAAATTCTTAAGTTACATCTGGAATTCATCCAGGAGTTCCAATAAGAATTCCTCTTGCAGATCCTATGGGATTTCCTCCAGGTCTTCTTATGGGAATTGCTAGAGGAGTTTGTATAGAAACTCTTAGAGGAGTTTCTATGGAAATTCCTCCAGAAACTCTTATGTGTATTCCCTCCAAGAGCTGATTGAAAACCCTGCAAAAGTTCCTACGGGAGTTCCTTCAGAAGTGCCTAGGAGAATTCCTTCTGGAGTTTGCACAAGTTTTTTGTGCGAATTTCTCCAGGAGTGGAAATACATCCGAGAGTTATATTGACATTCCTGCAGCATTTACCACGAGAGTTTATCAAAGAGTAAATAGAAGAATTCCTTCAGGTGTCCGGTCCCTAGGTGAATCCCACAAGACTTCCTTCAGACTTCAAGAGTTAACACTTGTCCTCCTCCTGGAGTTCGTCCAAGAATTCCCACGGACATTGCTACTGCAGTTGCTACGAAAATTCCTAGAGGAGGTTAAAACGGAATCCCTCGAGGAGTTCCCTCGGAAATTGCTCCGAAAGCCTTGTCAGGATTAATCTGCGCATCTCATAAAGATTCGTAGGAAAATCTTCTACGGATTCATCCAATACCTATGCAATATGCTTCGCATAATTCGTCAGTAAACTTCTGAAAATTCATCACGACACTTCATCAAAAGTATGGTCACCAGAAACCTTAATATTTGTCTCAGAGCCCACTCCAAACACATATGGCAACCTCATATGAAACTTTATAGCAATATCATGGTAACCTCCTCATGATTCGTTTGGAATTCTTCTCCGGATTAGATACCTTGCCAGAATTCGTCTGGTATGCTCCAGAGGATTCTTCCGTAAAAATCTTATAATTCACCATGAAACCTCTTCAAGATTCGTCTCAGAACAAACTCCAAATTCATCTGGTAACATCAGTAGAGTCTTGAAATCTCATGACTGTATGATTGGTTTGGGAACCTCGTCCGGGTTAATCTGGATACCTTGTCAGAATTCGTATGCAATGCTCCTCAGAATTCTTCTGTGAACGTCATAAAAGTCACCAAGGCACCTCCCGAACCTACTACAGATCTGGTAATCTTCTCAGAGCTCGTCCTGAAACCTCATGGTAACAGCGTGGTAACCTTGTCGCAATTGATTTATACATCTTGTGAGGATTCCTCCAGATTCACCAAGAAATCTTCTCAAGATTCATCGCAGAACATACTCTGGATTCATCGGCTAACCCCTTTTGGGCTTGTCTTGAAACCTTATGGTTATAGCATGGTAACCTCCTCATGATTCGTATGGGAACCTCTTCCGGGTTTATCTAGATACCTTGTCAGAGTTCGTCCGGGATGCTCCTGAGGATTCTCCCGTAAAGGTCTTCAAATTCACCAAGAAGAAACCTCAAGATGTGACTCAGAATCTACTCCGGATCTGGTAACCACCTTCAAGCTCGTCTGGAAACCTCATGGTAACCTCTTCACAATCCGTTTAGAAACCTTGTCAGTATTCGGCTGTGAAATTCATCAAGAAACCTCCTCAAGATTCTCATCTGAACCAACACCGGTTTCACGTGGTAACCTCTTTTGAGTCTTGCAACCTCATGGCATGATTTGGGAACTTCCTCCGGATTAATCTAAGTAGATACCTTGTCAGAATTCGTTTGCAATGCTCCTGAGGATTCTTCTATCCAAATTCTTCTGGGAAACTCCTCCAGTTACCTCCAGCAACTTTTTTGAACTTGGTCTAGTAGGATTATAATGACCTCTTCTAGGTTTGTCTCGGAACCTCTTTAGAGTTTATTTGGAAACCTCGTGGGAACAGCATGGTAACCTCTTCATGATTCGTTTGGGAGCCTCATCTGGATTAATCTAGATTCCTTGTCAGCATTCGTCTGCGATGTTCTTCAGGATAAACTTATAGAAGCGTCCTCTTATAATCATCAAGAAACCTCCTCAAGATCTGGTCAGGGTCTGTCCATAAAGTACGTAGACTCTTAGAGGGGGGACGGGGGGTTTGGTCTGGGCAAAGTCTATGCTCCATACAAATTTTAAAATTTTTGTATGAACAAAAGTGTACGGAGGGGGGGTTTGAAATGGCCCAAATTAGTCTACGTAGTTTATGGACAGAGCCTCATTGGTGATCTCTATAAAATCTGTGTGGAAACCTCATGGTAACAGCATGGTAACATCCTTATAATAAGTTTTGGAACCATTTTCAGGATTTATCTCGGTAACATCGTAGTAACGTCTTCATGGTTCATCAAGATTCCTGTCCAGAACTTGTCTGGAACGCTCCTCAGCAGGATTCTTCTGCACACTTCTTATGGGTTGGTTTGGAAATCTCCTTAGAACACCTCTTTAGCGGTCACCTGGGTACCTCATAAATAGCTAGGAAGCCTTTTGAGAAACCTTCTCCTGACTAACTTAGAACGCTCCAAAAAGACCGTCCGCAAACTTTTGAATTGATGCACGGAAACCTCAGATTTTGCATGGTAACCTCGAGGAATTTCTTCGGGAGTTCCTACCAGTGTTGCTACGGGAATTCCTCGAAGAGTTTATACAGAATCTCTTCCGAGAGTTCCTACGGGAATTTTCGCTTATGTTCATGCGGAAACTCCTCGAGGAGTTAGAACAGGAATCCTCACAAGAGCTACTTTAAGAATCTTTCCAGCAGTTCCTATGAAAAATCTTCGAAGAATTCATAGAAGAAATCCTTTGAAAGTTCCTAAGGTTATTGCTACATAAATCTCCAAAAAAAAATCCTCGAAAAGTTCCCACGGGAATTTCCCCAATAATTTCTACTGGAACTCTTTCAGGGAATCCTTCGGGATTTTCTTCAGAAGTTCCATTGCTGTCACTGCGGGAATTCCTCCAGGAGTTCTTATGGTGATTCGTTCAAATTTAAAACTGGAATTCCCTCGGGAGTCCCTACAGAAATACCCCCAGAAGTTCTTGTCCTGATGTTCCTACGAGAATTCCTTGGGATCTCTTCCAAAAGTCCCTACGGGAACTTCTCTCTATGTTCCTACGGGAACTCCACGAGGAGTTGAAACGGAAATCCTCTCAAGAGTTACCTAAGGAAACCCTCAGGAGTTCCTATGGGAATTCCTTGAGGATTTGTAACCGTAAATCCTCTGAGAGCTAAGGAGTAAGACTTCCTACAGAAATTAACAGTGGAATTCTCTCAGAAGTTTCTATGCGATTTCCTTCGAAAGTTACTACTAGAATTCGTGCTGTAGTTTCTACGGGAGTTCCTTCAGTGATTCCAGTGGGAATTTATTTCTGAAGTTTCTGCGGAGTTCCTTACGCCAAATTCTCCGGGAATTCCTATGGAAATTTTTCCAAGAGTTACTACCGTCATTTCTGCAGAAGTTCCTACGAGAGTACATCAAAGAGTAAATAAAGAAATTTCTCTGGGAGTTGTTACTACGGGAATCTCACCACTTGGAGGCCCTTTGGGAATCTCTCCAGAAGCTCATACGGGAACTCTTCCTTGAGGAGGTACAGCAATTCCTGCAGGAGTTACTATAAGATTTTTCCACGACTTCTTACGAGAATTTATTCAGAGTTTCTATGGGAATTTCTCCAGGAGTAAACACTGAAATTCCCAATAAAAGTTTCTACAGGAATCCTTCGAGTAGTTAACAAGGGATTTCCTTCCGGAGTTCCTACGGGAATTCATCCAGAAGATTCCATACGAATTCCTCAATGCGTTAATATGAAAATTCCTGCAGAAGCACTTACGGGAATTTCTTCAACAAAACTTCTATAGAAGTTCCTACGGAGATTCCAGCAGAAGTTACTACATAAATTTTCCCAACAGTAGCTGCATGGATTCCTCCACGAGTTCTTGTGGAATTCCAACAAAGGTTTCTACAGCGATTCCTCCAAAAGTTACTACGGGAACTCCAACAAGAGCAAATAATGGAATACTTACTGAAATCTCTCCAGGAGTTCCTTCGGAAATGCCTTCAAGGGTTCCTACGGGAATTCATGGAGTAGTTAATACGGGACTTCCTCCAGAAGTTCCTATTAAAATTTTTCCTGCAGTTTTTGCGGACATATTATTGAGAGTTCTTAAGGGAATTCATCCTGAAGTTACTACAGAAATTCCTCGAGGAGTTCCAATGCAAATTGTACCAGGGTTTTCTTTAGGAGTTCCTTCCGCATTGTTGGAACTTCGGGATTTTTTAAAGAGAGTTTTTGATTGGAAAACTTAGAATACAATTTAAGAGGAACTTCTGTTAAAAAAAACCGGAGAAGCTATTAAAGAAATGAAAGAAGGAATTCTTGAAAGAATTATTTAAAAATGGAGGAGGAACTGTTGGAAAAGCTCTTTCGTGAAATCATGGTCAAAATCGAAAGAAACTTCTTGAAGAATTTGGGAATCACTATGAGAATTCTCCCAGAAGTTCATGTAGAAATCCCTCTCAGAATACTTATGGGAATTCCCTAAAAAAATCTTACGGGAATTCCTCCAGGAGTCCTAATACGGGATTACTTCCGAGAGTTCCAACGGGAACTCCTCGAGAAGTTAGTACAAAAGTCCTCAAAACAGTAATAGCGTCAATGAAGGTGTTCCTTCAGAAGTTTCACCAGAATTCCCACGGGAATTCCTGGAAGTAATTCCGAAAGTTCCTTCCGAAACTCCCCTTTCCTGAAAATTTCCCAGGAGTTTCTGCTCTGGGTTTCCTTCAGAAGTATTTTTTTCGGTGGAATTCATCTTATTTTTTCGTTGGGATTTCCACAAAATAGCTTCCAATGAAATAATTCTAGCACTTCAGGTACTTAGGATTCCTATAAGAATTTCTCCCTTGAAATTTCCTGAAGAGTTTATACCCTAGGATTCTTCCACAAGATACTTCGTCGAAAAATTCTTCAAGATTTCGTTCTCCAAAATTTTCCAATATTTGTTTCGCAAGATAGAGTTTCTTCTCTAGAATCTTTTCAGGAGTTACTCGATGATTTCTTTTGGTTTGATATTGCTTCAGTGCTCAAAAGCTCGCCTCTTGAAATGTCTCGAAGAATTTCTGCCTCCATTGGTTTCATTACCGAGATTCCCGCAAAAGTTTGTGGATAATTCCCCAAGTAACATTTAAAGTTTTGTTCGGCTCTACAAGAGATCTTCATGACCAATTTTATAAAACTTGCAATAAAACTGAATCATACATTAAAACCTCTTGATAACCTCTTTAAGAGCATCTTCCGGCTAAGTGGACCACTCTCGGAGAGGTTTTGCAAACCGCATTAAGAGTAGCAAAAAACCCGTTTTAAAACCTAGTTGAAAAATTCTCGATTGTTGTTGTTTTTTTTTTTCAACAAAAACTATGACAGCTCAAGATGCGGAGAAGCTTCTTCGATGGCACGTAAAGTTCAGGAGGATACATCATTCGTAAGTAGAAAGCGATTATTTCAAAGCAATATTTTAGTAGTTATTGTGCTGGTAGGCTTATGCGCATTCGAATTTACCGTGAATATTGGAGTTGCAGAATCATAAAATTCATGCGCTTCGAAAATAGTGAGTATTATCATCTTGGAATGAAATAAATCAATTTGTGAATTTAGTAAAACTATCTCGAATCACAAGAAAACTCAGCAAAGAGAGTTTATTTATGTGAGCATGTTATGGAAATGGTGGCAAACTATCAATTCATTGCTAATTTGAGCAAAATGAACTATTTTCCATTCACGTTAGCTAATTCTTCAATATGGCGACAACCAAAAATAAAACGAAAGCAAGTTTACTTTTATGATGACCACAATAAACCTAGCAGTGTCGTAGTTTTGATTTTCCATCAACAGATGTCGTTACTAATCGAACGGATCGCCATCTGTTGAGAGTTTTAACAGTTTTATTGTGGTAATAATGATTGCCAGAAGGTTTACATATCGGAAAGTTTTGTTTACTCTTAAAATCTGTCTTTATCGATATCTTAAAGTATACTATAAAATATTTTATCAATTGTTTTCATAAAAGCAGTCATAAAACTGTGAGTTTTAATCATTGCCGTAATAAAACCCTAATAAAAATCAAAGAAAACCAAGCAGCAATGAAATTGTTACTTGGGTCCTCTAGAAGTTCATCCACAGAAATCCCTCCAAAAGATTCTCCATTGGACTTCTTCAGGATCACCTTTGTGTACTTCAACATAACTAAAGAAATTCCTGGGGGAACTCTTCTAAGAATTCTTGAAGAACTTCCTACAGGAATACTTCATTGAATTATTTATTGGAAGGACTTTCGAAGGAATTCTTGTAAAAAGATGAAGAAATCCTTGAAGGAATTCCTAGTAGATTTCCTCACAAATTTCCTTGGTAAATGACGTAAAATAATCCCTGGTACATCTACTGGTAGAATTCCTTGAGAGATTATTAAATAAATTTCTTATGGAATATTTTGAAAAAAGCTCGAAGAACTTGAAGAAATCCTCGTAGGATTACAAAAAAAAAACTCGACAAAATTTCAAACAGTTCTCCTAAAGAAATTCTGAAACAATCTCTGGAGAATTCACAATTGCTTTTTTAGAATGTACCTTAAAAACAATTTGAGAAATTCCTGGTAAAATACTATAGGAACAGCCAAAAGAATCCTAGCCATGCATTCATCACTTAGTTCTCTAAATTGTGTTCATTTCATTCTTGACGTAGTTGAAGGAATGTCTTAACAAATCTTTGTAGAAACACCCGATAAGTGGTTAGAGCAAATCTCGATGAATTCTTTGAAGGAATTTCAAGAAGAACACTGAATGAAATTCCTGAAGGATCTATTGGAGGAAAACATAGGATCTGCTTTGATATTTTTGAAAGAATTCAAAAAAATAAAATCCTTCAATAAAAAGCTAAACAAACCTATGAAAGACTTTCTAACGGAACCCTTGGCAGAGTTCCCGAAGGAATCTTTGAAAGAATTCCTGGATTGTTTCTGTACAAACTTTTGTATGAATTCTAGGATAAATTCGTCGAGAAATAGAAAAATGCCCGAAAAAAATCTGAAAGCATATTTTTGGAAAATTCCTAAAGGAGTTCTTGTAGAATTCCTCCAGAGGAACTCCAGAAAAAGTTTTCGAAAGAATTCCTTTAAATTTTCTTTGAAAACCTTCTGTAAGAGTTTTTTTAGAAATGCCAGATGGAATCATTACAAAAAAAAATCCTGAAAGAATTCTAAAAGTAATTGAAATTCCCCCTTAATTCCCGAGGAAACCAATTCAAGAGTTCCTGATGAAACCCTTAGAGGAATTTCAAACAAAAAAAAAATCAACACAAAACCCTCTAAAAATCCTCGATGAAATTTGTTAAGAAATTCGTTGAGCAATTCCTCTAGAAAACATTGAAGGAATTCCTAAAAGATTGCATGGAAATTTTTCTGAAGAGCTTCTTGCAAGAATTTCTTAGGAAATCTTTAGAACGTCTAAATGAATCTTAGAAGGAGTTCATGAGAGATAAAATTGGAGAAATTCCTGAACAAATTTTCAGAAAATACTTGATGATACTTCCATGTTTGGTTGGGAGGAAATTCTTGAAGGACATCATGGAGGAATTGTCAAGAGGGCTCATGAAGAAATTCTGAAAGAATCTTTTGAGAAATTGTAAGCAAAATGTTCAGAAGAAATTCTTGAGTAATCGTTCAGAAATCATTAATTTCAGAAGAAACTCTCGGAGGAATTCTGGGAGAAAACCTAAAGAGATATCCAATGGAATCCAAGAAAAAGGCCCAAGTTCTTGGAGGAATTTCCGAAGAAATCTCATAAGAAATCCCTTTTAAAAAGGAATTATTGAGGCTCCAAGATAAACTTGCTTCGAGTTAAAAATCTAACTGATAAAAACAAAAAAAATATTGAGGATTATCTTGCAAAAAATTTTAGAAGAAAATCTTAGAGAAACTCATTAAGACCATTATCAATCCCTCAAGAAACTTGATGAATTCACACATAAATCCCAGAAAAAAAATCAAAGGAGAGATTCCCGAAAATATGGAAGAATCCTCGAAGATAATTCTAGTGAAATCTATGTAGAAATTCCTAAGAAATTCTTGAAGGAATTCCTTAAGAAATCTTTGAAGAAATTCGTAAGGAAACCTTGGAGGAAGTTCTGATAAAATGCTTGGAAGAATTTGCAAAGATATCTTTGATGCAGCTGTTGGATGAACACTTGGAGAAATCCTTAAAAAAGTCGTAAAAGAGTTCATAAGGGAATGATTTGGAGAAATTTTTGAGAAAATTTTATAGAAGATTCCTCAAGGAAGTACGTTTAGGTAAACAACTTTGAAACCCTTTGAGGAACCCTTGGATCAATTTTAAGCAGAACCAATAGATTATAAAGCAATGAAGCAATTAATTGAGAAATACTTGATAATAACATCGCAGGAGTCTTTTAAAGTATTATTGAAGCATTTCAAAAATAATGCTTGAAGAACTCGCTGAAGGAATTCCTGAAGAATGCTCGGAGAAACTCCGAATGGAATCTTTGAACAAACTTCTGAAGAAAATCTTGGAAAAATTTCCGCAGATAACCTTATAGGAACTTCTAGGTAAATCCTCCTTGTAGAAACTTCTAAGGTTTTCTTCAAGCAATTCGGCACCAACATTTCAACCAACATTTTTGCAACCAATGCCTTATTACAGAACATTAAACGAATTCTATTAGTGCTATTGGATTGCTCGGGCGAGATGAGATACGATCCACAGCTTTGTGAGAAGGCATTTAATGGAAAAGCAGTTACGCCCTTTTGAATTGTTGGTGCCGAATTCCCGGAAGAACAATTGGAGCAATGCTTGAGGTAATCTTGGGAAGAATGTTCAAAGAATTCTAAAAGAATTAAGAAATCGCAACAGGATTTTTTCGAAAGAATTCTTGTACTAATCTTTAAAGAAATTCATGAAGAAGTTCATATAAAAATTCTATGAAGGAATTTCTATATAAGTTCTTGAAGGAATTCCTGGCAAATATTTTGGAAGAAAAATCTTTAGAAATTCTTGAAAGATTTTCTTGGGTAGTTATTGGAGGAGCTCCGCAGAACTCTTACATGAATCTTTTATGCATTTTTTTTTGGAAATTCTTTGGAAATTTCCTGAAGGATTTATTTGGAACATTTTTAATTGAATGCTTGGAGGAATCCCTGATGGAACGCATCAGGTAATCATTGTCAGAACTTCTGAAGGAATTTTAAAGAAATTCTTATAGAAATACTTTGAGACATTCCTTAAGGAATCTTTGAATAATAGCTGAACGAATTTTTGGAGGAGTTTTTGAAAAAAATAATAATCTTGGAACAGATTCTAAAGAAATTCTTGGAGGAATCCCCTGGATGAAAACCTGGAGAAAATCCTGGAGTAATCCTTGCAGAAACAATCACAAAGGATGAATTGAAGAAATACCGGTGAAAATGTTAAAGCAAATTCTTAAAGGCTTGAAATAATCATGATCCATGGAAAATCACTTATGGAATATTTGGAGAACCCACTGGAGGAGTTTCTGACGAATTAACTCAGGTACCTCAATCTCAATTCCTGGAAGAATTCCTATGGAGTTTCTTGGAGAAGTTTTTGTAAGAATGTTGCAGTACTAATTGGAGAAGTACTTGAAGAAATTCTTGCAGGAAATATTTCAACTATACTTGAGATGATTCCGAACAAATCTTTGGAAAAATCGCCAATGGAATTGTTGGAGAAAGTTCTCAAAGACTTCTTGGAAGTTTATTTTATAACTCCTTAAAGAAATAATGAATGTTTGAAGGAATACCTGAGATAAATCCTCCTTGGAGGGTGCTTGAAGGAATGCCTAGAAATAATCATTGGCAGTAAAAATTGAGGAATCGTTAACAAATCTCTGTAGAAATACTTAATAATGAAGTTATCTAAGTAATGTTGATGAAATCCGTGGAAAAAATATTAAGAGAATATTTTAAAACTTTTTCGCTATAGTAGTTCCCGCAAAGGATGAAAATTTGGAACATTTATGCTGCCATCAATTTGTCTATCATGTAGATAAAACGAGAACATTTTAAAGGTGTCAAATCCCAAGTAACATTTTAATGAACAATCTTGTCTTGTAGAGGTTTTCTGAACCGTCATAAAACCTTATAACTTTTATTTTGGTTTTATGGTAGTTCTAAGAACCTCTTCTAGTTTATTCAACTAAAAAAATATACTTGGGATAAGACACAACTTCTTCACTCTATAGAGCTTCGTACTCATGAATAACGACATATTTCTTACAAATAAAATGAACGGGATTGAAAAATAAACATGGAACGAGCTCACCTATCTGTATCCGTCAAAACTAAAAAAAAGGTAATACTGTCAACTTTTTTGTATATACTGGTCAAGGTCCGCTTTTATAAGATTACATATGCTGAAATAGATAAATTGAGTGAATGTTTAGGAAATGCATATGGGAAAAACAAAAAAAGTATTTTTTTGAAAACTTCCGGAAAATTGAGTTGCATATCACTGAGTAGAAAACGTAACCCAGAAACCATTCAAAGCACTTTTAATGAACCAACCCTCTAAGATAAACTGCCCACAATCACTTAAGGTAGAAATATAACCACATTTATCTAACGACCCACAGCAATTGCGTTATCCATCAAAGTGCCACCTTCCTCCTCCGTTGTTCCTGCGACTGGATTGGATACCCCCCGAAAAAAAAACCCTTGAGTACCGGGTACCGGGTACCTACCAAGTAGGTACCTACACAAGAAATGTGGACACTACTTAGACCAGTAATTGCCTGGTACACACCACCAAGAGGCTGTGGTGCACTCCTCAAATGCATATGCAGCAAGCAGCTAGCTCTCAACGCCCTCTCCAAGCTGCTGCGCGTTGGTTGTGAACCGTGATTGCATTCGCGTTGCAGTCGTCATGCATATGCACTGAGGGAAAAAGTCACTTGAAAACTTCATTTAGAACTTGAAGAAATCGACACAGAAGTCAAATCCAGATTATTTTGATGTCATTCAGTCATCTCTTCGAGATCCTTTGTACATTCTAAGTGAAGCTCACATGAACATGAACAAGAACATGGTTTGAACTAAGTCTGTATTGAGGCTGAAGAAGCGATGTTGACTTCACGAAAACCATGCTTGGGTCAGCTTAAAAAAATATTTGAATAAAGGTTGAACAACAGATGATTAATTATACATGGTGGTGTATGGTTTAGAGCTGGTTACCCAGATGAATAATATACTTTACAACTTGATATTCAGCCATCTATGTATTGCTGATTAAAAGTTAAACAATCCATACTTCAGACCAATATTGTAAGATACCATCAAACAACGGTGTTATCTTCACCAAAGATTATTTCAGAATTATCGACAGATCGGTCGAAACAGTCAATGCCTACATTAATGTAACTTATGCACTAAGACCTGCCTACTACAAATATTCAGTTGTCATTGTATTCAGCCATTGACACCATTAACCAACTATTGTTCAGCTAATACTCTCACTGTTCAGCATTCATAGTTACGTGGGTACAATCAAGCTTCGGTAAATCGATGTTTCTTATCGATAACGATTCATGGAAACAATCAAAATCAAAGCAAAATATATTTCTGAGTTTCTTTGATCCCTTCATACAAAGTTTCTGTTCTTCAATTTGATATTTTTATGAATCCGCTGGCCTCTTCAATCCCGGTACCAAGGAAGTACAACTAAAACTATTGATTTAGTAAGGTTGCATGTCATTTTCAAGTGAAATTAACATGACAATTATTGTGAGTGCTCGTAGGTCCACAACCAGTACCCCACAGCGCAACCACTTTGGAGAGGACAGCCCATAAGGCCTCCGTCTATCTATCTACACCACAAATACTCCTACCTTAGCTACCCAAAGATACACATATCAGAGCCGTCTGTAGCTAGGAAAACTGCTCGCTCGGACTCCACAGCCACTGCGCGCGGGCAGGTCCCCGGGAAGGCGTGGAAAAAAGATAAATACGCCAACCTGGACGGACGGCTCAAGTTGCTGCAGCTAAGAGCAGCAGCAGCAATTTAGTCAAACCGCGTGGAATGTGGAAAAGGCTGTTTGCATTTCTCGTCTAATTACAATATGCAAACAACAGCCAGCCTGCTAGCGAACGCAACACACACTCAATTTAAGCTAAGTGCGCGTTGACAATTTGACCCTTCGACGACGACCGACGTCGCAGTAGGCTGGACGTTCGAACTACGTTTCACCATCCAATCGACCGTACATTTAGTAGGCGATTCTCACCAACGCCTACTTTGTTGTCAACAAACCGGGCATCCTCCTGTAGCACAGTTTCAGTTCAGATCGGCCTGGAGCATCTTACCTTACCTAGCTGCTGACCTCACTCGAGAAACCGCTCAACTGTGCTGATGTCGTCGTTCAGCGAATATGATGACGACGGTGCGGTGGGACGAGTTGCGTATTATTATTATTGAAGTTTTCTCGAGTTGCGCCCAAGCTAAATCTCTAGTGTATGGTAAAAAATGGCAGCAGAAAAAAATAATACCCGCAGAAATCTGATAGCACAAGCATCAGCTAGTCAGGCAGCCAACCAGCCAGCCGCAGCACATATCGTCTCAGCCTCAGGTTTTAGAGTGCGGTCAGCCGGCGTTAGGGTTACCAGATTGTGTGCTAGAGGAAGGGCATGTACAGCGACCAGCAACGCCTCTAAAACCCCAATGAAATCTTCATGAAATTTACCTGAGAGCCTCTGAAACCTTCTGAAACACCTCAAAATGCATTGAAACGCCTTGAAACGCTTTCAAACGCCACTAAAACCCCCATGAAACCCCATGAGCCTCTGAGGCCCCTTTAACCCTCTTGAAACGCTTTGAAACGCCCTTCAAACCCCTATGAAACCTGCGAGAAATTCACCTGCGAGCCTCTGAAGCCCCCTAAAACCCTCCTAAAACCTTACCCCCATGCCCTGTAACGCATTGAAAATCTTTGAAACGTCTTGAAACTCTTTGAAACGCTTTTAAAACCACTACAAAACCTCCATGAAATTTACCTGAAAGCCTCTGAAGCCCCCTAAAACCCCTGTGAAATCCCCTGAAACCCCCTGAAACGCATTAAAACGCTTTGAAACGCTCTGAAACGCCTCTTAAGCCCCTATAAAACCTCCTAGATATTTACCTGAGAGCCTCTGAAGCCCCCTAAAACCCCCTTTGAATCTAAAACACCCTGATACGCCTTGAAACGCATTGTTACGCAATGAAACAATTTGAAACGCCTCTGAAACCCTCGTTAAACCTCCGTGAAGTTAACCAGCAAGCATGCCTGCGAGCCTCTTAAGCCCCCTCAAACTCATCGGAAACTTCCTGATATGTCCTGAAAAGCGTTGAAACGCCTTGAAACGCTTTGAAACGCCTCTGAAACCCCCATAAAACCTCCATGCAATTCACCTGACAGCCTCTGAAGCCCCCTAAAACCCTCCTAAAACCTTACTAAAACCTCCTGGCATGCCCTGTAACGCATTGAAAATCTTTGAAACGTCTTGAAACTCTTTGAAACGCTTTTAAAACCACTACAAAACCTCCATGAATTCACCTGAGAGCCTCTGACCCCTGTGAAATCCCGTGAAACCCTCTGGCACGCATTGAAATGCCCTGAAACGCATTGAAACGCTTTGAAACGCTCTGAAACGCCTCTTAAGCCCCTATAAAACCTCCTAGATATTTACCTGAAAGCCTCTGAAGCCCCCTAAAACCCCCTTTAAATCTAAAATACTCTGAAACGCCATGAAACGCATTGTTACGCCTTGAAAAACTTTGAAACGCCTCTGAAACCCTCGTTAAACCTCCGTGAAGTTAACCAGCAAACATGCCTGCGAGCCTGTTAAGCACCCCACGGTGCTCCATTTACCGTTATTATAAAATAAAATATACCATCAAAACCTGAAACGCCATTCTCTTTATTTATCTACCCTACACCTCTGGGAAAACTTTTAAAATCATCGTTGGGCGAAATTTTGAGTTACGCCTTTTTAAAGGGCCTAACCTCTAAAAAATCGTGTTTTCTATAGAATAACATCACATTTCATAACAGAATCATGAATTAAAGGCATCCGTAACAAAAATTATCATGAATAATATTGAAATTTGGTAGTATGCATCCATATAAATATAAGTGGAGTGCATTTTCTATCAAAATTGGTCATTTCATCAATATACGGTAGGTGTTCTTAGGGCGTATAGAAAACAAACATTTCATCGGTGTAACAATTCCATTAAAAGTATATTGTATTGTGATTCCATATGTCTATAGATGTTCATATTAATCCTAGTCAAGGCGATAGTATTCACATGAATCCAGCACAAACATTTCAAAAGGGCGTAACTGATCTTCAACACAATATCTTCTCCCATAGCTGTAGATCGTATCTCATCTTTCCCAGGACACCAACAACCACTATCGGAAAAAATTGCATTTTCCCCGTCCAGTAGTAGTTGTACATTGCGTCGGAGAGATAAAGGTTTGGTTTCAGCAAGCAGTTTCGCCTTTTTGAAATGTTATCACCGTTTGAGTTTAAATAAGGGCGAAAGTAACATGATCGATTTCTCTTCATCGACTCTCTCTTCTGCAAATTAAAGTAATAAGATGCAAATTCAATCGATTTTTTCACACTTTGACGCACTTAGACTAGCGATTTATGACCAAAAAGTGTAACCATACTTGCATCTTGTCACTTTAATTTGAAGAAGAGAGAGTCGTTGAAGAGAACTCGCTCATATTACTTTCGCCCTTATTTAACCCGGGGGCGGTCGCGTCGTGTTCTGAGTACACGCACCATGAAAAATGCACGCTTGTGATACACAGTGTGAGCGTAGTGCCATTGTAGGTAGTTGAAGACGTGACTGCTTGAGGGTTAAACTCAATCTAGATTATACTTTAACACTTGAAAAGTGCGTAACAAACATTGCAAATTTCTGCTTCTTCATATCCTTCTGAGCGTATTTCCCATTATTCACGTAAACTCTAACCAGTAACAGGTAGAGCAGTCTCCCCTCTATCTGATAACCGGATAAATTTGCATGAATGAATTGAAACACGCCTAGGAGAGACGGAAGAAGTTGAGGCGTCCAACGGTTGTTCTTTTTATTCGTGAATTTTAACTTAAGCTAATTCTTCACACCAGGTGATGTACTGGCGACGATCAATGAGCGATTTTGAACATTTATGCGCGATAATCTACGGTTAAACGCGCAATATTTTCTTCCGATTTTTTTTTTTCATTTCTACGTTTTGTCTTCTTAGCTTCAGCATTTCAACAGGGCGTAACAACTTTCCAAAGCAACACCTTTTTTCAAAGCTATAGCATGGCACTTCTAAACAAAAAAAAATGTTCCTTTTTTAATGGCTTACATTAGAGGGGTGACATGCAATCCACATCCTTAAAGAAGATGCCGTATTAAAAAGTAGTTACGCCCTTCTGAAATGCTGAAGCTGATGAAGACAAAACGTACAAATGAAAAAAATAAATAAAGACAAAAGGTCGAATAAAAGTAAATTTAGAAGGGACAAAAGGTCTTGCCTACATGTTTTGAAAGAAGATTAAAATTTCACCCTGCAAATTATGCTTGATTATTTGTTGCCTGTTGCGACTTTTTGTCTTTTGGCCTTTGCATATTTTGATTTTCTATTCTTATAGCTTAAGATATTTCTCACACAGACAGATTTCTTTTTGTTCAATTTATGGTTGCCCATATTTTTGACTATTGTTTTCAAAGCAGATTTGCTGTATAGAGAGTGTACGCTCTTAATATATCGGTGCTAACATTTCAAAAAGGCGAAACTGCTTGCTGAAACCAAACCTTTATCTCTCCGACGCAATTTACAACTACTACTGGACGGGGAAAATGCAATTCTTTCCGATAGTGGTTGTTGGTGTCCTGGGAAAGATGAGATACGAACTACAGCTATGGGAGAAGATATTGTGTTGAAGATCAGTTACGTCCTTTTGAAATGTTTGTGCTGGATGCATGTGAATACTAACGCCTTGACTGAGAGTAATATGAGCATCTATAGACATATGGAATCACAATACAATATACTTTTAATGGAATTGTTACACCGATGAAATGTTTGTTTTCTATACGCCCTAAGAACACCTACCGTATATTGATGAAATGACCAATTTTGATAGAAAATGCACTCCACTTATATTTATATGGATGCATACTACCAAATTTCAATATTATTCATGATAATTTTTGTTACGGATGCCTTTAATTCATGATTCTGTTATGAAATGTGATGTTATTCTATAGAAACACGATTTTTTAGAGGTTAGGCCCTTTAAAAGGGCGTAACTCAAAATTTCGCCCAACGATGATTTTAAAAATTTGCCCAGAGGTGTAGGATAGATAAATAAAGAGAATGGCGTTTCAGGTTTTGATGGTATATTTTATTTTATAATAACGGTAAATGGAGCACCGTGCACCCTCAAACTCATCGGAAACTTCCTGATATGTCCTGAAAAGCGTTGAAACGCCTTGAAACACTTTGAAACGCCTCTGAAATCCCTATTAAACCTCCGTGAAATTTACCTGAGAACCTCTGAAGCCCCCTAAAACCCCAGTGAAACGTCATGAAAAGCATTGGAACGCCTCTGAACCCTCATGAAACGTCCGTGAAATTCACCTGCGAGCCTCTGAAGCCCGCTTAAGCCCCCCTTAAACCTCCTGAAACACCTTGAAACGCATTAAAACGCAATGAAACGCCTTGAAACGTTTTGAAATGCCGCTAAAACTCCTATTAAACCTTCGTCAAATTCACCTGCGACCCTCTGAAGGCACCCTTAAACCTTCTAAAACCTCCTGAGAGGCCATGAAACGCCCTGAAACGCATTGGAACACATTGAAACGCTTTGAAACGCCCCTGAAACCCCCATGGAACCTCCATGAAATTCACATGAGAGTTTCTGAAGCCCCATAAAACATCTCTGAAACCTGCTGAAGCGCCTTGAAACACCTCTGAAACTCCCGTGAAGTTCACCTGAAAGCATATGAAGCCACCCTCTGAAACCTCCTGAAACGCCTGGAAACGCCAATGACCCACACCCCCGTAAAAACTCCCTTGAAATACCTCTGACCATCCTTTTTTACATCTGAAAACCTTGACACCCTCCCCTTTGCATCTGCAAGCCACTTGCCCTTCTCTAACTTCTTTGCAACCTTGAAATCCATCTAGGTAATGAATTCATTTAGGTAAAAAAATCTATTTAGGCAGTCTCGACTCGTTACCTAAATGGAGGTTCGAGTGTACTCAATTTGGTTTCTCTTGGGCTGATTATAGCTGTCTTGTCCTGTCCTAGGTCTATTCTGCTCTACGTTCATGTTCAAATGCGAATCGAACGGATTCGAATCGTGATTTAGAATGCTCAATAAACTCAAAAAACAACAACAGAATCAACGACAGATCCGGAAGATTCACTCCTGTTTGGCGACGCGATGGGAGCCTGGAAACTTGTGACTGTCTTGTGTGCCACAGCCTGCCTGATTGAAAAAAAAGCTCATGTAGGTGAATGTCCATACGTGGCCAGAGGTTTCTGCGGGTTTCACGGGGTTCCAGGATCTTTCAGGGGGCTTTTAGAGGCGTTGCAAGGGGTTATAGGACGAATCAGGGCGGTTTCAAAGGCAGTTAGGAGCTTTCACAGGATTTCAGGAGGTTCCAGAATGTTTCAGGAAATCTTTTAAAGACGTTTCAAGGGATACAGGTAGTTTCAAAGAGATTCCAGGGGCGTTTTAGGAGGTTTCAGGGGTCTCCATGATGTTTCAGTGAGGCTTTTAGGGGCATTTCAAGGGATTACGGGCCGTTTCAGGGCGGCTTCGCAATGGGAATCCTCCAGTAGTTTCATAGAATTCATCATTGCTTCTGGGATTCTGAAGTTCCTATGGAAACTCAATAGAAGTTCCTTTCGAAACTCTCCCAGATTTTTTAGTTCTGGATGTCCTCTTCCCCTGGAGTTGATTTCTTTAAAAATTTCTTCAGTAGAACGTAATGGAAACCCATTCGTTTTTTTTGAAAATGGCTACATAATGTCTTCCATGACTAAGTTGAGTTTTTTCAGTGTTTAATCATTAATTTTAAGTAAGCTTACTTGTTAGCAATCTTGGAATATCCTGGATCTCTGTTCCTCTAAGAATAAACCTTCAGTTGTATGATTTCGAGTACATCATTGCCGAAATGTTCCAAAAGATAGTTTTATAAACTCTTATACAACAATTAATATATTCTCGGATGCATCCTTGGATGAGTTTTTGAAGGTATTCTCGTAAAAGCCTTGAAACTATCACAGGATGAAACCTTGAGGTGACCCTGTAAAAATTTCTGAAGGGAATCCTGGAGGGAGAAATTCTTAAAAAAAAATCTTGGAGGTATTTCCGGAGGACTAACAATTGATGGCATTCTTGGAAAAATCCTCCTGGGTAAACAGCTGAAATGTATTCAAAAATAAATGTCTCGAGAAATTTAAGAAGTTATTTCTAGAGGAATTCGTGGTGCATTTCCTAGAGAAATTCCAAGAGGATTCCTGAAGGATCTCCTGGAGAAATGTCTGAAAGCGTTTCTAGAATATGAATAGCTTTATGTTGTTAGAGGTTTTCGATTGAAAATGGTATGCTGTGAAGATTCTGGATTTCTCATTCTTGGGAATCCAAACGATTGAATTGGCATTGTCTGACGTTTCGGCCTGATTTATTTGGCCTTTTCAAGGGTAAAGCTGTATATTATTGATAAAAACAAAAAACGATGGACAATTTTACCCTTGAAAAGGCCAAAAAATCCGGCTGAAACGTCGGGCGATGCAAATTCAATCGATCGGATTCTCTAGACGGAGAAAGCCAGAATCTCCATAGTACTTTTATGTTTAAAATAAGTCACAGTGACTGAGAAAGAAACATAGGATGTATTCCTAAAGGAATCACAATGCGAATTTCTGAAAAAAAAAAACTCCTATGCAGGAGCTGCATAACTATTTTTGAGGGAATTCATGGATGGATTTCTGAATAAATCTGTGTATAAACTCCTTAAAGATTTCTCGGAGATAATTGTGGAAGAATTCCTGGATGACTTCTTGGAGAATTTGCTGGCTCCTGTATCCCTATGAACTTAAAGGATTCCAATATAAATCACTAAGTAATTCAAAAAGTCTTCAGGTAACCCTGGAAAAATTCTTGGGTGAATCCCAGGAAAAGATTATGGACGGATTTCTGAATTTTCTGCTCGTTAAAAGATCCCGCGAAAAAAATCTGAAGGAATCACTACAGGAATTCTTGGAGCAATCTCTGAAAGAGCTCACGGAGCAATCCCTGGATGAA
Organism: Aedes albopictus; assembly: GCF_035046485.1. NCBI lineage: Eukaryota > Metazoa > Arthropoda > Insecta > Diptera > Culicidae > Aedes > Aedes albopictus. The sequence goes on from NC_085136.1 coordinate 16,686,075, forward strand.
TTCCTGGAGAAATGCAGGTATATCTGGAGTAAACTCTAGGAATCTCCAGAAGAGTTTCTTAAGGCATACCCGGCGCAATCCCTGGATGAATTCCTGGAGAAATCCTTAGAGCAGTTGTGGGAGAAATCCCTGGAGAAATTTCTGAAGAATTGTCTTGAGGAATTCCTGAAAGAATTCGCAGATAAATTTCTAGAGGAATACTTGAAGAAATTTCTGGGCGAATTCCTGGAGGAATCTTTAGAGGAAGGAGAAATCCCTCTGAAGGAATTCCAGGAGGAATCCCTGAAGCAATTCTTGGAGAAAATCCTGGAGGAACTTCTGAATAAATTTTAAATCCCTAGATAAATTGTTTGAGAAGTTTCTGAAGGTATACCTGGAGGAATTCCTGGAGAAATCGCTAGAGAATTTTCTGAAGGAATAACTGGAGGATTTCCTGAAGGCATCGCAGAAAATCCTGCACGAATGCCAGGAGCAATTCCTAGATAAATTCCTGATGGAATCTCTAAAGGAACTCTGGGAGGGACCTCTGAAAGAATTTCCGGAGCAATCCCCAGATGAATTCCTTGAGAAATCCCTGGAGGAATTCCTGGATGTACAGTGACCCCACAATTTATGAATCGCAAAAATGACCACAGGTCATGGATCACTCATTTGGTCACAATGGTAATTCATAAATAGTGTACAAAATTAAGGTGATTCATCGGTGTGAGGTCACTGTATCCGTGGAGGAATTCCTAAAGGAATACCTGGAGGACATACTGTAGGAATTCCTGGAGGAATTCCAAGGGAAGTTCCTGGAGGACTCCCTGGAGGAACTCCTGGATGAATTCCTGAAGCAAACTTTGGAAGTAATCCTGAAGGAATACCTGAATGAATTCCTGCAAGATTCCCTAGAGGAATTTTGGGAGAAATCCCTAGAGAAATTTCTGAAGAGAAACCTGTTGTGGAATTCCTGAAGGATTTCCTCGAAGAATCACTAGAGCATTATCAGGAGGAATCTCGGGAGGAACCCCTGGTGGAGTTCCTGGAGGAATTTCTAGAAGATTTTTTTAGGTGTCTCTAGGGGAATAACTGGAAGAATTCCTGTAGGAATTTCTGGAGGAATCCCTAGAGAAATTTCTAGAGGAATCACAGGAAGAATTCATGAATAAATCAAAGAAGCAATTCCTGAGGGAATTTCAGGAGGAGTTTCTGAAGAAATCATGAGGATATCATGAAGTATTCCTTAACCCTCTACTTCCCAAGGTTGCTCTTCTAGAGAGTCTCTAGAGCACCATTGATTTTCGACCAACTTCAGACAAACGGAATTAGATCACGGGGTAATAAGTCGTTTCAATATGGGAAGATGGGAATTGCAACGGGGCTCCTCAGCTGGATCAAGTCTTATCTAACTGATCGTCAACAAATAGTGCGATTCAATGAGAAAAAATCAAAACCAATTAATGTCACATCTGGAGTTCCCCAAGGTTCACACTTGGGGCCTCTTCTTTTTATTTTATACGTTAACGATATCTCCTTTATACTAAAAAAACTAAATGTTCTTATATATGCTGATGACATGAAGCTGTTCCTAGAAATTAGAAATAAAGATGACGCCGATGTATTTAGGAATGAAATTCAAATATTCCATGTATGGTGCTCTAAAAGTTTATTGGAATTAAATGTAAAAAAGTGCAATCATATAACGTACAGTAGAAAACGATGTCCATCAGATGTCTCAATAAAGCTAGGCAATCAAATTGTTGAAAAATGTGCAAAAATAAGAGATTTGGGTATAATTTTAGACACAAAATTAACGTTTGTAGAACATTATAATACAATTATCCATAGAGCATATAATATGTTATCGTTTATAAAACGTTTTGGTTATAACTTTCAGGATCCATACACTATAAAATCATTATACATTGCGTATGTGAGATCAATATTAGAGTATTGCAGCGTTGTTTGGTCTCCTTACATGAAAAAACATGAAGAACGCATAGAGTCAATTCAGAAGCAGTTTCTATTGTACGCACTACGTAAGTTAGGATGGACAGTATTTCCTCTGCCTTCATACGAAGCACGTTGTTTGCTGATCAACATTCAGACATTGAAAGAACGACGTGACTACGCTATGGTATCGTTTGTTACTGATATTGTCTCACAGCGTACTGATTCACCTGAATTATTGTCCAAATTGAATTTTTATGCTCCCAGCCGGCATCTACGTGAGAGAAATTTGTTTACAGCGGAACGTCATCATGCTGATTATGCAAAATATGGGCCGTTAAATCAAATGATGTACACTTATAATCGGCATTGTGAAATGATTGACCTAAATATGACTAGAACGCAGTTGAAGAAACATTTTCAAAACATTCGAAATCGTAGAAGCTAAATAAAATAGCAGATAGATGTAGGCTTTATATGTAGAATGATAAAAAAAAAATTGAACTAATAACAATTATAACTATAAAATATGTATAAATAGATATTAAGCATGAAATGTATTGAAACTGGTCTACGTTTGATTGACGACAATAAATAAAAAAAAAAAAAAAAAAAATATGATGCAATAGTTTTTATAAATAGAATAAATAATCATCACATTAGGTAAACTTAACTGCCATTAACTTGTTTCAATAATGGAACTATTGAAAAACAATAAAAAGACTATTGATTTACAACTATTTTTATTTTCATTGATTTTGAAAAAAATGGCCATTTTGCAATAACTTTTGTTTAAGCACTTTTTTTTGGAAACTCTTATCTGGCATACTGATAGTCGTTCAAAGTCGTGATAAAAAAAAGGGTTCATAGAGAGACTCTTAAAAGAATCCCTGTAGCAGTTCCTGAAATCTCGGAAGAAATCTCGGAAGCAATCCCAAGAGGAAATTCTAAGGGAATCTTTTAACAGTTTCTGGAGGAACTCGTGGATTAATTCCTGGAAGAGTTTCTAAAAAAATTCCAGAGGGAGTTCCTGAAGGCTTCCCAAGAAGAGTTCTTCAAGGTATTTTTAAAATAATCCATGATGTTGCTTCTGAAAGAATCTCCAGATCTCTGGAGAAATTCCTGAAGGAAACCTCGAAAAACACACTGGAACAATCACTGTAGGAACCTCTAAAGATATCTCAGGACCAATCCCCGAATATTGTCTGGTGAAATCCCTAGATGAATTCTTGAAGGAATTTCTGGAGGAATCCATGATGGAATCACTGCAGTATGCTATAAAAAAATCCTTGAGGAATTATTTATACTCATATAGTTTACAATAATGATTTCGGGTAGGGGAGTGTTTTGAGCTTAGCGGGTCTTTACTAAGAAATCTGGAACGATTCCTAGAAGGAATCTGGAACGATTCCTGTAAGAAATCTGAAAGGTATTCAAGGATTTTTCTCAGGTTCCATCCAGGAATCTGTGGAGTTTTCTTTCAGAAATCTGTGGAAATTTCTTTCAGAAATCTGTGGAGATTTCGTCCGCAATTCTGTGGAGATTTCTTCCGGAAATCTGTAGAGATCTGTTCCAGAAGCATTCTTTCAGAAATATTTGGAGATTTCTTCCAAAAATCTGTAGAGATTACATCCCAGAAATCTGAGGAGATTGTTCCAGAAATCTAAGGACTGTTCAATTTATAAAACGGACAACTTGCTTGTGCGATATCTTTTTTATTTTTCAATAAAATCATTATCAATTTTTTGCGTAACTTTCTATAGGTATTCTCAAATGTAGGAAAAATATAACATTAAGCAAAATGATCTTTATTGTGTAACTGAAGCGGTTTTCGTAAAACATCAATAAAAACCCATTTCTCAAAATTCGACATAACTTTCCACATACTTAACATGCAGATTTTCATGAAGTTTTTAATGAATTGGAAGCTTACACTATTCTAGTAAAGGTAAAGCTCAATAGTTGATCAGTAATAATGCACCAAGCTGGTACCAGCTTGATATAGTGAATTGCCTTGTTTTTATAGAAATTATTAAAAAATGTTCATTTAAGTCCTGTGTTGCAATAACATCACGGATTCGGCTAAAAATTTATCCAGAGTAGTAGAATATTGCTCTCTGAATGATACTGAAGAAAATTAACTGTGATATGCATTTTTCATCAAAAATTTAATCCATAAAGATGGTCATATTAAAAAATTCCATTCTTTTTGCTCCATTGATGCAGATTTTCGACTCTAGCGAATCTTGTTGTTATATATTTCCAATAAAGTTGGTCCTATGTTATTGTACACCTTATTTAATAATAATCGGATGCATAGTTTTTATTCCCAACATCATTGTTATGCAAAATTTGCATTAGGTAGCTTGGTTATTTGGAAGAATTATCAACGAAAGAAACTGTTTTGATTACTGTATCTGTAATGCCGCACAGTAACCAAACCAGCAATGCTATTAAGAAGCAGTTTTCTGCATTTAAAACCACATTATTGACACTTTCGACTGGATGCATAAAAAAATTGATTATTTAATATTTTCATGACCTTTTTGCTTCACAATTGAATTTTATTCAAAAAATCGAATCTAACTTGAGACTTTAATATCTCAACACTTTATTTTCCAATTGAGTTTAAATTTTTCCAGAATGTTTATTACTCATGCTGCTGCAGCATGGCACATACTTTTCTGGTATTAAAAACGATATTCCATATTTGAACAGTAATTTTATATATATTTTCAAATTTCAGCAATCGAAAAATTCACCTCATTTAACATCTGGCCGATTTTCTATAAAATAAAACTATTTTTATTCGATTCAAAAATGATTACTATAATAAGAGATGATGTTCTGAAAAACGAAGCAAGCGTGGTTAAATTTTAACTGCGCGTCTTCTTTTTATAGCCTTATAAAGTTGTCCGTTTTATAAATTGAACAGTCCTTATGTAGATTTCTCCCAGAAATCTGTAAAGATGTCTTCCTGAAGTCTGTAATTTCTCCAAGAAATCTGCAGAGATTTCTTTTAGAAATCTGTGGAGATTTCCTCCTAGAGATTTGCACGGCTGTTTCAAGGCGTTTTGAAATCCCGTCGGAATTCTTGTAACATACCTGAACATAGACTTACTGGTAAAGTATCGGAACCTGCCGAATGATACTTCATGAAATATCTCCAAAAATCCCCCTAAAACGCCCTCGGACTCCATGTAACGCCTATGTAACCCCTAAAAAGACTATATAACGCCTCTGTAGCGTCTCGAAAACCCTAAAAGGTATTCTAGAAGAATATCTTAGAGGAGTATTCCGGAGGATTGGCCAGAGGAAGTTTCAGGAGAAATCCCCAGCAGAAACTCCTGGAAGAACCCCTCGCAGAAATTCCTAACGAAATTCCAAACAGCATTGCTGGAGTAATCCACGAATGGAATTCCTGAAAGGATCTCAATGATCTGTTTGTAGGATGTCATGTGCAATCTGATGATGTATCAATTAGCAGGTGATTTTGCCGCTTGATGGAGCTAATTATCAAGTTAGCCTTGGTACTGATCCCAAGTAACAATGACAGCTGAATAACAGCTTATTCAGCCAAAATTTTCCAAATCAAGCCTAAGAGCGGCTTATTCATCTGTTGTACAGCAACAATGTTGGTTGGGATGTTTCAAGACCCGGAG